>NW_027437184.1:25526825-26726825 GCF_033239565.1 Halichoeres trimaculatus
ATAATGATTCACACTCTACATGAAAAAGCTGATGGTGGCAATAAGCAAAGTAAACACAAACTGAAAATTCCATCTCTGAGTTTTACCTTTAACTAAATATGGCTGTACACACTACAAACTTAGCTTACTGTCAAGTCGGATTGCTACTATGCGAGCTCTGCTTGATCAGACTGACCACAGGAAATCATACATAGCTATTCGTATCTCAATGGAAAGATTAATATAAAAAAATGTTTGCTTAGTAACTTTGAGTCAACAGTATCTTCACTCTAATTCTGGTTTATGGACTAAGCTTGAGACCCTGTATAGTGTGGAAACAAGCTAGCTCGGTAGCACATTTAGCTAAAAATAGAATCAAATTAAGAAAACAACAGGCAAGAGCAGTGTTAAGTGTTTATTGTTTACAGATGCACAAACATCAAAGACTTAGAGGAAACGTGACATAGTGCCATAGCTAGCACTAGCACACACTGCTTAGCTAGCGTTCACTTATCACATAGCTACTGTGAACTTATGAACTTACAGGATCTAACTTGATGGATTAATTAGACTTGGAAACATGGCTTCTAGTAAGTCTTATTAGTATTTTGTGTCCAAGCCACCCACCATCATTTTTGGGCCACCAGATTCATTCATGGTTTAGTTTAGCCCCACTGAAAATGCTGAGTAATGTATCACACTGGCTCAAGTGCTGCAATAACACAAGTGGCATACAGGCCAAATGTGAAAGGAGCAACAGTAGAGAGTCCATATAACCTGCTGAAGCTGGTAACTGTTGTTTTGTTTTCTGGATGAGGAGATTTGTGCTATGGGTTGGGTGAGATGTTACATGTTTGACTTCAAGCTTCAAGCTGACCATTTTCTGAATGTATCCTCACACTCACATACAGTTTTTAGGTCTTTCACTTGTTGCAGTTGAATGTAGTGGTTGGAGAGTTAAAGGCAGAAGTTGGTGTTTATTATCAGCTGACTCAGACCGCAACAACACTTGTTGAGATGATTGAGACGGCTGTTGACATTTATCTTTGAGGTTCCAGTGCTTACATGAAGGCAAACTTCAGATAAGTTTAGTGCTTATTTGACGATGAATTCTGCAGTAATACTCAGAGCACACTGCCCGTCTTTCTCTGCTCCTGAATGTCTCTTCCTCATGGTGACTCTTCAAATATCAGCCTCAGGTAGACCTTTAGGGAAAAGGTTTTCACCGTCACCTCTATTAAAGAGACTTGGCCAGGCCTTAAAGCTTTAATAGCTTTCCCAGCAGGAGATGTTCTCGAGAACTGACTTTCCTTTCACCCTGAACACAAAGTTGTTCTCTATCAGTGCTACAGGACGTCATTTCCAGCCAGCCTCTGTCACTCCTTACCTTCTGCGTGGTTCTCAAGAAAGCTATTTTTGTTATAACGCACCCCAGGGAGTTGATGAAACACCTTCTCTCACCAGAGTATTGTGGTTTTTAAACACCTGTGCTGAAAGACATCTCCAGTTCTGTTTTATCTTAAGGACCCCCTCTGCTCCAATCATCACTTTACTTCCTCCTACTTGCATTATTAAAACTGCTTTTGATTGTTACATGATAGTGTAAGTAGTGTATTCTGCACCAAGACAACAGAGCTGGCAAAAGTTGTTGACTTGTTATCTAAAAGGAAAGAAGAGTTAGAGTTTCAGGTCACATGAGCTCCTCGTGTCACATTTCTCATTTGGAAACCAAGCTACACTGAGGCCGCAGGTGCAGGGTTAAAGGTGTAGACCGTATCATACCTAGAAGGAGATCACTTTAAGTGGGTGTTTAGATGGAGAGCAGGAGAAGACACATCATTAGTAGTTTACCTCTAGATTGATGGCTGTTTCAGCCTTGAACATGAGACTCCCTCCACAGAGGTGAGCTTGTCCACTCACTAATGATAACTAGCTAAAGAGTGGATTGTGCTGCTTTTATGAGCCCAGCATCTGTCTGAACATCCAGTCCACATCCTGTAGCTGCTTCTCTCTGCCACTGAGGTTTGTTAAGTGGTCTGCCACACCAGGTGGGTTCACCAGACCATTCCATCCTCTTTGCTCTGCCCTGTCTGCTAAATCTGCATCATGCAGCTCCCTCCTTTCACAGGCCTCCTCAGCAGTGTGTTCCTTTGAGTCTTTACATCTTGTCATGATGTGTTGACAGGCATGTAACGCAGGTAGGTTTCTTGCCGAACCACTGCAAAAGATTCCTTAGTGGTGGTGGGAGCATGTTATATGAAGTAGGGATGCACGATATTGGATTTTTGCCGATATCCGATATGCCGATATATCGAAACCCCTTTTGGCCGATACCGATACTGATAATCACAAGTTTGTTTGTTTTTTTCACTGTAAAGAAAGCTAAGTCTATCCTGTACTGGAATTTATGTTACTCTTATTGTGACGGTCTCATTTGTTTAAGAAACACACATAAAACAAGACAAAAAAAACCATTTGATTTTACCATAAATAAGAAATGTATTATTTTTTCAAACTCAAGACATTCAGTATTGAAATACAGAAAAATAATTTCTTTAGATCACATGAGCTTTAAATGTACAATGCATTTTTAAACATAACCAAGTTGCATTTGATTATTTTAGATCTACTGTAACAACCTGGTGACAGACACAGAGCTCTGCAGTGCAAATAAATGAAGTGCTACATTTCATTTAAGGAGCTTATTTTTCAGATGGAAAATAATAATAATCCTAACTGAATAGCACCTTATGGGCTGTGACTATCGTCAGAAATTTTCACATCTGCCAATACCGATAAACGTGTTTTTAAGCTTTTATCAGCCGATACCGATATTGTGCCGATAATATCGTGCATCCCTAATATGAAGTTCTTATGATGCTTTCTAACATTGCCCAAAAGTTCAACAAAGTGATCTCTCCCTTTTTCACAGTAATTTCAGTCTGCCTGTTTGCAAAGAGAGACAGCTTTTGCAGTTCTGGCACTCTCCTCCTGTCTTTGCACTTTCTTGACCACAAAGCTTTTGTGCTCTGACATCGAGGTCTTGTGCCAGCTGCTTTGCTTGCTGGATTGATCACTCATGAATCCTAGAAAATAAAGCATTATTTAGTATTTGTGATGTGTATTCTATTCTGTTAAATGGTAACTCCTTACCCAAACACATCCATGACTGCTCTGACCTTTCCACATTTAAATCCCAGCTCAAAACTCATCATTTTAGAATTGCATTTAATTGTTGATGCTTGAATCGTGATGTTATTGTGTTTTCTTTTAATGCGTCTTTTTACATTTTGTAAAGTGTCTGAGTAAATTAAAAAGCACTTTATGGCAAATATTGTTATTATAATGATTAAATACTATTATTATTATTATTATCACTACTACTACTACTACTACTAATAATAATAATAATAATAACAATAATGGTTCTAATAATGATGATAATAATAATGAGAAGAAGAAGAGCAAGAAGAAGAAGAAGAAGAGAAGCACTGTAGTTTAGTCTCAAGATTCAAATTTACACTTTGTTATTCTCTGTGGTACTAACAGTCCTCTAATGACCCATATCAGAATCACCTTAAACCATTAATACTTGTTTTCTTTTTGTTTCTACCACATATCAAATATTTTATCAATTAATTTCACACAAGGCTAAATTAAAAAACACAATAAAGAAGAAGTCAAGTCAAGTCAAGACGAAGTTTTTTAGTCAGCAGTCTCAGAATCAAGTGCCTCTCACTTAGGTCATGTCCACGCGTTGGCAGGTGTCTGGGAAACTGCATATATTTTTATACATTTAAGCCTGTAGTCCACACCAAACCACAGTTTTACACCACTTTAAACGCTGTCTGTCTGAAAACTCTGTCCAAAATGAAGACTTTGAAAAGCTCCAGTTTCATGGTTTCGTGTAGTTTTGGTTCTCAAATGACATAGCTGAATGACGGGGGTTCATTCTGATTGGTTTGCACGGTTTTAAGCCTGAAAAACACTGCTCAATGGGCGTGGCATGCTTTGAGACGTACGTATTGGCGGATTTGCCCGCTGCATGTGGATGAGCTAGTATTTTTGAAAACGAATGAGGGGACGATGTTAGTTTTAGAAAAACCCTGCTATGTGCTTACAAGGCCTTGAAGGCTGAGGACCAGTCTGTATGTTTCTTACCAATTAGTGGCCTCACTTGGAAAACAGCCGGAGGGAGGGGAAAACACACAGAACTGTGAAAACATAACAATGGCAAAAGCTAAAATTTAGGCAAGTGTTTGTCTCATTTGTGTCAGAAATGTCTTAAAATGATGTTTGAATTCGTTGTGAAGTGAAAAAAAAAATTAAGCCAATGAGTTTAGAGAAAATTACTTTTTAAGTTTTTTAAAAGAAGAATATCGTCTTCAAAACAAGAAGCTCAACATTTAGATTTTTCTAATCCAGTTACCAGATTTTTTTAATATATATATATTTTTTTTAAGAAATTGAGATATCTAGGGTTTCCAGGTTGCAAGTTTAATCTATGATCAATATTTGGAAATGTTACAGATCAATTTTACATTACTTGTTAAAAAAAAAGATTTTTCCTGTGACAAAAATGAAACTTTTTTTTCACCCAGAGGACATTTTTTACTGGAACTCCATTCATAAACTTATGTTATCACATAGCTACAGAACAGAGGATCACAAATGATTGATACACTAAATATTAACACAAAAGGGAACTTTGCAGATGTGCCACCATTTAATGTAAACTTCAAAGTACTAAATTGGGAATTGCTGCAGCAGGAGAACTTAATAGTAAACTATTTTGGACTCTCTGAACTGGAAAAGCATGAACATGTCTACTCTGCTGTATGTCAGTCTGAAGTGTAACCAGGTCACAGTCAGTCCAGTGATAGATAACACATGCCCAGACTGCATTGATGTTTCTGGTCTGCAGCTTTGTCATTCTGTGAAATCTCTCTGAATTGACTTCCCAGCAGTCTGCTGGTTTTGTATTCACTGATGTGGTAATGTGTAAAAGTCCTCAAAGCTGTGCATTGCTCCTCCCAAAGAGAAATGCTAGTGAGGACCTCGTGCAGCCTCTGTCCAAGCATCTACACTGAGTGCAACACCTGGATAGAGATAATGTCTTATTATTGCATTAAGTCTGATACCATCCCCTGAGGGTTTTCATTTATAACTGTGAACTCTGTTGGCCTTTCCTTCCTTAAGAACCATGTCTTTCACAGCCTCCACACATTAGCTGACACTGTTGGATTATTCTGCTGCTCTGATGCGGTGAGGTGGGTGGATGTGAAAAACGGATTTAAATGCATCGCCTTTCCAGAGGCTACAGGACGGACATCATGAAATTTACTGGTGCTGTTTCCACTTAAATAATATATTTCAAGCTATATTTAAGCAGCGTGGAAACTATCTTGTGACGTTGCGTGCCAAGTGTGACAGGAAGGTGGTTTTAAAAAGACTCTGAGGTCTGAAGTATTAATAGTTGCACTTACACTGAATCAATACATTAGGTAATTTATTTGGCCCTGATGAGGAAGAGAGGAGAGCTTATGCCTCGACAGCACAGCTTTCACTTTGTTGCAGCGAGTAGCTCTCATGTGTCAGTGAGTGTGCGTGCTCTGCAGTATTGTGGCCTGGTGACACAGTTAACCTGACTCTGGATCTGGGCCAAGCAGCCGGTCAATACTCCTCAGTGTGAGTGTGAGTGCCTGTGTAACTTTTTGTTTCCAGTTTCTCAAAGTTTCTTTTTGTCTCTGAGGTTAAAATAAACAACAGTGATGAAACTTCTGGGAGTTTCTGTTTTCCACCTAAAGTAGTATCAGTATTCATATCACATTTCTAACAAACAGGTGACTCAGTTGTGTGACACAGTGGTGAGACCTCACCCTGACTTGAGGGGAAACTGTGAGTGTGTTTTATCGCTGAGATGGAAACAGCACCCTCATGTGGACAACTAGATAAATGATGATGAGACACTGAGTTTTTTTAATTTAACTTTTACTCATTTATCGTTAAAGCCTGTTTCTATCTATTTTTACCAGGGTGAGGAAGTTGTAGGGTTTTAAGTCAAAATCCCAGTGAAAAGATTTTATCAAACTCCATGTTAAATTTGTTTCTCATATTTGTCCCTTTCACTCAGTGCATGACAACAAAGTCTCCCCTCCAGAGGTTTTGCCTCCAATAATGGGGTGAGGAGAGCAGCAGCTTCAGTGATAGACCTGTGTATTAAATGAATACATCCAGGCGCTATGATTACTTACTGAAGCCTTAATTATACTTTTATTTATAGTTTAGAGTTGATCTTTATTTCATTCATATTATTGTATTTAAAGATTTATACATGCAATATACATATAAAGGAAAAAATCTGATGAATGAAGGGGTAGAAAGAAGAAAGATCTTATTGCATCTGCCCCTTCTTACACTAAATGTTAACTAGACACTTAACAAAACATACATAAAAGAACTAACACTATTTGGCCAGTATGTGTCATTAACCTTCTATTCTATCTTTCTATTAACCTTCTAAGGCATGACTCAGTACGTTCAGATGCAGCTTCAGAAATCAAACTATGAGCTTAGTCAGTGTGAGATCAGACTATTGTAATGTGAACAGCTTAGTTGAATTGAAATCAGACACCGCTCGATTGACACACCTAAATATTGCAATTGCTATCAGACTGTGGTTGTATTCAGCAGGACACGGAAGGTCTTGGTATGCGTTCAGCCAGGAAGAAGGAGTAGATGACCATGAAAAACAGGGTCGCTGTGCTCATACAGTCTATGGCTCAAACACAACAAACTAACACCATGACACATACTTACATAAAAACATACTCCACAGCTGCATCTATCTCATTTGGGTGAATCAAAACTAGATTGATTCACGCGCAGCTTTGTTTATCAAAAAGGGACACAGCACCACCTGTTGAAGCAGAGTGAGACGTCCTCAGCCAGAAGTCCGATTCTCTTTTCACGTCATGACAAGACTAGATCCCCTGCTGTGGCTTTATAATTGAGCCATGGCCTTAGTCGGACTACTGGGCGCGTGTAAACGTACCGACTGACTTTACTCAAGCTGTCTGTGAAGGAGCTAAAGACCTGTCTCTTGAATTCATACTAACTGGGTTGAAGCTGATTTGAGTTCAGCTTTTGCCGTTTGTTGAGAGGCTTCAGAACTCTGCATCAGAAATTAATGGGTGACATCATGGGGAGATTACGTTCATGTATTCATCTCTTTCTTCTCTTTTCTTTCGAACGCCTCTGAAAGACTCAGTCTGTCTCACCATATAAAGCTGAAATTAGCTGAATCTACTGCTCAAGAAAAATCAGTACGCATTTACAGTAAATCATCTTACAAACATCATAATGGGGATGCGTAAAGAGATGCATCTGGAACTTAAAACTGTTCTCCTGGAACTCTTCATTTTAACCCTGTCTAGCTTTACATCACACACTGAAAATCTTTACTCGAGCTTCTAAACCTGTGTTGGCAGAAACTGAACACTAGAGTGCACCAGTTCTTTATTTGGACGTCTTCTCTGCTCTCTCCATCCACCTTATTACTGAGGTGTCTGTGTGTGTGTGTGTGTGTGGCAGAGAATAATCTGATGGCGGGGTGCACACTTGTGTTTGTATTTGTTGACATAAACATCTGATCTTTGCTGGTTTACAAGATGCTAAAGGAGGAAAAACTCAAACAATGTGTCACATAAACAAACAGTAATGATGAGAAAGCAGAATAAATAACCCATGAGGTGTTTTTAAGTGTGTGAGCACTGTTGTGTGTGTGTTAGAGGGGCAGCTCTGCTTATCTGGTGTCTGTCCAATCACAGCATGAATCAGATGATTTCCACATTGACCTCAATAGATCAAAGTGAATTCAGCTGGCACAGGATGAATACTCTCTGTGTCTCTCATTCATAAACTCACTCACACAGTCCTGGCTCTCTTTGTCTCCTCTCTGTCTTTCTCCCTGACACAAACAGGCAGAGGGTTGTCTTTAAGGAAGCTCTGTCTCTTCATAAATCAGCGGCTGGTGTCACAGAGAAACAGCAGACAGGCGCTCACAGATATGTGCCGGTGGTCGGCTAGACGGGCTGTTCCACATAATTGGATGCCGAAGGAGTTAGGGGGGAGATTTAGGGCGCGCGAGGTGAAAGGAGCGCTCGCCTGCCAGAGCACAAGCTGTGATGCACACTCCACTTCCCACCCACCCACCCACACACACACACACACACACACACCACACTCAAGCTCTGTCAATCACGTAGAACATCTTTATTGTGAGAGCTCAATGATGGTGAAGTGATGTTAATTAAAGTCGTGTAAAGAATAATCTTAATCTTTTATCACACAAGGTTATTAAATTCATGCGTCTGTTTAATTACGACGTACTCAGAACACAAACAAAGCTTCATGTGCACCAGACTGTCGGTATTAAGTACAGACTCTGATCTCTAATTATATCAATCTACAGAGAACATTCTAGTAAATAAAACATCAGTCTGAGCATGAAAAGATTAGACTGGAAAAAGTTTGCTGACAAAGCAGTGACACAAGTCATTGATTATCAAAGACGAAACTGTCAATCTTCTTTTTTTCTGACGGTAAAACAGAAAAGCTCATTTAGGAGAAGGTGAAATTTACCTGGTCCTATTCTCCTCATCTTAACTCAACATCAGCAGCAGTGTTGACGTTATTGCAAGTTAGACACTACAAAACCTAGAATCTATTTTTTTTCTAAGTAGTGGCTTTTTCAGGGATCACTGTGAGAAATCGAAACTTAAGTACCAGCATGAGGGGATCTGTTTACACCATGTTTCACTCAGGGATATTATTGGCTCAGGAGAGACCATAGAATAAGGTGTTGATCAAAAGGTCTACATTATTGAAACTGTAGTTTTGAGATTCCAAAAACCTTGCATAATCTACAAGGCTAAGAATTCAGTCACATATGCTCATACTATCCACGTTAAAGGGTTGATATGAGCCGCCTTCACCTGACAAGTCCAGAAAAATGTCTAATATCAAGATATTTAAAGGTAGGGTCTGCAGGAATTTTCATTAAACAACATTCAACAACATTCAAACTGGGCTCCTCCTCCTTGGATCAGTGCCAGTGGCAGCCCACACCCACAGCCTATGACCGTGACTATATGAACACACTCACTAGCCCAGCAACCACTTGCAGCTCCACAATTCTTAATGAGAGAAGCTTCACCCTGTTAAGTAAAAAGCTTTATCTGTTTGGTTTTTCCTTTCACTTTGATTGTTTTTCTTCCTCCCTGCTACGTTTACTATCGTAACTGCTCAGGTTAGCTTCTTCTACTCTCTACTAACAACACACAAAATAACTTTCCCACTGGACATGCTGTAATTAGCTGGTGTGACCACGCCTACTCTCCACCCATTAACATCCGGATACAACTAAAACACCAACATACAGGCTGAGGAGGGGGTTGAGGCAGACACAGACACTGACACACATGTGTAGAAGCCTGTAGGAGACAAGGAAGCAGGATTATTCCTGTGAAAGTTGACATTTTATTTTTGGGGAAAATCCTTAAGACTCTATCTTTAAGGCAAAAGTGATGCCTTAATCACTTTTAATTTGTAAGCAAGTTCACAGAGTTTGTATTTTTTAAAGGTCATTTTGTTTGTCTTTATATTTGATGCTGGAGCAGGATTATCACAAAGACATACTATTAACTTAGAGAATAGTTTCAAATAGAGAAACTACAACCAAGGCTTTAAAAGAGCAAACAAGATGAACAGGATTCAGTGTTTATTTATTGGAATCCTGGATCCCAAATCATGACACGAGGCTGTGATGAGTAACATTAAACCAGTGTATTATCACTTTTTGTCAGCTGATTTAAAAACCCTGGGGGGGTGCACACATTAGGACAGCCCCAACCATTCGTTTAATTTACAACCCAATGATCACACACACCAGACGACTGCATGAGATTGCTAGACCACACACACTTCACGGCTGAGGTAACGATTCCACAAATGTGAGATGTCTCTAAATCTCACGTGATCGTGTTGATGTGTTCATACTCGGCTTGCTGTTCGTGTTGTCCATCTGCATTTTTTTCTGCAGCAGAAACAAGCTGGGTTTTGATTTTAATACTCAAATTGACTCCAGGAATTTCCCTCTCATGTTGGTGAACACGTTTTCAGCAGCTTTTTGATGAAGGTTCTTGGTCAGCTCCTCTTGCATTGTGCCCAGACGCACACAGTGTCAGAATTAAGAGAGACTCAGAGGAGTAACTGAATCTGGTTGTTTGACTCTATCACAATAAAACAAGATTTACTTAAGAGGGAAAAGCTCCAGTGGCAAACTATTACAACCTATTTGTGTAGTGTGATAAAAACAAAACCACTGGGGCCTCTCACATCAGTCCCCTGAAGGAGGAAAAAGACGAGCAGACAATCACAAACAATAGAAAGAAATGCCCCAGATGATTCCAGGCATTCCCTTTTAACAAGCAGACGGTCATCATGAGTGCACTCCAGGCTTTTTAATAATGCATAGTCATCACTCGTCCCTGCTGCCATCTCCACACATCCCCGAACAAAGGGAGGAGTCTGAAAACACACAGCTAGAGTTATCACTAGCATAAGGAGGGCAACGCAGAAACTACAGGCATAGTTCAACAAACAAAAATAACTTTGGCCGATACTTTAATTTCAACCATTAACACAAATGAGGTTTCTAACTTCCCTGTCTGTACTTAGTGCTACTTTGATGTGACAGTTGTCTCTTTTGTGTTAGCAATATTGTTACCATGATTTACACTTCAAGTTAAGGGTGGAAGGAACGTGTGTTAACAAGCAAAGATGACAGGAGACAGAGTTTGATTGAAGAAGTAGAGATAAAGTGATGGCTTGTGGTGCTAGCTCTGCTAACGTTAGCCACACTCTGCAGACACAGACTCCTTGGTTTACTGTGTCTGTAAGATGATGATTGTTTTATCTTTAGCCTAGCTTGGTAGTCATGACTGAGGTTTATTTTCAAAAAACTATGAAACAACCCACATCTGAACAGTTCAAAGTGGGATGTGTTTCTACTACAAAGTGTCCCCCAAGTTTTTTGAAGGAAGAAAATATTTTTTTTGGCCAAATACTGACCTGTGATATCACCAACAGTTATATTTTATGATTCCTCCAGTGTGTCTGTGTCTCTTCCTCTCTTCTCTTTGCCAGGACTAATTTCATTTAACCTAAATAATTTGTATTTCTGTGAACTCTGTTTCGCTCCAGCGCTTCATTAGGCTTTTTGAAGCCACTCATCCAGAAACACAGCTGTGTGTGTGCATGTGTGTGTGCGTCTGTGTGCGTGCACTCATACACACACACTCTGAAAACCCTGGAAGTGGGGGTTTGTGCCAAAGCAGGTTGGTAAAAAGGGCAGATAAGGCTTTTAACGTCTCCAGTTAACTTATTCTTCTGAACCAACGGGCTGGCACCAGATACACATCAGCGTACCCACTGCGCTCCTCTACGGGTGTCCCCTGAGAGATGGAGCGGGGTGGTGACTGGAAAATTAGTTCAATCAACAGACCACCCCTCACACCCCAATTACCCTCCAGGCCTGGGGTTAAAATTGAAATGTTGGGGTGGAGGTGGGAGGGTGGGACAGGGGTATCTGGGTAGAATAGTGGGGCTGGAGGGGTGGGGTGGCACTTTGATTGGCTGGTGGACTGCTGAGCTGCCTAATTACACACAGAATACACACACATACACGTGTAGACACATGCACACACACTTGGCTGGTGTTGGCAGTCCCCCTCCAGCCTAAATGACAGGAAATCTCCATTTCTTCACAGTCCAATACCTTGCAACAGTTTTGTGCATTTCAAGAATGTAAATCTCTTTTTCTTTCCCAGAAAACCTGGGCTGCACTTACGGCCAAACTGATTTACTGAATTATTTTTTTAACACCCAGAGTTTAACTCTGTTTACAATGAAAAAAATCAATGATGGTTTTATCTTGTTTGAGTTTTTAGCCCATGGACTTGTAAAGAACATCAAGATAAGCCTCATTAAAAAGTCTTTCAGGAGAAATGTTGTAGTAGATAAAAGGCTTCCTGCAGGGGACGTCTAAATCTGTTTTTGTAAATCCTTTAGAGGCCTTCAGGCTTCATGCAGAACAGTGTGCTGCTCACAGCGGGATGACATGCATGATCAAAAGACAGTATTGATTTCTGTCTTTTCTATTGTAGTCTGAATTTCCTGCTTTACTGGGTCGCCTTTTGTCCCTCTGATTGTGGTCTGTGTTACGCCAACACTTAATTAACACGCACCAGTGATGACAGGCGTGTGTTTTCCAGGTAACAAAAACTGTAATATACCTACCCACAAATAATAAAATAGAATAAATTGTGTTTTATTAATTCAGGAGGGAAATTCAGATTCACAGCAGCAATATAAGACAGTGTCCAAAAAAATCCAGGAATTGATACAGAAAATAATATGATGAGCGTCAACTAGAAAAAAAATTCCATCAGAGACGACAGCTTGGTCATCATTCTCCAGTCAGCCTCCACCTTCACAGGGTCCAGGACGATGTAAGACAATATAAGATGTCACAAGAGATATTAAACCACTGTACTAAATGAAATAATTTAGAATTCATCAGACTTTATATGTATATCACTTGTCATACAACACATTGGTTGTGGCACAAAGTACTAAATATTCACACAAATTAATGTTGATAAAACATAAAAATAAGTCCCCTAAGTCTCTCCCCTCTCCCCTCCCAACAAGTAAAACAGTTTAAGACATCTTTCTATATGAAATAAAGATAAAAATAAAAACAAGATCTGAGCTGAGGAAAGACTATCATGAGGTCTTAATAACAAAATGTGACTAAAATAAGGTGTGGAAAAATTAAAAAACAAAAAGTTAAAGCAAACAAAATTAAAGTAATAAATAAGAAAATAATGCAAAAAAATAATGCATAAAAAACAACGGGCATAAAATTAAGGTTGTAAAAATAAGTTACAAAACAGAAACAATTTAAAAACCTCCATATAAAATGAATAAATAAATAAATAAATAGTATATATGAATATAAAATTAAGACAGTATGTTTGTAAAAAGCACTTATCTGATATATGAAAATATTTTTTTTTTCTAGACACTTTTTTTCCAAATGATTTTAAGCTTCTTCTGAGAAGTGCTTTAAATTGGTGATGTGTAATGTATAACTGTACAAAAACATCTCTAATCAGGAACTTCAGGAACATCCGTGGGGAACATTTCTAATCTGCTTTTTATGTTTCTTGGACAGATTTCTCTTCTGGGATCCATAAAGGATTTCTGATTCTGATTATAGCACATTAATTTTAAGCACCAACTATAAAATGTTTGCCATGATAATTAAAGAAATACTTTGTATTTGTAGCTACTTTTGAAAAATCTCATTCAGTAATAGTTTGCTGTTCTCATAGGGCTATGAGCAGCTTCCACTAACACACACACACAGCCACAAGAGGAGAGAGACCACAGAGGCTGGTTCTCAACTCCACCTGATCTGACCTGCTCTTTTCCCAGAAAATGAAAAAAAAACACATCCATGCAAAGACATTAAAAATCATGACTGCCTGAAGTCTTGATCTTATCCATTTCACCAATTCAGCTGCTTGGCTTTTATGCCTTTACACACACACACACACACACAAACACACACACAGACACACACACACACACTAGATGACTGTTGCTGAGTGGTGACCTTTACGGAGAGTGAGCCATCACTGATGTCTTGAGCTTTGTTGTAGTGTTTACAAAGAGCCAGACGCTCTCCCCCACCAGACCAATCCTTCAGCTGCTTCTACCTGATACAACCCTGTAACATTCCTGGTTAGCTGTGTGTGTGTGTTTTTTTCCCGTGTGTGTGTGTTTGTATTTGTTGAAGGGATGCGGAGACAGTTAGTAATGGCCCTTTTTACCACACAGCGTGCCAACCTATTAATATTTGATAAATGTACGTTTGAGACGCTCCAGGAAGACTAACATGCTGCTTTGTGTTTTTGCATATATGATAACATACTATGCACCTGTGCACAGAGAGCATGGCATGTGTGTGTGTGTGTGTGTTTTCTTTGTTTGCCTCTGCCCCTTGAATGATAAAGCTTTTAGGAGGGGGGAGGTTGGTGGGCTGATCTCTGGCAGACAGGTACCTGAACACACACAAACTCACACACATGGGAAGAGATATGGTGTGTGTGTTTGTGAATATGTGTGTGTGTGTGTGTGTGTGTGTGTGTGTGTGTGTGTGTGTGTGTGTGTGTGTTTGAGAGACAGCAGCCCCATACTGTCCCAGATTTAAGACAAAGGATGTGTAAGTCTGAACAGAGGTGAATGTATTTTTGATGAAGTACCCTCATCAACGTCGAGTTTTCATCTGTCTGCTGCTTTTCCCTTTACATTAAGCCGTGTGTGTGTGTGTGTGTGTGTGTGTGTGTGTGTGTGTGTGTGTGTGTGTGTGTGTGTGTGTGTGTGTGTGTGTGTGTGTGTGTGTGTGTGTGTGTGTGTGTGTGTGTGTGTGTGTGTGTGTGTGAAAGAGAGTAAGTGTGTGTGTATGTTCTCTAAACCTTGACTTATTGCATGTTTTTGTCATGCCACTCTGATTTCCTGGCTTCGTAATGACACATTTATATTCATTAATAACCCTGACATACATTAACACACACAGGCTTACATTAAATGCCTCCATCCACCAATCCACACACACACACACACACACGCACACACACATACACATGACCCCTGGCTAGACAAGCTCTAGGGCTGCCATGTTATTGTGTGTGTATCTGTTCTTCTGTGTGTGTGTGTGTGTGTGTGTGTGTGTGTGTGTGTGTGTGTGTGTGTGTGTGTGTGTGTGTGTGTGTGTGTGTGTGTGTGTGTGTGTGTGTGTGTGTGTGTTTCCTCCAGCTGGCACATTAGGGCTCTGTAGCCAGACAAAGAGCGCTGCTCGGGGCCCAGTGCTCAGCCTGTGGAGGGTGGAGGTGGTGGTGAAGCAGAGAGAGAAGGAGGGAGGGTGTGTGCGTGTGTGTGTGTGTGTGTGTGTGTGTGGGTGTGGGGGATTCCTCCTCCTGTCAGCCTTTGTGCCCTAATTGAAGTTTTTCTGCCTCTCAGTCCTCCCATCTTTCCTACCCCATGCTGGTTGGCGGCAGGAGGGGGGAGGTGGGGGACCTGACAGGGGTTTGAGGGGAGGAGGGTCTCGTATCAGGCTTTGTTGCCCCTGGCATCATTCTCGCCTGTAATTTTCTAACAATGTAGCACAATTTCATAAACATGCTGATAAAGAGAGAGGGTGATGTGGTGTGATGCTGGCATCTTTATCTCAGATAATAGGACTCAACAGGAGAGCAAATGTGCTAAATGAGCTAATGTGTCTCCTCGAAACTGGCAGAGAGGAGTCATCAAAGATAATTCCAATTATTTTTTATTGCAATTAGATTTCAAAAATGTGTAATTTTTATCGTTTGAATCAGGGATGTCAACTTAACTATGGTAAGTTGTCACACTTGTCCTAATCCTGCAGTTACTGCCATATGCTTTGATGATTTACTACCCAGATGTAAACAAGCACAGCTGTGATCTTGGATTGCAGAACAGTTATCCAGTGGACCTTTTCTATGGAATTACATGTGTTAGCTTGCTTGCTCAATCAGAGCAATGTGTATCCAGAGAAGGCAGGCAGCTCAGCTAACTTTAGCTACACTTAAACCAATCCACCATTGTTTACTTGTAGACTTTGTAATCCAGCGTTGAGTTGTGTTGGGTTAGTTGTGCTAAATTTAGAGGGTATTTTTAGGTTGAATATTATGAATTAGGGTTGGAATAATGAAAAACGAATGTCTTAAATAGGAAAAAATCATCTGAACAGTCGGCTTTGTGTGTTTTCTCTTTTCAACCAGTAATTTTTGGCAGCTGATTCAGTTTCAGCTTAGTCCAACCGCCGTGACACTGTGGCCACACATTCTCCTGCTCATGTCTGTGTCTCTCTTTCATGTCCTTCCAACATGCCTGTGAGAGTGTGTGAGTGTGTGAGTGTAGATGGGGTGGGGGTGGCTAGTGGCCACAGGAACAGAGAACCGGACTGGCTTTAAACATGGCATCTGAACCCACCAGTCCCTCTGTGGCTGAATGGCTGACTCTGTTCAAAAACACAGCAGCTCCTTGTCCCTGTGTGCGGCAGCCAAGCGGCAGTGATCACGAGCTGATTGATCATGGTGTGTATTTCACACAGTAGAATCTGCAAAAAAAACCACACACACACACAAGCATACACACACAAAGAAAGAAGGCTAGTTCCTGTTTTACCCTTAGATTCTTTTTGTACTTACATCAAATACAGCTATGATTCTGTTCTTATGATGTTTACAGATAGCTCCTCTATGAGGAAGCCGGTTACTCTGCAATATGTTTGATTTTACAGCTGCTCTCGCTTTCAACAACATGCTAAAATTAATTTTAGCATACGAGATCAGTAGTTCTGGGAGGAGTTTTGAGCTGGCAACAAAACAAACTAATGCTGCATTTAAATGACCTACAAAAGCAAAAAAAGACATACTGACAAAATGTATTATTACATTTTGTAATTTTTAATGTTTATCACTGAGTTACTGATGATGTGTCAGGCAAGCATCCAGAAGAAAAAGCCCAAGGTTCAGAAATAATGATAAACACAGCTGTTAAAGCAACCAGGATAAGCCATAATTTTCTTTTTTTTTATTTGTAAAACTGTCTCGCACAAGACAAGATTATCAAAGGGACAAGTTGTGCCACCTGGCCACAGGGGGCGCCAGAATCAACACAAATCGAAAGTTAATTCTTGTAAAAACTCAATGCACAGTTTGACAAAGCCAACTGACAAATACTGTCTGACTGCCCTGTGCTACTTAACATGTACATACTTGATTTTAATAATCCAGAATTTTATTATGTGTTTTCTTTTAATACAAATGTAATAGACACATTGCCAAAGCAACAATCAAACCAATATCAAAGAAGGGGATATTGTGGGTTTTTTTTAGTCTTTATTTTTGTCCCTCTGGTATGCCTGGAAAAGCTTAACATGATTTGCAGTTTAAAAGATCTGCATTTTTCTCACACTGCTGTTTTAGAAAGTCCTCTTTTCAGCCTCCGTCTGAATCACTTCATTTTAGCTGCCGTCTCTTTAAGGCTTTCTGCTCCACAAACCCCCTTCCCTCTGATTGGCCAGCCATCTGGAGACCTGTTAGTTAGACCTTAATGTTTGAGGTCAGCACAGAAATCCTTATGCATGACCTCATTATTTATGGAAGTTTCCTGAAGATCTTGCACTATTTTTTTTAAGTGGACCATTTAGATCAGTTAAAAGACCGATTCAGGGATTTTTACAATGAAGCAGTTTGAAAGTCTACAAAGGCTTAGTGTGGACATCCAGCATTTTTCTACCTTATATCAGGGTTAGGATGGGAAAACACAATACCCTCTCTTTAACTGTGCTGATTACCTCCGCCAAGGAGGTCATGTTTTTGGGAGAGTTTGTCTGTTTGTCTGTGAACAACATAACTCAACAAGTAACAAATTGATATTGATGAAATTTTTAGGAAATGTTCAAAATGGGATAAGGAAGAAGTGATTAGATTTTGGAGGTGATCTGGATCACCGTCTGGATCCAAGTTTTTTTTTAAAGGATTCTTTATCATTGTGAGATAGGGCCGTTTTCACCATATGTGTGTATAACTCCACTATAAATGGTCGGATTGCTTTACAAAACAATACAAGACAAGGTCACCATAATTTCTGACAGATGTAAAAGTAAGATCCAGATCCTGCCAATATTCTGGAAACCAAGATCTGGATTAAGAAATATGTACTTGGTCATCATAATTTTCAACGCTGTCAGGAAACAAATTTTAGTACAAACCTGCAACTAACACCAAATTGTAGCAGACAGTCTGCTGAAAGGGAGTATAACATTAAAGTAAGACTAAAGTGTTGGTGACAATCACAATGTGCTTGGTGGAGGTCTGCGCTCTCTGAGTGCTTTTATAGTTTTATTCTTCCTTCTTCTTTATTCCCATTTCTGATGTGTTGAAATTAACAAAAGCCAACAGCTTGAATAGTATTAAACAGAAATGAGAAAAAAAAGAAAAAGACAGGCAGCAGTTTGAGACAGAGATGGGGACTGTCAGTTTAAGGGAGGGTTATTTCAGGATACAGGGGCTGCTCTCTGCTCTGCTACATGGGAACAGAGTTTCTCACCTGCAGCAGAGACACAGAGAGATGGAGAGAAAGCAGCCTGTGATTCAGCTTAAAGAGAACAGAGCAAAGAGATGGAGACTCTGGCAGTGATTTCACATCTGACATAAGCCTGGCTGTACACAGTCATGATGCAGCGCTTCAAAATTCCTGCTCCTGAGCAGAGAGAGGAAGGCAGAGAGAGGATGATGAGCCATTTGCGCAGAATCAAGACAGAGAGGAGGGGTGGATGAGAGGGAGGGAGTGCTTCTCCCTTCCCCTAGCAACGGTCGGCGGTGGTCGTCTCCAGCCTGTTGTTTTCTCTGGCTCACACACACACGCTCTCTGTCACACTCCTCATCGGACTGGTTCGCCTGCCTGTTGGACCCCGCGGTGTCTTTTGACATTTTTTACAAATGATTCTCAACGCCTCTTCCTGGGAGATGAAAGCTTTTTTTCGAGGATAAGGGAAGAGAAAAGGAGGTTGACGCGAGGAAAGACAGAGAGAAAGGGACGTTTGAAGACATCAGAAAGAAGTGAGTGAGACGAGTGTGGGAGAGGAACGGAGGATGGAGCCCCTCAGTGCTCGTGGCCTGCCCCGGCTCTCCTGGATCGACACCCTTTACAGCAGTACGTACCACTCCATCCGTCCATCCATCCATCCTCCTGTGTGTTTACTCTCCTCCACACATCCCTTCCTATTTACCTCTTTCCATCTCTACCCAGCTCCCCCTCCTTCCTCCTCAGTCTCATGCGCTGCCTGTTTGCGTTACGAGCGGAGCTTCATGCCCACAGAGGACACTTTGCATTTTCTCTGGACTTCCAATTAGTGTGCATCACAGTGGCTGTCCATAACAAGACGGTCACCCCCCTCTTCCCCCTCCTCCCTTCTTCACTTCCCTTAATGCTAACAACTCATGTCTGCTGTTATTGAGTCTTATTAGTTGCTCGCAGGGGGAAGCCTGGAAAAATGTATTGTGGTAGAGAGTGTGAGTCATTCCTGCATCCTGGAGGCAGAACTTTATGTTCCTACCTATCGAGGACACAAGCTGTGTGATGTTGAATTTTTAATCTGCTCTTTATTGTGGTGTTCATGTTGCGCTGGAGACTCAGCCTGACACGTCTCACTGTACGGAGAGTCAGCGCTTCTGTGTCAACAACAACAAACCAGAAACATTTCTCCCAAATTTTCCTCTTGTGTATTTTGAGCATACTCCAGATTATTAACAACACTTTCTAATGCTTTAATCCAGATTGAGTGTGTGTGTGTTTGTGTGGCATATCCATCAGGTGCTGCTGAGTGTTTGCATGTATGTGTGTTTGGAGTTTTTGGCAAATGAGACTCAGCCTCCTGGGATTAGCTCTGCTGTGTCACCATTGTCACCCTGCCTTAATCCGGTGAGAGGAAAGGAAGGAGGGAGGAGGAGAGAGGCAGGGAGCTGATGTTTGATGTTTTTGTGAAACAGAAACAGAGAAGCTTGAAATCCAGTCGCATTTTTGGGGAAGTCTCAGGAGGTGTTACTACTCCTGGATAAGTGAAGGCACTGTCACACTGACACTAAAGCAGCTACACAGGAGTGTTGTTGTTTTTCAGAGTGCTTACCGTTTCATTATAAATTATAATCTGGATGAACATATCAGTAAACACGAGTGTGGTTGTAGAATTGCTTTTTAACACCTTTTTATACGACTAAAAATGTGTGAAAATGAATCACAGCAGTAGAAACAATTGGTGTAACAGTTATTCTAACGAATGTGTTTTTTATAAGTATTTTTTTTATTTAAATGTATCAAGAAATAGTTTAAAAGGACTATACTTCTTTGCTTTAAGAGATAGAGTGTGATGAGAAGATCAATACCACTCTCATGTCTGTGAGTAAATCTGAAGCAGGAAGAGGGGATTAAGCTTAGCTTGGCAAAAAAAGACATTAAGCTGGGAAAAGTTAGTGTGGCTGTTTCTAAAGGCGAAAACATCCTGAGAGCACCTCTCAATGCTCCACGAGTAACAGTGTTTCTAATTTGCTTCTTTAACCCCAGTGTTTGTGTTTTTATGGCTTCTAGACCAGCCGTGTTTGCCTGCCTCAGAATTCCTCCAGGTCTGTTAACAAAGAGATGAAATGAGGCACAACCTCGAGGTTGACCGTAGTTAAAACCATGCAGAATCCGTTTTTTTCCAAGTATTACAAAATAAAAAAGAGATATTCCCTCCTGACAACCATCTGAACAAGTGCATAATGCAATACTTGGCTGATGTCTGTGCAAAGGAAAATGTTTGACAAGTCGCTGTGCTTACTGTGTTGTAGCTTGGCTGATTCTGTGCAGTTTGACATTTCATTTATATTTGACTGCCCTGATTTCACTTTTGTGCACTTTTGTTTCTTTAGTTATGTTGAGTTACTGACCACATTCCTGACATGGCTGTGTTAAAAAGAATCATAACACAGGACTTTTATTGTGAAAGAATTGTGCAGTAAAGCTACAACCAGCAGTGGTTTTCCGTAACACAATTAAGGAGTTAGTGAGTTCAAGTACATCTTCAAGCAGGTGAGCCTTTGTGATGGAGATTAAGGATGGATATTTGAAACCCAAGTATTATTTCCTACTCACTGTTATTTATTTAGCTATGGTTGACTATCCCTACCACCTCCAACTGTTTCTGTTGGGCTCTGAAATCAGGTTTTATTGGTGAAGTGGAGACAACAGTGACCTGTAGAGTGCTCAGCTGGACAATACTTGGAAAACACTTTAAGGGAAACACATCCTGTTTTTAACCAGCACCAGTAGTGTCTGTCTTTCTCTGTGTTTACGTCTGTGTTTTCTTTGATGTAGCGTCTTGCCAAGTTTGTTGATATTTTACTGCGAAGCTCAGTCTTTGCAATTTTGTCAAATGCAACTGTTGCTGAACATTTTGATGTCTTTTGCTATTTAAGGCCCCATTTACACAACCTTTCATCTAAAAACGGTCAAACGCAGAGAAAAAAATGCGTGTTCACTTGGAAACATTGAGGGACTAAAAAACCCTGTAGTTAGCATGCAAGGCCTATAGGTGGTGCTATAACTGTCTTGTACAGAAGCGGCTTTTGGAAGATCTCCATTGAAGTAAAATTGAACCGATCATATTGGTGAAGGCTAAGTGCAGAAATGGTGCAAAAAATGCACAATTTGTAGAAAGACAGTCAGCAGATACAGAAGATTGAGCAGCACAAGCACAACACGGTAGTCTGCGACGATCATAAGAACAGTACTGTTGCTGGGTTGTATGCGTTCATGCAGAGTGTGACATCAGCGTTTCCACTGAAAACGCTGGCTTGCTGTTTACACAGCAACGTTGTTGGCAATGTTTCAGGAAAAATTCCACTCTGGAGGCTGTTTGCAAAAGTTTGTGCTTTAGGGTCAGCTGAAATGCCGTTTCCATGTAAAAGCGAGGCCAAAATGCAACAAACTTTTGCGATTCCCCCTGAAAACCATTGTCTTGTAAATGGCCCCTAACTCTGAGTTCTTCTTCTCCTATTATCTAATATGGTTATTAAACAGTTTTAAGATATACCAAAGCCACTGTGTGGCTGGAATTCCACATTACAACTGCACATTGGTAAAACGTTGAACATTTTCTTATTGTAAGTAGGGATGCACGATATTGGATTTTTGCAGATATCCAATATGCCGATATATCGAAAACCCCTTTTGGCCGATACTGATACCGATACCGATAATCACAAGTTTGTTTGTTTTTTTCACTGTAAAGAAAGCTAAGTCTATCCTGTACTGGAATTTATATGTTACTCTTATTGTGACGGTCTTATTTGTTTAAGAAACACACATAAAACAAGACAAAAAACATTTGATTTTACCATAAATAAGAAATGTATTATTTTTTCAAACTCAAGACATTCAGTATTGAAATACAGAAAAATAATGTCTTTAGATCACATGAACTTTAAATGTACAATGCATTTTTAAACATAACCAAGTTGCATTTGATTATTTTAGAGCTACTGTAACAACCTGGTGACAGACACAGAGCTCTGCAGTGCAAAGAAATGAAGTGCTACATTTTATTTAAGGAGCTTATTTTTCAGATGGAAAATAATAATAATCCTAACTGAATAGCACCTTATCGGCTGTGCATATCGGCAGAAATTTTCATATCTGCCGATACCGATAAATGTGTTTTTAAGCTTTTATCAGCCGATACTGATATTGTGCCGATAATATCGTGCATCCCTAATTGTAAGTTAACCCTAAAGCTGTTTGTTGTTTTTAATAAAGTAATTAATGAAATAATTTATGTCTTAGAACATATTTACATGTTACCTGCTGCTGTGGCTTACTTATTCACTAAAACCACAAAACTTGATTTAAAAGGCAAAACTACGGTCAATGGTGAAGTTAAAAAAACAAAACATTCGTTTCCTTTCTTTCACAACTTTTCTCTGTCAGTTGGGATAATTTTCCTCCTAATCTCTGTTTTGGCTGCACTTCCATTGTGTTGTTTTGTATTCATGTTGTGGCTTTTGCAAATTGTCTTTCACCTACTGGCCACCGTACAAAACTGGTTTGGCAAAGTCTGTGTTGTGGCATAATGTGACACCAGTGACTATTAAAACTACTATTTATCCCACTCCGAGGTATAATTCTTTTATTGGACTTTTATTTTGAAAGGAAGCCCCGAATTATCTCTGCATTGTTCCACTTTCAGGTCAGTGTGAGTGTATGATGATGACTCTCCGTCATCAGGGAGAGCTGTATACTTACTCTGTGTACTATTTTAATGTTGCTATTTTGGTTCTGAGGTTGCTGTGAGCACAAACTGAATAAATCACAACTCCTTAACGCTCAAAGTGCTTGAAAACGTTAGACATTCTTTGAGAGGCTGGTTGCAGGTGATAAGAGAATGAGGAGAGACTATTAACATGACAACAGGCCGGGCTATAAGCTTTTCTGAGGTAAAAGGGCACCATGCTTATTTTGTGCACCTGTCATTTCAGCATCCCACTTCTTTTCTCCTTTACATTGAGGGCCTTTGTGTGTGCAGTATGTGTGTGTGTGAAGTGTGTGTATTGTACAAATAAATTTATGAGCAATGGCTGCTGAACTGACCTCCTTTCTCCACTCAGGGGAATAAAAAAAATACACTTCCACTTTTGTGAGCTTTCCGAGTGCCACTGCAAAACCCACTCCCCTGGCACACTACACTGACCCTGAAAAAGCCATTCATCGACTCACAGGTTTTCACACACACACACACCGGAGTGTAACATCCTGGATTACCAAACATGAGGCTGTAATTGCATCCTTTCTCTTCAGCCACTGGATCTGTGTTAATGGCTCATTGCTTCAGCGGTGACCACACACCCTTAACCGGCTGAGTAAAGTGGGAGTGGATGCTCCAAGCCACAGCCGCCTTGTTCCCCCCTTTCCCGAGAGGATGGACTCGTTCTGTTCAGCCACGTCCGATCCAGGCAACATTTCCCCTCGGCTTCTCTGCTCCTCGCTCCCCAAACAAAATCACCACCACAGACCTCTCATCACTCACCCTCTGCCCCATTTGTCCAGTCAGCAGCGTAAGTGGTAGACTCCCAGGCGGCTATTAGCGTTCATGTGTGAGTGTGTTTGTGTGTGTGTGTGAGTTACAGATGCTTCAACACAATCATCTCATTTTACCCTTTTTTTCATCTCTCCTTCTGTCTTGATCTGAGTAGCACGTTGCTTTTTGAGTGGACTTCCCACACATGCACACACGGTTTACTAGTTTAACCACATTAGGAAGCTGGGTAAAAGGGTTTGTCAGCCGTGATCTGATTTTGAAAGCTTTTTGGTGATACTTTGACCACCATGATCTGTCTCGAAACAGTTCACGATTTGCTCTGCTCTTTTGTTATTTCATGTCTGTGTTGCTCCCGGCTTAAAAAATGTTTATTTGTCTTGTGTGTTTAGACTCATGTATTATCTGGTCTTTTCAGGCCAGGATTAGCCTTTTTGCAGACTGTACAAAGTCTTTTAAAAGTCTGTCTTTAAGCTCCAGTGTTTGATCAGTCCTCTGACCCAGTTGCTTTGTCAAATGTTATCCTCGTAATCACTGACCTGAGACTCTTAGCTGCACAACTTCATTCAGGACAAATGGGCTGTGTGGATGGTTGTGAATAAAAGAGGAGAGACAGAGCAGCAGAAAGGAAGGGAGAGTGAGCCAACAATAGCCACGGTTACATGAGGAGTTTTTCGTCTTTCCAACTGGAATCTTTCCAAATGACTTATCCGAAAATAATAGTATACATGGAAAGGAATATTCCAATCTCTGGTCTACATGCGACGCTATAATCAAACAGAATAGTCAACGGGGCATGCGCAGAAAAACGTAAACATCACGAGATTTATCAAAGCTGGTGGACGACTATATGTTTATCACAGTGTTGCAATACTCCGGATTACGAGTTTGTCGTCCGTCCAGTCTTGAAATTATGTTCACTTCTTTCAAAGTTTGGATCAAAAACAAACTTTCCGCAGCAGTCCAGTGCTGTCAGCTCGCCGCCATTTTTAAAGTTAAGGACGACTCAAGTTGCGTCTTACATCATATCTGAGCATGCACTGAAAAAACGCACCCTGACAACTTTCTGTTTGAGTGGATACACATTGGATACCTTAATCGGTTTGGGGAAAGGAGTATTCCACCCCTGTGAAACCAATTAAATGTCTATTCTAATTGGCACTTTTCTTTCTGAATGAGGTGTATACAAAGGTTAAATTCTTTTCATTTGAGCAAATAAACCGAATGCAAGCGGAATATTTGGGTCCATGTAAATGTGGCTAACAAAATGTTTCAAACAGAATGTTTGGTAAAGACATGATGCTGGGCCAAACTTTCCCTGCCAGGCTTTTGAATAACAGTCCATTAGGGTTGGGAATACTAACACAGAAGCATTAGCCAACGTTGATTCATAATAATAATGATGTAGTCTTTCAAATGTGTTTTTCTAATAACACGTTTGCTCCAGTTTACTGCATCCAACTACATTGTTTCTTCTCATTTCTTCTTTCTCATTTCATTGTTTTGATGGATTTCTCCTTTGCTGATTCTCTAGCATTTTCAAGAGAAAAACCTGCATTCATTGCAAATCAAAGAATCACCTTCAATGGCATTCACATTTTTCTTATTTTCACTGCCAGAGGGGAATCTACTCTCAAAAGCCTATCTGCTGCTGTGCTATCAGTCCATTTCCGTGCCTTTTACCATATCCCCAGCCTGACTCTGACTTCTGACGCTGTAACCTTCAGAGAATTAGCCAGACTCCTCTCTGGCTCGCTTCAGAGCCATGTGATGCTAAAGCCACATCAAAGAAGACATGGATTATGTAAGAGACAAAATATAGGCATTTTGGCATGGCAGAGGCTTTGTGGCACGTGCACACGTCAAAAAGATTTTCCACTAATCTCAGTTACAGTGAGGAGGGCTGGGATATGTGTGCAACTCTGAGGGAGCACTAAAAGAAAATCTATACTCGTTTCTGTACATCCTGTCGGCGTGTTGTGGAGTACTGGAGGTTAGCACAGGAAGTCAAACTGCTGAGAAACCAAAACATTAGTCAGGAAAGGTTTTTAGTTGTGTCAAAAAAAATGTTCATAATCTCATTTAATTACACAAGTGTATTCCCTTTTTAATGCCATTAACTTTATCTATCTCACATCCACGTCTGTCACTGCCAATAAAGATTTCTGGGTGTCTGAAATAGTTCAAGAGTGAGAGGTTTTACTTGTATTAAAAAGACTAAGTGACACTTGTTTTTGGGCTCCCCTCACTAGAAATGAAACAGATGCCGACAGTTTCAGGGGTAACACATTCCACCACATAGTAATGGCTTTCTTTAGCTGTCAAACCTTTTCTCGACTTCTCCTTTACTACTGTGATAAATGGAACCAGCTCCCGCCCTGGCTATCTGCTGTGGCTGCTGCTGCTGGCTCACTTCGGCCCAGTCCCAGATCTGTCTCTGAGTGTTTAATGTTAGTTGTTAGTTGGCTGTCACGAGGCCTGCTTCAGCAAACAGGGGCACACAGTGAAGTGATTCTGGAGAGCCTCCCAGAAGAGTGTTGTAGGGGAGTTTAATACAACCAGGGGTGTCTCATCTATCACACCTCGAGCAGTCTGTTGGTCCAAACCACCCACCTCTCCCTCCATCAGTCTCCTTCTCTGTTTGAGGAGCTGTTGTCTCCACCTCTAGTTGTGACAGAATCAGTTACAGATCAATGAGATCTTTAAGTGTCCCTAATCATGTTATTAGCAGCTTCACCGCAAAGAAGAACTGAAGACACACCCAACAGGTCCACAGTTCTCTGTAAAGATGTCAGGAGTTTAAAAATATCTGATTTGATTGTATTATGAGTTTTGGGGTGCTGATTCTATTTAAATTGGGGTTCTTCGATATTTACGATTTTAGCAATTTTTACTTTACTTTTTTAGCACCAGACCACGTAAAAAGGTTAAATGATGATGGTGATGTCTACAGACTATATCAGGAGCCTTATTTTTCCATAAAATGTACATCATGCAAGTCAGAGAGAAACATATCACCTTCTGCTGGTGAAAAGTGGTAACTTTTTCCAATCCAGTTTATAAACAAAGACTGAAATGAAGAATCTCAATTTGAAAAAAAAAAAGTTTTTTTGACAAAGAATCTTGATTCTGATACTGTCAAACAAAAAATTCTGATATATCGATGTCAACTTTTTCTCCCACTACTGATATCAATAGCTGGATCAGGTTTGTGTGACAGTGTGTCAGCTCCTGGGCGGATTTCTTTGGTTCAGTTTAGGGATGGGTACCTTTCACATTTAAAATGATAGGGTAGTGATGCCTGGTACCTGGCAATCAGTATCGGTACTTAACGGTACCAGCTTTTGGTACTTTTGTGTGTGTTTATGTGGTAATAAATATGAATTTATTCAATAATAAAATCTTAAATTTGTTCAATTCAATACCTTTTTTCCTCAGTTCTACAGTTTCATTTAGTAGGTGTTTTGTCCAAAGTGGTGTACAACACAAGCAAGAATTTAGACAGAAGGAAAACCTAGTTGGTGTGACAACAGTGATATAAGTTATTTGGCTGCAGGTTCTACCATTAAAAGCAAAAATTAAAAAATATAATAATAATAATCTAGTATAAATGAACCAACTAACCACAATCAATTGCTGCAACAATCTGCTTCAACCTTGAACAGCATTCAGTAACAGTAACTAAGAGCTGGGTCTGAGACCTCCTGACTCATTCTACTCCTGAGGACAAAGAGGAGAAGGGTCAGATTAAGTCCTTAAGTGTTCCCTGAACAGATGAGTTTTCAGACATCTCTTAAAGTAGAAAGGGACTCTGAGGTTCGTACAAAGTTAGGTAATTGATTCCACCATTTGGGAACAACAGAGAAGACATTTATTTTTTAATGTTTGTAATTCTGTGTTCATGTCCAGCATGTAAAGTCGCCTTCTCTTCGACTTTCTCAAAGTCATAAGGATGGGGTTATGTACCTAAACATGGTACCTTTTGATTTTGCTTGAATCGGTTCCCAGTACTACAGACAGAATCCAGTTGGTGCTAATAAAGTACCTAATTCAGGCCCCTTAAACACAACAACTTTTCATCCAAAATTGCTAGAATGCAGTGAAAACGCATTGAAAAAATCTGCGTCTACACGGAAACGCTGAGGGACTGAAAACGCTGTAGTAAGCATAATAGGCCTGTAGGTGGTGCTATAACTGTCATGTACAGAAGCCACTTTTGGTAGATGTCCACCGAAGTAGAGTTGAGCTGATCATCTGGTGTACTGGTGAATACTAAGTGAAGAAGTACTGCGACAAATACACATTTTGTTGAAAGACAATCATCAGATTCAGCAGATTGAGGAACACAAGCACAAAATGGTAGTACGCAGCAATCGCTTACTGTTAACACGGAATGGTGTCGGCAGTGTTACAGAAAAATTCCACACCAGAGGTTGTTCTCCAAAACTTTGTGTTTTAGGCTGGCTGAAACGCTGTTTATGTGAGGCTGAAACGCGACAATACTTTTACGTTTCACCCTAAAACCGTTGTTGTGTAAACGGCCTCTCAGTATTCATCCCTTGTTCAGTTACAATAGCATCAAACACTGTCATACTGTGTCAATTGAGGGTCAGCAGCACCCGACTGTCATGGAGTGAAAGAAAGTGTCACCATCAAGTTCAACAGTTGCTCATCTGCTCATTTGGTTGATTCTATTTCACAAGTTTAGAATAGCAGCGAGCAGGCAGGTGAACACCCGTCAGCCTTTTACTCTTAAACACAAAAACTGAAAACAGACTTTATCCATAAATAAGCTCTGCTCTCCATCGTCTGTGTCATAATGCAGTCATAGCACGAGCACCAGCCCGAGTCATTAGTGCCCGAGTGGAAATCATACAGTCATGGAGAGCTGTAACAGTCAGGAGTAAGAGTCATAGCACAGCTGCAAGGCAGAAGTCTTGCTCAAAAGTGGCCGTTTGTCTTTGATGGTACCGATTAAATGGGTTGAACCATTATCGAGAATCAAATTGTTGAAGGTCGTAGATGCTTGATCATGAAATCATAAATCGATAAATTGCTTTGATCATGGCAGCTTCCATAAATCAGCTGCTCTGCAGTCAGAGGGTTCTGCTTTCCAGGAATTAATCTGTACGTTGTGTAATTGAATCTGCTTCATGTCGAGTCTTGAATCATTGTCCTCCCCGTGAACAAGCTCCTCCATTATGCTGATCAATAGTTGAAGCAGTTCCCTCCCTCCTCTGGACTGTAGCTATAGAAACAGACTTTTCAATCTGTCCTCTCACACACACACACACACACACACACACACACACACACACACACACACACACACACACACACACACACACACACACACACACACACACACACACACACACACACACACACACACACACACTGGGCTGCAGAGAGTATTGGAGTGAGCCTAAAGCTGGATTGTTATGTAACATCGTCATCTCCACTGCCTCTTCCTCCACTGCGATGCTTCTCTGAGCTGAGCATCTTCCTCCCATTGGGCCTGGAAAAGGGTTCACGGGCTTATGTAACCGGCTTTGTGTTCGCTTTTCCAAAACAGCCAGGAAACGACTGTGTGAAGCGGCGGAGGGAAAACCAAACACTTTCAGCTTGGAGCGTCGGAAGATAAAGAGAGAAAGACAGAGAGGGGCTCTGGATGTTGTGTGTGTTTAGTAAACAGTAAAACTGATTCTCTCAGCCAGCCAGCTCTGTTCCCCTTTGTCAACACATATCCCAGATATTTTCTATCCTTGGATCATTGCTGGAGAGAACGTGAGAAACTGAGACACTCCTGTGCTGTTTTATCAAGTGAAGGTACCTGTGCAGTGAGAGTGAGGAGGCAGCTCATTTATTATTTCGTCCAGTTCCAACTGAGTGAGTCCAGCTGAAAGGAGCCGCGTAGAGCTCTGGCACGGAGTTGTAACATAATTTAGCTGGCTCTCATGCACACCCCTGCTGGGGTTGTACTACTCTGTGCCTCGGCCGCCTGGGTTCATTCAGTGACAGCTCTGTGAATAATAGATGAAGTTTGGGCTTGCTGGAGTGTATTGTGGCATTTTAACACAACACAAATAAGCTAAAGCAAACACTTCTTGGATTTCTTGGGCTGGCTTAATCAGGGAAATAGCCAAATGCTAATGTTTGGACTAATGATGCGACTGTGGTGTACAGTGTTCACTAAACTCAAGGCTATTTTACAACAACCGTTATTTTACAACAGGAGTCTGATAGTGAAAAACCTGAATGAAATCTGACAGATGACCTATAAATGCTAATGCTAACAGATCTGCACTTAAACTGCCTGAGTGCAGCTGATGTTGGCCTGTAGTCTGAGCCTCTATAGGAGCATATTCAGGTCATTCTGTATCCAACCTTTCTTTTTCACTAATGCATGCTATAACATCCATTGTTTTTCGCTCTGATAGTTTCTGAACACACCAAAGCTTATGAAAGAAAAACACATCTGCACTCTTTTTTTCCCCGACCTAAGGTGCCGTCAAGGTGAATGAGAGAGTGAGTAAAAGCATGTGTTACTTTTGTAATGGTTCTCAGCAGTTGTTTACCAAAGAATTAATCAATATGTCTGAACCTCTACACAAGCATGAAGAAAGGTGCCGGGTTTGTTTGCTTGAAGCTGAAGCCATGCTTCTCTTTGCTTCCTGCTGTGTGTCTCTCTGCTCTGCTCTCCATCACAGCTGCTGCACCATCGATTCGCCTCATTCAAGATCTGCAAATAGCAACACTTCATTTGGTTATTTTTGAACTGTATAAAATGAATAAAGACGCAGTTACATTTATGTGTGTTGAAGACAAAGCAGAGAGGAGAGAGTGATGTAACCCTGATCTCTTTGTTTTGGTAGTTAAAACCTGCAACAGGGAACTTCACAGCCCTCTACACTGCACAACGGCAATAAGGTGTAGATCAAATATGACATTTGAAATTATAGTGTGTTTTTCCAAAAAAATATTTTATTTGAAGTATACATGATATAAAGGAAAGCCATGTTTAATTTTGCTAGGGATGTTCGATACCACTTTTAATGCAGACTGATACCAGTACGAGTACTCCCTCTTGAGTACTCACTGATACCGAGTACCGATACTACTAGCACTTTAGATACATAAAATTTCAATTAACAGTGACAGATTATTTTGATCAGACAGCACAGTCACTCTGACATTAAGTCCAAATAAAACACAAACAACTCTCTCTGAGTTTAGAACTTTTTTGATCAATATTAAAATATATATATATTAAAAGTGCACAATAAAACTAACAACTGTCAGAGTTAAATTATTTTTTAAAGTAAATTCAAGTGCAAAATAAATCAGTTTAACTATTAACTCTCCCTGGTTCATTCACATTGTCTGAAAAGGACCTGGCGCACATTTGCAGTGGTGTTAGCAATTAGCAGCAACTAGTGGCGAGGAGGACTTGCTAAACGATTTTTTTTGCCTAGAGTATCTGCTGCTAGTATCTGCAGCCCTCTCGAGTACCGATACCTTGAAAAAAGGCTGGTATCAGCCTGATACCGATACCTGGTATCGGTATCTGGCCATCCCTAAATTTTGCCTTTTATTAGTATTTGAAATTTGTCCAATCTGGGACTGTCGCTTGTGTGCAGATTGAAAAAATCAAAAGTTACAAAAGGAACCAGTTTTGGTTGTCCAAGATCATTTTATGTGGCCATGGTAAAAAAAACAGGTATGAAGGTCTTCAGAATTTTACTTGCATATCTATGTTTAAAATTCTTGTATCCTGATCTAATAAGGTACTTTAATGGGTACTGACCAAATTCTGTCTGTAGTATGTCTATGTTTGGTACCTAAATGCATCCTTGTGGCTGTGGGGGAGTGGAAGAGTCTATAATTTTCGATACTGGACATGAACACAGCATTGCAAATATATGTAATGAGAAATAAAAAGGTTAATTGAAAAATTGAAAAAAATAAATTATTACCACATGAACACTCACCGTTGAGTACCGATACCAATTGCCAGGTGCCAGGCATCGGTACCTCATTGTTTCAAAGGTATCCATCCCTATTGTGATCACTCTTCAACCTAAAGCTTTAAAAAAATAGCATGTGACAATTGTTACAAACCCTTAAGGAAAGATTTGTGTCTCGTGTTTCATTTGTACACAGAAATCAGTGTATTATTGAAACATACAGTTTAGGTGAACTTTTTGTTTTATCATGTTTTCCACTGTTTCAGCTAAAGACTGACTTTGATACCTCGAACAGAAGCTTTACCTAAATCCTCGTCTCGAATATCACATATCTCTCGTCCTTACATGGAAGAAGCTCTGAAATCCTTTGTTGTGCTTGATGTTAGAGGGTGTGTCATGTGTCTGGGTGTGTTTGTGTTCAGTGAATCTGTGGGGACCTTCACCATGCCCTGAGGGGCTGGCGTTGTGTGTGTGTGTGTATGTGGCATGTTACCATGGACAGAAGTCATCCTGTAGGGCTCTGGTAACCACCAACCCCTTTTTTCTTCAACCCATGCCCCCGTCCTCTCAGCCAATCAGCTTAAAGTAACACCACCGCCTCGGCCAATGGTGCGTCTGGCATGTTTACGTTGCTCCCGGAAGACACGGGCCATCATTAAGCATTCAGGGTAGTCAAGCGAAAGAGATGAGGGGAGGGGGAAAAAAGAGGGGAAGAGAGAGGAGACAGGAAGAGGAGATGAGGCCATTATGAGTTGGGAGGGCTGATGGATGCACTCGAAAAACACCATTTATCCAGAAAGACTCAGGTGAACAAAATATACAGGTCATACATCACCTCAGGTTTCCTGAAATTCACTCATTCTACATCTTTAAATCACCGAAATAAATCAAACTCTATGAGTGTCTCCTGTGCGTTTAGAGCTTGAATTAGAAGCTGTCAAAACAAGAATCCATTAACCTCCAAGAAGTCATCTTTTACGTGTGTGTGTGTGTGTGCGTGTGTTTACATGAGTATTTGTGTGTATTATTAAAGATTAATGGCTTCAGTCGGGGCTGGCCTGCTGGTCTCTGTAGGTGATCTTTCTGCTGAGGTCAAAAACTGCTTCTCACATCCAGCCTGGCTCACCAACAATAGAGATTCTTAGACAGGAAGAAGAGATCAGAGGATTACAAACATCTAGAAGAGCTGAAGGGTCGATACATCTTTTAAAGGGAGTTGCTCTGAGGGGGTCGAATTTTAATTGGGAAGAAGTAGAATGAAAAATGAGAAGTAAATTGTCCCAACAAATGTTTGTCACCAAATATTGAAGTTTACAACTCAAGAACTCTGATACCAAGACGTTGGTAAAACATCCTTTGGTCCTGTGAGTTTCTAAGTGGGGAAGAGTGGTTGCCCAGCAGATTACACAGATACTTGCTTGGATTGAGATCTGAGGAATTTGAAGACCACACCTTGAATTTGTCCCATTCCTCCGAGCCACCTTCTCTCATCTCTCTTTGTTCTAGTTCTGATGCTAACGCAGCTGCACAGCCTTTTTAAACATTTGTCTGTTCTGACACCTTTCTTTGAGAGCCAGCATCAACTTTTTCAGCAGTTTCAGCTCAAGTATCACTCCATCAGATCGGACCTCGTGGGTTACCCTTTGCTCTGCAGGGTCATGACTAGGGATGGGTACAGAATTAGGTATTTTTATAGGTACCGACTGAATTCTGTCAAAAGTACCAGGTACCAAGTCACGTAAAATCAAAAGGTACCATGTTTAGGTACCTAAATGCATCTTTGTGACTGTGAGGGAGTGGAAAAGTAGGCGATTTTCCATGCTGGACATGAACACAGCATTGCAAGGTTACATATTGAAGAATAAATATGTTAAATTGAAAAAATGTAATATTCTATTATTAAACAAATTAATATTTTTTACCACATAAACACAAAAAAGTACAGAAAAGTGGTACCATTGAGTACCGGGTCCGATTGCTAGGAATCAGGCATCGGTACCGTATCGTTTCAAATGTGAAAGGTACCCATCCCTAGTCATGACTCTGTAACTGCTTCACAGCTTTTCTTTTCTTGGACTTTAGTTGGTAGATACCCACCAGCGATCCTGAAAAATTAAACAAAACCCACAAGAAGTGCAGTTTCTGAGATGCTCTGACACAGGAATCTAAGCATCTCAGTTTTGTCCTTTTTACTTTCGAAGTCGCTCGCATCCTCCTCAAAACCATTTTCCAACACATCAACTGCAAACATGTTGCCTTACATATCTCACCCACTGGCAGATGCCACTGTGAAGAAATGTTTGAAACTGCAATGACATAAATGACATTCTTTTTAACTGCAAATTATAAACCTAGCAGCACTAACATTGGTCATTTCTAAATACTGTTTTTCAGTGTCTGTTGTCAGGTTGGACTTTCCCAGGAGAACTAAATTCCATGTTCATTCCAACCCACGGTCAGCAGTTATTCTGTGGTGGTCTGTTCAAACTTGAGAGTCTATCAATAAAATGAAGAGTGAGGTTAAGTTAGCTCTGCTTGGTAGATGACTGGCAGGACATAACCAGGATTCACTAACATTACACATTTTGGACACGTCTCAGAGCACCAGGCTACAAACTGAGTTTACAAAGTTTCCTTGTTTTCATGTTTCAAATAGTGCCAAGTAACTACAAATAAACAAATAAACACACTACCTCAATATTTTATAAAAAGTTGTCCTGAAGAAAGAAAAGTAGAGTTAAACAGAATTCATTTTCTTTGAAACAAACACATGCCTTAGAAGAAATCACATCTTTACAGTGAGTAATAGTGCTCATGAGAAATTCATTTTCCTGAAAAAACAAAACAAAACAAAAACTCTTCTGTCCCAAAGCGTTGCTGCAATCAACACCTTGTAGTCTTCACAGTAGGGATAGCTACCTTTTACATTTGAAATAGTACGGTACAGATGCCTGGTGCCTGGCAATCAGTATCAGTGCTCAACTGCTTTTGTGTGTGTTAATAAATATAATTTTTTTTCATTTAAAATATCTATTTTTTTCCATTTAACATATTCATTTCTTATTATATATAATTATATAACCTTGCAATGCTGTGTTCATGTCTAGCATGGGAAATCGCCTACTCTTTCACTCCCTCACAGTCACAAGAATGTGTTTAGGTACCTAAACATGGTGCTATTTTTATGTGAATCAGTGCTTAGTACTACAGCTGGAATTCAGTTGGTACCTATAAAACTACCTAACTTGGTACCCATCCCTGCTTCAAAGCACCTTTAAAGTGTAATATGTGTTGGCTCCTCACTGATTCTCTATATTCTTGTATCCACAACATGTCCATTCAGTCTGTCTCTAATGGTTGTGTATAATAATCCTGAGACAGCTGGTGTCACCTTAGATAGACTGTTCAGTAACTGTCAGTGACTGGGGGAAACGTTCTCTCTAACTTTAAGAAAAATTTGATGCCACAGCTGATATTTTTGCTCCATCATCACCTGTTTTACTCTTCCCCCCCCATGTTATAAATAGGACACTTGTATCACTGCAGACTATGAGTGACTCGACAAGGCCACTCGTTTAAATCACTCTGCACTGTTTATTCACCACTTAACTGTGACCTTTTATTGTCGGTCCAAACTTGAAATCAATGGAGCGTTATCCACAAGGTACCCTTACACTCTGTGTGTTTGTTTGTGTGTGTGTGTGTGCCTTGTACACCTGCCAGATGGTTTTGTATGACCAAGTGCTTCAGGTTCATCAGGAATGATGCTGCATCCACCCTCACTATCTCATCTCTTCTCTTTTCAAAGCCATTTGCAACAGAAACCTCTGAAGCAGATTCTCTTGAACAATCTTTTAAACATCCCCTGTATTGCATTAGTTTGTCTCACATTTGTGTACAGAAAACAGAACAGTCAGTGATACATTCGGCATCTTGTAGTACTCACTCTTTGGCAGATTCACAGCACAAACATTTGGCTAATGGTTTGGAAAGAAGAAACATAAATCCTGGATAAAGGAACAGATATTTGTTTCAAATTGCGGTGACACTTTTTTCTCCTGCTCAGCCTCATGTGGATGGATGCAGTTGTCTTTTTTCCTTATGCAGATGTTTCTCTGTGTATCTGCGCTCCAGCCCTGAATGCTCGAGGGACCGATGAGTGCTGCAGCCTTGGATTGTCTTCAGTTTCTTTTTTCTGAATGGTGCATTTTTTCTCAACTTCTGATCACATCTCAGAAACATGTGTTATCTCCTGCCAGGATTTAGCATTGAGCAGAAATGTGCAGCAGCTTCCAGTTTTATATGGAAAGTAGTTTCACTGAAACAGTGGCTGTAACTCAGCTAAAGTGTGCTTTTCAAATCAGCAGCCTTTTGTTATAGCTGCAGTAACTTTTTTTTGCCCCTGAGGCTTTTTAAAGCTTGAAAGTAAAAAGAACTGCATGAATATCTGGCTTGATGCAATCCCCTGCAAGAGTTGTCTCATCCCTGAGGTTGGTATGCACACAATGATGCAGCAGAGTGTTAGTGGATTAATATTCTCGAGTAATCACAGTGACATAACTCAACAGGATGCTGCGTTGTTTTCAGAATCACTCTTTGAAAAAGGCTTTTCTTCAACAGTTTTATTATCAGTAGAATACAAAACTCTCCATGAAGAGCGCTTTCAAATTGCTCAAATGAATCACAAAACCTCCTCGTAAGTTTTATGTATTCTCTCTTGGAGTGTACGCCCACTCATGCCAGTTACATTTTATCTCCATGTGTCTTTGTAGCCTAATTAGTTTCTGGACCAATTTCATCTTGGTCACAAACTTTTTGATCCACTTTTGTGCTTCACTTTCTTCTCCCAAAGGAGTCGGTCCCTCCTTTTAAAACCAGAGCTCTAAAAATGAAACGAAGCTATTGTGATGTTGAAACACTAACCTGCTCAGGGCTTTCCTCTTCCTCTCCGACACACCTAGAGTGTCTCAGACTCTCTGCTTTTAATCTGCATCATATTCATCTAATTGGGCTGTGGAGAGGAATAAATACACGCTGCAGTAATCACTGCCGGGGTTGCCCTGAGGCCGATCGACAACCGCTTGCATTTTAATAGCTTCACTCGTCTTTTGTTTCACTGCACGGTTTGATACACTTTCCATTAGCACAAGCCCACAAACACATGCTGAGGGTACTGCTGCACACTCAGGTGTAGATGCCCACACAGTACAGAAACATTTCTGTGCTGAACGTGGGTGATATTTGATCACAAATAGCTCTAGAGTACACGTGATGGACTGATTTCCTCTTCTGTGCTAACAAACCAACACAGGAAGAGGAGAAAGAGGAAAAAGTTAGAGGTAAAAATCAGACGTTTGTAGGATTTTATCAACCTTTTGAACTTTTACTTAAGTTGTCCAGTTACAACTGCATAACTCTTTATCAGGATTGGCTCCATGCAGGTGATGGCATGTTTCTACTTCTGCTTTCTTAAATGTGTGCCATGAACACCTCTAGTTATAAATGAACTCCTGAAGAATTCAAGTGGAGATGACTTTAATCTGTACATAAAGATGCATCCAAAACCTTCCTCAGGTCACAACCGTTGATTGTAAAACAATAGACATCATCTTGCTCAGCTTGAAGTGAGGTTGCCACAAAAACTGCTCCCCCTGGTGGCTGGCTGCAGTAAAGATAAAAAAATCTGTCTCTCAAGTCAATCCAGATGGGCTGTGGTCAAACTTTAATAAATTAATACTCCTCGTAGAAATGTTTCTCACGTCAGATTGCTGTGGTGATTTGAAGATATCATTTGGCTGCCTCATATTCAAGTCCTCTTTTTTCTGAAAGTTTCGTTTATCAATGATTGACAGCTGCCGTTGTCGTGCATTTTTTTCGAAGATGTATAATATATCCGGAGGTAGAGTCAAGAAGTGATTAGACTCTTGAAAGCCTGCTGCACCCAAATTCTCCCAGAATCCCTCACAGTCTTTACTGCGCAGACTCTGGCTGCACAACTGCTACCAATGGATGCGCCTGTGATGGGGGTATTTTGGCTTCAAAACCGTACAATGGTAAATGGAGGAGCCACGCTGTCCACTCTATCAGTCTATGCTCACAATCAGCGATGCACATTGGCTTGTACAGGCAACAACCTCATCCTGAGTGTGTTTCAGGATGTTTTTAATGTGTTTTGAAGGTTTTAAGGTACTTTAGCTATGATAATGAGCTCTAGCTTAGCTCATCACCTGTTCATATATGGGCTGTACTGTATGACTGTCATGGCTTGTCCCTTGCCAAATGTTGTTTTGTTGCTGTTGCAAAGCTACAGCATCTCTCCTGAAATAACCGTGGGTTCATGAAGACTGTCTGTTTTGTACTTATTTTCATGTGAAAAGTGTAACACTAACTCCACTAACTTTACCATTTCTCTATGGGATTTCTTACGTTACTTGTTAGCATAATGCCAAGTGAGGATTAATGGCAAGGATTGCTGCTTTTTTGTAAGCCAATGTACATCACTAGTTGTAAATTTAGGTAGGTTTTGAAGGCATTTAGTATAAAATAAAACCATCTTGTTGTTCTGTCACCCATAATTGGAAGTGTACAACCGCACACTTAAGAAAGTAGAAACGCACTGTACAAGCATTAATTAAATGCTTGTGATTTATCATTATTCGAGGCAGTGATGGCGCTTTTAGATGATTAGTTGTGTTTAATTCATACCAGTGTTTGTACTTCAGATGATTAAAAACCTGTTGGATTTCTAGTTTATACATGTGTAAAATGTGGGAAAATCCACCTTCTAGGAACTGTCAGCAAAGAAAGATTTATTAAGCAAACATAAACACCAAATGGTTAAATGCTCACATGAGTAACTTTTGGGTTGTGCTGGTTTTGGTGCCCCCTGCTGGACAAAGAGGTGCAAAATATTTTGTCACTGATTTTGATCAAGTGGTATGCTGCTGTGTTAAAAAAAATGAAATCAATGCAGAAGTTTAAAAAAAAAGTTAATTAAGGGTCCACTTAAGGCTGGCTATAGACAGGAATCCCCACTGAGATCCATGTCAAATGGTTATTTTTATAGTTAGCATGGTTCAAAAAGCAGGCTAACTATAGCTCTTTATCGTTTCTCACATACATTGCTGATGTTTTTTGTACTTAACCCATCTGTTGAATTACTACAAAGGGTAAAAATTCACATACATTTGCATAATTAGTTTGCCAGGAAGTGAAAATCCAACTATGGCTCGTCCTTTTTTCCTGTTGACAGCAGATTTAAAGACAGGTTCAGATAGATTTTCCAATATGGTGGATGCCGTCACTGGGCCTTGAAATGTCTCTTTTAAAGCCAGTGGGTGATGTCATAGAGTCTATGTCCATGTTTTATACACTTTATGATCTTCCCCTGGACAATTATTAGTTGTCTTTTCCAACTGAAAACAAAAAATCTTATACTTTTTGTGAGTTTTTTGGCAAGACATTAGAAATAAAAAAATAATAATAATACAGACATAATCAGCTCCCTCTTTGAGGGTCAAGTGTGCATTTATTGGTCATCGAGGCATCAGTATTGATTTCAGCCTGCTATACGAGCAGTTAAAATATCTTTACGGGAGCTTTAATCTCCTTGAATTTAAGAATTTGTGTTTTTCTTTTTTGTAAATGAAATCTTTACATTTCAAATTGTTTTATGGACAGCGTTTGAAGTGCATTTGAAAAATTTGGGCTGGGTTGATAAAATTGGATTAGCTTAAGTGACAAATATTTCATCAATCTGAGTCCTTGTTATCTGGGTGTTTGTGAATGAGTGTGCCAAGGTGTGTCTGCAGCCTCTCATGTGTGTCAGACCCTGCTCAGGACCCCCATGTACAGCACTGGTGCCCTTAATCTATGCAGGCACCGGTTCATATCAAACTGGTCCAAACCTTGGGGATTTAGGCTAATTACAATGTATAGTGGCTGGCTGCCATGGTAACATGGTTGGCTGGGTTTGGGGGTTGACAACAATTCATGCATTTGGCTCTGCAGCTGAGGGCTCCTTATCTCTGGCTGCCTACAGGCATATGCCACATGAAGATATGCAGCTGAAGTAGGGTTGTCATTCATTTGAGGTAGAAAGGGACAATATTCCCTTTTATGAGCCTCCACTCCAGCAGGGAAGTGCTGTGGGTGTGTGCTCCCAGGTTGTGGAGTGGATAATGGACGAACCTCTTCGTTAGAAACATCAGAGCAGAGTGAAAGTTTGGTCTATTTGTGGATGTTACAAGCTGTTAGGGATTTGATTTTGGATTGGCAGCTCTTCTGTCATCTTCCATTAAAGCTCAACACTTAGGAGCTGTCTCCTCCTGTCTGCCTCCATGCCTGTCTGTCTCTCTCTGCAGTAAGTAATGTGTGGGAGTCCTGCCGCTTATTGACCTTTAAAGTGTTTTCAGCGTTCTTCCTGAGAACAGCGGTTAGTCGTACCCGAGGAGTTGACCTGGTATCATCCTGATCAGGCTGGATGAGGGGGGGGAAACAAAGACCCTTGACTGAATGACTCAGAGTTTAAACACAGCTTCAGATCTTGATGGTGGCTTCATGTTAGTGTTACGTCAAACTAAGGAAAATATTTGATGTCCAATTTGTTGAAGATAAAAAATGGAAAAACTCAAAATTAAATGTAATTTTTTGTATGAATCACTTGAGGGGCCACTCTCCTTTCTTTATCTCAGTTATTCTGTTATCTCTGGATTATAGTCATACATAAGAACACGATTAAGCTCCATAAGGGGAGCATATGATTAATTCAACACTGCACACTTTTTGAAGTTTTATTAAGAGATAAAAATATCTTCTCTCTCTCAAACATTTGGATTAAATGTAGGATCATTTCCAGAAGTGATTTGGTTTCTTTAAATATAATCTAATCCCATGACAATAGCTTTCAATGGTCCATCACTTCTTATGGAACAACCATAACTCCAGCGCATGGACTCAGTTGGTTTTTCCTTCTCAACATAGCATTTTCTGCATTCATGTGAAAAACACGTTAGCTGGTTATTTTTAGATCTTAAGGCTGTCAGAGTTTTCATCTTTAGTCTGCTGTATGTATAAAACAGTTTGATCACGTAGGAAGCCTGCGACATACGTGTAAGAGGCGAGTGTGTCGACTGTGAGTGTTAGCAAGGATATTTTGTACAAAAGCAGAGCAAACATATACAAAAAGCTCCAATTCATCTGCTTCAGCTGTTAAGTCGCTGTGCTCACATCACTTTGAGTTGAAACTAGTTCAGCTTCTGTAACACTGCCCCACTTATCAGTGCCACCCTCAACAACCAACCAGAATCAATCAGGAACAGAAATGATCTGGTATCACTTGTAAATAGTTTTCTGGATCTGGACTTCTGATGCTGAACTTTAAACCCCATCCACTGCCTTTTACATCTCCATCATAAGATTTACTCAGACAAAAGCAAATATCAAGCCTACAGAGGAGTCTCTGACAGACTCACTGTCTGTGAATCAGGGTGTCATGAGTGGGAGTCTGCTTTTAGTTGACTAAATGATGAAACAACGCCAACCTCGCTCAGTTTGTCCAGAACTTCCAGTCAGTTTTATGAATCATTTATGTGTATCATTTTAATCATAGTGAAGTTGTGAGTGGGATGTGTCTGGTTAAACTGGCTTTTATACACAGGCATGTGGATTTTACCCGTACAGAGGACTAAAAGCTGGTGGTGCTAGCTCTGCTAATGTTAGCCATCCCCTGTTAATCACACACTGTGATCATCCTGTTTTCAGCTGTGTCAAGTCATTTGTGTGAAATTGTTACTTTTTTCCCTTGAGTGTTTTCTAACTTAAGAATCGTTGGTCAGTCAGGACTTAAATTTCGGAATTGTTGATAAGAAATTTATTTTAACTTTTTGGGCGTACCTAGACACAAGATAACTTTTGTAACCTAGAAACAATATGAGCTCTGATGAGGTGCTTTGAAAGTAAATGGACTTGTACTTGGTGTGTTTCTAGTTTCAAAGCGCTTTTCGCTGCGAGTCACATCCACCCATCACCATTTTCAAACACTGATGTCCGAGGCTACATCAGTGACACCCCTGACCAACAGCAGGAGCAGTTTGGAGTTCAGTGTTGGCACATGACCACAGGAGCTGCAATCGAAGCCCTGACCCCACCCCCCCAGTTCTCAAGTGCTTTCTTTAAGACTTTTGTGGACATGTTAGGGTACGAGCTGTTAACCTGTTTTTTGGTTAGAGGAAACTTGCAGGTAAATTTCTATGGTGGTTGCAATTTTAGGCCAAATTTCAGACAACATATCTGCAATAAATGTTGAATATCTCCACAACCACAAAGGCCATTGACATAAACTTGGTATCAAATGAAAGCTAACTCGAATGGTCTGCCTTCTCAACTATCATAATTAGGGATGGGCAAGTACCGGTACCAGGTACCGGTATCGGGCTGATGCTAGCCTTTGTTTGAGGTATCGGTTGCAGATACTCTGGGCAAGAAATTCCTACGTCGAGTAAGTCCTCCTCTCCACTAATTGCCGCTAATTGCTGTGGTTTAACACCACGGCAAATTTGCGTCAGGTCCTGTTTAGACAACATGAATGAACCAGGGATAGTTATGTGTTAAACTGTTTTATTTTGCACTTCAGTTTATTTTAAAAATACTTAAACTCTGACAGTTGTAGGTTTATAGTACACATTTAGTATTATCTTTTTTTTACATTTATCAAATAATTCTAAACTCAGAGAGTTGTTTGTGTTTTTGGACTTAATAGCAGAGTGACTGTGCTGTCTTTGATCAAAAAAATCTGTCACTGTTAATTGAAATTTTATGCATCAAAAGTTCTAGTAGAATTGGTACTTGGTATCAGTGAATACTTAAGAGGGAGTACTTGTACAGGTATCAGTCTGCATAAAAAGTGGCATCGAACACCCCTAATCATAATCCATCATGAATATAATAATAATGTAAAAACCTGTCTCTACCTAGACAAAAAACGTTTTTCAAAATGAATATAATCTTGGAGACATAACATATAACCCCTAGACCCCTATTAATTAATATCCCAGTCTATGGGCAAGAGTCATGCAAACTTAAATGCGAGATGGTCGCTAGATTTAGCATCAAGTAGACTCATCATTCACAGAGAGTTCAATCAATCCTGGAAAGCACAAGTTTTTTTGCTCAAAGTTCTGTACGTGGGATGATTTTGTGTCACATTGGTGAAATATTCCTGATATTAACAAAAAGTTGTAAATACACTACAACTAAGTCCATTTACAAAGATTCTTATTAGCTGTTCACTGGGAAAAAATTGAAACCCAATAAATAATTTGTATGACACTCTGATCAGTTAATCAGACCGGTCTCACACAAACAAGCGAACCGTTGTGGTTTAAACCTGTCATCTTAAATGGTACACTTCCTTCTCAAGACTGGACTTTAGTGCCACAAAAATCTGTTAACAGACAGCTTTGCCAACACTCCAATTATCTCTGAGGTATTGTGCCCTCTCTTGTCAAATAACATTCCACTTCAGGCTCTGATAACAGACTGGAATCTGTAAATGTGCAGCGGGTCTCTGAACATCTGTCTTTTCTCTGCGCGTACACTTGCAGATGAGTGTTCACTCACATGTGGTTAATGCAGCTGTTTGAGATTCTGAGTGTGTGCATGTGGGAAAAGGTGGGTGTGTCTGCATATTGAGCACTGCTTGGGCAGGACTGATCACAGATGAGACGGCTGTGCACGCTCAACACCTCAGCAGTTGAGACGGCTCCTGGAGGGGAAGCGGCGGTACAGTCTGTCACTGCGCACCTGCCGCTCGACTTAGGGTCTGTTTGTAGTCACGTAGTCGTTTTCTTTTAGACAGATTAATGCAAAGAAAATCACAGATGTGTTGTTAATTTGTTGTTCTTGCTCATAGAAGTGAAAAGAAATTTAAGCAGAAGCAGTATTTCAATGCAAGACTGCGGTTTGCCAAAATATTATAAGCACCACATTTTCAGATCCAAGGCTTTACATGCTTGCCAAGCTTCTCTCTTCATTTTAAAGCTTTTCATCTGTCACAACTGCATGTGTCAGACCTGAAATGGTTCCAGTGATGTTGTATAGCTGTTGCCTCTGTCCTCAGAGTCTCGTGTCATGTTGAAATACATTAAATTGATGTGTGGAGCACAGTGCAGGGGCTGTAAAGGCAGGACTTCATAAAGACCGTTAATTTCCCCTGTGTCACCTTCTGATTGACGAGCCCTGGCTGGGAAGAATAAAACGCAACATGTACACCATCAACACACACTCGCTGACCACATATCTATCAAAACACTGATGTACTGTCATGGTGTCATAGCTCCACTGGGCCATGAGGGAGAGGATCTGAGCAGGAAAAAAAAGCTAGAGGCAGCACTCTGTCATTTTGTCTTTTCTCATCTCTTTCCTCTGAGGATTGGATCTGTTCTGGTTGAGCTAGTTTACATCTTTGGAGAGGCAGAGGAATATCCTGTCACACACACATACACTCACACACACACACACACACACACACACATGTAGAGTATATATGTCCCATAAAGCTGGCTGCGAAGTAAACATGTCCAGACACACTGTATCTCCCTCACACCTTCTGTTTTCATCTCTAAATGACCTCCCCAAAGTAAATTCCCATCAGCCCTTTCTTGTAAACACACAAACACACATGATAAGTGTAAAACCAAATCTGTGTGTTTTCCTGTGTTCACCCACTGCAGCCGTGCCCCTGTACAGCACAGCACAGCACAGTAACATTGTGCTGAGCTGCTCCACTGTGTGTGCCCACACAGTGGCTGCAGGGCATGATGTAATCCCCTCCTCCTCAGAAGAAAAAACTGCTGAGCAAGGCAGCAAAACTATTCCCTGATTGAATTCTCACGCTGCAGCAGCGTTTTTTTTCTCTTCTCCTGAATTAATAAGTTTGCAGCTTTTAAAAGCCTGTCCAAGCTCCTATAGGTGAACTTTACGCACCAGAGCCCATATGAGTGCTATAAATATGTTGATTTAATGTGAAGAGACTCAGTATCTAGTTTTACCCTGGTGTCTTTTTCACATACACATATAATTGTGAGAATTTAAGTGATCTTTAGTTTCAGTTTCCTGTTGCTACAAACCACCTGATCCTATCGTTTTCCATGACGACCCTAAGAGCGTCCCCATTGAATTTCCTCAAAACTGGGTTTCGGGTCCAACTTTCAGAAAAACACATTTTTTGCGGGCTATTTTTTCAGGGCAAATTAGGCCTGTTTTTAGCCTTTCACCAAATGGGCCTTAACTCCACAAAACGTAGCCTGAAGGCCCCCAAACTTCTAGGATGCGTCCGTGAGGTACCTAGGAGAGTCCCCAGTGGGTTTTCTCAAAACGGGTTTTGGGTCCATTACTGCTGCACAGAAGCAACTTTCCAGTGTGGGACCTCTCTTACTGTTGCTCTGCACTCTATAACATAATGTGTTTGTAAACTATTTTTTAAAATGAATCAGTTAATCTAATGTTTTAGTTTCTGTAGTGTGGACCATGAGTCTGGAATAAAGTTTATCTATCTATTTTTCTGAACATGATTTTACCCAGAGAAGAAATTTAGAACTTTTAATTTTCACTTAAAATGTGCTCTGTAACTTTTGGACCAAGTTTCTTAGACAAACTGTTGATTGTCACTAATTTATTGGGTCACAATATGATAGTATCATGATGTATCTCAAAATCCCAATATTGTGAGTTATTACGCTATTCTACACAGGTTGCTGAGAAATAAACAGGGATGATGAAGGTTTGAGATGTAAATCACACAATATTGCTCAAAATTGAAAGAACAAAAGTGAAATGGTGCAAACAATGTTTCTTGTAACAAATCTGACATTGTTTAAAAAAGTAGTTAATATTATAGCTTTGTTGGACTATCACAGTGTAAAAAATTTAACTTAAAATAATTTTAGAGTTACCTCTCTCATAAATCAGGTCTATTCCTTATTTTTTATTTAACAGACTAGATAGCCCGATGTAATTCATTTTATTGACATGACGGGATGTTGTTTGTATATCCTTGTGTTCACATTTCTCCTCACGCTGTTTTGCACACGGGGGAGTTCAGCTCCAACACGTTCAGACACACAAGCACGTTTGCGCATTTACTCACACACAGAACCTCTGTATAGCGGACAGAGAGGTGGGAAAAACACCACAAGGAACATTTCACAGCACCTTCTTTGTTAAGATACAATAACAGAAATGAAATGCTCATCTCTGTGACTCACTTGACATGGATTTTGGGGAAAATATGGCTCCTGTTACAGTCTGTTGACATCATCATCATCATTCAACTTTTTTGACATGACCTGGTGTTTAACAAGCAAACAAAAAGTTGAAAAATTGGAAATATCAAAGAAGCAGGATTTAAATTGAATCTACTAAAATCTATAGTTGGGAGAGCACACCAACCCTCTCTATCATGTGTGTACATGAAAAGCCAAAAGCCAAAGCAGGGAGAGCAGCAGCAAAGAGCCCCGAGCAGCACAGAACAGAGTAGGCATCAGTATGTGTGACACTGGTCAAATCAAAAACAGCACAAAGAAGATACTTAGGTTAGGGAAACAGAAAGGAGTTGACAGGCTAAAGCACTGTTTTGTTTTTTGTTTTTATAGTTTAAACTCTGATCATTTCTCCATGAACAAAAGAAAAAATGACACTGATCCAGCCAGATGTTTGTTTGTACTCAGTCATTCATAATCAAGTCAACACATAGTATTGTCACACCACATTTTCAGCCTGCCACTGCTGCTTTGTGTACACCCACACAGCACGCTTTCATAATTCTGTCACTACATTATGTTGGCGTGTGTGCAGAGGAAGACAGCGAGGGCGTGAGTTATCTCAGCACACAGGTACAGCAGCTGTGCAGGGGGCTGCTTCATTTACATACAAACATATTCCTCAATTTTTTTAATGTTTTCGCAGAGCTTCACGGTTGGCTGTTGATTTAAATTACTTGTTTTAAGTGTGACTTAAGTGCTTGTGTGTGTGTGTGTGCCTCCTGTACTTTTATCCTTTCTGTTGCTGCTGCAGCTTGCGTGATGGATGCCTCTGTCATTTTAAAGTAGCCTGTAGGACATGTTGGCTGTGTGATGGATGCCTCAGCAGGTTCCTGTAGTCTGACTAACCCATCACATCACTGCCCTTACTGCTTTACTCCCCTACGACACACACAGTTACACACACGCACAGAGCCTGCTCTTAATACAAAGAAAGGATGTCAGAGCACAAAGGTGAAACTGCAGAGGGAGCCGTTTTCTCTCTTGCGTGGTTTCAGCTGAACGCTTCATGTAGTGAACAGTTCAACCCGCCCTCCTGCCACTGCTCCTGTTTGTCTGTGTGATGTCACAGGCAGTGGAGCTGTCACTCACACACACGGTGTGGGTGTGAGGAGGTGATGCAGCACCTCAGAGAGCCTGCTGTTTTTTCTCTCATTCAATTCCACCTCACTTTGTTTCTGTCGTCTTGCTGTGCAGCTCTCCTAGTCAGGGCGAAGTAGAAAACGATGGCGTGTCATGAAGAGTTAACCCTCTGCATAGCTGATAGAAGTACTTCAGAAAAATGTAATCTTCTACTGTCAGCAATCCAGCCTAACTCCCCGGCTTCACTACTTAACCGCAGGTGCTTTTTTCACCAAGCGGGATATTTATGCTCCTGTTACTGCTCCTCTGCAGAGTGTAACACACAGAGGCAGAATGTTGGGACAGGACCAGCCTCTGATCCTCTCTGAGGTACTAAGAGAGGCGTAAAGTAGAAGACGGAGTGTGAGTGTATGTGGCACTCCCACAGTATGTTTACAAGCTGTGCCTCTTGCTGTCTTGTAACGCTGTAATGTAATGAGTAATCAGACACACTGGAACACCACTATTGTGCTGTTGGAGGGTTCAGTGAATAAAGACTGAGGGGGTGGTGGATCTTGTTCCTGTGTGGCTGTGGAAGTTGGAAGTTGGAAGAGGACTTTTACTCCGGTTAAAATGAAACTAACAGCCAGACTAGAAAAGAAGCGTATACCCTCCATTTAATCAAGTTAACTAGTGTTTTTCTCTGAAATGGTTTCATATATTTAGGCCTGTTACGATAATCAATAAATCCATTAACCGAATGATAAATAAAAACGTCCTTGGTAAGTTTGCCAGCCTCGATAAACTGACACGTGCATGCATGTTTGTTTTCCTCCTCTCTTTCCATCAGAGAGGCTGAATGAGAAGATAGCTCACTACGTCTATCTTTCCTAACATCAGGGTGCATAGGTTCTATAGCGGATTTAGTGGATTTATAGCCGAGTGAGTGTCTGTCAAAAATGCGATCTTTGGCATCTTTTGCGACGGGGCTGCTCGCGCGTACACACGGAGAGAGCTGAAGCGAGCATCCTGAGGGGTAAGGAGGAAACACACGCTAATATGAGTGATGGCATGAAAGATACGGTTCTTAAGCCGCCTGCCACAGTCCCAGAGTGGGAATATTTTGTTTCTTATCAGAATGAACAAAGTGTGAGCTCATGAACACCAACGAGCTGATATGTCGCATTTGTTTGAAAATAGTGGCGACGAAGAAGAAGAAGGGGAGGTGCAGTGGAGCCTTGATCTTTGACAATCTGCTCTTACTGAGGCTTTTGGTCTGCAAAGTAAATAGAAATAAAAGCACCAAATGGTGGGCGCTCAAAGACAGCTACATTGCCAAAGAAATGCAGCCCTTCAATACGGTTGAAAGCCAGAAATGTTCAAAATGTTTGACAGACAGCACGGATTGACTGGAAACACGTCATCTGAATTTCATTATTTCAAACACAATCAAATAGAAAAGTTATTTTCAATCAAATATTTAACTGTGCATTAATATAGCAATATATCACAATATGTTAATATCGTGATATTATCATACCGTGACCTAGGGCTGGACAATTAATTGGATTTTAATCGTGATTTCAATTTTGCCATCTGACAATTATAAAAACAGTATAATCGAAGAAAAACAATTAATATGTCACACAGTGTAGATGTATGTAAGTTCCTGTGCTTCATAGCTCTTCTATGTTCCATGTGCAGCCACAGTTAGTGTGTGTGACTTATGTGTATCAATAATACTGTATGTGTCACTTGCTGGTTCTTAAAAGTTGTTTTTAAATCAGTACTGAAGTTTTTAAATAAATGAATAATTGTGTATATTAATTGTGATTTCAATATCACTTAAAATAATCGTGATTCTTATTTTTACCATAATCGCCCAGCCCTACCGTGACCTAAGTATTGTTATGTGTATTGTGTAATGAAGTTCTTGCCAATACTCACTCCTAGTTTGGTCTCGTGTGGCCTCAATCCACACAACACAAATACACACAGTGCCCCCTACTGGCCAGGAGGTGAATCGATTCAATGGTTTTGCTAATTCGATATTGAATTGTGTGGGGAAATATTGCAATGCATTGATTAATCAATAATTTTACCCACACTTTCATATTCTATCCTACATATTGTCTTACATCACTGTATTGTGTCATATAACATTGCAGCATATGAAGTCACATTGTTTTGTATTTTATCCTATAATTTTAATTCGTATCAAATCTTATTGTATCATATCAATTTGTATCAAATCATACCATATTGTATGATATGGCGTCTTATAGCGTTGCAGCGTATTGTGTCATATCAAATTGCATCACATCATATCATATTTCATTCCAAGCTGTCCTATAGCATTGCATCGTATCATTACAAATCGTGTCTTACCACACTGTATTGTGTCAAATTACGTCACATCTTAAAACATCACATTACCTTATTTCCTATCATATTGAATCTTCTTGAATCCTATCAGATCGTATCACATCATATCAGGTATTAGACTGTAAAACAAAATCCACTACAACGAAACAAATCCACTTCCAAACACTCATCCTTTTTACATCTGAGAGCTGATGAGTTGCTGCGGCATGTTCGCAGTTGTGGTCAGATGACAGAAGAACAAAAACAAAACCAAAGGCTGTGATCTCTGCTATTGTTCACACTGACATTTATAATGATAGATCTTCTTCTCTTGTTCCTTGTTTATAGCCTTGGTAAGCAGAGACTACAATGGAGTGATCCATATTACCCTGCAGACGTTTGTCGTTAACTCTGTGTGTGTGTGTGTGTGTGTGTGTGTTTGTGTGGGAGTGAATGAGGGGGTTTCAAACAAGCCAGCACTCAGTATCTCTTCTCTGTGGAGCCCTCAGCTGCTTTATGACGCAGGCCCCTCACTCGTAAAAGTTTCTCTTGTCTTTGGGCTCAAATACTGCAGCTTTTCAGGACGCTTCAGTGAGCGCCCCCAGACATGCCCAAACAGCTTATTGGCAAGCGGGACACATTTGCATCAACCTGGCTGGTTTCCATGGCAGCATCTATCCCTGCCATGGAAACGAGGGCCAGTTATTAAGAGCGACAGGTAGATTGCTAGCTGTCTGTCAGGAGAAGTTAACAGTCAGAGTGATTTGAGCTGACGTTGGGGAGGGAGGTCAATGGCTGAGTGAGTATTTGGCAGGGTATCAAGGGCTGGGACTGCAGATTTAACAGGCTGGTTATGCAACAATTTCTACAAATACACACACAAACACACATAAACACACACGCAGCAGCAGTGATCCTCAGGAGAACGTCCAGACTCTCTGCATCCCTGGATCCTTTGTTTCTGCGGTGCCAGCTGTCAGCAGAGTAAATCTCATCAGATGCGACATGTGTTTGAATAAAATGCTCCTCTGTGGTCAGATTAGGTTTTCTAAACACCAGCGTTATCCCTTCACCTTTGACCTCTAAAAGGATCACATACGTTTTTGTTCTTCTTTAATCCCATTAGGAACTTAAAGGCACTTTTACCGTTTACTATGAGTCATGTAATAGCTAGCTTTCAAGCAGAGTTTATTTTTTCAGCTGACATCCATAGACTATAATTACAAGCTTTTAGTGGCTTTGACAACAAATAACTCAACATTTTGTACTTTTGAGTGAAATTCATCACCTACTTATATACATTTTAAGGTGAGAAAGGTGGAATAGTAAGTAATAGTGGCTAAACTAGTTAAAGTCACTCTCACTCCACGACACCAGAATAACTTTAAATATTAATATTTAATAATTAAAAGCCCAGGATGCCAGTTATAAGCTGGTGTCAAGCTGTAGCTCTGCCACTTTCCACAAACCGAGGCTGTAGCTTCAGCTAATAACAGCTGCTGTTATGTGCTTCTGCCCGTATGCAAACAGGTATAAATGCTAGCTGGCACGCAAGACACACTTTCTCTGTATTTTGATCAAGAGATAGATATAAATAAATACAGTTGTATGTTGGCGTGTTTGGTGGAACTAGCATATTACTCAAAGGGGATAATGCACAAGCAGCACAGGCCAGGGGACTGGAAAAGCTGGTGATGCTGCATGGCTAACATTAGCTGCACTCAGCTAACCAGGTGTTTACGATTTAAATTTTATATCATCCACTATCTCGTGGCTTATAACCCATAGCTTTTCAGTAAGGATGGCCAAGTATTGGTATCTAGTTGCAGGCTGATAACTGCTTTACATCAAGGTATCTGCACTCGTAATTTTTTTTTTAAGTCAAGTAAGTCCTTCTCGCCAGTAGTTGGTGTTACATCACTAAATGTGCGTTAGATCCCGTTCAGACAACATGAATGAACCAAGAAGAGTTAACTATTAAGCTGTTTTATTTTACACTTCAGTTTATTATTCTTTTTTAATTACTGAAACTCTGAGAGTTGTAAGTTTATTTTTCACTTTTGGTAATTTATTAACAACAATTCATAAAGTCAGAGAGAGTTGTTAGTGTTTTATTTTGGACTTAATTGCAGAGTGACTGTGCTGTCTCTGTTCAAAATGATCCGTCTCTGTTAAGTGAAATTTTATTTATCAAAAGTACTAGTGGTATTAATACTCAGTATCAGTAAGTACTCAAAAGGGAGTACTTGCACTGGTATCAGTCTGAAAAAGAAATGGTATTAAATAGGGATGCAGGATATTATTGGCACAATATCGGTATGGGCTGATAAAAGCTTAAAAACACATTTATCGGTATCTGCAGATATGAAAATTTCTGCCGATATGCACAGCCGATAAGGTGCTATTCAGTTAGGATTATTATTATTTTCCATCTGAAAAATAAGCTCCTTAAATAAAATGTAGCACTTCATTTATTTGCACTGCAGAGCTCTGTGTCTGTCACCAGGTTGTTACAGTAGCTCTAAAATAATCAAATGCAACTTGGTTATGTTTAAAAATGCATTGTACATTTAAAGTTCATGTGATCTAAAGAAATTATTTTTCTGTATTTCAATACTGAATGTCGTGAGTTTGAAAAAATAATAAATTTCTTATTTATGGTAAAATCAAATGTTTTTTGTCTTGTTTTATGTGTTTCTTAAACAAATAAGACCGTCACAATAAGAGTAACATATAAATTCCAGTACAGGATAGACTTAGCTTTCTTTATAGTGAAAAAAACAAACAAACTTGTGATTATCGGTATGGGTATCGGCCAAAAGGGGTTTCGATATATCGGCATATTGGATATCGGCAAAAATCCAATATCGTGCATCCCTAGTATTGAACATCACTGGTATGGCTAGATTGTGCACCTTCTGACAAAGACGGTTTTTTCACCAGATAATCCAGATCTTTTGTGCTATGATTTGCTCATTTTTATTTCAGCAACGTTGAAACCTTCAAGGTTTCACTCAATCTTTATACCTTTGCCCAAGCGGCAACCTCTGGTCTAAGAATATGAGACAACGCGGAAGTGCTAAAATCTGCTGTTTCTCGAGTGTTCGCTTGAGACTGGCTGCGGAAGGAAGTACTGGAAGCACATACACACCCAGCCAAAAAAAGCTGTTTTCAAAGCAGAAATTAACCTATTAACAGCCTGGTTCAAATAACATCATCTGTCTTAGTCGCTGATTTTACTGTCGGCACAGTAAATTCTCCAATTCGGCGGTTCAGAGGATATTAAGATCCCAAGCTCGCCCAATCAGAGGCACAGCTCAGGTCACGTGACCAACAGGCACCCCATAGCTGTGCGCAAAGCCCTTGTCACTTCCAATATTGCCGCGATAGCTGATGTGCTTCATTTTCAGTTTCAGAATCAGACGGGTGACATCGGGGAGACTACGTCCATGTTTTATACAGTCTGTGGCTTTACCTGGCCTGGTCATGTATGTGCCTTAATCACAGAAACATTAACTTCATAACTGGTAAGCTTGAAGGGTATAGTTGGAGTTAAAATTTTAAGGAACAGACCAAGGTAATGTCAACAGGTAGATCACTGTGCGCATAGACAGCCCCCATTTTATATCTCAAGACTCAAGCGTCTTTTTCTGTGTTCTGAGAGGTTTTAGTACTGGTGCATGTCTGACAAAATGTAAGCTGATAACAAATCACTATTATGGCCTGATTTAGTCTAAAAGGATCTACATTAATACATATATTAAATCATTCTAAGGTTTTGAATTTGTGTTGGTATCTGATATTGAAGTGCAAACTCTTGGCAACCAACTATTACATTATGAAAAAAAAACATGCAAATTTCTTTAATTTGCATGTTTGTCAGAGGACTTTTTGTTTAGGAGCTCAGAGTCAGATATCAAAGCTTCCTCAAACACGTCAGGGTAACATTCTGACCTCTTAAGGGCACAAGAGCTACCAGTGTGTGGATCATTACCTCTCATTTGTCTTTAAAGCAGACTAAAGCATGTTGGGCAGTGACACAGTGTTTCTGATTTATATCAGAAACATAGTGAAATAAATTTTCATTTTAAATCCTCTGTCACGCATAGTTATGAAGCCACTGAAGTGAGCAAATCTACTGTTAAAGCATAATGCAGTGTGTGTCAGTGTGTGTGTATGAGACAGAGAGGTTTTCTGGTGCAGCCGGTCCTTATTAACTGTAGTCTGATTGATCTAACCTCATCAGTGCGCAGCAGAGCCTCTGAGTAACTGTATCTGCGGTATGAGTGACACAGTGAGAGTGTCTGTGTTTCCTCCTGGGCCACACTGATTTCCCTGAGCAGTACCAGGAGAGGGAAACATCAAATGCTTGGTGCTGTGTGTGGACTTCAAAGCAGCAGTCAGGGATAAATCCCTGAATCAGCCCTAATCTTGATGTATTTTCGGATTTGTTTAGGCCATTTTTGTTGAGTGTTTTTCATCCTGTGTGACATATTAGGATGATGTAACGTTATAAGTTTCATAATGTGACCTTTTCAGTATTTCAGTACGGTTAAACATCAGCGGTAATACTAAGTTTGGACTCAATCCATCAACTCAAAGAGCAACTGGTATCTCGGTATTAAAGCTGGCATTTAACATGCAGCTTTCATATTTATAGACAGACAAACAGGGGAGTAGATACAGTTTTGTCTGCAACCATAAGCCTCAGAATAAAGCTGACTTTTTATATATTGAGACATTTTTATGACATTCTAGTTTCTGCTGTTTCGTTAGTTTAAACAGTCCAAAAAAAAAAAAAACTTGGATTAATCGATAAAATGGGCTTATCTCCAAGGCCTACTTTGGCTCTATTTGACCTTAAATGTTTTTTTTTTTGATTGGCTAGCTGAGCACAATGGACGCCAGTCAAAAAGCAGTGGTGTCATAATTTCCCGTCATTAAAACAGCAGGTGTGCCAAAAAAAGACAAAAAATTAACATGATAATTATATATATATATATATATATATATATATATATATATATATATATATATATATATATATATATATATATATATATATTTTTTTTTTTCAAAAGTCGAAACAGAAAAATCACTTTTCATTGCTGTTAAAAAATACTTTATTATATTATATATTTTACCTTCAAGTGGAACAAGCTTTTTTCACACCATGTGTCATAGAAATAAAACCTTCATTGTTTCCAAAGGCTTTCTTCATTTCTTCATCTCTGCAGAGCTCTCTGCTGGCAGCCTGGTCTCTGCAGCACATGAAGGATATAAATGGTTCACATGTGGTTTTATTGTCTTCTTAGCCCCAATTGTGACGTGTCCATGCAACCTTTCTGTTCAGCTAATGGTACAGTAATGGTCGTCAGCTCCAGACCAGCTTTTTACTGGCACCATAGGAACAGTTTCATGTACAGATGGGATTGGCTTTGGCTATTTGCAAGAGTGCCCCCACTGAGGGTCAGTTCAGCCACTGGTCCCATGAGGATGAACTCTGTGTACTCACATATTATGACTTCATTTCTGCTCCATCTATTGACCACTGCAACTGAAAGCACAGTGCATAACTGCTATACAACTGGTAAAATTAAAACAGTTGGAAAAAAAATATTTAATTGTCATACTTCCATTACTTGTGAGCAAATCCAATCTTTGACAAACATGCAAGGTTCTGTGAGGAACTTTAGTTTTCTGTGCTAGTTTTCTATTCTATTATTTATGAACATTAACATGACTGCTGATTGTTTTGGAAACTTTGGAGTACAGTGTTTCTGAACAACCGAACAACAACTGTTGGAGGTTGTTGTTAGTTTTAATAAGCTGTCATCAAGTGTACTCACTTAACTAAGGATGGACAATGGTTTTCAATGTTTGAATAGTTCATGTGATGATGGCTTTGTCCTGTCTGTGGCAGGTCGCAGTTTTATGCCAGAGCTGTTACGCGTCAGTTTCACATAAAGGCATGACTGAGCAGGACAGGAAGCTGTGCATAAAACGCCCAGTGACTTCCAAAATATAAAAACCATTGTCCAAACCAGATCCTAATTATCTTGACTATAGCTAAAAACTGACATAAAGGAGGAGTCAACGGGTTGGAGGTTTTGCAGCCAAAAGAAGAAATAGGAGATGCTATATTTTGGATTGGGAAGTGCAGGAACTCAGTTGAAAAAATGAGCGAAAATTAGGTGCAAGGTTAGTCTAGCATATCACAAGAGCAACAGCCCTCTCCCTCTTTGTCAAAGTGTAATGGTCATCCCTACACTCAACTTTCAAATCTACCTTTAAACTTTTTAAGCGTTGATGATATTATGCTCCCCCAACAAAGTTTACATCAGCATGTTGTAAACTTGCTGCTTGTCATCATATCAACCACTTTTCCCAGTTTTTTTTAACTTTAACTTGTCATTTACTATTTCATCCATTCTAAACTTTCCTCTATAGTTCATGTTAGTTCCTTGTATACCAGTTACCAATACTTATTCAACTGTATTTGTTTATCTATATTAGATGTTCACCAACCTGCTATCGTGTTTGTTGTTGGGTTGACGTCCCCCTTTGGAGATCAGCAGATTACCTCATCTAACTTATCTTATCTTCAAAATTTGAATTATCAAACAAAGTCTCTAATAAAATACAGCAAAAGCTGGAGCACTGTGATATTTGTGCACTTCACTTGAAAGGATGAGGGCAACGTGAGATGAAAACCTATGAAGCCTTTTTTTTTGCCCCATGTCTGGATGACAATTAGGGGTGGGAGAAAATATAAAAAACTGATATATCAGGATTTTTTTGTTTGACAATATCAAAATCAGGATTCATTGTCAATTTTTTTTTTAATTGAAAGTTTTCATTTTAGTCTTTGTTTATAAACTGGATTGGAAAAAAGTTTCCACTTTTTTCCATCAGAGGTTGAAATATTTCTCTCTGACTCACGGGATGTGCATTTTATGGGAAAATCCTGATACAGCCTTTAGACATTATCATCATCATTTAACTTTTTCACATGGTCTGCTGTTAGAAAAGCAAACTAAAATTTGCAAAAATTGAAGAATTGCTTATTAAATTAAATCGGCACCCCAAAAATCACAATAGAATCAAATCACGAGAATAGCATTTTGTCTCTGCCCTAATGACGATGTACGTCTCCCATTTCTATGAAATCTTTGCAGTTTACATTTACCAACTGTATGTTTCACTCATTTCTCAGTTTAAACTTAAAGTTTTTTTCCAGAGAGTGGAAAACCCCAAGTGTCACACAGGAACAGTCCTGTCTGTCTCTGAATAACGACTCAGAGAAATAAATAAATATCTTATGTTAAATCTCCACTGATAAAAGAAAAGCACCTCATTAACCTTTAGTTTGAGTCGTCCACTTTCTTCTCATACTGTGTATTATCAACAACTGAAAGCAGAACTCGGGCTCTGGTTGGTTCCTCGTGGTTCAACTGGAGTGTGAGTCTTCACTTTATGCACATACACCCACACTTTTGACTTTTATGACTGAGTGGCTCATTAACCGTGACAGGACGCTCTTAATAGGCCAGCTGGGAAGTGACGTGGCGATGATGTTCAATGGACAGACAACACATTGAATCATTTTACAGCTTCCATACTGTAACTACTCCTTTTGTGTGTGTGTTTGTGTGTCTGTGTGTGTGTCTGTGTGAGTTTTTTGCTTCCTCTTTCACTGTGTGGGTTGTTGAGTACGGCACATTTGCCTTGCTGAGCGTTATCGGGTAAATACTTAACAGTGGAAGCATTTATCTATCGTCCAAGTCTTTGGTTTGCATTTGAATCCCTGGGCAGCGCATTTTACTACGCTTGTGTTGTTGATGTTGAGTTGAGGAAATATGGGACCTGAGCGGTAACATAACGCCTCTATGACATGAGCGGTGAAGGTGTAAAGGGATGGCGTTCTTCTTTGAGGCCGCGTGTGCCATTCGCTCCCTTTTCTCAAGTGATGGTGAGTCTTGAGTCTCTGCAGATGTGTGTATGTGTGTAATCATGTGGGTTGACTGGGACAGAGGCTGTATTGATCTTCCTCCTCTGCAAGTCAACCCTTTTACTTGACGTTACCGCTCGTTAAATTGTGTCATGTTCATTTTGTCCCTGTTATAACACTGTAAAATGTGTGTTTACATGTGGGCTCAGTGACTGCTCTATTAAACAGTAACAACGCTTTAGGCCTGATGGATCTGCTCCACAGGAAAAAATAAAGTATCCCTTCTCCATGGACTGACTGTGCAGAATTGATTTTTGTGTTTGTCACGCACAGGAATTGTCAGGGTGCATTAGCTGAGTGAGGCAGTCTACATTTCAGCCTGTCAGGGTTGGAGCAGATAAACATGTGCACGTGTGGACCTCTGGGTCATTGGATAATGCACATGTGAGCATTGATTGTGACTGCTGCAGGGTTTAGATTAGAAAATAAAAAGAAAAAAAGCTGTGCAAAAATCAAACAGGATCAGAAAATGAACACTAATAAGCATGTTAAGTTTAATAAACAAATAAATATGTCTGACTTTAAGACTAAAAACAACTGTTTTTGTCTTGAGCAGCAACATGAATCAGTGTCTTGTTCCTTTTTAAAATGAATGTGTTGCAGAAATAAAAATCTTTGTTTGCTTTAATTTGGAGCCTTGTGAGTAGCAGAAACCACTCATTAAATGTACTACTCCCATATGTCACTCTACACTTTCTGTTCTGTAAACAGTGAGCTACTGGTTATGTTTTACTTATTTCCTCTATCTGTAAACCTCTCATTTCTGTTTGATGGGGATATAGTGTTGCCCACTCATATAAACAGAAGTGTCCTGATATTTGTTTCCAAACTTTTTGAAACCATCAAAACACTGAAAAAGCATTTGATAGAATATCACCTACTGAAACTATAGTGTTTTTGAAACTTTGTACTCACCCTGATATTTGTTGTCAGGTATTTTCCTGAGTGACACGAACCAACGACCTGATCTAAAAGGGTATTGTAGTGTCATGAACTCAGTATAAACTCCTGCACTGCACTTTCTCAAAGAAGAGCACATTTTAATGTTACACTGAAGAACAAAGATACACACTGAGCTTTGTTTCAGACTGCAGCTCTTCTGTGCTCATCACGAAAATAAACAAATACATTTGAGCTCTGTCTTGAAAAGTTATCGAGTTGTCAAATCAGTCTAAAACTTATTCATTGGGTGTGGGGGAGAAAATCTTTCACATATTAGGATTTTTTGTTTTACAATTTTTTAATTGCAATTTTTGGTTGAAAAAAATCTTTTTATTTATTTATTTTTTTTTTTCTCAATTGAAATCCTTCATTTTGGTTGTTGTTTATTTCGCCCTCTGCTGGAGAAAAGTTACAACTTTTCTCCAGCAGAGGGCAAAATGTTTTTCTACGACTATCTAGTAACGTGATGTTGGATAGTTAAATCCTACAAAGTGACTCACATAGGGATAGCTACCTTTCACATTTGAAATGATATGGTACCGATGCCCGGTACCTGGCAATCGGTACCGGTACTCAACGGTACCAAGTTTCGATGCTTTTTTGTGTTTATGTGGTAAGAAATATCAATTTGTTTCATAATGAAATATATAAAAAAAAAACATTTTAACAAATTTTTTCTTCAATATATAACCTTGCAATGCTGGGTTCATGTCCAGCATGGAAAATCACCTACTCTTCCACTCCTTCACAGTCACAAGGATGCGTTTAGGTACCTAAACATGGTTACTGTGGCTGGCAGAGATGTACTCTTTGTTCAATTCATACTGTATGGTATGTTACTCTGAATGACAACTGTAGGTCAGAAAAATTTTAATATTCCTTTTTCTTTTTTAACTAAAAAGTGTAAGAAAGAACAGTTTATATGTTGACAGTATCCTTTGTTGAAAATAAAAATAAATAAATAAATAAATAAAAAAAAATAAAATAAATATAATAATATAAAATAAATAAATAAATAAATAAATAAAATATAAATAATAAAAAAAAATAACAAAATTGAAATGAAAAATAAAATAAAATAAAAATAAAATAGATAAAAATAAAATAGATAAATAGATAAAAACAAATAAATAAAATACAATGAAATAAATTAAAATAAAAATTAATAATTAATTATTTCTCCCTGGTCCTTCTGTGCTTTTGCTAACTTGATGAAGAACGTTGCAGGAGCCTCATTGACATCACATCTCCTAATATAAGTATGAAATAGTTATTAAAAACTACATATATCTGAAAATGCACACTTGTACATTTACTAGCATGTCTGATTTGCTTTAAAACTGAAAACATGACACTTGTACCTTTCTTAGTCTCTGGCTGGTCTCATTCCCTCAGTGACCAAAGAGCAACCAGCCAACTGGATACAAGACATTTCCACATGTCCCTTCCCTTTGTCTTTGCTTCTCTCACTCTCTGTGTGCTTGTCCCACATTAATATGTTTAGTTGGACACAATGAGTAGAAATAATGACCAATCACGCAGGGAAACACATGCAGGCAGATTTATTCAAACACAGAGTGGATCTAATGACTCACATTAACAGTTTAACACACAATGAACACAAAGCAGACAATAAATCAGCAGATGCATGGATACTCAGAGAGCTGTCAGGGAGCTAGAAGCACTGTGTGTGTGTGTGTGTGTGTGTGTGTGTGTGTGTGTGTGTGTGTGTGTGTGTGTGTGTGTGTGTGTGTGTGTGTGTGTGTGTGTGTGTGTGTGTGTGTGTGTGTGTGTGTGTGTGTGTGTGTGTGTGTTCACAGAGTGAGGGACCAGCACAGATTCAGCAGCCGTTAAGCTGTGTCTTCACTGTTTCTGACTCTGTCCTCCATGATGGACTGCTGGGTTTCTGAATGGTTCCTGTTGCCTTTTGATGTCCTGATTAAAAGAAATTAATCATTTGTGCTTGTCTGGACGTGGCTGCTCCGTTGTTAGAAACCATGTGAGGTTTTTCTGTGCTTTTCATCCATCACTCAAGCTCACAGTGGAGTTTCAGTCTCCAAATGGTTTGTAAACTGCCTTTTCGAAGCCTTAGGTTTGGCATTTATCACCATAGCCTTTTGGACACTTGGTCTAAGACTTAGTGGGTGGTGCCTTTAAGGGGTGGGCTATTGGACAATGCCAAATTACTAGAGCTACCGAGGATTCTGTTGGTGGTGTTCAGTTTATTATTTAAAGACCAAAGAAGCTAAAAGAGCATGTGAGACATTGTAGAGTGGTAACCCGTCTGCTCGCAAATGTTTCTGGCGGGCCTAATGTAAGTGACTCAAAAGAACTTTCTTCAACCTTCTTATTGGGCGCGTGCCATACTGGATGCGTCTCGGCTGTGCTGCTGTGTGAATGCAATAATTGACGAGTGGTCTCTTAGTACGATGTAGAGCGCGGTGCTTAAGTTTTATGTGTGAGTTAGGGGTGGCTCTTATGCACGAACAGCCTCAACAAAGGGATGAAGGAAAAACACTGTTATGCTAACTAGCCTGGTAAAAAAATAAAGCCAGCGTATAAGGGCAAAGAACTACAGTTCCCTGATAACCCACTTGCGCCTGGCTCTAAAAGCCCTAGATTGGACACACCAATTCAGAAATGCTGATTTTTATGCAAAGTTAAACATGTTTTTACAATCTAGTACAAAATTTGTGCACTTTGGAGGTTACATTTGCCTCAATACCTAACTTTTTGGAAAACAAAAAGGCTAGAAGCTACCCAGATTTGCGTTTTTATCATTAGCATGATTGTGTTTGTCGACAGACGCAATGTTGCTGTTAGCAAAGAGGCTAGAAACCCACCTCTGCTCCACCTCTTTGCCTGTCATATATTGATTGACAGTTTGGTTGAGGCAGCATTTCCAATACGTGATCAGTCATCATTGGGCGTCATAATGCCTCTACACTGAGTCACCAACACTTTCTTTATTTAACCCCTTTATACATAGATGAAACTGTACAGCACGCTCGATGATGACTTGTCTGCCATTTGCATAAATAGCTTCTATAAATGGACCAACATCATGATCTTTGCAGGAAAGTGACATTCATGTTAGTAAAGATCAGGGATGGGAACCGAATTAGGTACTTTTATAGGTACCAACCAAAATCTGTCAGAAGTACCAGGTACCGATTCATGAAAAATCAAAAGGTATCATGCTTTGGTACCTAAATGCATCTTTGTGACTATGAGGGAGTGGAAGAGTAGGCGATTTCCCATGCTTGACATGAACACAGCATTACAAGGTTATATATTAAAGAATAAATATGTCAAATTGAAAAACAAAGTGCCTGTACCGATTGCCAGGTACCAGGCATAGGTACCGTATCATTTCATATGTAAAAGGTACCCATCCTTAGTCAAGTTGCAGCTATCATCAAAGTACACAATTTAACCTTTTAAGACCTGATCTTTTGTCTGGTGTTCAATTTTTAATTCACCTTGCTATGTGGGATAAGTAAGACCTACTAAGTATAGGAACTAAACTTGGCCTTTGTGCTGGAAGTTTGATTGTTTGTGTTATGAGTTCACTATTAGTTGTTTGTTAGTTGCGTTATTTTACTTAATACCTTGTTTTTTTTAACTGAAATGGGGTTTATGTTGTGATTTCACCAGAACAAAATGTGGGCATTATAGGTCTGAGGGGCAGAAATGTAATGTCAACATATGTGGACACTGGGTCTTAAGAAGTTAATGCCTCAATGTAATTTAAATGATATAACTTTATCAACAGTATAAAGGCCTATGGGGATTGACTGTTTAATTTTAAAACCAGCGCTAATGAAGTCAATTAGAAACTGCCTTTATTTTGCACTTATATGTTTGCTCCATTTCTCCCTGCCAGAGGTCTTGGCACCTAGTTTCAACACTTTATCGCCCATCATTCGAAGAGCACTGTTTAGCTCTTAACTTCAGGTAAACATATTAAAAACAAACAGTCTTCTGTCGCTATTTCATGCTGAAGTACACTTACACAACTTCAGCAGATTGGGGACAAACTCTCCCATCAGGAGGCCAGAAGGTGTACAGGAGAGTCAGGGAGGGAACAGATGGGCGATAGAGGAAAAACAAATACATGCACGACACTGTCAGTTGCATATCAGAGGAGCAGATCTTCTTCCGTGGCACGAGAACAGCACAGTTGGCGCCGGGCAGCTGACCCTCACTTAGTTTTTTAACCCCGACTTCACCTTCATGTCTCATGTTACACTCATCCATCTCAAGTTGCATCACTTCAACAGACTGCCTCTGTTTTTTTTTCTCTATGCTTCAGTATGTCAGCTGACAGTCAAATTAAGAATTTGTCAGATATTTTTACAACAGCCCCAGATAAATCATACTGTTGCTTGATGAATACTCACACACAACCAACAGATGGAGAGGTGTTTGATTGGCAGATGGGTGGTGTAATGACTGTGGGTTACCGTGTGTGTCAGAGGGTAACAGACAGACACCCATTAGAGGAAATTGACCCCTGCTTTCATTTTTCAGTCACTTATCATGTGTTGCTGTCTGATCATCTTACATGTAAAAAAAACACACACCCTCTCTGCGTGTGCACATGTGAGCAGTTGTAGTGAGCTGGAACAGGTTGTACTTTTAAAGTGGCAGGTTAGTTTCAGGCTCACCTACGCACATCCCACATTACTGGCTTTTCAAACACTTACTGCTGCAGCCCACAGCTATCGGGCTTCTAGTAATAGTTACACAAGCTGTTATGCATGCACATCTTCTGTTCCAAGGTCTGAAAATAAACACATTGTCAGATAGATACACAGGATTTTAACCAACAGAGCAGAATTTAACCAAAATTTTTCTTTAAATCAGATATTAAAAGTGTTAGCCTTTGGTTTTTATCTTGGTGCGTTCTTTGTAATTCTTCTCTGGTGTTCTTGTGAAGGCAGAGCAGGACTCATTTCAGAGTCTGTGTTGTTGTCTTTTCCCACAAGAGATGTCACTGCTACTGGACATCAGAGCTCTTACTGCACATGACCTCAAACCTGACGCTAACACTAAAAGAAAAACAACTTTAATACAGACCTAACATCAGAAGAAAACTCTGTTTTAAACATTTTAAAAGCTTCTCATTGTCCAGGTTCTACAGAAAAATTAATCAGATGTTCTTTTTGAGCAAAGAAATTATCTTGAATTCTCTGCTTTGTTTCCTTTCCAGCACAGACATTGTTGAGAAAGTCTCCTGTTGGATTTTACAATTGGAAAATGACATGTAGAAAATACTACAGTGTTTTCTTTTCATGCCTCTTTTGTCTCCGCTGTGAGTCACCAACCAAGCGATGGCCTTGTTCTGATCAGCATCCCTTTCTTTCTCTTGCTTCTCCTCATCCCTCGCTCCCTCCCTGCCTCTTCGTCTTCACAGACTTTAACTACAACACAGATGGCTACGAAGGGGACGGAGCGGAGGACGGCAAGTCTCAGGATGGCTCCGAGACGCTGCCCTATATAGACGAGTCGCCCACCATGTCGCCCCAGCTGTGTGCGCCTCAAGGGCCTGATGGAGAGACGGTCTCCCCCACACCACCTGAGGGCCTGCTGGCAGGGGTAAGAGCGCACACACACACACACAAACAACCACACACACTTTCATCAGGAGGTATGTACTATTCAGTGACAGTCCTTGAGGCTTGAATGCTGAACAACTTCATGCCGTCACACAATGGAGTAACAGATGGTGGAGAGAAGAGTGAGCAGCATAAATCACAGACCTGATGTTTCAGGCTGTCATCGTGGACCAGATGAATGATGAGCACAGGTGCTGTTCTCCTTCAGGTGGCTCTCGCAAGTCTGTTATTATTATCCTATCTCCAAAAGATAGTTTTATATAACATTGCATTTCTGCAGCAGTCAAGTCAACTTTATTCATACAGCACATTTAAAACTATCACTGCTGAACCAAGTGATTCACAGGTAAAAATTGAATCACATTCACATAAAAACATCAGCTTCAAAATGAAGGGCTGGTTCTCCCCTTTGGGCTTGTTGGTGTGTGTGTTGTGTGACCAGTGTAGAGTCCCTGTGAAGACTTTATAAGTGAACAACAGGCTGAGTTTTATCTTCTGTTCATAACCATGATTTAAAATGAGATATACAGCACCAAAACTGGTTATTTCCAGATTTTTACTTGAAGAACATGAATCCATTTACAGCATGTAGACTGAAAGTCCCAAAGACTTCAATAAGTCAGCCAGCAAAGTTTAGCAGTTAGAAGCAAGATTTGAACTTTCCGAAGAAGAAGGGGAGTCTCTTGGATTTTATTTTTCGTAATAAAGAACACTGAAGCAATACGACACAGGGTGTATTTGAATCCGGGTCACCCGCTCAAGGTTGAACCTCATGGGGCACGACCTAGACCGCAAGGCCATCTGCCCCCATTCTGTAATATATTCTAACACTGTCGCTGATTGGTGGTACGACTCTGAGAAGTGATTCTTCATGTGTTGCTCAGATGTTTGCCCTTTCTTACATTAGCTTTTCATGAAAATACTGATACCAGAGTCTTTTAATCCTCAGATATATTGCAAATGAAAATGTGTTAAAGGTAGGGTCTGCAGAATTTTTTGTTACTTGTTAGTAAACACAACATTCAAACTGGGCTCCTCCTCCTTGGACCAGTGCACACCCACAGCCTCTGACCATGACCACATGAACACACTCACTAGCCCAGCAACCACCTGTAGCATCGCATTTGAGAGCTGTGCACCTGACTTAGCATGTTGGCACAAGCTAATCACACGCATTTGACACACACTTAGGCCTGTCACGATAACAAATTTTGCTAGACGATAATTTCCCAAAATATTATTGCTGATAAACGATATAATTGTCAATATTATTTTGATTTTTTTTCAATTTTTTCATAGATGTAATTATGATAAATGGGATAATGAAGTGAGTACACCATATCAAAAGCAAGAAACTTTAATTTCTCAAGGGTATCTAACTGTAATTAAAAGGTCAGGATCTTTTAAATAAAACAAATTAAACAAAAAATATAATAGATTTAACAAACAAGAAAGAGAAAAAAATACCATGAAAATGAAATGGACTCTCTTATAGAAAAAAATGCATGTCAATGAAAATAATTAATACTAATCAAAAACAATAAAACATAGACCCTGTCTCTAAAGAAAAAACGAAACTCCCACGTCGCCACTATTTTCAAACAAATGTGACATATCAGCTTGTTGGTGTTCATGAGCTCACACTTTGTTCATTCGGAAAAAAAAAAATATTCCCACACTGGGACTGTGGCAGGCGGCTTAAGAACCATATCTTTCCTGTCATCACTCATATTAGCGTGTGTTTCCTCCTTACCCCTCAGGACGCTCTCTTCAGCTCTCTCTGTGTGTACGCACAAGATGCCAAAGATCACATCTTTGACAGATGCTCACTCCACTATAAATCCGCTAAATCCGCTATAGAACCTATGCACCCTGAAGTTAGGAAAGATAGACGCAGTGAGCCATCTTCTCATTCAGCCTCTTTGGTCGAAAGAGAGGAGGAAAACAAACATGCATGCACGTGTCAGTTTATCGAGGCTGGCAAACTTACCGAGGACGTTTTTATTTATCGTTCGGTTAATTGATTTATTGATTATCGTGACAGGCTTACACACACTGCTCAGTAGAAAGCTGACTTGTGTAGCTTTTCGTCCTGAGCTGCTCTCCAAGTTCCCCGAAACAAGTGAAAGTTGAGCCAAACTTCACCCTGTTTTGGGAAAAAAAACTTTAACTGTTTGGCGTTTTGTTTCTCCTTGGTTTTCCACTCGCTAATCATCATGCAAAGTCACTTGTGTGTTGGGCGCACTGTGATTGACTGATGTAACTATGCCAACTCTCTGCCCAGAAACATCTCGATATAACTAAAAACACAACATACAGGCTGAGGAGGGGGTTGAGGCAAACACAGACACTGACACACAAAGGCCCAGAAGCGACAATGTAGCAGGATTATGCCGGTAAAAGTTGACATTCTATTTTTAGGAAAATCATGCAGACTCTACTCTTAAGTATGAGACGATGTAGCTGTCTGTTTTGGCCCTTGAAAACATCCTCTAAAGGAACGCTTTAGATATTTTTTAGTGTATCCTTATTCAATGCGAGCTTTTCCAAAATGAACAGTGATTACCAGATTTATGGCTCTTCCTTTTCCTCTTGTCAGTACTCGTCCTGTTCAGGTCCTGATTAGACCCAGTGTCAGTGATATTCTGAGGAAGTATTCAGTTAAAATGAAGTTTCAGCAGTCTGAATGAGTCAAGTCAACCATCACTCATAATAACCACACTGACAGTGTGTTAGCAGTGTGATAGAGTAAAGGCGACACATCATCACACACTTACTCTCCTTATTATCAGGAGCTTCACCTGAGATGACTCCAGTCCACGAGGCTCCATCTGTGCTGACAGTCTTCAGGCTTTTCTTTTCTTTTCTCTGGTGGAGTCTTGCAGGAGTTAGCCGCTGTGCCCTGACCCTGTGTAATTGTTAGCAATTAGCCTGAATAGCCCACTGCCTGCAGCGCATGGCGGGTGGTGCATTCACAGCAGCAGGAAATGACTGCTGACCCAGATGGGGTTTGACGCCACTGGGACCGATCAGCTGGTTAGTGTGTAGATGGAGGGTATAGAGCTGAACTTTATTGCTTTGCTGCTTAAATTGATTTAAATTTTTATCGTACAGCGATGGTCCACTTTTACAGTTTTGTGACCAGTGCATGATTCAATTTATTTTTCAGTAGATGGCACTGTTTTCTTTGTATCTGCAATCTGGCAGGAAATAAGAAACACATGCTGCTTTTTCAGGACTTTGCCTGTTAGTTTCTCCCAGACAGCAGGAAGTCAGAATAGCTGATGCAAAATCTCTTATGTCTGCGAGACAGTGGGTCATTGCCCTTATATTCATCTCTGATTAGGATAGGCACGTTATACTCTTAAAAGTGCTGAGTGTTTTCTAAATCTAATCTGCATATTTCCGTGTTATTTATCCTCTGTGTGTCAGTGGCTCACAGCTGTGCTTGTATGAATGTGATGTGTGTGCCTTGTTGATCACTGTTGCATTGGACTGTTTGACTTGGTGGTTCAGCGTCCCTGCAAGGCTCAGCAGGGGCTGTGTTGACCCCGACCTGAACCGACCCAGGCACAGATGGAGGAAAGAAAAAGGCTAACAGGGCTTTTTTCTTCACACATAGGAGCAGATTTGACAAGCAGCATGAAACAGTCAGAATGAATAAAACGGCAAATGTGATCGATTCAGACCTGAAGATGATTTTTGCCTTACATGCTTTAAGATACAGATTCCCTCCTAGGATATCATACAGATCTGTTTTTGACTGTAGCCCCCTCTCTCCTGCTCAGTTTGCCCTTTAAACCCGTTTGCTCCCTCTCACTTAGCTGTTTTGTTCTTTTCCAAGCAGCTCCTCTATTGCTGTGTGATCATACCATCATATACCATGGCCTTTATCACTGGCCTCCTCATCACCACAGTCATCTATGAATTATTAAACTCATTGTTCTGTTTTATTCATTGTAAGTCACTGTGCAGAGGTCGGCCACTGAAGATGTGGAGGTGTCTCCACCTAGTGGCCAGAACAGGACATCATATATGAACATAAACTCCTTTAAAGAGCTCATTCAAGAGCCGTATTTAGAGCCAGTAAAGGCAGAATGGATGTCAAGAATTTAGAAATGTCTTTTTCTTTTAAGGAAAAATAAGTTATAAGAATCAAAGTGAATGTGCTTAATCAGTCTTATATTCAGAGAGGCCTGGAAGACCTTTGAATAAACTGACCTGGGTTTAGATGTTCAGCAGGTTCAGTCTGGGAAAAAAGATACAAGAATCTCTTTGTTCAGCTAATTGTTATCCTTTTGGGGTTTTCATCTATTTATGTAGTTATTTGGTTGAGGTATTTGATCAAAGTAAGCATATTGAGATATAGACTTCTAGAGATAACTGAAAACCTGTTACGAGCCAGTGGTGTTTTTTTTTTTTTTTTTTTTTTTTTAACTTTTTTTAAAACTTTTTTTTAATGCAAATTTAAATTGCAATTTTTCAATAGTAACAATTTCTTTGATTTTTAGTTTGCTTTTTTTCTTTTTAGCAGTAGACCATGTGAAAATTTAAATGATGATGATAATATCTACAAACTATATCAAGAGCCATGTTTTCCCATAAAATTAACGTGAATCAGAGAGAAACATTTTACCCTCTGCTGGAGAAAAGTAGAAACTTTTTTCCAATCCACTTTGTAAACAAAGACTGAAATGAAAAAAAAATTGAATTTGAAAAAAAAAAAAAAAAAAATTTAACAAAAAATCCTGATATATTGATTTTTGATTTTTTTTTCTCTCAACCCTATTAAATAGGGGCTAATACCGTGTTAAAGTTATTGCAACATGCACCATAGTGTGGGTTTTTAGCCCAACAAAGGCTTAACAAGCTCCCAGCCAATCACAAGAAACCTGGCAGCATGACTGGCAGAGCAGTGATCAGGGTGGGTCCTCTGCTGTCTTCATGAGCTGGAAGTGAAAGCTAAATGAACCAGTCCGCAGTTTGAAAGAGCTGTTGTGTTTCTGAATGCCTGAATTTCTGACTGAAAATGAAATTTTTGGCTTCAATGTTTCCATCAATGTGTGTCCAAAGACATTACCATGAATACAAATTAAATATTTGGGAACAATTATTTCAAAATGAAAAGTGAAAAAAAAAGCTTCAGTCAACAGCAGTTGGATGGACTGCAGCTTTGCCACAACATACGACCTTAAGTTGAAAGAAAACTATAGATCCGTTCAACCAAAAATTAATCCTTGGCTGAACACACACCCTATGTTCAAGTTTACCCACACTTTAGTGAGAGTTTGAGTGTCAGCTGCTTTGATGCAGAGCAGGGTTGTTTGTGAGGAGTCACTGCAGTCCTCCTCCTCTCCTCACCGCCTTGTTAAGTCGGCCTTTCTTTTCCGCTGAGTTTGCACAGGCCTTTCATCTGCTGACAGGAGAGAGCCAACACTGACGCCTCTATGCCAACATGCACTCATACAGCACGAGGAATTTGGAAAACTGCATACAAGTTACAAAGTTTTCATGGTTCTCTCTTAACACAAGATCTTACTTAATAGATTATTTTTTTACTGTCTGTATTTTTCCTCTCTCATTCTGTTTTTTTTTAAATTTGTTGTCAATATTATATTTTCTCTTTCTCTCCTATATCAAGCAGCAGTTTACTCAAATTAGTTGTTTTATCACTCTGTCAAATCCTTGGTTTATGAAGTGAAGCTGACCTACGGTATGATTTATCGGCTAGTTGGCCAGCACACTAAATTGGGCCTAGATTGGGCAGAAATGGACCAAAAACGCAAGGAATAAATTACAAGTGTGTTACCCAGAGGGGTAGCTGATTTAGCGGTTATTGGTGTCACCATCTGCATAGCTAGCAGTAAGGGTCAGGAGCGGGGTCAGAGGTCGTGACAGAATGAACTGTTTCACTCAGAAAAGCACACAAGCTTGAAAGTTGAGTTAAAAGTTTCTTTCATTTTTTCAAAGTGTCCCCTGTTATTGATTCTTCTAACAGCCTCTCTCAGTTCACACGTTTCTTTTTTTAACACTCATTTATGACTCACTCTCATGCTCGGTGTGCCAAAGTGCTGTTACGCAGAGAACTGTACGACCTGTAATTAGACTCAGCCCCGCTAGCAGCACAGGAGCCGCTCTCGGCTCCACATCCCAGGCTCTCAGCAGATCAATAAACTCACAATGGACGGAGAGAAGACAGAGGAGAGAGGCATGAACTCTGCCGCGCTTGAGAAAGAGAGACACTGAGTGTGTGTTTGAGGAAGTGCCTGAAGACGCGGAAGAAAAGCTTGAGGAGACAGACTGACAGGCCCAGTGAAGCTCAGACAGAGACGGCCTCTGTGGCCATCAAGGAAGTGGCTGGGTAGCGTTTGTTGTGAGGGGAGGGGCGGTTGCAGAGGGAGGGCAGACCTCATCGACCGAGGTGGAGGAGTAGACACACACACACACACACACAAGCACAAACAGAGCGCACATACACACCAGGAAGCCCAGCAGAGGAAGGGGGTGGGGTTGTGTAGGCGGGGTCGTCTCTCTTTCTCTCTCGGTGTCCAGACGACTTGCTCTGAAGGGAAAACACTGATGTGTCCAGGCAGGCCCTGAAGAAGGGAATCTCAGGCAAAAAGAGGAGTGGAGGAGGCGAGGGAGAAAAGAAGAAGGAGTAAAGAAAGAAAGGGAGCATGGAGGAGGAAGAGGAGGAGGTGCTGGGCTACTTGGACAGGGTGCTGGAGGAGGAGGAGGATGGGTTTGAATACGGGGATGGGGAGCTGGATCCCATCACTCCCATTCACAGACAGTTCAAGGTGAGATAGGAAGCGGGATGCAGGGACTTCACACTCACACACACACACACACACACACACACACACACACACACACACACACACACACACACACACACACACACACACACACACACACACACACATACACAAACAGCACGAGCACTCTGACAAAGCTTGTAACCTCGTCTATGTATAGCAGAGTGTAAAGTGTTGTGGGTGTCAAGGCATGATTTGGCGTCACTCTGTGCCGTTACGTGTGCCTATGAGCCATCTGTGCTCCAAGTGTGTGTGCATATGTGTGTGAGTGTGAGAGTGTGTGTCAGCCATTGGTCCGTCTGTGTGGCCTGATGATGAGGCAGCTACTCTCCAGCATGTTTCACTGCTCTGCTGCTGTTTTAAGGCCAGCTGCTTTCTGTTTGTAATGCTAACTTTTTTGCCTTGAAGAAGCCTCATGTTTCTTGTGTATCTGTGTGTGTGTGTGTGTGTGTGTGTGTGTGAGTGATTGTGCGCACTCACAGCACATTGACAAAAAGCAGGCCTCCTCTGCGTTGTCACCCATCACTCTTGATATCTTCGTATCTCCTCTCCCTCTGGGAATGAGGAATGAGAATCGAAGGGGCACAACATGAAATCGCACAAACCTTTTTTCTGTATGGGAAGCTGTAGTGAGACGTGGACACGCAGGAGCAGGTTGCCATGGAAAAATGCTTTCACCGCTCATGTATTTCTCATCTTGCCCTCTCGCCACACAGTAGCTCTTTGTACAGCACAGGGAAAATATTCCCACTGCTGGAAGAAATAGTTTTTCCCTTCCTTTCCTGTCTTGTCATTGAAGGAGTGAGTTTGACACGTCATTAACAAACACATCCACTGACGGTAAAACTCACTCCTCCGCGCTTTGAAGTTAAAGCTTTTGGAAAGTTATCCGTCAGGGCATAAATTTGTTAAAAACACTTCTTAACTGGAGAATTCACTGATTTCTTGTTACATATTTTAATTCAGACAATTCTAAAAGTATGAAACACTCTGAACAGTCAACATTAAGTTGTGTTTGTTTAACAAGCAAAGGATCAACACATCCCTAGTAAACAGAGTTAAATTAGTTTACACAGTGTTGATATTATTACCAGGGTTTGAACCAACAACCTGCTTTTATGTCAGTTTAATACGACAGCCTCATTCAACTTAATTTCCATTTCCCTGATAGAAAATACTGCCACACTTCAAGATTTCTGTGTGTCTCTGTGTCCAGGTAGCAGAGCATTATAGCATTAGCATTCAACAGGAGCTGTGGCCTGGGCTAACATTTAAAAAAGTTTTTTTTTTCCATCAAATTCTTGTCAAATTGTGAGGAAGTTGTGTGAGTCTAATTTTAATACCACACCAGCCCCCTGCAGGATTGATGGGAAAACTGTTTTCTATGAACAGCACTTGTGAAATTTGAGATTTTAGCTGCAGTTATGGTGTTACATCAATGAGTTGGTTGAGGTGTCTGAAAAAAGTGAAGTTTTGCACCAAGTGTGTCTCTTCTCGCTGCAGCGAGGGCATCCCTGCCTGTAATTGTGTCAGAAGATTATGTTAAAGTTTACACTCTGTAATATGTGGTCACAGTTTTCAGGACCTCACCCATGTGTTTCTAAGACAGAGTTTTGGAGCTTTATGGTTGAAAGGGGGCAGATTGGACATGCTGAACTCAACCTGACTTTGTTTTAGTGATGTTGAAATAGTTTGTAAAAAAGTTATAACAAGTTTGCGAACCAATAAAAAAGAAAACCATAATAAAATGTATGAAAAGTAAACTCCTCCATGTGTCATCTGATAACTCTGTAGGGTGAAAGAGCACTGCTAAGGAGAAGTGAACTCTGCTTTGAAATGTGCTAAAGTCACATTAAATCTGCTGGAATGGAAAACTTGATAGACATACGGGAAGTAACAGCTTTTTATTATTTGGATTAGATAAGTCAGTGCATAAAAATACACACACAAAAAAATAAGAAACAGAGATTTAGTGAAGCACAAAATTTCTCAGACCCCACTGATAAAAGTCTGTTGTAAAATATGCTGTCCACAAGATTTATTTCCATCCAGTGTTGCATTAATTTTTCATCAAGATCTTCATCGATGATGGTAAAGTCTGACCGCTGAGCAAACCCTTCTCCAGCACATCCCAAAGATTCTCAATGGGGTTAAGCTCTGGACTCTGTGGTGGTCAATCCATGTGTGACAATGATGTCTCATGCTCCCTGAACCACTTTTTCACAATCTGAGCCTGATCAATCCTGGCGTTGTCATCTTTGATTATGGCCGTGCCATCAGGGAACAAAAACTCCATTGATGGAACAACCTGGTCATTCAGTATATTCAGGTAGTCAGCTGACCTCATTCTTTGAGCGCAGACTGTTGCTGAACTTAGACCTGACCAACAGCAGCAACACCAGATCATAGACTGCCCCTACAGGCTTGTACAGTAGGCACTAGGCATGATGGGTGATCACTTCATCTGCCTCTCTTCTTACCCTGATGGCCCATCACTCTGGAACAGGGTCAGTCTGGACTCATCAGACCACATGACCTTCTTCCATTGCTCCAGAATCCAATCTTTATACTCTCTATCAAATTGAAGCCTTTCTTTCCAGTTAGCCTCACTGATTGCTGACTGACAGCGCTCAGACTCTACCATCATCAATGAAAGATCTTGGTGAAACCTTTATGTAATTCTGGAGTGTGTGCTGTAATCAAAGCCAAAGGCGGTCCAACAAAATATTAGAGTGTGTGACCTTTTGCTTTGGGCTGGGCGGTGTATTTGCTCAGAGGATTCCACCTCAGCTTCGTTTAAGCCATGGAGACCCTGTTTTTAACCCTGACCTGCCAGGGTGTTGACTTTTTGTAGTCAGCAGCAAGAAACACACATCACAAGAGCGAAGTTTTCAACATGCCACAGAATGTAATGGAAGTAATAGAGGTTGGTGCCGGTTTTAAACGAGCGAGGATCCACACATTAGTGATATTTTGATGTAGAATATCAGCAGTTTTGAAAAAGGAGTGCAGGAGTTCAAGACAAAGTCAGCTCATTTTTTCTGCATTATACTTCTTGTGAAAAGATTTCAAATCAGTGCATATTGGAGAGCTTAAATGCAAATGCCAGTGTGTTTGTGATGATCACATAGTGGCCTGATCATATCAGACTACAGACATATTGCCATATGTTGGGGAGTTCTCTAAATACAGGATAAGCTGCAGCAGAGCCAGCATATCAAAAGACCATCTGAGAGTCTGACTCATTGTTGAGCTGCAGTTTGAGTCGTACGGAGGAGGACATGTCAGTCAAGGGACGGCTCAGACACAGAGAGAAAAAACTTCTGCTATATTTAAAGTGCTCAGAAAACAGCTTAAACTCAACAACTGAAACAGTTATTACAGAAATGCATCGAAGTTCTTCTACATTTTGCTTTTGTCCGTCACTTTAGCCACCAAGCACAAGGAGAAGAAGAACTATAAAATTGTCGTAATGCCTTTATAATAACCATTAACCATCCTGTGATGAAAGATGTTGAAGTTCTGATGTTTTAGTACACTAAGAACAATCTCCAAACATCCTGGTACAGCAGTGTCTTCTGAGTCCTGAGGGGATGACTCAGCGTTGGTGGTGATTGGGTTAAAACGATGAGGTCACGGCTCCTTCCTGCCCTTATCAGACTGAACTGCTGTGCTGATATCATTGTGAGGATCTGTCTGTGTTAATAATTAATCTTCCTCACACTGTTGTTCTTTGGTCCTCCATATAAGTACACACACACAATGTGACTCTTGAACGTGACTCTGACTGTTACTCTCAGGTTTATTGCCTTTCTCTGTGTGCACAGATATGTTTGTCTTCAGAGTGAAGGTGTCTGCTGTAACTCATGTTATCCACAGATATGAAGGTGTATAATATGAAGGCTTCACACATTTTAATTGCGCTGGTAAACACATTTTCTAAATATGTGGTGCAGATGAAGTGCCTCACTGGACTTGTTAGGATTATATTTGTACTACTGTGGGGTTTTCTGCTATCTCTTAAACAGTGTGAATCCCCGGCTCCAGGCCTTAAAATATCACTGATGTGGTTATACATAAAATGTTGATTATCATATTCACACTATCACAGGTTTCATGATATTTTAACAGCTTGCTCTCAAGGGGAGATGACAGGAGCAGTGATGGTAAACATGGTGAGGATTCATCATTTAACATACATAACATGAATTTCATGTTGTACAGCTTTCACACTCATATTAATGGACACTTCAGACACAAAATCAAAGCTGGAGTATGAAAAAAAAAAAGATGCATGAAAAGTAACGGAGAGAAGAAAAAGTCATTTTAACTCAACTGCCACCACAGATGACCTTTCAGAACACATCAGATCTATGGTGAACATTACATTTTAATGTTTACAGATACTGAATATCAGCGTCATAAGGGATAGTTCACTTTTTTGTAATCATCTTTCTTTTTCTTAATAAGTGGGGTTTGTCCTGTTTTTACTTGTTTTGGTGTCTTATCACAGCACCAGAACAGAAGGACTTTCCATTGGCAAAGTACAGTGGTAAACATTTTCTAAACAGAGGGCACACTCACACTGACTTTATTAGTTGGGTCATTATTTAGTAGAATGAGCTAAATTATGTGGTAGAGTTAACTCTGTAAGAAGTGACAGCCCAGCTTCTGTCTCGGTCCTCCAACTACTTTTTTTTTACAAAGGAGGCCTAGCTAAGCAAAATACTCTGTGAGTGATTCACTTAGTTCTGACTAGGGGTGGGTTCTGGATTAGGTACTTTTATAGGTACCGACATAGACTGTATAAAACATGGATGTAGTCTCCTCGACGTCACCTGTCTGTTTTTGAAACGGAAAATGAAGCACATCGACTATCGCAGCCATATTGGTAGTGGCAAGGGCTTCTTGTACTAATATAGGACACCTGTCGGTCACGTGACCTGAGCTGTGCCTCTGATTGGGCGAGCTTGGGATCTGAATATCCTCTGAACTGCGGAGTTAGAAAAAAATCACCCCCTGTACGATGTGTGCCAACAGTGAAACTCACGATTCAGACAGGGGACGGTTTTTGATCCAGGCTGTAAATAGGTTAATTTCTGCTTTGAAAAAAGTTTTTTTTGGCTTGGTGTGTATCTGACTTCCTACTTTCAGAGCCAGCCTTAAGCGGACACTCGAGGAAGAGAAACAGCAGATTTTAGCACTTCCACGTTGTCTCATATTCTTAGACCAGAGGTTGCCGCTTGGGTATCAACCAATTCTTTCTGTTGTACCAAGTACCAGTAGTACCAAAGTACCAAACGCACTGAACGCATCCTTATGACTGTGGAAGAGTGGAAGAGTAGACAATTTTCCATGCTGGACATGAACCTAGCATTATATATTGATAATTGAATGTGTTTAATCACTAAAATGAAAAACTGAAATTGTTACTGTTGAGTACCTTGAGTTGCCAAGTAACAGGCGTCAGTACCAAATTGTTTCATATGTGAAAGGTGCCCAGTCCTAGTTCTGGCAAGTGCTTTATACAAAGGGTACAATACAATACTATTTACCTCTTTTACACTTCTGTTTTTGTAAATGCTTTCCAAGCTCAGAAACTGGATAACTGACAGTTTACTGGACCATGCCACAGTTTCCCCTGTCCCCTTTCTCTGGGCCTCTGTGGCATTTCTAAACCAGTGACAGACTGTTGATGGGGCCTGTTGAAGGTGACAGCACTGAATGTGTTGGGTTGGTAACTGGGGTTTCCTGCTGATGGATATGATCGATGTGAGAGCATGGAGGGGAGCTGCTAACTGTTTAGCCTCTTTCAGGTGTCGGAGCAAAACACCAGAGACAGAAAGGTGCTCACGTGATAAACCCAGAGATGGACTTGCTCTTTCTGCCCATCTTTATGGTCTTGAGGTGCTGAGTAGTAGGTGACTTATCAGTAGAGGCAGTAGAGCAGTGTGTTTCTTCACTGAGTGCTCATCCTTTCTTAAAGCACAAGTACATATCAAGCTCAAATAAGCAGAATTTAATGAGGAAATCAGATGATTTAGGCACTACCATTAAAAGCACTCAAAAAACAAGAATGATACAATTTTAAAACAGTTATTTTTACTATTGATACAACTAATACTTTTTCAAAGTAGGCCTTAGTCAATCTAATGCAACAGTTTGTGGATCTTACACTACTGTTTAGTCTTTCCCCTTCAGCTCCACATTGGCTTTGAACTCCCTCACTAGCTTCTTCACATTTTTTTCTCTGCTGTTGACTGGTTAGATAATAATGGCCTATAAGTAATAGTAATGATGTTTTGAGTGTTGTTTGCTGATGCTATCAGGCACTAATGTTTTTACCACACTGCCAACAGGGAAAGGTGAAAACACTGTCTTAGTAAGTTTGCCATACTCCTTTCAGCTGAATGATTTGATCTGGCATCTACTATCAGGTTTGCCCTGTTGTTGCTCTCGCTGCCCAGAATTAATGGCTATTGTTATGGGGGTTTTGACCAATTAGAAACAAGTATTTAACCCAGCCAGTGATTAGTAAGAGAGCTGTGTAACATTTACAGTTATTGCTCTTTGTGTATGAAGGTTTACTGTAAGTTGCTGGTGCTTAACCAGTTATATCCCATCACAAACTCAGATCTGATGAAGTAACAAAGGAAAAATAAAGTTTTTATGACTAAACAGCAGCACACTGATGATTTGTTATGTGTAATGTCACATTAACTGACAGTCACTGTGCCCAGAAGAGAAAAAAACACGTGACTTGTTCGTCTCACTCTGTTTTTTCCAATGTTGTTCCCCTCTATTGCATGCTGGGATGCTCACAGGAAGAGAAAATAAAAAAACTATATTTCTCACCATGCTTAGAAACTTGGCTCAAACACGTGTGATCCTCAGTGTTGGGATAAAAGTGACCGAATTTCTTTTTAGACTTTCTTATACATAATTGAGCTGCTGCTTCTTCTTTAAGTAACATCTTAAAACAGCATATTCCCTGAAACAGTGGATAAGAGTCGGCCTTTCCACAGAGGAAGAAAGCCATTTAGCTGTTTTCAGATGAGCAGAGATTCCCAATAAACAGCTGCTGCTCATTCCCACACACTCTGGATGTGTGCGCATTAATCTCATCATGTTTACCTGATGTGCTGACTACGCTGGCATCAGCCAGGAAATGAGCTTGAGTCACTGTAATGGAAAAAAATGAGCACTGGATACACAGAGAATGAGTGTTTATGTGTGTGTGAAATGCAGGGCTGCACATTTAACATATTATTGCAATCAAGTTTGTTTTTTCTGTCCTCACAGGGAGACATCGAGAAAGGACTGGAGATGAAGAAACTGGTGCTGTCTGGTTTCTTAGCCAGCGAGGAGATCTACATTAACCAGCTGGAGGCTCTGCTACTGGTGAGAGTCACACAAACACAAACCTCCAAATCACTCCTGAGCTGCATGATGTGTGTAAATACCACAACTGTGAGTGATTTTTATGAACTGTTCTCACACGGAGTGGGAAAACTACAGCTACATGTAGCAACATGTTGCTGCTGCAGGTCTGTGTTAACCATCATTAGTGGTTAAACAAGGCCACACTTTGAGCAGTTTCCTGAAACGCTAACTGAACATGCTTCCCCATGCTAAGCCACCGCTATGTCATATCCTGCTGCTGGTGACTGCACACCACACTTTGACCGACATCACTGAAGTTCGCTGTGGAGCTTTTTTATCACACTTCAGTTATAAAACGGGACCTCCTGGAAAATAGAGAAAAAGTGATACGCAGAAACCAGGTAGTAAGATTTTAAAAAAGACTGCTGTCAAAGGAGCAGAAATCTGGGCTGTAGCTCAGTTCTCAGTGACACAGTCACAACTTGACCAAGTTTGTTCCTTGTCCACTTCCCCTGTCCTCAGGAAAATGTCTGAAACAAAGCACGGGATTAGACTTTGGCTTTTTCTGTGTTGCATTTTTTTTTTTTTTTAACCAAACTACAGGTGAACCAATTATTTTTAATAAATGTCAGCTGCTGTTTATCTGTTGGGTTTGGATTTGCTAGTGACGTATGTACCTGATTTCAGATTTCCTGTTGTTCCTTCTTTATTTCTGTTGGATTGATTCTGAATAACTTCAACAAAGATAACTGAGCTAATTTTTAACCTTTGTTCTTAAGGTGGTAGATAATAAAAACCACAGGAACCTACAGGAAAAACTACTTCAAACTGCATGTTTCATACATTCCATTAGTTTGAGAAAACAAAGTAAGCAGTTCAGTTATGCTGTAAATAAAAAGCATTTTATGTCATTAATGAATGGTGATACTTGTGTGGACAGCATATCTGTAAAGAATCTGTTTGTACAGTCACACTGCTAAACCTGCTCTGTGAATGATCTGCTTTTATTGCTCCATTTATTACACTTTTTTTTTTTTTTTTTTTTGCATTGTTGGTCCCACAGGACTTGAATTGTGTCTCAACCAGGCTGCTCGTTGCCTGTTGTTCTGTTTTTACTTGTTGTTATACTGTATTTGGCTGCACTTCATTCACTTTTACCTTAGAAGAGCTATGTACATAACATTTACTGACTTAATTACTTACTTTTTTAAAAACTTTTCTGTCTAAAGCCAAAGCTTGGCTTAAGTTTTTGACTCTGCTAACTCTCTGAAGTGGAAATTCACAGTCATGTTATGTTAATGACCAGGATCGTGTGATGGTTTTGTAACCTGTTAAACAGGACATGTAGAAGGAGTAATGAAAACAGTTTGATACTATAGGCATAGACACTGACTTTAAGGACGTACACATTTTTAATCTGTTTCAATAAAATTACTTACCAAATTAAACAGAAATTTTAAAAAAACCTTTGCTATTACTTGTTTTCCTGCTACTGACTGTAGCTTGAATCAGACATCGACCTGGTCAAGTCTTTTCACCTGTTAGCTTTTAAAGAGATGTTGTGTGAGCTGACTCCAGCTAACTCATGGTATATCTACAAACTGTAAGAGATGAGGAGTTGAGACTATAGCCCTGCCACCAGTTGATTTAGCATTGCCTATAACTGTGCACAAAGATAATGATGCATTATTCTTAGCCTCAGAACAATCAAAACAAAACACAAGAAAACAAAATGATACCTCTGATTTCACAAGTGAAGAAATGAGGTACTGAGAGCAGACTTGTTGTTAACATCCTCATCTCTGCTCTAACTTGACTTTTTCAGATGAACTCTAATGGGGTTTTCCCCAAGTGGTAACTCCCGGTGCCTAAAAATGAAGCTGATGAGAAAAAAAATGCAGTTCCTCAAAGGTCCACATGAGGCAGGGAATCCCCATTAGGTACCGTGTTAGAAAGAAGCAAAGTTTTGGAAATGAAGCTTGTTTATTTATTTGTATAAATAAATGAATAAATCAGTGTGTTTTTTATGATGAATCCATTTACATAAGAAAACACCTTGGAGTTTTACATACCCCTGAATAGTTCAAGGGTTAACCAACAGGTGGGGCACATTGCTGTTTGCTGGGATACGTGTTCTAAAACTGTTCAGTCTGTGACCCCAAAATAGTGCTGCTGGAGACTGGTGACCACCTGCCATGGGAATCCTCTCATCACTGCAAAACAGAGGGAAAAAAACAAAACACCTAAAGATACTTACTGAAGGTGGTTTGTTGGGAAATCCAACTACCTGTGTGAACACATTGGTGTGTTTCCTAAATCAGCCTGGCGGCACTGATACTGTCGTTTTCCTGGCTTAGTCACCTTGGGATCTTATGAAATGAGGAAAACAGATCAAACATTTTCTGTGTTCATGGTTTTATATAAAATTAACCCCCATTTATGTTTACATTTTTTTCAAATATGGATGAAATTTGCAAAATATTGTCTAAATAATGGTTTAAGATCCACCTAAGCTCCACATCTTCCCCCTGGTCCAGGTAGATCAAGACTCTTTCTACAGAAACCAAGTCAAGGCAAGGTCACTGAGACTGTGTTAATGCTCCAGTTGCTGGGCTTTCTTAGCTTTAAGGACCAGACTCTAGTAGCAACTCTAGCTTTCAAATTGTTTTGCACTTCTACATTTTCTCTTTATTTACTTACACCCGAGGAGGCTGCTTGGTGTTGACACCCCTGTTTTGTGTGAAATATGTCAGACCAGTGATAAACCAGATATGAAAATGATTTGAAGAGATTTGCTGAACGACTGTTGAGTTGCTTTTGCTTTTTTGCATGATTAATACCACGTTGAGGATTTGTCATTTAAATGAAAGGATTATTATCACCATTACACTTAAAAGAGCAGACACACATTGTAGGCTGAATATGATATTTTGTGAACCTGCCCAAGGAGATCAGTTATGTTATTTCTTACCTCAATAATATCTAACCACCCTGCAAATTTGGCAAATCATTGTATTTTTACTGCTGCCATATCCCATTGTCGTACCCTGATATTTAGAAAAATAATGTGGGTTGACAAATAGAAATGGGATTAAGTCTAAATGTCACCTCCAACAGTTATAAGACTGTTGTCATAACTAATGGAGGCTTTTAAACCTTTGTGCTCTGCCATCTAGCAGACCTGACCGGGGGCGATGATTGTCTGACTCTGCAGCCATTGTCTGTGCTTTTAAAAGTGAGCCGGCCTGTCTTATTATCCATCACACAGCCCCTGCAGTCAGGGCAGGGACTGAGTCACCACCAGCCAGGGAGAACTTTTACCTCCATGACGTGAAAGCCTTTCTGTCTTCACTGTAATTCAGCCCCCCTGATGTCCACTCCACACACATCTGTGATTAACTGAGCTGGCGTGTGATCTGCTCAGGGACTGTACAGCAGAGAAAAGAGTCACCCAATGGCAGAGCAGAGGCTAATATTATGTACTTGTCACTGGGTGACACATAGCCGGATCAGGCAGTCGCCCAATGAGGTCAGTGATTGGCCAATTTACTGCCCTAAATTATAATAATTTTAAAAAGGTTGGTCCTGAAATAGTCACACAGATTATTCCCTTTTGTGTTGAAAAAAACTGTTAGTTAAAATACTTACAAACTTTTAAAAGTAAAATGATGTGAACATGAGAAAACATCATTTTGGTTTAATGCTTAGACTTTCCAGGCTCTTGTTGGCCTTTTCAGTGATAACTCCACTCTGTTTCCTAACTCCTCACACAATCTCTGAATTCATTTGGGTTGTGTTCACTGACTGGATTTCTTTCCTCTGTGATTCTCCAGCCAATGCGACCTCTCAAAGCCACAGCCACCACCTCCCAGCCTGTCCTGACCATCCAGCAGGTAGAGACCATCTTCTATAAAATCCAGGACATCTTTGAGATCCACAAGGAGTTTTACGACGCCCTCTTACCCAACATCCAGCAGTGGGATGAGAAAGTCACGGTTGGACATCTGTTCCAGAAACTGGTGAGTGTGACAAGGGCACAGAAATCACAGTGTGTGTACTAATTGCAGTGAACATGTAAATGAGTGTTATAAGGGGAAATGTCAGGCTCTTGCTGTTTGTACTTGTGAATCACTCGTCTAGTTTAGACAGTGAGTGCGAGTACTAAGTGCCTCTGTGTGTGTGAATGTGTGTGTGACCTGATGTCTGTGGTCTGGGCGCATTAGCAGAAATGTTACAGCCTCCGATCTGTCTTATTTACTGTGGATTATGTTGCTTAAACAGGCGCTCTGAGCACATAATGTAGCATCATCATTGTGTGTAGATGTGTCTGTGTGCAGCCCTGCTCCAGGCTTCAGCTTCAGTCTCAAAGTGAGTTAGTCCCTCGCTCTGTGTTGGATCATTATATTGTCAGTGGATTAGCAGCGGGTAATGTAATTATAACGAGGCTCCTCAGCACAAACTGTAACATATTGAGACCCTCATGACTTTTAATAGCATACACTTCAGATGCTGATGCAACACGCTGTAATAGAGAATTTCTGCTGACATATTGGAAACTGGACTTTAAGTTGGAATAATAAATCAAATGAAATGTTATAAACAAGCCAGTAGCAGGGTAGTTTTAAGATTATGAGTGTCATCACATGCTGAGGCTAGTGCGTCATATTTTGATTTAAAAATGTGTGCAGCCCAACACATAACATTAAGTAATGACAGAATCAGCTGTTCCATTCTTATAGTGTGTGGTCTGTAACAGTCCCGAGCTTGGGGATTTGGTTGCTTATTTTTTAAAGTAGGGCTAAGCAATTAACAGAATACAATTTTCAAATCACAAAAAAAAAAAAAAACTTTCAGCCTGACCTGGAGGGAATATAGTCACTTGTACTTGTTCTTCCTTAAAACCAGCAAAATCAATATGGTGTTTTTTCCTGGTAAAAAGCTTGTGATCTACAGAGATCCATACAGTAGAATGACTGTGGTTGGCAGAGCTCTTCCCTTGTTCACTTTATTCTGTGTGGTTTGTTACTCTGACAACTGGAGGTCAAAAAGACTTTACAAATTCTTTTTTTTTTTTTTGTTGGTGGGTATAATTGGGTATAGTGTTTGTGAGTGAATTTCATCATATCATAGCATTCCTTTTTTCTCTTTAAATCAAAAAGTGCAGGAAAGAGTTGTTTATATGCTGACAGTATCCTTTGTTGTGTTAGTCTTGCTAAAGAATGATTTATTGCTTGTATTTAGTGAATAACTCTGAAAAAAACTGCCCCCCCCAAAAGAAAATAAAAAAAAATAAAATGATAATAATAATAAAAAAATAAAAAAAAAAATCACATGCTGAACCACATCCTCCAAAATCATTCAGCCCTGATCTCAAGTGTAGCTGTTCATTTGGGCTTGCTTTTCTGCCTGTATGATCATAGCCTTATTCTCTCAGAGCGCTCCACAACAACGGGAAACATGAACTAGGGGCGAGCAATATAGCCTCAAAATGATATCACAATATTTTCAGGGAATTTGCGATGATGATATTGATGACAATATGGGGAAAAAAAACAAACAACCTATTGGTGGTTCCTTTTTTATTTTTATTACAAACAGTATGGAAGCCACTTTCCTAATCATTTTATCTGACATTTTGGAGGAGGAAAAGTTAAACTTGCAGGCGAAAAATTTCATAATTCTATACAACACAACACATCCTTTCTATAAGGACACCAACAGAAAGGAGAAGGCGTGGACTGAAGTAGGGCTGCACGATTATCGCAATCGCAATCGCAATGTCAGCACATGCAATTCAGATTTTTCTCCATGATAACCAAGCAAGTCTGTAGACTCATCATGACACAACTATTTTTGTTAAATCGCAAGCACAATTGCAATCGCAATATTGTCCACCTAATCGCAAATCGCACCTTTTCCCCAAATCGCGCAGCACTAGACTGAAGGTGCTGAAGTTTTGGGAGGGCCAGATGAGTTTAACATACTAATTAATTACCATGAAAGTACATTGTCATAGATGGGATTCTTGCAGGAACATGTGGTTCTCCTGAGATCTTGTGATCTTGGGTATCCAGCTGCACGGCGCTCCAGAGACACATCCAGTATGAATTAGTACGCACCCAAAATCTGAGGAACTGCGCTTTATGTGTGAATTAGGGGTAATGCTGAAACAGGGTCCGGACGTTCGGCTTGACCAAATGTCCGTTGTGGAGGCTAAAAGATCCACCAATAATAACGTAGCTTTCACGACCTCCTCCTGTGTCTTCATAGTCTGGTTGTATTCGGCGTGTGTTTCAGCTTTAGGTGGTGGAACATGTTTGTGGTGTTGCCAACCATCGTGGTAGTTGTTTTCCTGCACATCTGCTGCATATCTGATCTTTGGTCAACCAAACCACCTCCACATCACTGAGGTAGCTCCTCTTTCAGGCACTAAATCCTCATGTGAGCATGAAGTTGATGCTGCCGTGCTACTTTTGCTCTCAGCCATTGTGGTTTTGTGTAAAGCAGGGAGTGTCATACGTCATTGCGTCTCTGCACTGTAATATATAGTGAAATGACAAATTTATATCTTTAAAAAAATTATACCAGCACCGACAGCACACCCCTAACATAAACACGTACTTAAGTTTCAATTTCTCTTCTCTATGCGTTCCTCTCACTCACTTCCCCCATGCACTTTTCCCCCACCTTTTTTTGTTGACTGCATTTAATTTCAAATCACTGCAAACAAAAATAAATAATTATACTGTTATCAAGAGGTCTCTTGTCTACACCATGTGGTAGGTCACCTGTTGGGCTTGTTCCCTTAGAGCTGGTCGCTTGTTTCTCCTCTGGCTACCAGTAACCATCAACTGCCTGTCAACTGAAAGCCTAAAGTTTTACTAAGTCTTTCATGTTTCACTCAGAGGGAGAGTTTTTTGGTGGCTCAGGGAGATCAATGTCAAGACAGAAACTTCTGTTTGTGTGAAGAAGCGAACAACAGAGCTCGCTTATAGATTCTTATTGTCTCAGTAATTTAAGTTCTTACTCTCGTCCCCCTTTTTTTCTGCAGCCCTTAGGAGTCTCACCACCAAGTGACACCTATTAGTGTAGTCACCAGTTCCCATCTGTGCTGCGTAGAAGTGCGTACATGAGCATGTCATGTGGCAGCTAAACATTTAGTCAGAGTGGCAGTGTGAGCGTACAGATGGCAGTGTAATTAGCTGGTCTGCACCCTACTGCTCCCCGTCAGCAGCGTGGAGGCCTCTGAAACAACATGGAGGGACCCAGTTAGAGAAAACAGACAGGGAAGGAAGAGAGAGACACATTTCCAACTTTTCTCCCTTTTTGGAGTGCGACAGGGCGGAGCTGCTGGTTGTGAACAAAAGTTTAAACAGGTAAATGAAATCCTGGTGGATAGTTTAGCTACTCTCTGAGGAGATTTTGGGTTTCTAGATACATTTCTTAAATGCATACCTGAGACTGATTCTTACTGTGAATTGTGTTATCATGGTAAGGGGGTTACTGCTTCAACAAACCCCTTTGAGTGGTGCTCGTGGCCTAGCTCAGTGAGCTGCACTATTGATGCAACGATGCATCTAGCATTTGGGTTTAAGTCAAAATCTCTCAACCACTCTTGAATTGACTGTTGTGTTTTATGATGCTTTGATAAAACTGTTTACTGACTGAAGTATCCCTCTAACCTGATGTATCTTACACTATATTGGGTTGACTTTTTTGTTGGGTTGCCGATGCACCATTACAGCTTTTTGAGTCCCTAAACCAATACCTCAGCTTTAGTGTCTACCAACCCTGATTCAATCTGATACCAGCATTTTTAGCGTACTCTGTTCTGTCTGATTTTTTTGGAAAAAAAAACAAACAAAGACAAACTGCTTAGTCATTGTACTTTTCTTCTTTTGTGATATTTCAGATCGGCCTAGCAAAAACGCACAGGCCTAAAAGCAAAGATGACCTCGTACCTGCACATGGTTGTTGTAAACACAGAGGTGCGCAGAACTGAGTTGAGTAGATCTGCCTAGTACCTTGGCCCTTTGTCACCACAATTCAATCTAACTTTTTGAGTCTGTATCGATACCCAATACCATTTGCTGCTTCCCAACCAATTTGATATTTACTCTCAACAGCAGTGGATTTGATTTACATTTAAAGGTTGTATCCCTCACTAATCCTAGAACTGTTACCATTTGTCCAGTACTTACAAATACCCATTGTTCTCAACTGCTACTGTACTTCAGCCCCGTTTTCACTAAGCTTTTCAGTCCGGTTCTTCTTGGCACGGCATGCATTTCACTGTGTTTCCGCTGACCAATCCCTGGACAGACCCCCCTAATAACCGAGACGAGCTGTCACACTTTTTGGCACCCTTCCGTAGAGCTGAAACGATTCCTCGAATGATTCGAGGTACTCGATTACAAAAAATACTCGAGTAATTTTCTCCGCCTCGAGGAATCGTTTAATTTTTAAAAAGATCAAAGAGTGGTAATTCAAATAGAGCTGAGGCCATATTAAGAGAGTTTTCAGACCCCTCAAGCTACCTCTTATACAAAATAGCAACAAACAACAAATCTAGCTTCTTTTCTGGAGTTTGGAGACTAATGGGTCATTCTACGAAACGGGTGCCATTTGGGTCCGCAACATTTAATGAGATGTACAAAGCACAAAAAAATGTGTCAAAGTGTGTTTACAGATTTTGGAGCTACCAAAGCAAGTGCTCTTATTGACATGCTGTATCAGAAAATTCTTAAAGGGAAAAAATTTTCATTCGAAAAATAACTGCTCTTTAACTAAACAAAAATGTATTTTATCTGATTACTCGATTAATCGATGGGATTTTCAGTAGAATACTTGAATACTAAAATATTCGATAGCTGCAGCCCTACCCTTCCGTAGGGGTGCCAGACTAAACCGGTCTGATCTCAGAAGGTGGAGCTACAACACTGCAGACGGTTGATTGGTCAGAAGAATCATCACTTACTGTGTGACACAGTAAGTTGTCTCAGTAATTTAAGTTCTTACTCTCGATTAATCGATGGGATTTTCAGTAGAATACTTGAATACTAAAATATTCGATAGCTGCAGCCCTACCCTTCCGTAGGGGTGCCAGACTAAACCGGTCTGATCTCAGAAGGTGGAGCTACAACACTGCAGACGGTTGATTGGTCGGAAGAATCATCACTTACCGTGTGACAGTGGCTGTATTTCTCCTGGCCACACACAGACTTCTCTGACACAAAGAGCGACATGCCAGTCACAAAGAAGACAAAATGCTGGGTGTCTTTCATCGTTGCTCTTTGTTAACTGTGTCACGTTTTTTTTTCTTTGTTGGATTTATTAACGGGGTACACTGTGTTGTGCTGCTATGGCGTCACACTATTATGTTACTAATGCGGCTGTCGGCATCCAGCTTACATGCCGCCTACCGCAAGGGGACACGGTTAGCTGTGGAGACACAAACAGCAATAGGCTTAACCCAGCCAACTCGTACCAAACCGTACTGATCTAAACGTGGCTTTAGTGACCTAAAAGCTTAAGTTGATGTTTGTTTGTATGCGAACATGCTCTGCAAAGAAAGTGAACTTCTGTTGTAATACACCTACTTTACATTGGCAGTTATTTCCAGCATGTACACCAGTGTTATTATGCAGCTAAAATACTTCTTAAAGCTTTTTTTGTGTGTTTTTGCATGGTGTCTTTTGAATAGTATCTGCAGCTATACATAAATGAGTGTAATTAACAGGTGAACAAATCTGCCGCGGTTTGATTGAAGTTTTCGGTTGATATTTGTTTAATTTTTTGGTGACAGAGTAAAGTGAAAATGTTGAAGGTCAAAAAGTTTAATGCATGTGGTCAACAGGAGGTTGTGTTGTCTGTTGTAATGTGCAGCTTATTGGATTAGAGGACTTCCCTCTTGGAGTCAGTTTGCTGTGGTGAGCTGTGGTTAGACCACAGGCATTGATTATTGCTCACAGTTATAATTGTGAGGTGAGATAGATTCAAAGTTACAATATTTAACTTATATAGCAGACAAATGATTAGTTTAATTTCCACTGATTAATAGTTCAAACTTAAAATTCAAACTTTTACTCACCTTATGTCTCATGTTGTATATGACAGTACTTCATACAGATTTTTATTGATGGTAGTGGCGTTATTGAGAGGCTGTCCTCAGAAAATGAAACACATGTGAAACTTTGTTGTTTTTTTTTGTTTGCTTCCTCTGGTCATAACTTTATGAATCACTCTTCAGAAGGGACTCAGGGTTGAAGTGTTGTGTGTTTAATTTAGTGCTGTGGGAACGCTGACAGGACATTCTTAGAGACAATGGTTTGGACTGTAGCGTCTCTTATTCATTTTCAAAAAGCCAGGCTTTAACTATCGTCTGTTTTCATGAACTAAAATCTGTTTTACATTTTCTACACTGATTTGAAAAATGGTCTGTGAAATGTCAGAAAGGATGAGAAAGTCAGCCACAGTCTGAGACCATTTTTTTAACTTAACAAAAGAAATCAAAGGAGAGACAATAAATACTGAGGTGAAACAGTGTACGTCAGTAAAGTCAGCCTTGATTAATGACTGATACATCAGTTACTGTTACTCCGTCTAGATCTGTTCATTCCCAGTCATACTTTTCCTGTCAGCCTCCCTCTGTCTCTTCCTGCCCTGTCCTCTACATCTCTCCCACCTCCACACTTATCACGAGCTGTTGTTTGTTCTCAGACGCCACTTTGACCACTGATCTTGTTTCATAAAGTCTAAGTGCAGCTTTGCAGTGACAGACGGAGCTGGAGAGGTTTCATGTCGGTCACACTGTGTTTGAGCAACACATCCAAACATTGCAATCACGTCATCGTGTTTGGTTCGTACTTTCCAGTCCAGCTGCAAAATTAGAAATCTCTATTTTTGGAAATTCTCTGGTTGCATATGCTGGTTTCTCTCTTCCCTCAGTGGTTTCAGCTGGAAGAAAGGAAGCCCGCAGTTATGATGAGGTGATAAACAGAGTGACACTTGTTTGGTTTGGACGACTTCTTGTCCATTTTAGTCTATATTTGGCCAAGTGACTGTAACAGGGTTGGGCTATGATGATTTTATCACTAAACAACTGTTGGCTTTTTGTTTTGTTTTCTCCAACGTCTCTGCCCACGGTGGATTTATTGATCTCATTATCTTTTAAGCTTCATCTGAGGCCGGAAGATACTCTCATATCTCCTCTCTTGAGCCCGACTCCACTTCTCCTTCACTGAGGGGAAGTGGAAGTGAGAGAAATGAAAAAAGGAGGAGGGAGGCTTTAAGTACAAAAGTAACAAGTCTTCCTCATTCACTCTATTCAGCTGAGGCCAATCTTGTTGCTTTAATGGGGTGCAGTCAGCTCTTCAGCCTGGCCATTCAGGCAGAGCTGTAGCAGGATGCATATTCATGCACTGCTGGTCTGCAGCTTGTGTTACAATGCACATACAGTGCAGCAAAGAGGCTGCCAATGAAAGGGAAGAGGATAGAGACAGAGAAAGTGGCTCTGTTTCATTTAGAGGAGCTGCGTGGCCTCATGGGGAATAATTAATCTTTGCTTGCAGTGGCAATATGTGTGTGGGATATGCATAAAAGGGGGACATGCAAAGTGATAAATGACTGCAAATCCAACCTTGGTTCACTTCATAATGTTGTCAGTGACGTCTTTGTTGTGTTTCAGTTACATTTATTTGCTGTTTTTCATGATTAATAAATTAATCATTCTGTCTTTAAAGGTAGGGTCTGCAGGAGTTTTAGTGACTTGTTAGTAAACACAAATTCAAACTGGGCTCCTCCTCGGCTCAGTGCCAGCAGCAGCGCACACCCGCTGCATCCAACAGTGACTAGGTGAACACATTCACTAGCCCAGCAACCACCTGCAGCATCGCGTTTCTGCGTGGGTGAAATTCAAGAGCCTTGCATCTGACTTAACATGTTAGCACAAGCTAATCACGGATATCTGACATATACCTGGTTAGCAGAAAGCTAACTTGCTCTTGGTCCCTTGCTGCTCTCCAAGTGCCCAAAAGCGATTGAAAGTCAAGCCAAGCTTTACTCTCCTAAGGTGAAAAGCTTTATGTGTTTGGCATTTAGTTTTGCTTTGGTTGTTCTTCTTGCTTCGTGCCACATCCACTGTTGTAGCTACTTAGGTTAGCTTCTTCCACTGGCTAATCAACATGCAGTCACAAAGTCACTTTGCATGTTGAGCTCTGTGATTGGCTGATGTAACCACGCTGACCCTCCGCCAAGACGCATTCCAATACAACCAAAACATCAACTTACAGGCTGAGGTGAGGGTTTGGGGCTGACACAGACACTGACAGGCAAGTATAGTGGCCCAGAAGAGACGATTAAGCAGGATTATTCCTGTAAAAGCTAGCATTTTATTTTTTTAAGGAAATCCTGCAGACTCTATCTTTAAAATGTAAAAAAGTTGATAAAATTTGATTTTTTTCAGAGAAAATCTTTTAACAGCTTTATACAACATCCACATTTGCACTTTTTCCCTTTTTTAAATAACAAATTTCTGAAATGTGTAATTCTTGCGGTAAACTTTTTTGACAGTGAACCAGCTGTGCAGTGGGACAGTTTTTAAATACAAAGCAGATCTGCTTACTGTCGTTGTCTCAAACCATCTTGTTTAACCTTTACCCCATTACACATCTCTGTTTTTCTCTCTTAAATGTTGCAGGCCAGCCAGCTGGGAGTTTACAAGGCCTTTGTGGACAACTACAAGGTGGCGCTAGAGACAGCAGAGAAATGCAGCCAAGCCAATGGCCAGTTCCAGAAGATATCTGAGGTATGTTCCCTGTTCCCTGTTCTTCAGACGCAAAGAGACAAAGGGCCTGTGTTCAACAACATTTTTTACAAGCAGAGGGAGAAAAAATTGATTTCACAAAAGTGTCAGGATTTTGTGATTTGCATATCAAAATCAGGATTCATTGTTTAAAAAAACATTTTTTGGTCTGTGATTATAAGCTAGATTGGAAAAAAAGTTACAATTTTTCTCCAGCAGAGGGCGAAATGTTTTTCTCTGACTCCAGTGATGTGTATTTTTTGGGAAAATATGGTTCTTGATAAAGTCTCTAGATGTTATCATCATAGTTCAACTTTTTCACACGGACTGGTGTTAGAAAAGCAAACTAAAATTCAGAAATTTGAAGAATTTCAGTTTAAATCGAATCAGCACCCCAAAATTGAAAAAGAATCAATGTCATTTCCCCCCTCAATGACCAATCAGAATCAAGAAGAAGGCGGGATCTTATACTAATTTTGTCAGCAACACAGGACGTCTATAAAGAGCTGCTGCTAGCGTCAGGACACAATTTCTATCAATACGTTTTTTGTTGTCTTTAAAAATACTTAGTCTAACCAAAGCAAATACGAGGCATCCAAACATTTCAGGTCAGATTTAGCAATCGCTTTCTGTAACTGTGGCGTTAGGAGCTTCCACTGCAGGGAACGCTTTGGCCACAGGATCTTATGGAGCTGCTGGCAGGATGTAAAGAGAGCACATCTGAACGCCACACTTGCAACTCTCCTTCATAAATCCTTGGCATTAGTTTATTTTCAGATATGTACATATGATTAATGTCAGTTTTTAACTTAAAGAGGCTGCATCATCGCATTAAGACAACATTGAATCATAACTTTTAGATAGAAGGATAATTACGCACCAAATGATGCTGATAAGTTTGATAGAGACTCAATACTGAACTCTTTTCGATTCGTCTCTGCTGCAAGGTCACAGTTAATTGTGTGATGTTGTTCTTGTCAAACTCTTTCTGCTTCACGGTACAATACATCTTTTCTCTCCCGCATCACTGAAGCTTAAAGAGGAACGTGTTCCCTTCTTTTAATTAAAATACAAGAAAATCTATTGTTTGTTATTAGCTGTCTTGATGCATCACATCTATTTTCTTTAGTTAAATGAAAGAGAAAACAAAAGCTCATGAAACAACAGAGCAGAGGGGAAGCAAGGTGAGATCCTCTTTTTGGCAGGAAGCAGTGATGTTGATGGGAAATGTGTTCCTCATATGAGAAAGGTTAGCTTAAAACACAGTCAGCAGAAATGATTTACCTCATCACTTTGAGCCTGTTAGTATCTTTATAGAGGAGCAGCATTCAGCTGAAGGTTTGAACTACCTGAGGTCTACATGACATCAGATATCATGGTGGATATATTTAGAGATTAAACAGGGAGGGGTGCCCAGGAGTGCGAAAATCCCCCTGTTTGCTATAAAGGAGTTGGAGGCGTTGAATAATGAGCGATGGATGTTACTTGTGATAACCTTGCAAGTATCAAACGTGCTAGCTTTGTGCATGGACGCATTTCCACAATCTTGTGCTTTTATTGAAATATAAATGACGGGGTGAGCCGGACCCAAAGCCTTTGTGTTCATTACCCGGCTGTGTTTAATTCTTAATAGTGAGTGGAATAAACTCTGCAACAAGGGTAATTAATTCTGAAGAGCTACAGCAACAAGATCACACGTCAGATCACATCAACCCATGGAGAGCAGCGGGACACGTTCATAGAGTTTAAGATTTCCCTTCTTTCTGTTTGGAAGTACAGAAAAATGTTACCTTCCTGTCGCCTTAAAAAAATAACACGGATGATTATTTTAATGTCCTCAGGAGAAACTTGAGATTGGTGATTAATAGCTGACTGGTGAACTGCACAGAAAAGAAAACAAGAGGAGACGGGGGAAGTTAAAGCACATAGGAGCTGTGAGAAAGAGATGACAACCAAATTAAAAACAGAAACAAACCGCAACACAGTATGAGCTCTGGCAGCCTTACAGTACCAGTTAAGTCTCAAGTAAAAACACTAACAGAAGAATAATAGATAGAACATTACACAGACTCCTCTCTTATTATATTATTATTATCTCTATGAAGATAAACAGCTGGATCACTGAAGTTATAAATTAATGAAATAATCTTCAATACCTAGACTCAGCTTACTTGTGTCTGGACTTAGCAGTTAGGTAATAACTGGGATAACATAAAGTGAGGAGGTGGTCTGACAAAATAGCAGGGATGCACTGATCCTGATCCTGAAGGGACCAGTGGTGGCTGCTGGTCAGTCAAGGAGGGGAAGCTCATTTTTTTTCCGGCCTACATCATAAATTAGTTTATTTATTGAAACATAAATTCTACCCTCCGTTCCTTTTCAAGAAAATGATCTGTGACCCTGTCGTACCAACCAGGTGTTTTTTGCAGGGATTTTATCAGTGTTCTCTCAACACTCGTCGTTTTTAAGAAAGGTAAAATTGAGGGGGATTGATAAAACCTCCGGATCAGTCCAGAACAACTGAGAAGATGCTCCGGTGGAGGGTTATACTTCAAGATCGCTGACTGGCTCATTTCACTGTCAATCAAAAAGGGATTCAGCCTCAGACAGATCATCCAATCATCATGCAGAAGCTCAGCGTCCAGGCCAGCCCACTGCCTCATAGACCCCCAGAGACGCTGAGCATCTGAGGGCGGGACAAAGCCCAGCGTTTATCCAATGACTGTCCAGTTTCCACAGTGGAACAACCCACTCTATGCTTCCCTGCTGAAATCAGAAGACGCTCAGTGTCCGTCTGTGTTAAAGAGCCGAGATGCTGCGGGATGAATAAGAAGGAGGTTGAGCCAGTTACCTGTGGTAGGAGCTGATTCTGAACAAAAGATGAAGAAATTCTAGCGCAGATTTTGTCAATGAAATGTACACACAGCAGAACATATCACCACTTTTTTAGGAACATTTTAGGGGAAGCTGAGCTTCCCTTGCAGCCTTAGAGCAATCGCCACTGGAAGGAGCCAATCCATGGTGCCGATCCAGACAACCAGCTCTGTGTCTTTTTTTAACCTACCCTCTTGGCTACTTGATTTGAAATGTAACCTCTGATGCTCTGATAACCTCTGATAACATTCTTTGTTTTTTGCTGCATCACCAGTCTACAGGGTACAAAAGTTTATAATTGAAGCTTTGTATGGCTGGTAAACATTTAAATATTTTATAGTTTAAATAAATATTAACTTGAGTAATTCCTTACACTCCTTTTTCACCTTATACCCAAAACATTACCAGTCTTATCCCACAGTAGGGCGTGAAGGTTATTATTTAACACTGGTATGGCATTGGTATCTGTATCAGTATCAGTATTGGTTGGTAGATATCGGTATTGGAACCAGAAAAATTGGATTGGTGCATCCTTACAAAATAGACTTCCCTGACTAAACCTACCTGCTCACTGTCTGTAAATCATCCCTCACTAAAGGGATCTTACTACTCTCCTGTTATAAGCCTGGATGTATGGTGGATATGATGGCGGGAGCAAGCCGTAAGAACCCGACAGACAGAGCAGGACCCGATGAGGGTTCTGTCTTACCTCGAAGCATGAGACACTACATTATCCCTTATATAACACATAAATCATGTTTCCATCCTCATGTAGAGATGTAGACGTGTGTAGGTGGCTGTAAATATAATTTCCTGCGAGGTAAACTTGAAAAGCTCGCTCGGTCCAGCCTCCTTCAGCTGTCTCCGTCTGCTGCAGTGACCCTATACTTCTTCATTAGTTCTATCAGCCTCAGCCAAGCAAGTGGAGAGCTGTGTGTGTGTGTGTGTGTGTGTGTGTGTGTGTGTGTGTGTGTGTGTGTGTGTGTGTGTGTGTGTGTGTGTGTGTGTGTGTGTGTGTGTGTGTGTGTGTGTATGAGAGAGAGAGAGCGCCTATGATTAATTAAATTGATCTTTCTTCTCCTCTGTTTCTTTTAGAACCTCAAAGTAAAAGGACCTAAAGACTCCAAAGATTGCACCACAACTGTTTCTATGGAGGGTAAGCATATGTTCATCTAAGTGTGTGTGTTCATCTAAGTGTATGTGTTCATCTGAGTGTGTGTGTTCTTGTCTTTGTGTGTTTGTGAGAGCGTGCATGTACTTCCGTCTGAGCTGACGTGCTGCTTTAAGACTCTGGTCCTGCCCCTTCCACTTGTGTATGCAGTGGCGGGCTTTGGGAGGCAAAGTGCTGTGTGTGAGCACTGAAACACACACACGCACACGCACATACTCCTGCTCTCTCCCTCTCTTTCTGTCTGTCTCTGAGAGAGAGGAGGCAGCGAGCAGGAGGACAGAGTGAGGAGAGGAGATGAGGGATATGGAGGTGCTTCTGGTCCTCAGGCTGTGTTGTAACTGCACATACGGTAACGTCTGGCATGATTTCACTTCCTAATGACCTAAACTTGGAGTGTTGTTGTTGCAGCCAGGATGTTATCAGTGTCGATTCTGTGCTGATTGGCAGTGCGCTGTGTTTGCTGTGGAGTTGGGACAGTTATTAATAAGCTGCCAGGATGAGTCGGGACTCCTGCATGTCTGGTTTTTGGAGCTGTGTGAACTCATCCTGACGGTTTCAGCTTTAATTTGATTTTTCTTAAACACTAATTTTCTGCAGCCCACGCAGCCAGTCTTTAAAATGAGTTTCTTTTGAAGTGTTGGAGTGATGTCTTCTGGCTGACTGATGAACATGCAGCTCTTTGGGGGTTTCTTTGTTTTAACTTACAGAACATATAGGAGGAAGGCAGCATTTTGTGACTCTTTAAAGGCAGGGCACGTTCAGCCTGTATAGGGACTGCTTGCCCCAGACTGCTCCTGATAGAGAATACTTATCGCCAGAGGATCGGAACAAGACTGATCTGTGTGTCAGCTAGTGTGTGTGTGTGTGTGAGTATTTGGAGGCGTATTTATGCCGTCACTCTGCCTGCGCCTGTCAAACTTAAGCCTCTTTGGCTCGATCGAACGAGCCAGTGGACTTTTTACTGCAGGTGAAAAAACGAAGAGGTGAGGTCTCTTTAAATCATGCACTGATGAAATAACATGATGAGGGAATGATTGTGTGTCATTGTTCAGCTGAGAGAGGTGGGTGTGTGTTTTATGTGTGTTAATTATCAGCACCATGTACCTGTGAAGAGTCTGCTAATTTATGCATTGCAAATGAGGAAGAATTCAATTATGTAGGTGGTTAAAGGAACATTTGTTTCTCATCTTTCTGCTTAGACCCCACTATAGCTGACTGGATCCCATTATGTTTCATCTTAGTCTCTTAACAGAAAACTGACCATGCTTGTCTGCTGTTTGGAGCCTGTCAGATAGAAACTGTACTTTTTTAGCATTTCCTCAGACCAAGTCGTGTAGGAAACAGAGTGTAATTTATAATTAAGGTCAAAAAACAGTCTGGATCTCAGCTTATGACTATTTTGATAGTTATCTAAGCATCATTTATTGAAACAATTTATCAACTAACAGCATAATGACCAGCACAAATATTTGTGGATTAAACTTCAGGCTGCCCACTCTTAACCTTGCAGAGCAGACGGACCTGCCTGATTCAGTTTCTGAAATCCTGCAGGTCCATCTTGCCAGGCTCCAATGACCAACGATTTCACTCAGCTAAATTCTAAACGGCCCAATCAGGGAAGAGAGGCGGGAGCTGTGGGAGCAGACATGACATCAGCAGACTTTTGTACTTGTCAGCGTTCCTTTGATTCTTAAGTTGAATTTATAAAAACGGAAGCTGTCGTTTAACGCCTTTTTCACAGCTGTTTCTCGTGATTCAGTAGTTGTTCATCTATTGTTTCTCAGAAGCATCGGCTCACATAAGCTACGTCATACCGTGGCTTGATGTGGATTGGTCCGTGGTGAGTGTGTTAATCAGAACGGTCGTCCAATCACCAGCTGCAGATTTTTTTAAAAGTCCTGCCTCTGAAAACAAATCGGAAGAGCTGCTACACACGCTACACAATTTCACATGACTGCTTCACCCTAAACCTATAGTTTGAGGTAACATTTGGCAGACTGATAGAGATCTTCAAAGAAGCTCACATAATCAAATTGACTCCAGAGAACCATCAGTGCCGTCAGTCAGCCATTCTGATATGTTTTCTGTCATTAAGGAACCAAAACAAGGAAAATGATATGAGTAGCATTTCAGTTCAGTTCAGTTTGCTTTGTCTCTGTACGACATGTATTTTGTGGTGTTTCTACTGCCCAATCCCAGAACAGATCCCCAAATAACCACTTTTTGGTACCCTTCTGTTAGGGTGCCAAAAGCCTCCTGTCCATCAAGCAATCCGGTTCGGTTCAGTACGGTTTGGCACAGTTTGGTCCAGTTGAGCCTGATCCTGTTTGCGTTTCCACAGCAAACTGTTCCCCCTCGTGGTAGGCAGCGTGTAAGCCAGATGCCGCAGCTGTTAAACAATAGCGTGACGCCGTAGCAGTTTACCGCGCTATTAAATCCAACAAAGAAGAAAAACGCGACACAGTAAACAAAGAGCACGGATGGAAGACATGCTGCATTTTGTCCTCTCTGTGACTGGCATGTAGCTCTTTAATACAAAGTTCAATCAAGCTTTGTTTCAGAGAAGTCTGTGTGCCGCCAGGAGAAATGCAGCCGCTGTCGGGGTAAGTGATGATTCTTTTGACCAATCAACAGTCTGCAGTGTGTTGCTCCACCTTCTGAGAGCGGATCAGTTCAGTCTGGGACACCTTGTCTCGGTTGTTTGGGGATCTGTCCCGGGATAAGTCAGTGGAAACGCCACAAAATGTGCACCGTACCGAGAAGAACTGGTCTGCTTGGTGGAAACGCGGCTAAACATACCAATCTGACTCCAGAAGGTGGAGCTACAACACTGCAGTCCGTTGATTGGTCGAAAGAATTGTCCCTTATCGTGCAACAGCTGCTGCATTTCTCTTGGTAGCACACAGCCTTCTCTGAAACAAAACTTGATTGAGCTTTGTATCAAAGAGCCACGTGCCAATCACAAAGAAGACACATTGCTGGATGTCTTCCATCGTTTCTCTTTGTTTACTGTGTCACGTCTTGTTCGTTGGATTTATTAGCAGGGTACATTGTGTCACGCTGCTATGGCATCTTGTATTATGTAATTGACGAAGCTATTGGCATCTGGCTTACACACTGCCTACCACAAGGGGGCACAGTTGACTGTGGAAACGCAAACAGGATCATGCTTTGCCAATCCAACTTGTACCAAACCATACTGATCTAAACTAGGAGTGCAGCGATCACAGTTTTCTAGCCGATCACCGATCTTTGAAAAGCCTGATCTGCCGATACAATTTTTATTTTCTATAACTGACAGCATATACCTTCAATGTTCCAATCTTATTTTATTAAAAATCATTGAACAATACTTGTGAAACAATAAAAACTTTATGTTTTAACTGAAACAACCAATCAAGTGTCCTGAGTTTGAGGTTCGATCAGCTGGCCGATCAATCGGTGCATGTCTACTCTAAACTGGACTGCTTGTTGGAAACGAGGCTCTTGTCTTTTCGATGCAGTTTTGTTTGTGTTTGCCTCCTTGGCAATACTCAAGATTGCAGAGGCTCCAATGCAGTCAGGATTTGTAAAATAGTTGTATTGGCTTCACACACCTGAGAAATATTTAGACCCATTATTGGTTACAACAAGCTCTAAATCAGTTCACACCCCCACGCTGACTGAGTATCACAGATCAGGCCGGAAATCTGAGCTTAAAATTGTCTGGTGTGGTGATAGAGTCAATGATACCCCACATTTTTGGCAGCCTTTTTTTGTCTGCATTTGGAGTTAAATGATCCCAAACTTTGGATTTTTAAAGAGGGACAGGGTTTCACCAGCATCTTTGCTTTTCCTTGGTTAATCTCAGCAGAGACATTAAAGATGTGAGAGGACTCGCCCCTCTAAACCTCAGCTGAGGGGACTGATCTTATGCTGAGGGGACTGATCTTAAGCTGAGGGGACTGATCTTATGCTCTGTCAGCAGAAAAAAACATACATGATGATATTATGGCCTTGTAATTGCCTATCACATCCATGGGAAAGGAGATTTCATAGATTTCTGTTGACATTTATGACGAGTTTTCTCTGACACTCGCGTTTAACAACACTCTCAGGACTGTCTGCAGCACATGCAGTAAAACACCACAGCTGAGAAACATTCATGAATTAAAAAAACGTCTTTTAAGAGAGTACCTCATTACTGTCACATCAGGACTCTCAAACATGCACCGTATGAGCCTCATGTGGGGAGTCATCTCATCATGTTTTGTATCAGTCTGAAAAGTTCCCTCACAGCCTGGTGCTCAGACATTATTGTAAAGCAGCGTGACATTGGCTTCATATTCCCTCAACAATCAGTGTTTGTCAGCACCCAGAGCAGCTTCTTTCATTACGGTTTGTATTATACTTCCATAATTACCTGGTGAGGTAATCAAGGGATTCCTGGGCCAAACTCTGAAAGTGCAGCTTCCTCCCTCTTCTTTCCTCCATCATGCTGCCTTCCTCCTTTCCTCTCCTCTCCATTCCCATCCATCCTTGTTGTTTCTATATGATTGAACTGGACCGCCGCCAAATAGAGTGACGTAGGCTTTTGTGTATTTTCTACATGGCAATAACTCAATTTGTCAGGCTTTTTTAGAATAAAGCGAAGCTCGCTGTTATATCTGCCCTCACTGCTCTGATGAGTTGATTCATAGAGAAAGACAAGCACAAAGTCACGCAAACATCTGACGTCCTGTTTTACATGTTAATTGGGACTCTTGCTCCACTTGATGCAGCCACTTTTTCCTCTTTTTTCTTTAATCCATATTTGTCCCTTTCTTATTAATCATTGTGCTTCTTTTGTTTTTCACCCTCCGTCACTCTCTTTCTGCCCTTCTCGTCCTCTGTCATGGCTCATGCCTGTCGACGGCGGCTGAAGCCCTGCCAAACACTGTAAGCAGGCGGTTTGTGTGTCCTCTGTGTGTGTGTGTGTGTGTGTGTGTGTGTGTGTGTGTGTGTGTGTGTGTGTGTGTGTGTGTGTGTGTGTGTGTGTGTGTGTGTGTGTTCAAAGACCTCACCCTCATGGTCTGTCTCTTAGTTAGCAAGGATGAACCGCATGTCCGACAGCTAAGTTGTCAAGGCGACCTTGAGAAGGGGACCAATCAGAGGCACCTCTCTCTGTGGCAGGTCATCGACTTCCAATAATCGCCCTTTTCTGTCTGATCCTCTGTCTGATCCTCTGTCTTCTCATGTCTTCTCGTCAGTCCTGACTCTTGACTGGACCTTGAACTTTGCTTGTCTGACCAGATTCTGTGAAATGCTCTTAATGAAAGCATGCACTCATGCTGCACTCATGCTGTTATAGCACATTAACGTCCCTCTTCCTACAACACTTATGCCGTCCCTGGAACTATTCAGCAAATGACGGCATATAATGGCCTAATTATTCATAATTCTATGGTATATAGAAAGAAAAGCACGCTGTGAAAAAAGGAAAAAAGGTGTCAGATTTTATAACCGATCTTTCAATGTAGGTTTAAAACATTAGAGGATCAATCTGTGAACACAGCCGCTATCATCTGGAGACAAATATCCCCACTACTTGGACTGCTACTATAGCTATTATAAGACCTATTATATTTTGCTTTTCCATATTTTATAAATATAACGTAACAATGCTGGATGTGCAGACAGAGCATGTGCAGATTCTCAAACATCTACATTATTTCTATTTTGTAGAAATCTCTCAGTGTCTGTAAACTGGTCAAAACAGTGTGTGATAAAAATATCACAAGAGCTTCACCAGGTCATCACATAAGGACGTCCTAACTGGTTCAGAACACGTTGGAGGGGCTGGTCTCAAACTCTAATTTCTGCTCATAACTCTGCCCCCGATAGGCCTCCAGAGGGAGCCTCCAAAAGACAGCAGCTCAACAGGAGTGTTGCAGACAGAGGCTGAAAAACGAGCTCTTAGTTGTTAACCACTTTAAGCTGTACGGGTGGTAAAGAAGGGACTGTATAAAGTTTTAAAGGTCCCATATTCTGCTCCTTTTATGCAGTTTAATATGGATCATTGAAGTCCTCATGAAATGGTAGAAACATGTTTTGGTCGAAAAGCCAATAAATCAAGCACAGCAGCATTGTTTCCAGGCTCTCATAGCCCCTCTGTTCAGAACGCTCTGATTTAGTGGACGTGACCTTCATATGTAAATGAGCCACCGCTGATACCGCCCCTCTCTTCAAAGAGGTACTTAGGTACTTTTGTTAGTACCAGCCAAATTCCATCTGTAGTAATGAGTACTGATTCACGAAAAATTAAACGGCATCATGTTTAGGTACCTAAACGCATCCTTGTGACTGTGAACGAGTGGAGGAGTAGACAATTTTCCATATTGGAAGGTTATATATTGAAGAATAAATATGTCAAATTCAAAAACTTTGTGATTTTATCAATAAAAAAATTAATATGTATTACCTCAAACACACATGAAAGTACCGTAAATTAGTACCGTTGAGTACTGATACCGATTACCAGATACCAGGTATTGGTACCATATGGTTCAAATGTGAAAGGTACCCGTCTCTATTTGTGAGACACATCAGGATTAATTTTCCACCCTTGTGCAGACGTCGGTTTATACAGATGGTTAACTGAAAAGTTATGATCTTAGACAGTAGACTTAGAATATGCTAGACTGATTAGCCAATGTAACAATGCTAGCCAGAGCAGCATTTGTTTGTTCCCCAAAAGCAGTGAAAGTTTATGTAAACATCAACATCATCAACATTTTGTTTGAAAAACTCTCAGAGACCATGGATAGGACAATGGCTCAGGGAGTTGAGAAAATGTTTTGCTATGAAAAGATAACTCACATTTTGAGAAAGAAAATGAAAACTTTTGATAAAATTTGGGCCCCTTTTACCCAGCTGTTGAAAAATTTTAATGTGTCAGTTACGTTATGAAACCAGAACAATCAGAATAGGGGACCATGGAGACAGCTTGAGACGCCTGGTCCGCTCTTTTGACTGTTGCGATGAAACAAATGTGTGGATGTTTTAATCAGCTCTAATGCTTATATTGATATGTATTTATGTACATATGTATATCTATAAAGATGTAGGATTGCATGATTGATACACTCAAAATCTAACAGACAACGTAGAAAAAAAATTGTTGCTTGTCTCCCTTAAGATACCTCTTCAGATTATTGTGATGGGGACTTTTTTTAAACATTGCCCTAGCCTAAATATTGTTATGATTTGTGCTAACTTTCTCTATATTTTTATCATTTTGTTTAATTTTTTTTAATATACATATTTATTGTCTAGTCCTATTTCCCCATTGCTAAAGCTATGTTTTTGAACATTTGTGTGATGTTCGTCACTGGGTGTAAATACTGTTTGATAATTAATTTATTGATTAAAAACACACATTTCATACTCTGGTTTGTGGCCTAACACCTTTAAAACTAAAAACAAAGCAATTGGCCTAAACAAATGTTGACTGGTAAATTGGCTCAACTATTTATCAGTGTCATTTTTGTATCCTCCCAACACAGACATGTTTTGCGCTGTGGTTAACTTTTTTGTCACTGAATTTATTAGTGAAAATCTAAAAAAAAGTGACAGACCTTACACATGATGGCAGTTCATACAATTCAAACAGCTTCTGCTTTCAGTGTGTGGAGTGCACCTACAGAGGTCAGAGTCTACAAAGCCTGGGCATGCCCTGGCTGAAAGACATGACAAAAGGAAAAGCATCAGCAAAATGATGCAAAAATGTCATTAACTCAAAATGCACAAAGTGGATAAGGTGTCTGTGTCAGTGGTTGGGTGAATGAAAGACGTGTGGAGTGTGTTTTATGCTTCCATGTGGAGCTTCCTGAGTGTCTCACACACACTCAGCTGCTAACAGCCAGCGCGGCTGCAGACTGGTGTTTCTTGATGAAGTCTTTTTAGTATTTCACACAGGCAGCACAAAGTAGGACACAAACAATCAATGCAGTCGATGTCCTGAACCAGGGAACCTGCCGTCACCTCATGTACTCAGATGTTCTGTGCTGAAGTCTGATATCTGAATTGTACCCAAACTAACCTGGAGCCACCTCCCACAAAGCGGCTGAGCCTGAGGTGAATACAGACCTGCTCATACATATAATGAGAGCTGCTCACTGTGCCCGTCCTCCTGTTAATCCTCCAGGAAGCAGCAGCATTGGCTCAATGAACCACGACCACTGGTGGGCTCGCAGTGGTAATGACCAGAGGGTGGAGTAACTTCAAAGAGCATCAGCAAGGCCCTCTAGAAGATTCTCTTTGGTCTTATACTGTAGCTGTATGTGTGTACATATACTGTAAGAGTGTGTGTGTGTGGAGTGTGTGAAGTCTATCAGACGATCTGAGCGTGCTCCCTGAAGGTTTCTTTCCTTTCTTTTGGATGAATGAGAAAGAGAAAGGGGACAGTATACTTTAAATTCAGAGTACAGGAGAGGAGAGACGTATCTTTACTCCTGTACGTTGTTTAGTGGTCTAAACAGATCGGTGTAACACAGTTTGGACCTCTCTGTGGGAGCACAGCCACATCCCGCCCTGCATACAGAACACACTTCCTCCCGTCTCCCCGCTCCACTCGGCTAACTTTTCTCTCCTTCTGTTTAAAAATCAGCTGCTTTAAGTCTTCACTGTAATAAATGCAGATTAGCTTGATCACAGGGTGGAAAATTGTCAGCTGGTTTTCAGTTTTTCAAACCCTCGTGGGTCTGGCTTGTTTTCATTACATACCCTTCAGTTTCTTCTTTATGAGTGCATGAGCGGAGCAACACGATTATACATTTTTCTCTCTTTCAAGCTTCACGACACTGGTGGCGTTATTATTCTGAGACCTTGAGACGCTTTTGGCATTTCATTACCTGACGGCAGGAGTCTGACAGGAGGAACCAGCCTCCTACTCGCTCCTTCTCTTTTTATAAACCTATACATGTTTACGTCTGATTCGTCACTCCTCGGCGACCTCACATCAGCCACCTTTCCTGCTGCCCATCTCCCGCTGCACAATCCTCGTCTTCATTTTATTTCTGTCCTCCTGTATGTGGGAGTTTCTCACCTAGCGCTGACATGTATGTCAGACCTGCTGCTGTTCACACCAACTCAGCGGTGAAACCGTCCCACGGGGAAAGCAGCCAAGTTTGATGGTGGAGGCTGTAGTTGTGATTCAGAGATTGGAGAGATGGCATTTGGGCAGTGTTTTATAATCTTTTTATAGATGCATTCTTGTTTATATTTGCATGTGTGTGTTCAGTAGAGGGTCCAGTGTTCAGACAGGCTTTAGTTTACCTAGCAGCAGCTTAAATATGCAGAGGAAGCAAATGGTTTCTGGACCAATAGGAGGCTGCGGCAGCAACCAGAGGTGGGCTGCATGTTAAGCAGCCTGTCTTTGGACTTTTCAGCTTGAGCCTGTGTGCCAATACCTTCATCGTGCTCCAGCAAACTGCTGTCCTCCTTCACCTCCAATCCACAGAGCAACACACACACTCATATTTAAAGACTGTAATAAAATGATCTCTGGGAGGTCACAGCTCAGTGGATGAAATCCTGTGTTTTGTTTCTGTGAAGCTAAAATATTAAAGTTAAACATGTTATCACTCACACATCAGGCGACGTGTTCAACTCAGTGAGAGCTAATTGAAGGAGTGTGTGTCCTTGTTCGCACAGTGGAAATGTGACCTCCTGTGTGTGTGTGTGTGATCAGTCTTGTGTGTAAGCAGCATTGACTCACACTCCTTCTCTTCTCTTCCCGCAGCTCTGCTTTACAAGCCCATCGACCGTGTTACCAGAAGCACCCTGGTCCTTCATGTGAGTAAACAGCTTGTACTTCCTGGGATTTATTGCATCGCTGCAGCCAGAAACTCTTTGTGTGTGCCAGTGTGTGTGTGTGCAGATTCCCCATATCACAAGACACTTTACAATTTAGTTTGCACAACTTTAAACCTCAAAACTTCTAAAATTGATCAAAAAGCCAATACAGACTGATTACTACAATTTGACCTCTCTCCCTTTACATGGACATCATATGACACCCCTTCCCTTATAAAATGCTCTTATAGAAATAAACTGTGGACAGTCACTGCTTGAGATTAGTAATACAGTTTGAGCTTTTGCTTCTTTGTTTAAAATTGTCATAATTAATAATTAATGTCCTCTTTACTCTTAAAGCTCATGTAAAGAAATTTAGATCTGGTGCCAAATATGGCCTTAATAGATCTTGTTCATTTAGAAGTGAAAGTAGTTATTTATTTTTTTCTAAAAACCTCGGCCTGCTTTGTTTTTTATTTATCAAGTATTTGTAAAAGTCATCAATCAATTGTCCTGCTGGATTTTTTTTTTTTTTTTTTTGCTTTTGTAGCTCATAGGCAAGCACCCGCACTCATTTAAATCTATCTTAAGTCCACCCGCAAAAATGTTCTCACAGGAACTTTAAATACACACACAATACTTAACTAAAAAGTTGTGGTTTTATGAATATAAGTTACAGAAATCCACACAAGAGCTGAAGCAAAGTTTAATTTGCTTTTTTTTCTAGCTGTGCGATAAGATGTCAGGATTATCTAACTGTGCTCTGTACTTCAGGTGTTTCTGTTCTCACTCTGAAAACAGGAGGGCCTGAAGGTTCATACAAAACAAAAAACAACACTGGACTGGATTTTCTTTGGGCACATTTAAGATTACACTATTCATTCTTGTTAAATAATTGAACATTTGTTTTAGATTGTTAGACTCAAGAAAATTGAAAAAAGAGTCCTCAAACCAATGAAACCAAAGGGTTTTGTAATGGAGTTGCACAAAATATTATTGTAGACAGAGGTTGTTTGGTGTTTGATGACATGATTTTTTTAAATGACATATATATGGCAGATTTGTAGTTTATAGCAAACTCCAAACTTAGAAAACTTAGTGGGAAACTTTTTTTTTTTAATCCATTTTTAAGATTCTTTTTTATTTTTATTGTTGTTTAGCAGGGATTACCGAACTCGGTACTTTTGAAGGTACTGACCAAATTCTGTCTGTAGTACCGAGTGCATAGTCCCTGCATTGGTCTAAAAATACCTCAGAAATCTGTTCCCACTCACACTGTCGCTGCAGACACAATTTCAGTTTAAGAATATGCCATGTAATGATAAATTGATGGTGAATTCACATCGAATCAAATGGTACCATGTTATGTATCTAAACACATTCTTGTGACTGTGAGAGAGTGGGAGAGTAGGTGATATGCCATGCTGGACTTGAATACAGGATTGAAAGTTTATATACTGAAGAATAAATATGTGAAAACTTGAAAACTGTAAAGAAAAACTTTGAGATTTTATTTGTGAACAAATTAATATTTATCACCTCATTAAAACCCACAAAAGTACCCAAAATGGGTACTGTCGGTACTTTAGGCATGATTTATGTCTAAAAGAGCAGCAGCAGTTTAACTTTAAAAAAAAAACTTAAAATGCTTCATTTTTCTTTTATTTGAAGATGAGATCAGTCTTTCAAACCAGAGGAAGTCCCTACTCCCTACTCACCCTCTTATTGATTTAATGTCAAACAAAATTAAAGGTGTAGGTTTTGTGTCTAATATGTAAAAGAGACTTCAGGAAGCTAGGCTACCTCATATGGTGTGTGACAAAGGTCTGGAATTTGGACTCGTAGCCATCACATAAAACCCATTAACTGGGATAGAGTTTGGAAAAATGTAGCTTGCTCATGTGAGTGAGGAAATATGTCTGTCGACTAGTGTTGATATGTGATCTAAACTTTACTCTTATTTTGATAATACAAAAAAGGTCATAAAAAAAGCAAGCTGGATCATCACATTGGAGAGGACTCCCTCTAAATTAATTAATAGATTAAAACCATTATTACTGTGATTAACACTCAGACTATTTTAGACATCACACTCTGTAATTACTGCATCTAAACATGAGTAAACTCAAGGTATCACTCATTAACTTTTGTCTTGATCATCTACTCCACACACAAAAAGCAAACCTGATTTTCTTTGACGGGTCACTCCCAGGCTGAAAATGATGTCATATTAAATATCATGTTGAGTATAATGAAGATGAAACTCCCAGTCAGACATGCAGAGATGCCTGGATGTGTGAAGCTGCCTTCCAGGAAAGTGTTGAATTGACTGTTTGCATGAAGCAATCAGAGCAAGAAGATGCAGAGAGCATTCACGGTTCAGTGCCTGTTTTCCACAAAGGTCACGTCCCCGTCATTCACACAAACGAAGAGGATTTGAATAAAATGATTGGGCTGGTTTTTAGGAAGAAGACAGACAGTTGCTCTGTAGTCAGCTGTCCTGCTCACCAGTCTGCTGCACTGATGAGAGAGGCTGCAATAAAAACAAGGAAATGAGATTTTCAGAGATTGCTTACGCATTCAATAGGAGGGATGTGTGGATGTGTTGTGCAATTATGTCTGAATGAGATGACAGAATTGAATCTTCTCTTTATGGCTCAGTGGGTTTTTGTTAGAGCGTTATGCATAGCTGACAATAAACGGAAGTCAAAACAACTGAAAGATCTCACCGACTGCAAGACGTCTGGAAACTTTAGAGGAACAAAGAAAGACATATCCTGATTCAGATCAAGCCTCTGTGCTCAAACGTTTCCATCAGATAGCTCATATTTACTCTCTCTGGATATTATCCTGTTTTCTGTGCTTGTGAAGTAGGTTGAAGTTAAATGTTTTTGTAACCACATGTTTTGTGTGTGTGTGTGTGTCACAGGATCTGCTGAAACACACTCCTAAAGATCATCCAGACTTCCCCCTTCTGCAGGACGCTTTGAGGATATCTCAAAACTTTCTCTCCTCCATCAATGAGGAGATTGACCCTCGCAGGACAGCTGTCACAACACCAAAGGGAGAGGTGTGTGATCTTTGATTTTATGCAAATGAATTTATATGTCAATAAACATTGAGTGGCTGTTATGACATTAAACTGCAACTACCAGTTCTTTAAGAAACTCTTTATTTTTACACTCATCATCATGGCATTAAAACTGACTGTCGAAACATTAAAAACAGACCTGAGTCTGCAGTGGAAGTCCCCGCATTGGTCTTGAAATACCTCAGAAATCTGTTGTCAGTCAAACTGTCACTGCAGACATAAATGCAGTTTAAGAAGGTGCCATGCAAAGATGAATTGATGGTGAATTGACATTAACAATCTGTAGCCTCCCTCAGTCGTATATCTCTTGATTTTTGCCAAAACCTCTCATTGTTTGACCCCGGTTGCGTTGATGTTTTTGACGTGTCTTGTTCTCTCAGGCCCGTCAGCTGGTGAAGGATGGCTTCCTGGTGGAGGTGTCAGAAAGCTCCAGGAAGCTACGGCACGTCTTCCTCTTCACTGATCTGCTGCTCTGTGCCAAGATGAAGAAAACTGCTGTAGGGTGAGGAGTTTGTTTTACTGCTCAGTCTTTATATAGAAACAAAGAGTGGTTTAACTATTGACAGTACAGCACGTCTCCACCTCCTCCTGTGTACTGAAACCATGCAAAGAATCCCCCTAGGATGGACGCTGACACACTGTGCTGGTGACTTGCTGCTGGCCAGTAGAGCCTGAAAACAGATGCCGCTCCTCTCCTGCTAAACAAAGTACACTTGGAGTTACTGTTAAAGCAGCACAGATCCCTTAGTTTGGTATAGACTGCCTTTAACAGCTTCTTGTGTCTGTTTGAAGCAGCAGCTTTCAGTTCTGGGAAGCCGCAGGAGCTATATTTGTCACATAAATTATCACAACGAGAACAAACTATTATGTCACAAATACTTTTCTTTTTGGGGAAGCTTAGTACCTTTGATATTAATAAGAGCCTTCTTTGAGAGTTTTTCTTTTTTAATCTTGACTAATCTTCTATTTAATGCTTTGCTTTGTCAATTAGCTGATCAAAAAGCTGACTTTGTTATTGGTGTTACCCCTGAACCTCTTAAAGATCACTCTGGAGAAGAGGACAAGGACGAAGGCCGTCCTTTGCTCAGTATTGTTGAAAGACTCATAGCTCCATTCAGTGAATGAGATGTGATGCTAGTGATTCCTCAGTTTTGCTCATCTTATGGAGTCCTGATTTTGATTCTGTGGTTTTTAGAGAGTAAAAAAGTGATGAAGTTTCAAAAAGAAAGGTTACCTTGTCCTTGTTGTTGGGACATCTCAAAGTAAACTGAATGTGACACTTGCATTCCTTTTGTGAATTTGGAACCAGATCTCGATACCTAACCCTGAGATCAGATATATTGTTGAACATTTGTAGCGGTGGTTCTGACCTCTGGCTGCGGATTGTGTTTCTTATTTTTTTACTGAATAGACTCCATAGCAAATAAGTTTCAGGGGAACTAACTCAGTTTTCTGATGGACGGCCTTTTGTCTTCAACTGCATCCAGTCAGCGGGGAGGTCTTCAGCTGTTTGTCTGAGGGCTGCAGTTGTGTTTTTTGATAGAGTCATAGGCCACTGCTGGGTGAGTACCCAAGAGCTATTTTCAGCATGTGGCAAGAAATGTTTGTTGCACCTTTATTTTGATAGACATGTGCTTCCTGTCCTGCAGCGTGCAAGCAAAAGTTAAATGGTTTTATTATCACACTTCATCACAGTAAAGACGGTAATGAACTTTGATGCTGGCACCACAGTTCATCAAAAAAAAATAAAAACAGCTGAAGTTTGAGTTATGCAAAGTACAGTAGAATGGTTAGTGCTGTTGCCTAACAGCAAGATGGTTCCTGGTTGGATTCCCTAATTGGACAGGTCTCTTCTTGGTGGAGTCTTCATGTTCCCCTGAGACCTTCTCCTTAGAAATGCTCTGGTTCTCTCCAGGTACTCTGCCTCCCATAGTCCAAATTGCGCTCAGGTGTCAGTGTGTGTATGGCCATGTCAACACATAGCCGGGTATCTTGGGAAACGCACATATTTTGATATGTTTATGCCTGTCGTCCACAGGAAACCGCAGCTTAACATCACTAAAAACAATGTTTTCTGAGAACTCTGGCCAAAGTGAAGATTTTGGAAGACTTTCATGGTTTTGCATGGTTTTCAGTGCTCAAACATCACAGATGATTGACGGGAGCTCAATCCGATTGGCTGGCACTAGCACTTGTTTTACGTCTGGAAGACACTGCCAAATAGGGGTTTGACATGCCTCGAGCCGCAGGTATCCGTTGGATTTGCCCACTGCATGTGGACGAAAGCATTTTTAATAACAAACAAGGGGATATTCGTTTTTGAAAATACCAGGCTACTTGTGGACATGGCCTATGAATGGTGGTCTATGTGTTAGTAGGGATGTCCTGATATTACATTTTCACTTCTGATACGATACCGATACTGTAGCATTGAGTATTGGCCGATACCGATATTAATCCGATACGATATCAGCATTAAACGTGCATACTTTTATTACTTATTTTGTAGTATGTCTGTCATGTTAGAAAAGGCTTGATTAAGTGATATTATTCAAACAAAGAACAGTAGTGAGCAACAGTAGGTATGAGTAAAAACTGACTGCTTATATCAGATTGCTTACATCGGAGATTTTAGATGCATTCCGATACGATACCGATACTTGTTTTTTTGCTGATATCAGACCTATATCCAATATCGATATCGGACTGGGACACCTCTGTGTGTTAGCTCAGTGATAGGCTGGAGACTTGTTCAGGGTTGCTTTGCATTCAATGATGGCTCCAGCTCTCGCAACCCCCGGAAAGGGAAAAGCTGTAAAGATAAAAGATGGATGGATGTCAAAGAAGAAGTGTTTGTGGGTCCCTGGGTTGGACCAGTTTATCAACTCTTTAAGATAAAGCACACAGCCATGTAAATGTCTATAGTTTGAAGGTACACTGAGTCAGTATCACTCACTTGAACTTAGACATCAGTATGTCAGTCTCTGGTGTAGAAACAGAAAGAACCACTTGCTAACAAAGAGAATGTTTGCAGATGCAGCACCTGTGATATTTCAGGGAGAGGATCAGTATTTATAGCTGACAAAGTGTTGTCGAAGGTGTTATTCGTGAGCACAACTCAACAATAGTGTGTTCCTGGAAACTGTCTGTTTGTGTGTAATACTGACGTTCATGTCTGTTTATTAAGTGTCACTCCTGAAGCAACGCTCGTCACTGGCTCAGTCAGCAGGGTGCCAGCTGTTAGCTTCATTGGATTTCATTTCGCGTGACATTCGCTGCCTGTTTGTGTCATTTGGAGCCACCTCTCACTGTCAGGAAACACAAAGCGTTGCCATAACTACGGGACCGTAAATCAGACTATTAAGGTCTGAGGTGTTATCTCAACATGCCGCCTGCAGGATAAACACTCTTATTGACACACACACACACACACACACACACACACACACACACACACACACACACACACACACACACACACACACACACACACACACACACACACACACACTCAGTTAGAGGGAGGCAGCCATCCAGAAACTCAATCACCTTGAGTTCAGTCACTGAGGAGTTAATCCTGTCGTATCTTCTGATTTTCTCACCTGCATCGTATTCGCTCTGTCGTATTTAAATAGACTCTCCCGCCACATGTTCCACTTCCTGAATCCCCATCTGATCTTATTCTGTATTTATGCATGTACTCAGACTGTAGAGCAGACTCTCAGTGATGATATGGATCAGGCTGAGCACCAACCTTTTGTTTGTGTGAGCAATATGTTCAAGGGTGTGTTCAAATGTAACCAGATCAGCTATAAGCAGCACACACACACACACACACACACACACACACACACACACACACACACACACACACACACACACACACACACACACACACACACACACACACACACACACAGAGGGAATGGCTTGACTGTTTAACAAAGAGTTCCCAAAAGGCCGAGGGGCATGCAGTCACAAAGGCTGAAATAATGGAGATAGAGAGCAGGAGTGTTTCAGGCTTGGGAGTGGCTGAGAGGAGTAAAAAAATGAAAACATGGTGATAAAGAAACCATAGATCATATTTCCTGTTCTGCTGGTTATTAAATGGGCTGCTGGAGCCACAAAATACAGAAGTGTGAGCTAGTATTAGTGGATTTCTCTTCCTTTTCCATCTTCGTTTTTAATTTTGAAAATTTAACCTAGAAGTGAGATCAGTTAAAAAAAAAACCCAATGATGGGAAAAACAGAGACCTCTATTTAGTTAATTCACCCAATTTCTACAACCCTGTAGCTCTATACCAAGGGTGGCCAACCCACAGCTCAGGAGCCACATGTGGCTCTTTGCCTTTCAGTTTGCGGCTCTTTGATCAATTCATAAAAAAATATTGTTATGAGTGGTGGCGTGCTGATCACTCTGCAATATTGATATATTGATGCCAACGTTGGGATCAGTATTGATCAATACTTGGGTGATAAGATTGATACTTAAGTTTCAGTTTTTTTTCTCTACATGAACTCCTCTCAATTCTTCATTCGCTCATCGATAGATAGATAGATAGATAGATAGATAGATAGATAGATAGATAGATAGATAGATAGATAGATAGATAGATAGATAGATAGATAGATAGATAGAAGAAAAATAGAGAGATGGAAATTTGTCTCTTCTGCAGTAAAAACAGAAACTTGTCTTTGACATGTCTCGAAGAACAAATTTAAACACACTTGCAAACACAATAAATCTCGCTTTGAAAATTGGAAATGTATCGATTTTCATTTTATGTCATTTAGTTTACGTGTTACAGGAAGTGGGTTTGTAAGACCACGTGTGTGATGTGGCTCTTTGTAGTACCATAGTGATTTTTGTGGCTCTTGGTCTCTGACTGGTTGGCCACCCCTGCTCTATACACTGCAAAACCTGAACTCTAACCCAGTCTTAATGTCTTACTACAGAACAAATGTGTTTTTTTAGAATTAACATGAATCACATTCACCTAACATGTCCAGAAAATGTCTTATTTCATGCTATTAAAAACAAAAAGGAGAGAATATGAAAGAAGAGTATCAGCATTATTGAAAGACTTTGTAACATTTACAGTCCCAGATAAGTTTCACAGTCATAGGTTTTGAACAGCGTGATAGTCAACTTAGTAATGTTTCAACAGTGTGAAGGGGAGCAGCCACCACTCACATCCTCTATTCATGAAAACATAGCATCCATTTTCCCCATCTTTTGATTTTCAAATCTTTTCTCAATCTTAACAGGAAACTCATTTTTTCCATCTCATGTATTTCTGTAATAATTTCAAGCCAATTTTGTAACATGGATGCATCAGCCTGTAACAAACTATGAGTGATTGCTTTTTAGCAGCAGTGTGTCCTGTTGTGTCCCCTGGCAGGTCACCCAAGTAAAGAAGAACAAAAGTTAATGGAATTGACAATCCCAGAATTTGTTTTCATAATATCCAAAATATTTAACCAATACTGTAATAATGGTGCTGTGTGACATTGCCAAAAATGTGGTGGTGATCTGCACCATCACACCCACAGTTTTTCCAGCAGCACTGACTTCTTTGTCCTTAAATATTTTAATATAAGACATTTTTCTAGTCTTCTCAGGATAATTTGGCTCATAGTAAGTTTAATAAGTCAATTGTTTTACCAAAATAAAACATAAATTCTTGCATGGATTTCAGTTTTTCCAGGTTAAACCTCACTGTAAGGCTCAGAAATGCACAATAATCCATATTAATCTCAACTCTATCTGCTCCTAAATTTAGAATTTAGCTGCTGCGCGTTCAGATTGTATTTCCACTCTAACAAGCACTGTGAGGAAAGTGTCACGCTGGTAATAAGTGGACTGTGCAGCACCAGGAATGCTAATGAAAGTCTCATTAGTGACAATGAAACTCGGTCTCCTTGGCCCTGGAGGATGTAGTGCTCTGCTGGTCGTTCATCGTTGTCTTTAATGTTGCAGCTCTACATAAGTCGGCTGAGTGTTATGGCCAACTTTGAGCAGTTTAGATCTGAGGTCAAACTGAACTTCTGAATTAAAAAGAAATATATGCATGAGTGTGACCTGGAGTCTGCTTTCAGTCTGTGTTGGTTGGCTGAACTAACTGAACTTACTCAGATTTTTATATTACTTTCCCAATGCCATGATGTGTTGTCACTGCTTTTTTTAATTTGAATTTTCATAGCTTTATTATTCCTTAAATGATTTCACAGTTTTACAAAACAGGATGGATTTAATCAGCTGATCTTCTCCCTCTTTCTCCTCTGCAGTCGTCACCAGCAGTATGAGTGCAAGTGGTACATCCCTCTGGCAGACTTGACCTTCCAGACCCTGGACGACTCCGACTCCTGTCATAGCATCCAAGTTCTGCCTGAGCACGAGATCGAGGAGATGAAGATCAAGATCTCAGTCTTAAAGAGCGAGATACAGAAAGAGAAGGTAATCCTGTCTGCTCCGTTTTCCCTGTGGTTTGATTATTTAAAGGATTATATTTTGCTACGCCTCATTAACTCCAGATGACACTGATCTGGTGTCAACAAACAAGATAATTTAACAAGTAAAACGATAAATTCAACCAAGTTGGGGGTAAAGCTGCCTTGTCTTCTCTTGAGTTACTGTGGAATACAAAGGCAGCATTGAGGGATGCTTGGTTGGGTCCAGCTGTCTTTGAGTGCTGTTGATTTAAATGGGTTCAGGGTAACAGTAACAGCAGCGCCTGATCTGAATAATCAGATCAAATCAAATTAGCCTTAATTGTTATTTTGTCATGCAGCACTTGTTTGGAACGTAATGAGAGAGGGAATCTGCTCATAAATCACAGTGAACAACAACAGACACAATCAACATAATATGGAAATATAAAATAAGACAAACACAAGCACCATGGTGAATAGGGATGTGCAATGAGTATCGTACTAACTCACCCAGACCAATTTTTGGTACTTTTGTGTGTTTATGTGCAAATAAATATTCATTTCATTTTCTGAACCGCTTATCCTGTTCAGGGTCGCGGGTGGCTAGGGCCTATCCCTATCCAGCTGTCATTGGGCGAGAGGCAGGGTACACCCTGGACTGATCGCCAGGGCTGACAATCACAGGGCTGACATACAGACAGACAACCATTCACGCACACACTCACACATACGGACAATTTAGTGATCAATTAACCTGATGAGCATGTTTTTGGACTGTGGGAGGAAACCGGAGTACCCGGAGAGAACCCACACATGCACGGGGAGAACATGCAAACTCCACACAGAAAGGCCCACTAGCCAAGCTGTGCAGCCCTAAATATTAATTTATTTAACAATAAAATCTCAAAGTTTTTCAGTTCATCAAATTTGTTTCTCAATGCTGTGTTCATGTCTAACATGGAAAATTGGCCACTCTCCTATTCCCACAGTCACAACGATACGTTTAGGTATTGAACATGATACAGTTTGATTTTACGTGAATTGGTACGACAGACAGAATTCAGTCTGTACTAGGGATAGACTAATTGCCGGCCGGGCCGATTATCGGGGCCGATATTTGGCTTTTTGGGGCATATAGGCATCAGCCTTTTTTTTTAATCCAACGGCCGATATGAAACCCATTCAAAACTGAGTTGTTTTGGCTCTGATGCTCCTCTGCACAGAATTTCTCCCTGTCTACACTATGGAAGCCCTAGATGGTCATTTAAAATCAGACAGAAAATTAACTCAACTGCATTACATGCCTGTAAAAGGCAGCACACACTCAGTTCTGTCCAGTTTTATTGCAGTCACATAGACATTTTGGAAAACTTTATTTACTGTAGAAAACTTTAACTATTTATTTTTTTAGTTTTCATTTAACTTTATAAAACGTGCTGCTAAGCATGGGAGCTGTTAAATAAACAGCTTGCAGTTAAGTGTTGGAGTTTGTAGTGATCAAAATTTTCACTTTGACTGCAAATTAATATTGGCTTCAAATATCGGTTATCGGCCTCCTTGCCTACTAATAATCAGCATCGGTATCGGCCCCAAAAAATCCATATTGGTCTATCTCTAGTCTGTACAAAAGTCCCTAATTCTGTACCCATCCTTAATAGTGAACCAAATATACATTTTATTCCATGAGATACAACAGACAAGAGTTCGATTGTCTTATATTTGTGGATTGAGATGCAAAGACAGTGGACAGCACCACTTATCTGTACAGCAAATGTACTCTTTGTGTGTCACTCACTGCCACGGTGCTAAGAAGATAATAGATGGAGAGACGTGGTGAGGAGGGTAAAGTAGCACTAAAGTAGGACGAGTTAACCAATAGTCGGGATGGAGCTATGATGTTTTTTTCCAGGAAAAAGCTGCAGCGTGCAGCAGAAACGTTTGACTGCTGACATACTGCCAAGAAATACACTGCCAAGGAGAGTAATGTCTGAAGATGGAAAGCACATAGATCGTCTCAAAGTGTCAGTGTGGGCAGGCTAAACGAAAACCAAACTAATTTAGATGTGATGAATTAATTTAATTCTGAAAAACATCCTATAAATGTGGTTATTTGATCATTATTTTAATTAGAATCTTTCATTTATTAAAAAAATGGCCCTCAGAAAGTCTTCCTCTCAGAAGTTGTCTTGAAGAGATTATCTTTATTAGAGTCAGCACAGTGTAAACACAACACAGTCCCTAAGTGCAGTGGCATTTTAAAAGCAGTGGAACGTGCCGACACTTTCAACAGAACTCAGATTAATGTTGTTTTGATGCCGTGATAGCAAACAGTGAGTCATTTAAAACCCGTCCTCTCTGAGCGAGACTTTTCTGGTTTCCTGTTATTTATGATCACCTGTTTTAATTGTTATTAAAAGAAACACAAACAGGTGACTAAGACTGGTGACTTTGGCTGATGTGTCCAGTAAAACAGATTTATTTTGGCTCATAGGCTTTCATGGAAATCCATATGAGCGATGTCTTACTGGAAACACTGTACTTTTAATCTGGCTCTTGTCATCCCTGATTTGTTTGTCTGCAGCAGGGTCAAGATAAGGTTGATTGTGCCATGTGGGGAATTTCCTGTTATAGTAAGTGGATTAAAGAACCAGACTGAAAAAAGGAAACTTAAACAGTCCAGTAATATGAAACCTCAGACTCTTCTTATAAAGGCTGAACTTTAGAGGGAAGCTTAAATATTTGCTTTATTAGTTAAAACAAGGAAACATTGTCCAACTTTTTTTCCAAACTGTTATTTAAAGCAGTGGTGATAAGTTTCAGCAGTTTTCTGTTTCTGTCAGCAGTGACGCTGACAGAGGCTGAAAGGAAAGATGCTGTAAACTTTCAGCTGTCTCTATAATTTCCAATAACACACCTCCACACCCGTGACTGAGACTACGTTGGCCTCAGGAGCAGAGGGTTCCTGTTATTTCGTCTCACAGCGTTAATCTCGCCCACCCGAGGGCTCAGCCACTGACCATGGCTGGTGTTTGGAGTCAGAGGAGGCCAGAGCAGCCAGAGAGATGGAGCTGATTGTATCCAGACTCTGACTCACTGCTTCCTGGTGAGGGCCGGGAGGATGTGGGTATTTGTTTTCCTTCAAAACTGACCTCAAGATTAGATCCTTGAATTAAATATCAAGACTCTGGCAGCACGACGCTCACTTTCAGTGGCTTCTCTTCATTTTCCAGGAAGAAAGGAAAGATTTTAAGAAGAATCAGCCAACATTAACGATGGACAAGTTATAAATGTTAAATGAGAGAGTCATCATTCAGCCATAAAATGTTGATGAAATAGACACAAAATTACTTCCATCATCTTTGTTTAATTTGTAGAAAGTCATCAGAACAGCTTCACATTTGACCTTTTTCCTCTTAGCATCCAGTAGGATGTAAGAGCAGACACATATGACTCACATTTAAGTCACATTTTGATGATCCCACTTTTTTACCCACAACTTTAAATTAATTTAAACGAAAGAAATAATGTGCATAAAGATGACAGTAAACAAATGAATGCCTCAATGCAGGGGTGGCCAACCTGCGGCTCGTGAGCCGCATGTGGATCTTTGCCTTCCGGTGTGCGGCTCTTTGATCCATTCATTAAAATATATATAAATATATTGTTATGGGTAGTGGTTTGACGATCAATCTAAAATATTCATATATTGATGCCAACGTTGGGATCAATATTGGTCAAGACTTGATTGATGACCTTGATACTTAAGTTTCAGTTTCTCTTCTCTACATGTGCTCCTCTCAATAGCTTGTAGATAGATAGATAGATAGATAGATAGATAGATAGATAGATAGATAGATAGATAGATAGATAGAGATGGAACTTTGTCTCTTCTGCAGTAAAAACAGAAATTTGCTTTTGACATGGCTTCAAGTACATTTTTAAACCCGTTTAAAAACCCACTCAGTCTTGCTTTAAAAATGGGAAATGTATTGATTTTCATTTTATGTCATTTTGTTTATCTGTGAGAGGAAGTGCGTTTGTAAGACCACGCGTATGATGCGGCTCTTTGTAGTACCACTGTAATTTTTGTGGCTCTTGGTCTCTGACTGGTTGGCCAACCCTGCCTTAATGTGAAGTCACATACTTAAATTTCTACCATTAAGTAAGTCAAGTCATGTATATCTCAATATAACATGCAGTAGGATCATTTCTTTAAATGTAATTGACCACAAGTTGTTAATTAGATAACTTAACTGTGATTGGATATTTGTCTTATCAAAGGCAGGATTTGTTTCTGTTGTTTATTGTTTATTGTTTAAAAGTATCCCCATTAGCTGCAACCAAGATGACAAGCTAATCTCCTGGGGGTCCACACAGAAAGACAACACAGAACATATTACATGATGCATGTGATAGTTACAACTAACATGACTCACAATGCAGATCTTAAGTCTTAAAAGACTATAGACATCATTAGATAACAACAACAAAAAACATCACCAGAACATTGTGAGATTGGTTATTTTTTTCACAAGTTGTATTCATCAAATAAAATCACATCCAGTCCTCTACTTTCAGTACTTGCTCAGGTATCCAGGTATTTAGGTGGTGCCTTCTCAGGTGGTACTTGAAAGATGACTTGCTGTTCACTTTACATATTCTCAGGGGACAATTATTGCAATGACTGATGGCACAATAAATAGCTGTCCTTTTTAAGGCATTTGACTTTGGATATGGCAACATGATCTGGCCATCATCAGCTGACCTGGTAAAATGTGAATGAAGACAATTTGTTTAGACAAACAGGTTGAGTATAAAAGACAGTGTTACTGAAAAATGTAACTTATTAAAAAAACAAGCCTGTTCTCCAAAGTTAACCATGTAAGTTGACGGTGCATACTGACAGTGTTTGCTCTTATTGGACAATGTAAGACCAACCTGGCAGCTCTGTTCTGGGCAGTTCGCGGTTTCTTCAGTTGACCCTTAGATGCAGAGGACCACACAGGTGTACAATAATACCACAACCCACCTCCTACATGATAGTCTCAATGTGTTCTGCCCTTGACAGGTGGCTATCAATTGTTGGTTCCAGTAACTTCACTTTGTTAACCTGTTCTATAGGTTCCCCAGACAAACTCAAACTCATTTTTGGTCTAGACAACACTTTATGACTCGATCCTAAGATAATTGACTTTGTTTTCGAGATGTTGAGTACCAACTCTGTTTAATTCCTTTTTAATGAATGGGGGAAAAATATCCACAACATCATTCCAGAAACCTTCATTTTGTCTTTGGTTGAAGCCTGGGAGACTCAACTGGGACTTACTGCTGCCCCTAAAGACTTAAGACTCGATTTGGACCAATGAAAAAAGACTTGTGCCCACCTCTCGTTTCTGTATCCTTATGTTTTTGTATATGTGTGTTTACAGAAAGCACCAAAGGGTCAGAGTCGTGTGGAGCGTCTGAGGAAGAAGATGAACGAGCAGGAGTCTTGGCTGCTCCTGCACTCACCCACAATCCCTTTCCGCATCCACAACAAACATGGAAAGGTGATGATCTGTCTCATACTGCTATACTGCCTCACTGGCACTGCACTGTTCAAGTGACACCACTAGGGGGAGATGTTGCTTCGAAATGGATGAGCTTTACTTCAAAGGCTCCCCTGCATTTCTTTAAGAGTGGTTTGTTTAAAAGTGATGAATAGTTTTTTCAGAGCAGATATTACGTTTTCTTGGTGTTTTTAACCGTGTTTGTCTCCCTGTGTGTACGCAGAGCTACCTGTTCCTCCTCTCCTCAGACTACGAGAGGTCAGAGTGGAAAGAGAGCATCCAGAAACTACAGAAGAAAGGTAACCTCAGCCTCTGGTATAATTGTTGGCTACTTCTGTCCTTGTGTGTATCTAGTTACAGGGCTTTTGAAATAGTTTTTACAAGCAGAGCCACAACACAGTTTGACCATATCCGTGTGGTTTCTGTGTTTTCCAGATCTGCAGGCGTGTGTATTAAGTTCTGTGGAACTGCAGGTCCTGACCAGCTCCTGTTTCAAACTGAGAACTGTCCACAACATTCCTGTCACCAGTAACAAAGACGGTAAGAGACCCCCTCACACAATAACCTCTTTCTTCTTCTACTCTTTCGTTTAAATGCCTCACAGTTTATCTGACTTTCTCCTCATTGGCGATCACATAGACCCACATTCTCATCTTTCTCCTCTGCTCAGAGTTTGAAGTCACACTGAAGTGCCCGTTTCGACCATCTCAGCACAAAAAAGCCACATGATGGGAGAGGGGGAAGGAAAAGTGGGTTACAATATGTTTCTGATTCCTCGCAGTCAGTGCCACGCAGCGTGCCCGCTCTCAGCTCCCTGCTCCTATATGTTTGTTTTTGCTCCAGATCTCCACATTGTACAACTTTCACAGTCTGGTGGTGGCATTAAAGCCATCTGGACGACCCACTCTGATCTCCCAGAGTGACACGAGGGTCTCTGCTTTCACATGGAAACATGATACACACGCATGACTACTGTGTTTGAGACAGGGAGAGGAAAACTGTCTTTACGTTTCTATCATGATGACAAAAAGTATATGATCACTCAGGCGACTCCCGATGCATGGGGGCCGTTATTTTGAAATTCAATACATTTAAAGTGGAGATCACAGGGACTGTGGTATTTTCTGAAAAGGGCAACTTTGAGAGGAACATGAACGGAACTTCTGCAGCGTACACAACTGTGAATCTTACAGGGCTGGGATGATATACAATTCTCACAATTTGATTCTATAACGATTTTTTGAGTGTCCATTCGATTTAAATTGCGAGTCCCCGATATTTAAGATTTTTGTGATTTTTAGTTTGCTTGAACTCGTGAAAGAGTGAAATGATGACGATGTCTACAGACTATATCAGGAGCTATATTTTCCCATAAAATGTTCATCACACGAGACAGAGAGACCCTCTGCTGGAGAAAAGTGGAAACTTTTTTCCAATGCAGTTTATAAACAAAGACTGTTTTCCAAATCCCCTATTACATATTACATATGAATGTAGTATGTAGTAGGCACTACATAGTACCTACTGCTTTTGCATGTAGTATGTAGTATGACTTTTCTGTTTTGTAGTATACTACTCTGGTTTGTAGTCTCTGTAGGTGGAGCTACAGATGATGCTGGGTTTGGGCAGATCTCAGCATTTAGCTATTTTGTTAATCTTATCAAACAGCAGAATCATCATTCTTGATTTTCGATCTTAGACCAAAAGTTACATCATTGACTGATATAACATTATCCTATAAAAAAGGGTAATTAGTGTTTTATATGAGCTTTAATGAATTTGTAGAAGTAAACACCTCTTTTACAACCAGAAGTGTCAAGGTTCACGGGTGTTTCTTTCTCATCACTTCACTTCTATCTCATGGACGGTCTAACGTTAGTGTTGTTGTATTGTAGTTGTAGTGCTGACTCATTCCACTAGATGGCGATAATTCACTGAAACCTGTCACCTGCATTGACAAACAGTGTCACCGCCCTGCATTGTGGGTAACAGTTTGCCAGGTAGACTGGTCCGTTGCATACCGAGAATTTTTCCTGGATCAGTTGGATATCCGGGGATTTTTAGTATACTGCAGATTTTGCAAGTTTTTGCAAACTGAATACTACAGACTGAATTTCAGCCAAATTAGTAGACACTGCTGGTGTAGTAGGTGTTTTGGAAAACAGCCAAAGACTGAAATGAAGAATCTGAATTTGAAAAAAAAAAAAAAAAAAATTTGAATCCTGATTTTAATATTGTCAAACAAAAAACCCCAATATATTGATTTACGATTTTTCCTCCCACCCCTAAAATCTTATATTTTATATTTTTTGCAGCAGATTCACGCGCCACCTCTTCTTAATGTTTCTGCTAATTACACTTTCACCACTATCATTTCTTAAACAAACAAGGAACACAAGAGCAAATCATTTCCAGGAGAGAGTCAGACAGAAGTTTAGTCTCTCACTAAGACTTATTGTGGAGAGTTTGTTTTTGATGACCTGAAATTCAACAACACCTGTCCTTGTCTTCAATCCTTTAATGAGGATTTGTCTCTGTGAGTGGAAACAGTGAGAAACACAGTTTTTCTGAATTAACAAGAAAATTGTACTTCAGTCTTTCAGTCAGACACCTTTAGGAAGCAAAGACTGTTTAACTATTAAACACCCAGTGTTCTTGTTTAATGGCCATGTCTAGAAGTCACATAGATGGTCATGCATTGTTAGATTTTACAGTTTTCAGACATACATCGATCAGTCTTTGTTTACACAGCACCACATGACAACACACGTTATCTGAAGAAGTTTCACAAAAAGAGCAAAACTTTTCTGAAGTGATCACACCTTTACCTTTCTGTCAGTTTACTTTGCTTTATTTATATCAGGCCTGTGTGTTAAAACAGCAGAGGCCCTTCATTTCACTTAAACACATGCTTGAACATACACACCCCAGTGACGTGACGCAGGGAGCACAGTAGGGTTTAAATGGAGACCAGCTGCTGAATGAATGCTTCAAAGATGATGGATGATATCCAATAACACCATGAGATACTTACACTTTAAATTAACCACACTGATGGTGCTGTTGATGGTGGTGTTGTTATCCATGCTCATATTAGTGAGTGGAGTTTAACGGCTCATAGTGAAGTTAGATTGTAACTAAAAGAAAAGGACATCAGTGTCACTCTTAAAGCGGTGAACAGGCCACGACAGAGCTGAACCTTTGAACCCTCTCTGTAGCTCTCTCTCTCTCACACACACACACACACACACTCACTTAACACCCCGGAGTGTGACTGCTCTCTTCTCGGCCTCCTCCTGAAACTCCAAACAGTCCTGCAGCCCTCTCCGTGTCAGAGTTTATTTACCAGGAAACAGCCAGGCTCCACAGGCCTCAGCCGGAGCAGGACACACAGAGTCCCCCTTCATGTTTCAGCAGCGGTGTGAGGGGTAAATCAGGCCACCCAACACACTGTACCTCCACCCACAATCCTCCACTCTGCAGCCAGCTCAGATGTAATGTCAGAAGAGGTCTGTGCTTATTGATGTGACGCCTGATAGAGATTTGGTGAAAGGTTGTGATAACAGTTTTAGATTGAGTCTTCAGATAGTTTATTTTCCCCTGGTGCAAAATTTTCAAGTCTGAGCTTATGTCACAGTATAATATGTGTCTTTTCCGAGGCATTATGGGGTGAGAACAGTTAGTTTAGGGGAGGTTTATATTTACATGCTTGGCCACAGTTTAGACCACCAAGACAGAGATGCATGAAAAGGTCCAGAGTTGATCTGTTGAGCATTTTTATCTCATATTTTAAAATACTTTAAGTATTTTCACTCTTTTCAAAGTCCAGAAAAGTGTCATAATTCAAGATACAAAATGATGCCTTTGCTTTTTATTAAATACATGTATATATATCAGGAAATGGGGAAAAAATGAACTGGTTAAGTTGACGAGTCAAATTCCTTCTCACCCCATCGGAAGATTTATTTTGCTCTTTCCAGGAAACTCAGGACTCATTTTTGTCTCTTAATCAAGACATTTTTCTGGACTTCTTAGGTGAATATGGTTCATATTAAGTCTGATAACGTGTTTTTACTTGCAAGAACGATAACACTTTACTTTAGAGGTCTGCAAATTTCATCAGACTTTGGTAATAATTAGACAATTTTTTTTCTTATTTCTTTGAAATTACCCCTGAAATTTCATGAGAATTTGGTGAAAATTAGCTCATAACTTCTGGCCAGATTCTGTTTTGCTGTGCGCCTGTACTCACAGTGTCTATCACAATCAGGTAAGGCCAATTTACAACCCCACTCTTGGTGAATATCACATCTGAAGCCTTCAGTTGTATCATGTAAAACATTAAAGGCCTGATCATAAAGGTTTATCATTTTACATGTGATCTCAATTATGTATCAATAAACTTGGTACTAATGAACTTGGTGAAATTGAATAACAAATAGCTAACTATCAACTGCTTATTGGGAAATCGAATTCACTGAACATTTCAAAGGTAATTATCAGAGGAAACAATGAACTTAACTTCTGTTTTCAAGAACTAAGCAGTAATTTATCACCTGCTTCTCTGGAAATAGCAGAAATGTTGGGATACTTCTAAAGACATTTTATGGTGTGTTGTGATTTAATTTCAAATGAATTATTTGTTAATTGTCACTTTCTTCCCTTGAGTAAATTTCAAAGAAACTGAAAAAAAAACAGTAAGCTACCAGTTGTGACTTACGACAATAAATTTTGGACATTACATAAGTTATGTGGTAATTATCAGAGGAAACAATGAACCTAACTTCTGTATTCAAGAACTAAGCAGCTGTTTATGACTTGCGACAATAAATTTTGGACATTATCTTAAAGAATTTATGTGCTAATTTTAAAGAAATCAGAAAAAAACTTTGTCTCATTATTACCTAAGTGTGATGAAATTTGTGGACCTCTAAAATAAAGATTTACCACAAGAAGACTTAAAAACTCGCTAATTTTTGAGTTTTTGCAGAGCCGATAAATGCTTAATGCTAAATGCTCTTTTGGCACCTTTTATTTTCTCTCTGTTTATCTCTGATTTCGGTTGCTGGGATTATTTTTATAATCTACCTCTTCTAGGCAATAAATGGTAAGGTATTGGACACAAAAACTTTCCAAGTAGAAATACAAAACATTCAGAGCCTCAAAAATGGGACCAATTTGCTCTTGGGGAATCAGACTTATTAAATATCAATATATCTAACATGAACACAGACGCCTTATTTCATATTCTTCTATGAATCACATGCAGGAATTCATATTTTTAACAGGGTATGGTTCTGTGCACTGAAATATCTTCTCCTTGTGCTTGTTTTTTTCCAGATGAGGAGACTCCTGGCCTGTACGGCTTTCTGCATGTGATCGTCCACTCGGCCAAAGGATTCAAGGAGTCAGCCAGTAAGTCAAGCAGCGACTGTAATTTTCTCTTTCCCTCTTATTCTTTGACCACACTCCGCCTCAGTGTCCCCTCATACAAGGCTGCTGTGCACACACACCGTATATCTGCCAGCAAAACACATGATCCAGTCAGTCACTGCAGTCAGCACATGCAGTTTCCATCATTCCACAGTCCAGTAGAGAGACCGCCAGATGGAGGGCTGGAGAGGAGGATCACAGAGGAGCGGAGAAAGACAGAGTCTGACGGGATGAGTGGAAGCCACAGTGGAATCTGTGTGGTTGTTGTTATTTAACAAAAACGCATAAAAGACATAAAAATGAAAGAGGCAGAATATCTTAGATCACACAGAGCACAAGGAGAGTTTTGAAATTAATCTGCTGGCAAACGTTACGCCAGTTGTCACTGATGCCTGCGGTCTAAGACAATTGTTCCTTTGTAGGACGAGTGCAGATGTGTGTTTTTCATCAGCCCAGTGTGATGTTGGCAGCACTGCTCCCTCTCAGACGTGTCAGTAGTGGACAGCTGAGGCTGCGGTACACTTTGTGCCCTGTTGCACAAGCCACAGATCAAATATCAAATATCTGAGATGGAGATGAAGGAATGCGATTTCCTCAGTTACCATGACAGCCTTTAGAACGTGAAAGCTCGCGCGCTGGAACTTCCCGGGTAATGGATTGGAAAGCTCTCTCTTCTGAAAGCCTGTTTGATCCTCGATGGAGTGCAGAGAGCTTGAAGGGTTTAAAAATGAACAAAGAGTGTGTGTGAGTGTGTGTTAGGTTGCTGCACTGATACAGTTTGATGTTTGTGGGTCCAGTGAAGTGTGTAAAAGTAGGGTGTGGCACGCAAACCTCAGAGCTGGAGTAGGATGGATGACGAGATGCTGCTGTGTAGGGTCACTTTATGGTGGAGGTGTTACATTTTAGGAGACATTACATTAAATCAGTGATACACACTCTGTTTAAGAGCTTTAAAAAGGATTTATATAAAAAGAGATTAAAGAGGGGGTATTGTGCTTTTTTCAGGCTTTATTCTGGTGCCACTGTAGTAACTTAAAATTATTTTAAGCTGAAAAAATCACAATTTTCTCACACTGATGTTTTAGAAAACCCTTATTTCAGCCTGTGTCTGAAACTTTTTGTTTTTGCTCCTATCTCTTTGAGGCTCCACGCTTCTAAAACTCCCTTCCCTCTGATTGGCCAGGCCTGTCTGAGGGGAAGAGCAATGGGCAGACTTAGGTGTTGAAGTCAATATATTGAAAAGCAGTTTAAAAAACTGCGTATGAACATATATATTGTTAGTTTTTATCAATTTTTAAAATTTGAGAAAGCTTAACACCCCCTCTTTAAACAAAATATCACTGGAAAACATGGTCAGAAGACCTGTGTGAACAGGGATGTGTAGCAAAAACTCTCACTCCAAGTTCCACTTATGCAACTATTAGAATCTGAAGAGCGTCCAAACACGTTCCCTGTGTTTTTTGTTCCAGCTAAAATCCTTTCAAGATATTTTTATTTAGTCAGTTCTTGGATCCTCAAACCGCTCACTTCTGCCAGGTAGAGAAAACAAACAAACAAACAATCAAATAAAGCATCTTCTTTACTGAATCCAGCAGAACATGTGACTGCTGCTGATTTCTTGGTGCAGAAAAACAAAAAGTACGTGCTGCACGTGAACACAATCTGATTAGGGACATAAGTTAATCATGCTCTGCTCATATTTGCCGTTGAAGAAGAAAACTAGCTTCATGAAGCACTATCACTGCACAGAACACCTGTGTTTGTGGGTCAGAAATGTGCTGCGTGAGTGGATGTTTTATTCATGTATGTGTTTCTGTGTGAGCCTGAAACCATGATGCTGATACCAGCAAGTTCAGCTCCATCTCCATCAGACGACCATCTGATTCTGAGGTTGTGTGTTCATCTTTTATAGAGTCAAACTTCACTTTATTTTCTGATGATTAGGTCAGTTACAGTCTTGGTACTATTAGGGATCAGTAGTCTCAGATGTTGAGGATTGAAGCAATGAAAAATTAAAACATTACATTTTAACAAACACCAATATTCTCTGCCGATTTGTCATGTTGCTAACCACCAGGTTGCTAGTTTCCCCGATATCCTGAGACAGAACAGGACATGTGAACATAGAGAACAAGTACATTACTTGAATTTAAACTTGAGTTTTCAAGTGGGTACCTTCTTAGAGATTGTGAGGTCAGCCCCTGATGCCCCAAAACCCAGCAAAGAGAAGAGTCTGTGGTGAGATGTATGATGACAGCAGGGTGAGGAGCTTGTTTGAGCCTGTACTCATCCTGCTAGCTTATGCTGTATGAGGTAACTATCCCTACTCCCTTAGTTTAAAAAAGATGAGATAAAAAAGATGAACAACTGGCATTGTTTTCTCGAATGTCATGCCAAACTATTGTTTCACAGAATCCAGATCCTTATCCAGATCCATTGGCTTGTTTCTTCCTTATTTGAAATCTCTTTTGTCATTTTTCCAACAAACAGACCATCAGATTAAGGGCCTAGGTGTTCCCTGAACAGATGAGTTTTCAGATATATCTTAAAGTAGAAAGGGACTCTGTGGATCCTACAGAGTTAAGTTCATTCCACCATTTGGGAACACCAGAGGAGAAGAGTCTGGCTAGAGATTTGGAGCCGTGCTGGGCTGGGAGCACCAGGCGTCTTTCACAAGCAGAGCGTAGTTAGCAAGGAATGTAGACCTGGAAGAGGGACCCCAGGTAGGCAGGAGCTGTTCTTGTCAGTGTTTTGTAAGCCAGAAGAAGAGCTTTGAATTTGATTTGAGCTGCCACTGGAAGCCAATGAAGAGAGATTAAAAGCTGGGTGACGTGCTGTTTTGGGCTGGCCCAGCTGTCTGGGAAGAAGAGCTCTCAGTTTGGCAGCAAGCATTCAGCAAGAAAAGCCAAGTATGACTGTAAAATAGTTCATTTTGAGAAGAACACATCTTCTTTTGAACATTTTTATCCTTTTCTTTTTGTAGAACACCTGAAGTGGCCCTCACGTAATTTGAGACCCCTGATCTACATCCTAACTGACTTTGGGCTTGTGTCCGGAGCACTTTGCCTTCACCAAAAAAATCAATGGATGTGTCATTGTATCCCTTAAGATGATGAACCCATCCAGCTCTGACAGCGGTATATTGTTGACAGCAGAGATCAGTGCTGAGGAAAACATGTCCAAATAATGTTTGGATCATTTCTTCAAAAGCACAAACTTCTGTATTTAAATGTTCTCTAGATATCACTTAACAATGGCATCAGATTCACCCTCTACTGTAGATGTTGTGTGTCAAGTTTCTGTGTTCTGTTTTTAGTACAGAATAGGTCTGATGTGGTTGGTAGGTTTTTTGCTGATTGTTCATACGGCATTTCCGTTACAGCTTCATTGATTGGCTGATTGATGATTGAGATATCGATTTTGCAAAGATTTTGTTCTGTATCACTAAGCAGAGGCATATTTGGGTCATTATATCTAAGGAACTGGTTGAAAGTCAAACCCAGGTGCCTGAAAAGCAGAGGCTGGTCTTGCTGAATGCTTTCCACACTCTGCGGTCCTGTTATCTTCTCTTTTTCCAGCTTTCCTATCAAAATATTGGCACAGAATTAAGATTAATTTATTACTGTATCATAATCGCATAGTGTCACGCTGTCTTTTCATATTGGTAGTTTATGTGATGGCAGACAGTGCTGAGAGTGTTCTGAATAATGTATTTGTAGCACATGGATCTGAGATAACTGCATCATGACATGAATTCTTAATTCCTTGTTGCATTGGTTTTTGCATTTTTCTTCACAATTTATTGTCATATTGGAAACTATATCAAATAAAACAGATCAAACTGTTTTTAGCTGATAACGTTCACATTTTTCTTCCAGTCTATTTTTTAGCTCCCCATGCGAGCTGCATGTTTTATAAGAACTTGCATATTTTGTGTGTGTAAAAAGTTGCATATGGTAATCATCACCGTGTAAGAATTTCATTTTGTAATGAGTGAAAATACGAGTCATTATTCAGTGATTGAGATTGTTAAGTAGATGTGCAATCATTCAGAACAGCCTGTTTTGGTTTCCTTTCCTGATTGAAAATCCACATTAGCATCTCTTCCAATATCTTAGTGAAGCTGTTATTTGTGTCACAACAATCTACCCCCCCCACCCCCACCCACCTACCAGTGGGAAAGGGCTTTAAAATCCGCCTGGGGCAGAGTACCAAAACTGGGTCACAGAGGAAGGAGACGAGAGTCAAGCATTTCCCAAATACTCTGTCAGGAAATATCAGAGGAAAACATGAGGGAGTGGAGAGGTGCAGGATGTGTGGATACTGTTCTCTGCGTATATTTTATGTAGGTTATGAGTGTCAGCAGGTGGCTCTGAGCATTGCACACCCTGTGTGCAGTCAACAGGTGCTGCAGCTTGTGTTTGGTCACACCGTGGCTTGTTGCTGCATAGGAAGAGTGTGTGCAGAATCAAATGAAACTAAAACAATGAGTGTGAACAGAGATCCAGCCTCACCAGCTGCTGAGACCAGAGCTTAATTCAGACTTGATGAAACCATCAAAAGAAGTTAGAGTGCTGTTGCTGCTTGAGTCATGCGCCGTACTCCTTTTTTTAACTCGTATTTTTATTGCTTGAATTAAAACCACATTTTTGTCACTCACCACTGTTCCCACAAAAATTAATGGCAAAACTCTGCCGGGGTGTCCACATGACTCCTGCCTCCAACCCAGCCGCAGCTGCATGCATCCTCATTTACTGTGAGACTTGCTTTTATTAACTTTCTTTTCCTGCTTTCTATAAAAACAATTAGATTTTGCTCCTTCCCTCATTATTTTTTCCTCTTAGAGGAATATTGTCTCCTGATGCCCTGCAGCCAAACATTCAGACAGTTAACCGTTCTGTAGTCTGGGACTTGTAGCTGTACAGACCCTGATTAGTTTAACTGATTATCGCCCGTCTTCTAATTCTGTGAACCCACAGTTTGACCCGACATTCAGCACAGCCTCCAGCAAAGATTAGCCCCCTGTCTAAGAACACACAGAGACCACGGGAGCTCCAGGCCTCAGTTGATTGAGATGGAAAAGGATGGTATCCATTAACCCCTGCATTCAGGGGTCAGAGACCCCATGCTGACAAATATATCCCCCCCATACTCTGAGTCTGATGGTGACCTGCCAGGAAAATGAAAACTCATGGTGTTCCCGGGCCTCTTTTAGTCTGTCCTACTTCTCAGAGCCTTCTTGGATCCAGTGAGGACACATAAAGACCTCTAAATCTGCACTGTCTGGCCTTGTTTGAGTTTTAGGTCCGGGCACATAAACCTATTTCAGATGGAGAGGAAATTTCCTTTGAGAGAAAACTGCTGAAAAGGTTTGAATAGCTGCAGAGGCCCTCTTTACTTTCCAAAAGATCAAAAAGAAACCTTATTTTATCATAAAAATGTACAAAACTGAATAAAACCTGAAGTAAAAGAAAAAGACAAGACAAATCAGTTTTATAGTTTCCATTTGACAGATAGCAGAGAATCAAAAATCCCTCATATTTATGTGCTTGTTTTGAAAAGAGCAAGCTATGGAGGGCTCTTTATAAAGAAAGAGTTTAAAGGCAGTCAGGTTAAATGTAAAAACATAAACAACATACAAACACAACATGTTACTACCAGTTAGCACATAGCAAAGCACAACAACACTGTATATCTACATTGCAATTCGGTGGAGTAAACATATGCACATACATGCCCATGATTTGCTTCATTTTTATGTCAAGATAGTGACTTTAAAGGTAGGGTCCGCAGGAATTTTTGTGACTTGTTAGTAAACACAACATTTAAACTAGGCTCCTCCTCCTTGGATCAGTGCCAGCTGCAGCGCACACCCACAGCCTCCAACAGTCACCCTCAATAGCCCAGCAACCACCCGTATCACTGTGTTTTTACGTGGGAGAGACTTGAGAGCCGTGTCCCGGACTTGATATGTTAGCACAAGCTAAACATGGTATTTGGCACATACCTGCTCAGATGAAGCAAACTGACATCGCTCTTTGTCCCGAACTTCTCTCCTTGTGCCCCAAATAGAAAGAAAGTAGAGCCAAGCTTCACCCTCGTCTAGTAAAAAGTTTCATCTGTTTGGCGTTTCGTTTCACTTTGGTTGTGTTTTTTTGCTCTGTGCTATCAAGCTGCTATCGCTTTTATAGCTGCTTGGGATAGTGTTTCCTATTTACTAAGCAACACGCAAAGTCACTTGCGCACTGGATGCTCTGTGATTGGTTGATGTATCCATGCTTACTCTCCACCCAGAAACGTCCTAATACAACCAAAACACCAACACACAGGCTGAGGGGAGAGTTCGAGGCAGACACAGACACTGACTCACATGTATAGAGACCCATAGAGGACGATTGAGCAGGAATATTCTGTAAAAGTTCCTGCTGACTCTACCTTAAAGGTAATGATCAGTGCAAAACTTATGTGATGTAAAAATGACAACATCTAAATTAGCTGGTTACTGTGAAACTTCAGAAATGCCTTTGTTTTCTTCCCAAAACAACATCAAACAGATGTTTCAGGGACTTTTTGTGGTGCCGGATGTAAAATCAAAGGTGACTTCTATTAGCATTTGTGTTTGTCAGTAGTGTACGCTAAACGCTCTATTTCATAAATATCCCCCAGATGGACGCACTGAACTCCCCTCTGTTGAACTTCCCTTGTACCACCACTGCTAATCTCTTCCTCATTGAGAGTAATTATGCCAGAGCCTTTCAGGACACAGAGAAAACAAACAAAGATGAATGAAACCAGATGGAATGAGAGTCGATTACACTGTATAGTCCTGTTTGTGATGTTGTATGACTACACGTGTGCATGTTTGCTGCATTCAGTCATGGTTCATGCAGGTGGTATGCTTGGTATCTTTATATAAGGTTAATCCAGGCCTGCTGTTGTTTACGAACGTGTTCTCCATCTTTCCTCAAGTGTTGTGTTCATTATGTGTTTAGCAGATGCACACACACGCACACACACTTCTGTCTCCTTTATCCAATCTCTGTGACTCTCCTGCTGAGAGGTCGATCCCTCCATCCATTCATTCATCCATCCATCCATCATGCTGTCAGATACAGGTGAACCCCAGGGATCAGGACTTGGCTGAAGGACGTTCTAAAGACACTTTACAGACAGGCGGCAGTGAGCTCTGAGGAACAGCTACAGCAGCATTTACAGAAACACATTAACAGACTTTAATTGGTCCGTGTTTGAAGTGAATGAGGGAGGATCCCGGGGGAGTGACGGCTGTGGTGTGACCGTGTTCACAGCGGAGGGGGTGCTGGTTTTAAATGTGTACACAGGAAGGAGAGATTGATGTCTTGACAGCAAACAGAGTACAATATATCCAGACTTTGACGGACAACTTCACTTTAATTGAATGTAACGTTTTCCTGTAATTTACATGCTGATTCATTAGAAAACCAAAACGCTACTTCAGACATATCTATTTACAAGTGCGGTCTCTTTTTGTGTATCGTAACACAAGATTTCATCTGTGGCACAACTCTGATGGAGATATTTGCTCCGTGTACCTCCAAGTGATACTATCTACTGTATTGTTCATGTCTTGTCTTCACTGATTGTAAAATAAAGACTTTTTGGACTGTTGGATGGATCTTTGATGGTTTTAAAGCACCAGTCCGGCTCAGCACTTGAGTCTCACATCCCATGTACAGAGATCTCTGTGAGTCTCTGAGTGGTGTGGCCCAGTTTCCCTCTCTGTCCACTGCCCTGTCCTCTGAGTAGAGACATTGAAAAACAAAAATAAACAATAAATGGAGGATCAATAAGCTGGAAAGCATAGAGGCTTAGAACTTTATTTTCTCTTTATTGAAAAGATCCTATTTACTGAAACCTGAATTGAAAGGCTTCATTGTGTTTGCATGGTAGGATACATCAAAATGAGGATTACTACTCCTGGATGTTTCATTTAAGATAAAAGGTCACATGCATTTAATGTTAGGAGTATTAACAGAGATGACTTCATAAAATAGGAACACATATAAATAGAAAAACAATCGCATCTCACAAAGTGTATAAATAGATAAATAAAAGGGCTGTTTTTAATACACAGAAAAAGTAGTAGTGGTATTACTGTTACATCTGCACATCCAGTTGGCAAATATTAAAATAGACTCTGTATTTAAACTGCTTTAGTTCTCCTGCTTTTGCTGCTTCCTCTGTAAACCACTTCACAGCCCACCTCCACTCCAGCTCCTCCTCATGTGCTGTGTCTGATTTTATCAGTGTCATAAGTATCATCACTGAACATCACTGATGCCTTCTCTGTTCTGTACTCCTGGGGTCTTAGCTGCTGCTCTCCCTGCCTTGACTTTTTAGACAGGCACATGAAAGACAGGGGAGGCGTGCTCTCCCCGCCTCAGGCTTTGGCCCTCCACTTGAGCTGGGACAATATGATTTTCTCACGATTTGATTCTTCGATACTTATGATAGTTAAGATTTTGTTGGGTTTTTTTTGTTTTGTTTTTTAACACCAGACCAAGTTAAAAAGTTAAATGATGATGATTATGTCTCCAGACTATATCAGGAGCCATGTTTTCCCCCAAAAATGCAAATCACATTAGAGTCAGTTTTGAATACTTACTCAGGGGATCTGACATCTCAACTTTTTCCAACCCATCTTATAAACAAAGACTCAAATGAAGGATTTAAATTTTTTAAAAAGTGACTTTTGAATAAAAAAATCATGACTTTAAATCGATAAACAAAAAATCCTGATATTACGATACAGCAATATTTTCTCCCACCCCTACCCTCCACATAGACACATGGAAAGGCCGGGAGAAACAGAAACAGAATCACACCACCACCAAATTAAATGATTAACTCTCTTTGGTGAGAGCAGTCCTGAGTGAAGTCATCCCATTGTTGCATCCTCTTATGCTGTTGTTGGGCATTTAACATTCGATGCACAAATAAGTACTAAAGTTTATCCTTGTCAGACATTGAAAACAAATCAGGCCAATAATCTGACATTTAGCAGAAAGGCTGACACCGAGCACATGATACAGTGAGCAACAGAAAGGCGGTGTGTTAGTGTTGGTTACTGTGCAAGAAGATGCTCTGAGGTGTTGTGTAAGAGCATAACATGACTGTTCTTTTTTATTCTGATTGAGAGATTAAATTGCCCTTTTAAGAAAAATGTTCATGTCCTCATTGTCATAGAGTAAGGAAGCTGATGATCTCTGTGTGCCGCACTGATGACCTTCTTCACCCAATCCCATCTGCATACCCTGACTCACCAGTAAAACTCTGATTTAGTGGCTGTAATGACTCCTGAACGGTTGCACTTTTACTGCCAGGTGTTAAAGTGATGATTAATGGAGGGGTGTCATTCAACACCCTTGTGTTACACGGGTTATGTTACCAGTGGTCATAAATAAAGCAAATCCATCAGCAGAACATTTAAACAGCAGTCTATAAATCTAAACGTTCTTCATGTATCTGTCCTCTTTCTGTGTTTCCTCTTAGATCTATACTGCACCCTTGAAGTGGACTCGTTTGGATACTTCGTCAGCAAGGCCAAGACGCGTGTTTTCAGAGACACGTCAGAGCCGCAGTGGAATGAAGTCAGTTTCAGGACATCTCAACATTTCTCTAACCTTGTCCACATGTTGCAGCAGCTCTTTAATCCTCCTCTTTTTCATGTCTTTGTGGTTTATCAGGAGTTTGAGATTGAACTGGAGGGCTCCCAGTACCTGCGAATCCTATGCTACGAGAAGTGTTACGACAAAAGCATGCTCAACAAGGACGACAACGAGATCGTGGACAAGATCATGGGAAAGGGACAAGTCCAGGTAAGAAGACAGCTGCTGGTGGGGACACAGAAAGAGACGGCTGTGCCCTCTCTTTGGGACTTTTTCCAGCATGTGACTCATTAAATGAGGCGTCTAGCCTCCACGCACAATGATGTAGTTTCACTGTGGTGGCATGTAACGAAGCTGGTTGGATTAATAGCTTGAAAGTGAGTTTATTTACTGGGGGTTTCCCCTGTCATGTTGTGAGAAACGTTCCTATAAAAATCCCTCTCAGTCGAGTTAACTCAATCCTGCCTTCGCTGTGGATTCTGCGGCTTCTGAGCATCAAAACGAAACTCAGCCTCATTGTTTAGATTCTGCAGAACGGCCTACAGAGGACTCAAGTTTCCGCTTTCCCAAAAAATTCTTCGGAAAATCTGTTTGGTCAAGTGAAGCCTGACCCCTGATGAATCTGTGTCAGCTCAGAGAGTTTGAGTCTCTCTGATCACCACTTTATGTTACCCTCAAGTGCTGCTTGTGTCCCCGCTTCTGAAACTTTCCAGCTCTAACCTTGAACAGATGACTCTGACTTATATCTTGTGTTGTTTGTTGCAGCAGCACATAGAATAACAGATAAATAGCATGGGGAGTACAGATCTGCTGCCTCAGATAAAAAGAAAACAGGGGCAGACATCAGTCTTTCACACAACATTGCATCTCAAAGATATGTCTCAAAAATAACTCGTAAATCTTCTTGAGTGTTTTTTTTTTTCTTCAGACCTAAATTTCTGCTCTTTCAGGCAGCGTTTAAAAAAAGAAGGAACGAAAACACCCACTGCATATTTGATGTAGCATTTCCTGTTTGTCACCAGCTTTCTTCATTCACTTTGATGGTTTGTCTTTTTCAGCGCTGACTTTGATTTATCTGAAGAGCAAACGCCTGCACCACAGAGGCACATTTCTCTCATTCAACAACATCACACCCACGTGCATTTTAAATTGGCCCCGTGTTCATTCTTTCCCAAAGCTTTGATATGTGGGAAAGAGTTAATTGAAGCAAAGATTAAGTGGGTAGCATGCACAAAGTTCTTTCATCTTAACACAGGGGATGCTTGAAGAGCAGCGTGGTAGAAAGGGATTGAACCTTGCTTTGCCCGTATGATGGCGGTAATTGGGTCAAGAGTCGGCCCCTGATGAAAGCCTGGCCAACCTGTGAGGGGATTACAGAAATAATTGTGCACATGCATGTTTGAGTGCAGGATTGTGTGTGCCTCTGAAAACTGAATAAAATGTTGAGGTAAGAAAAAAGTAGTTAGGTGTTTGCTGATTAGACTTTTGAGTAAAGATACACTGATAGTTCCTGTTACCTCTCACAGAGAGGAGACTGTAGGGGACATTATCCCAACGAGATACTGTAATGAGATACAAGCTTTCAGAAGCAAAAGTAAAAAACTTCCAGCATGATTTAATGAAAAATGCAGATTTTAAGCCATAACTGGATTCCCTGGTGTTTTATTTGTTCCTGTTTGTTAAAAGCAACGGTCTTGTTCACATAAGTGGTCCGTCAGTGATTCAGCGTTGTCCACACATGACAGTAAAACCCAACCTCTCCGGCCCAGCTGCCAGGCATAGAGACAAACACACTGCTGCTACTGCTGCTGCTGGGAACAGTCACATCCAGCCAACAACAGCAAAAAAAATTAATAAAGAAAAACAAATAAATAGACCGCATGTTTTCTGAGTCGCTGTGAGGGGAAAAAAGAGCAGGATGGAAACAGAGAAACAATCACATGTTCAGACTCAATGAAGGGGAACTGGTGTTTTTGTGTTGTTTACTATAGAGAAGATGTTAATATTATGAGTGTGCTTAGTTATAAAGACGCTAAATTATTGGTCCACAGTTAATTTTCACCTTAAAGGTAGGGTCTGCGGAAATTTCCATTACTTGTTAGTAAACACAAATTTAAACTCTGTGCCTCCTTGGCTCAGTGCCAGCAGCAGCACACACCCACAGTCTCTGACTTTGACTACAGAAACACACTCACCAGCCGAGGCGACCACCTGCAGCATTGCATTTCTACGTGGGACTTAAGAGCTGTGCACCTGACTTAGCATGTTAGCACAAGCTAATCTCTGGGTTATTTGACAGATACCTGCTCAGTAGGAGGCAAACTCACGTCGCTGTTAGCCCTATGCTGCTCTCCAAGTTCCCAAAAGCTAGTGAAAGTTGAGGCAAGCTTCACCCTTGTTTGAGAAATAGCTTTGCCTGTTTGGCGTTTCATTTCACTTAGCTTGTTTTTCTTGCGTCTGTGCTACGTCCACTATCGTAGCCGCTCGGGATAGCTTCCTTTGCTCACTAATCACCAGCAAAGTTACTTGCGCATTGGGCGCTCTGTGATTAGCTGAGGTAACCACGCTTACTGTCTGCCCAGAAACGTCCCGACAAAACCAAAACAACATCATACAGGCAGAGGAGAGGGTTTGAGGCAGACACAGACACTGACACACATGTATGGAGGCCCAAAAGTGATGATTGAGCATGATTATTCCTGTAAAAGTTGACAATTTAGTTTTTAGAAAAACACTTCATGGGACAGTTGTGAAGGAAGGAAGTGAGAAGAACAAAGAAAAATGCAAAACATCTTATAAAAAGGTTTTGGCCACAAACAGTAACCTAGACAGCACCGTAGCACCGTATGTGAGATCACACAAAACAGAAAATACAAAATAGAAAATACATAACCTCAGATTTCAAACCTAACACAACAAACTCAAAAACAAGTCATTTCAAAAATCAAGTAATGAAAAATGAATGAAGACAGAATTGTGACAGCTAAAAAGATAATAATAACTTTATACCCCAGCATTAAAAAGCAGAAGCTTTATTCACATTTCTGTCACAAAATGCAACAAGGTTTTTGTTCAAAGTTCTTTAATCTGTCAGTTTGAAGCTTTTAATTTCCCCAATGGTTTACACTGAGAAGAATGAAGAGTATGGTGCGGTGTCAGTCATTTTTCACTATTTTCTACAGTATAGACAGTAAAGATGATCGATGCCTTGAGGAAAAAACAACAACACAATAATCAATAATGAAAATAATCATTAGCGTCACGTGCTGTCAAAGACTGACGACAAAAACAGAAAATCACTCAGTGTCTCTGAAGAACAGCAAAGTGACTTTGGTTCTGGTGATTACAACGATTACCCAATGAAACTTAGAAATATGAGCATGTCTACATTATGAAAAATATGGTTAAATTTACTCATCAGCTTTAATTTGAGGTTTTTATCACAAAGAAAAACCATTGATGATCCTTAAAAAATCCTCAAAGTTTAATCTGGAGCAAATCTGTATCGGTGCAGACCAGTACTTTGAGTGTAATATTAGCCGTCCAAAGCTATCACTGTGCTTTAAATGTGAAATGTGGTCCCTGCTATTGACTGTTTTGTTAGAATTTGAATCATGTTTTTATGAAGTTATTTGTCCGCAGCCCTCTGAGTCATAAATGACCAAAAGTTGGTCCCAGCTCCAAAGGTTTGACAGTTTTTCTCATCAGCTGCTCCACCGAAAAAGAAAAGCAGTATCTGTCGTGCTCGAGGTCAAAGAGAGGTTGGAATCACGTTTCCTCGCATTACTCAGATATCTCGTCATGAAGACTTGGCTGCGTAGCAGTAATGTACATGTTTTCCACAGGATTAGCCTCAGCGACATAAGCCTGCTCTCCAGTCCAGAGTGCATACCTAAAGAGACTTTCACTTGGACCCTGGCTGTTTGTTTTCCTGGTGAAGCTCAGTTTAGAAGGAGCCTTCAGTGTTTTGCTTTCCTCTCTGGAGACCCTCTGATTTATTTAACAAGCCTACAGAATACTGACTGACCGTAAATGGTCATATCAGGCTGGAAGTTTTTCTTTTCGCTCCCACTGCTGTTACTTCACTTTGTAAGTGATGAGAAAGTCGATCAGCTCTGACATCAGATGATGCTTTTACTCCTGCCAGAGGTTTAAACCTGAGAGAAGTCAACTGTATGACATCATACGTTGGAGGTAGTGTCTGTGATGTGAAAACACACAAACACAAGCATAAAAAAAACAGAATTAAAGCAACAGACATGCAGTCATGTGAGTTTGATTGAGTTGCTTTTCCACAGGGATAAAAAAAACACAATTTATCCTCAACCCCTCACCAAACTGACTTCCTCCTGAGCAGATAACCTCTGATCTCTGAGGTCATGTTGCTAATCCTCCTTTAAATAGCAGTGCTGTTGGGGTTCCTCTCCTCCTGTCAGTCAAACCAGCTCCACAGATGTACTCTTAAATGACTCAGAGCATTGGGAAAACAGATCAGGAGCAGATCTCAAACTTGCAGATTGAAGAAAGAAACCGCTGCTAGCGTTTAATGTTTTTGCTCTGTAACAACCGTTTGTCCTCTGGCTTTAAAACTTGGTACACATGACCTGACTGCAGTCCCAGTCAGAAACATTGATTGTTTTTGCTGTCAGAAGCTGACACTAGGTTTTGAAAGATCCACTTAGATGGATGTGTTTTAATTAAAAAGCCTTCAGGCTCTGACTTGTATGGATTTCTGGTAACATTTCACGTCAGGGTGATGCCTCATAAATGTTTGCAGGCGTTCGGTTCAGCCTTGCTCTAAATGGACCTGAAGTCCTGAACTGGTTACGACTGAAAAGTGCAAACTGTCTCCCCGTCTGCCTCATGTGCTTAGCGAGGTCTTGTCGCTGACCCCTGTGTGTCAGCTGTAGCTTGCAATCCTCGTCTTCAAAGGACCAGTTATGTAACCGTTGAGGTTAACAGCCTCTGTACTTTGTGAAGCAGAGATGCATCATGTTGCTGAGCTCCTGCAGTGCTTTCACCCTGTAACCCACCGTACACCCCATCCCAGCCTCCCCTGGAGCTCACCCCCTGCTGCTGCTTCTGGTTTATCAGAGTTTAATGTCTTTCATACCCCCCCCCCCCCCCCCCCCCCCCCCCCAAAACCCTCTTCAGTCCTTAAGCCTGACTCTATCTGTGATAGAGGAAGGATTCATGTTACTCAGGAGCTTTTAAAGTTGTTTCTCAGAGTAGAGGAAGTGTGAGGTGAACTGATGCATCGTGGTGTTTGGAATACAAAAGTTTACCCAGCAGTTGGTGATCTAAGTTTACTGTTTTATCTAACATATATATTTACACAGTTCTAAAAAGATGATTGCTGAAACTGCGTTTGATTGGACAGAGACAGATATGAAAACATTTTTTAGGATTCAGTAACTTAAAAATGCTCAGCAGGATCTATTTTAATTGGATTGCATCGCCATTTTCAGGCCCAAAGTCTCATGCACACTGTCGTAAAGAAGTGACTTTTGGTGGGGTGTCTGGGAATTAAATGGAACAAAACAGGTTTTCTTTCTTCAAGACAAGTTTATAACTGGACACAATGCACTGAGGTAAGGTATTTATCAACAGTTGTGTAGCGCTACACAAGCTAACGTGAGTTTGTAAGTAGTTTAGTAGCTGTCCATATTTAGCGCAGCTGGCAGCCCAGTGCTGCGAGACATGTCCGTAATGTGTAAAGTTAGTTAATCCTAGTTATTTCCTGCCAGCCATCTACCAAGCAGAGCTAACGTAACCTCACTCTTCATTTTAGACAGAGAAAAACACAGATCTCTCTTCTCAATACTAAAATTTGTCAGCTGGCGTGGTGTTGTCGTAAAGACTTAGCGTAATATTGGCACCGATAATCTCATTTTAAAGTGTGGATTACAATCAGGCGTGTATCTAGAGTGGAGCCTTTTGCAAGATCATTTAAAAACTCTTTGCAGCCCCTTTGAGCTAATATGCATCACAAAGAAAAATCTGTCCTTAACAAAATACTCAACAAAGACTTTCTGTATATTTTTTAGACTCATGCCAGAGAGTCGAGAGGTTTTAGGGTTTTTTTTTCCCAGTATCACAAGTATTGTATGCCATTTCTTTTAGAAAGAAAAAGAAAGAAAAGCTTAAAAAGTCAATGTAACTGACTCAAGAGCAGATAAACCTGCATTTTCCAAAACCAGCTAAGTTTGTAGATTCTAGTTCTTATTCTAGTAGCCTAAATATCCACAAAATAATTGAATCCTAAAAAATCCTAATTGGATCCCTGTTCACACTTACACAAAAATCCTGAAATATTTCTAGGTGAGCTGCATGTGTAAACACAAATGGGTGCATTTTTACTTTTTCATCCAGACTTTCCTCCAACTTTCTCCACCAGCTCAAGAGTTTATGAGAGAATGCATCAGAAAATCCTCAATAAGGTTTCACTGGGCTTTATAATGGAGCTGGTGTTACCAGACTGGTGTCAAATTTGGATGTCTAAAAGACATTTGTGTGAAGAGGCTACAACCAACTTCATCATGGTGCTTTACTGAACGTAAGTGTGTAAAACTCGTGTTCATACAGGGAGTAAATGCAACCCTCCCATCATCCTTTGCACTCTTGTACCTCTCTTTGCGCTCTGCTGGGGGTAGTTTTTATCGTTTTCACTCTGGACTGAATTCACGTCAACACCTCGTCCCAACATTGTTAGCAGGCTTCACCGAGCAGTAACCTGATAGTTTTGAACAGCTTCCCGGAGATGACGGGAGCCAGAAAAGTTGGGCACACACAAAAAAAACAAAACAAATCAAAACAGGGCGATGAAGCTGTTTGTTCCTGGCAGCTTTCAGCTCCCCCCCACCAAATCCGCCGAGCTCAACACAGACGCACGCATTAGCCGGCCTTACTGTAAAAGTACGGGTGCAAAGGGGTTGTAAAGTTTGAGGGCGAGGATGTATCTGCACTCTCAATCCCACTTAAGAGCCAAAGCGCTTTCCTCAACATGCATTAGATGAAAAGTTCGACGTTTACATGCTACGTGAAGGGTTTATTGGTAAAAGTGACGTTGTCTTGGGCTAATAGCCGGCTGGCCATCTGGAGGATTGGTGGTGAAGCGGCAATCAGCCAGTGGAAGTGTGTAACCTCTCAGTGCTCACATCAAGCATGATGCCAACACCAGGCTGTCAGGAGAGTGAAATACGGCCTGCTGAGAGCGTACAGTAATATGTACAGCATGCATGACATGGGAATAAATGTGTAACTTAAAGAGGAGTGGAAGTCAGGAAGCAGATGGGGAATTTGGCACCTCTAAGTCGAGAGTTTTTGGATTCTTTGTATAACATGGGCATTGAGATGAAACTGTTACAGTGTGGCAGAAAAATCAGACAAACTGATCAAACTTTTTTTCGGCCTCTCACAAAAACTCAGCCCATGAGTCCCCGAGGAGGTTTTTCTTTTGTGCTGATTCCTGTTCAACTTGTCAAGTCTCTTGGGGACACAGTGATGTGGTTTTTAATTCAGTGTTTGTTTAGAGCATCGAGCTTCGTGATTTTAATGAGGATGTGTGTGCAGGTGTGTGTGTGTGTGCATGCTTCACTGTGTAGGTATTAATACAAATGAGCATCTAATAGATGGTGTCATCTTTTTTGTATCCGACCCCCATCATTAAAGGCTGTGATCTGTCATGTTTCCACCCTACACACACCCTGCAGCCACACACACACATCTGTACACAGAGCTGTCAGTGCATTGACAGATGGGACTCACTGCTGCGTGTGTTAGTGTGTGTGTGTGTGTGCAGCCCCCCAGGGAGCAAACCAGTCTCAACACACACCAACGGGTGATGGGCTAATGCATTGTAAATGATATCAATAACCTGAGCCCGCCATGTTACCTGGTGTTTATGAGCTTCTGGTTCCTTTGTCTGGAGAGGTGTGTGTTTATGTTTGGTTGGGGGCTGTAGGTGGGAGGAGTCTGCACATAAATCCAGAGACAAAGATCACTGGAAACATCATTTCTCTTTTCCCCCTACGCTTATTTCCTCTTCATAGCGTTCCCTATAGTTCTTCATCCCCCTCCATGTTCTTTTAATGAAGCTCATTCCTCATATTCCCTCTCTGTTTGAGCATATGGCGCTTCTTTATTGATGAGTTCCAATTAAGCCGACTTCCTCATCAGACGATGCTTGATCAGTGGAGCTGATAGCGCCGTTTTGATGGATTTTAGTGTTTCCCTGTCATCTTCCTCACAAAGAAGCTCCTCCGTCACAGCCCCTCACTCATGCAGCCTTTGTTCCCACTTAAAACATCCACTCCCTGCCACTTGGGATATGCATGCCCTAAATAACAACACGCACTCCAGCACGCATTCTCAGATCATTCACACGTGCAGATACCCACTGTTTTTTTTTTACTTTAGGAAAGGAAAAGCCCTGAGCTGCCAAGACTGGTTTGTGTGCAAAGACAGAACAGATACATTTGATCAACACTTGTCATCAGGATTGATGCTTTGGTTTGTGTTTTCATGGTACGAGATGTTCTGAGCTGAAGGAACAGACAAGGAGGAGAAATCTGTTACAGATGATTTACAGAGAGTGAATGTTTGATTGCCTGCAGGGTAAGAGGAGGATGTTCCTCTGTCGTCAGCTTACTTAAGAAATCAGTCATTTCTTTAAACCAAGTTTTAATGTGGGAATGATTTTGGAGATTAAACATTTCTTCTGACTGTGATGTCAACAGGAGTCAACATGAATCAGTCAATAGTTTGTTTCTCCATTGTCACCTTCAGAGTCTGTGACACTTGATATTAATCAGTTCTCAAACATTGCTTTATCCAATTGTGTTCAATATTCACACATCACATCTTAATTTTGTAGATTGCCACATCAACATCATTGCCCCTACCAAGGAGGTTATGTTATGTTATGTTATGTTTTGTTATGTTGTGTTTTGGGAGAGTTTGCCTGTTTGTCTGTGAACAACATAACTCAAAAAGTAATGAACAGATCTTCATGAAATTTTCAGGAAATGTTCAAAATGGGATAAAGAAGAAGTGATTAAATTTTGGAGGTGATCTGGATCACCGTCTGGATCCAGGATTTTTTTAAAGGATTCTTTATCATTGTGAGATAGGGCTGTTTTCACCATATGTGTATATAACTCCACGATAAATGGTCGGATTGTTTTGCAAAACAATACAAGACGAGGTCATTATAATTTCTGACAGATGTTAAAGTAAGATCCAGATCCTGAAAATATTCTAGATACTAAGATCTAGAATATGAAATATGTACTGGGTCATTATAATTTTAAACACTGTCAAGTAACAAATTATCGTACAAACCTGCAACTAACACCAAATTGTAGCAGACAGTCTGCTGAAAGGGAGTTTAACATTAAAGTAGGACTAAAATGTTGGTGACAATCACAATATGCTTGGTGGAGGTCTGTGCTCTCTGAGTGCTTTTCTAATTAAAGTAACTTTTCTAGAGTCTGTAATGAGAGCTGCAGCTATAACAAGGGTCTGATCTTCATAGCATTGGTCAGCTACAGAGGAGGAGCTGCTGTGGAATATTAACCAATCAGAAACTCAGTGTCTAACACAGCTTTGCAATAACAAAGGGATGGTGTTGTGTATACATCACTACCTGGCTACCGGCGAACAAACATTAATTCACATAATATTTTATTATTTTGAAAGGACTTGTGTTTACAGTTTTATAGATAGTCCCACTGAGCCTCATTCACTAACAGTTTATACGCACCAATATATACTTAAACCATCTGTATAAACCTTTGAAACACAAACCTTTGACTCATCAATATTTTCATACTTGAATTCTTTTTACACTCCAACAAATGTAGAACCTCCTCAGACCATGGGTATGCACAAATGATAATGACCAACTCTCTCAGAAAATGTAAGCATATGCACTATTGACTAAAACATATTTAAAGGGACTTACAGTGAAAGGAAAAAGGCTTTAATAAGACTCAACATTAAAAATTGTGAATTCACTAAATGTATTAAACAATCATAAAACTGACGCCTTTTTACCCTTTTTTCATACTTAAAATAGTGAATGTTAAATTAAATCCTTAGTTTACAATTAAAACTATGATAATGTGCAAAACTGGCTGGTTTACATGTGTCATGAATCCAACGGTGTACACACTGATTTAATACACACAATAATAACATTTCTATGCATTTTTAAGTTAATGAGACCCAGTGATACCACAGCAGTCCATGTTAACAGATTCATATCTGCTTGTTGTGGGAGAGTTATCATCAAACTGTCCTCCATCAAATATCCTTCTTCTGTGAGCTCTGTGGTTGACACACCATTAAAAATATACAAGACAGCACTGCTGCTTTCATCACCACTGCTCATAGTTTAAGCTTCTTTACCACCCTCTCTGATCTGGAGCTGTTACGGTTTAAAAATATTCATGTTGTGTAGCCTTCTGAGTTAGCATGCTAACTGGAACTGAGGTTGTAGCCACATTGTTTACTGGTTTTACCTTACCTTACAGTTTTTGGTGTCATGAAGCAGAAGCCAAACTCTCTGAACTCTTTTCCGTGGATTGACTTGACATGACGTGGGATCAGTTTGCTTCTGGTGTTGCTCATGTTAGTGAAAGTAGTAACTGTTGTCAGGGGGTTTTTACCAACTGGAATTAAGCATTGTAGACAGCACAGGGTGATACAATTTTAACATACCATTTTAGAGAAAATAAACATGGTCCTGCTTTTAAGAAAGTAAAGAAATGGTTGTTAGTCAAGAGGAGCTTGAGTGTTCATATACAGGGCTGTTAAGGAGCAATAGCATGGCAGATGGCACACTTTATTAAATGAGCTACTCAAAGCTTTGATTGTTAACAAGCTTTGTGTCAATGTCTGTAATTCTGTGATGCTGTTTCACAACAATCACTTTAAGACAAGCTTTTATCTGCTTGTCTAATCTAATTTAGCTTGTTTTATTGTTGTCCTGGTATTTTACAGAGAGCCCAGTTACTCCCAGGGGTGTTTAGGCCAGGCTATTAAATGAGTGAGGACACAGTTTTATGGTAAACTGTGTTTAACATCTTTAGAATGAAAGAAACTTAAAAACATGTTTTATCGTGTTGAATATTTGTTGGCTCACAGAGTTGCAGAGCTGCTATTGAAATTGTAAATCGCAAAAGCTAAAAAAAAAAAAGATCATTGTGACTAATATTCTGTGGCTGTCCATCCAGTAGCTGTGGGTTGAGATAATTCATATCAGCCTCTCGGACAAACCCACACTGCCTCCTCCTCTTCACAAACTCCTTTCCAAATTATGAACAAAATCTCACTAAACTCTGAATCTTATCAGTTTTGAATAAAGAAAAGTCAAAGCATCACAAACTCAAAGCTGCTGGACTCGAGTGGGAGACGTTTGGGAGCTGTTTTGATTTAGCGAAGGATAAAGGTTGAACTGTGAACCGTGGAGGAAGAGTGGAGCAGAAAAGCCTCACTGTTTCTTTTGGATGACTGAGGACTCTGTGAAAGAGTAAAATCAGGAAATAAAAAGGCCATCTAAAGGCCAGAGGATGTGTTTTCTGCTTGGAAAAAAAAGTCTGGGAGAGAAATGGGATAGTGGGTAAGAAAAATACAAGCTCTGATACATGGAGGGCAAGCTGCCTCTGTAATAGCTCCTCATTATAACATTACATAATGTTTCAGGAAAGTGTTAGGGCTTGACAACAGATGTATGATTTCCTAACATGAGCATACATATGCAGCACATATGGAGAGCACAGTTATAGTGAGACACAGAGGAGGAAGAGATGGAGGAGGAGGAGGAGGACCCAGAGCCCCAGATGGTGGCCAATTATGTGATGCTGAGAGTTTAAGTGAGAACAAAGGAGCTCATCACAGCCAGAGAAATGAAACGCTCTCCAGAGAGACACCGTGAATCTTTCTCTCCACACATTTTATACCGTTCTTTTTGTCTGGTGGAAGAGTCAGGGTTCAGGAATAATTGGAAACAGTCTGAAGAGGTGGGGGTTCAGCTGATAGCACCACACGAACACAAAGACTGGTGATTTCGTCACTTAGATAAAAACCATGCGAGGTGGTGAGAGCCAATAAGTCCAGTTTGGAGAGTTTGAGTTTTCAGTTTTGACACTTCAGGATCAGCTGACTTCATTTTCATAAAAATGTCTTATTCTCTCCCTCTTATTATTTCAGCTGCGGCTCCAGAGACTGAAAACTGTCAGGAATAATTCAGAGGCTGAGCCGTCAGAGGAGAGATTGCTGACAGAAGCAAGACATGGCCCTTAGTAATGACAAGTAGACTTAAATGAACATCCAAAGCTCACTGTCTTTGTTCCAAACTAAAACGTCTAATCCAGTTTTTTACAAGAAAGAACTACTGTTTGCAAAAAATCAAATGATGAAACAACATTTTAAGGTTTCATAGAAATTCCTCTTGAGGAAATCCAGCTTTGATCTTTGGTGGTCTCTGCGTACAAACTGTTTCTTCTATTGAATTCTGGGACATTCCAACATAATCCACTTTTCTTTTTTTCTCACTGGTGCAGCACAATCATCCTTTCTTCTAAATCACATTTAAACTTCACATTCACACATTCCCTGGCTGCTCTCAAGCTGTGGATTTATAGACAACAGATGACATTGGGGGAAGAGATTCACCTCATCCCTCTCATCATGGTCCCAGTCTGACTCTCTGAGGACCAAAGCTCATTTCATGCCCTGCTCTGTCTGCCAGCACACCGCCAGGATCAGCTCATGGATTGTCGAGGGTTCACCTCAGCCAAGGGTCTGTGAAATTCCCTGTGTGGTCGAAGGAGGAGTGTCCTCTGTGTGGAGATGTACCCACTCTTTTTCTTCTTGTGGAAGGCAAAAATGAAAGTTGTACAGAGCGTATAAAAAAAGAATCAGATTATGTTGTTATATTCCAATCATCGCTTTATAAAGCTGGAAGAAGGGAGGCGCTCACCATGTGGTTTGACAGAAAACTCAGAGCTCTAACAGGAAACCACTGTTTGTCTCCTGTTTCTAAACAACATGTAATGGTAAAATCCACAGTGGTTGTCCTCCATCTTTACCCAAGTGGCTTTATAGTAACAATGCTAACTAAGCCTCCAGACCATGACGGTAGAAATTAGAGCTGAAACGCAACGTCAACTAGCTTAACCCCAAACCTCTAAAGGAATCTTAGGTCTGAATCTGACCAAACCGTGACTGTGATGGTGCTGGATCAGTTACATTAACATGTCCTTATGGGAGCATGGACCAACCACATAAACTGTCAAAGACTTTTCTGTCCTGTTGTTTCACGCTGATACACATCAGAAGCCTCAGCTGTCAGTTACGGTTATGTCATTTCTAGGGATGGGTACGAGTAATTGGGTACTCGAGTACTCGAGAACTTAAACCTCGGCAGATGATCCAGAATGCAGCAGCACGTCTGGTCCTTAACCAGCCCCAAAACAGCACATGTCACCCCGCTGCTCATCTCTCTTCACTGGCTTCCAGTGGCAGCTCCAATCAAATTCAAAGCTCTTCTTCTGGCTTACAAAACATTGACAAGAATGGCTCCAGCTTACCTGGGGTCCCTCATCCAGGTCTTCACTCCTTCTGGCCCACTACACTCTGCTCATGAAAGATGCCTGGTGCTCCCAACGCAGTGCGGCTCCAAATCACTAGCCAGACTCTTCTCCTCTTTTGTGCCCAAATGGTGGAATGAATTACCAAACTCTATACGATCCACAGAGTCTCTTTCTACTCTAAGAGATGTCCGAAAACTCATCTGTTCAGGGAACACTTGGGTCCTTAATCTGACCCTTCTCTTTCTCTTTCTCTTTGTCCTCAGGGGTAGAATGAGTCAGAAGGTCTCAGACCCAGCTCTTAGTGAATTTTCAGCATTAATTACTGAATGTTGTTGAAAGTTGAAGTATATTTTTGCAGCAATTAATTGTGGTTAGTTGGCTAGATTATTCTTCATTTAATTAAAAAAAAAACAAAAAACCCTACACTAAATGGCAGCCCCTGCAGCTGAATAACTTGTAGAACTGTTGTCACACTGACTAGGCTTTTCCTTCTGTCAGAATTCTTGCTTGTGTTGTACGTCCCTTCGGACAAAAGCGTCTGCTAAATGAAACTGTTGATCTGTAGAACTTGCCATTAAGCCCATTATTCAAGTAACATTTTTTTAATCCCATACCTGAGCAAGCGCTGCTTTTGGCAATAGAACTTGAACAAAACAACGTTACATGTGTGACCTAGCATTTTGTCTTCTCCCTAACTGAAGATACTAGGTAGGAAAATAATTAGCAGGATACAAAGTTATGACTCCTCCGGCCACGGCTTCAGCACACCAAACCAGAGTTCAGCAGAAAATACTTTTTTACGGCAGCTATTGCAACTCTCTAGGAACATACTATTACACCAAAAGCAAAAGCTTAACAAACGTAGAACTGTCTGCTTCACCTGCAAAATGTCAGTCAACAAAAGTGATGTCTGGAAGTACTTTGACAAAAACCATGAAGTTAATATGCAGAGATAAGATATCTGACATTAAACTTGGTGGTGTTAGTAGAGCCGGAGACCAAGTCACTACAACAGAGAACATCATCTACAAGAGTGGAAAAGATCCACGTAAAGACTTAAACTAGAGTCTAGGATGTCTGTGTCCAACGGACCCTATTTTTTGTTAACAGTTAAAATAAAAATAATCAGCGAATATTCCAGTGCTCGTTCATCAGATATTTAGAGTAGTAAGAATTACAGTTAATTACCATCCCTCATCATTTCATCTTTTTCAAAAAAAAAAAGCTGCTCTGGAAAAGGTTTATTTTTTTAAACCTGGTTATTGGATCTTTTGCCACAAAACCTAAAGGTTAAATTAAGGAATCAGACTTTGCTGATGCTCCCCATCATACATTTTTAATGAGTGAGATGAGGCATTGATGCCACTTTCAGATTCGTTTATCTGGGCCATAAATTTGGAGCTGGAGGTAATCAGCTGGAGCTAACAGCTGGTTATCTCTGCCGAGCAGAAGGACGGGAAGAAGGTGGGAAAGGACTGTCTGACTGTGAAAATAGATAAAGAAAATCCACCTTCCAACACTCTTCTGCCCCAACACCATCAATAGTTAATTGTAATTTTTATTTTTCTTCACATGAAACCTGGATGTACACAGAGAGAGAAGTTTTGTTCAGAGGTCCTGGAGCTGACCCCAGCTGTTATCAGGCAGAAAGCAGGCATGTCAGGGTGGACACATGAAGTCAGACACTCAGTTACACTCACTTTCATTCTACAGACAATTTCAGAGTCATCAGTGAAGCTAACAGGCATGTCTCTGGACTCAGGACAAAGTCAGGGTACCCAGAGTAAAAGCAATGAATACACAGGAACACATGCAGAATCTCTGCCAGTCAGGACTTGACACTGTTAGACAAATCATCCACAAGAAAAAAAACATTTTTCATTTTAGTATTTGAATTTAAACCTTAAATAATACCATGCCAAATCATGCAATTGATAACTCACTTTAGTTCTTGATTTCTTTAGTTTCTAGTGAAAAATATCTTTGTTCATGTTTTATAACTGATAAATACCAACATAGAAACTTTAAACTCTCTGTGCCAAGCTTAGCTGAGCAGCTCCTGACTGGAGTCTGCAGTGATAATAACAAAGTGGGATTGATTTTCTCGTCTAATTCTCTGAAGGAAAGAGGACAAGTGTATTTTTCATCAATGTCAGATTATTTCTGTAAACAGCATCCTCTCCCCCGTACTTTATGTTTTCATCCTCTGCTGGCTGCTGCTTAAGAGACGTCCCTCTGTTTCTCCGCCGTCTTTTCTTCTTTCTCAGAGTCTCTGACCACCAGATGCGACTGTGTCTTTTTTATCCCCAAACACCCAGAGGGAGCAGAATACTTTCTCCCTCTCCTCTCCCCTCTTGTTGTTGTTGTTGGCAGCCTTTCCAACCATATTAAAGTAAATGGGCCTCAGCGACACACTGTGTCCCAGCATGGAGAGCCCGTTCTGGTTCAAAGTGGCCTGTCAGGGGACCAGAGCTGTTCCTACAGCATTAAGATATGATGGTTATCCATCTGTAGCTGACGTTTGTTCTGGACTGCTTGTGTTTTGAGCCCAGCTCTACCCCCCTCTGGGGGGAAGCTGGTGATCGTTTTGGACAGTTATGAAGCTTCAGCGTTTACTCAAACGTCTCTTTGTGAAAACGTTCTCCTCGGCTGTTTTGTTTAGACGTGATGGTTGTGCAGGAACGTCGATGCTTTCCACATGGCCATAGCTGGGGTCTGGGATTGAGCAAGAATTTGCCCACTGTGGTTCTGCACCTCATTATTCAGGATGGCTGATCCACAGTGGGGCTCTGCGAGGTTTGGTTTCTTCTAGGAACTGGGGATAAGTTAGAGAAGACAAAGTGGTGGGTGTCTGCACCAGAGGAAGATGGAATTGCAGTTATTTGCTGTAATCTCTCATTTTGTCCGCTAAAGCTTTAATCCAGTGTGCTCAGAGTTTTTCATGTAACAGAGTTTGTTTGTAGAAACTGAAGAAGAGGGATCACTCAATAAGCAGCAAAGCTTGTAAGGTTTAAGTTTCTTGGGCAGGGACAGATGGGTTTGTGTGTTGCTGGCTGATCTCCATGTTGATCTTGCTTCTTGATTATTCTGGGTCTACTGTGCAGCGTTAAACTCTCAACATTTCTCACAGAAATGTCCCAAACAAAGAGTTTGGAATGAATGAAGACGTTTGGTTGAAGAAAGTAAATATTTCACCACATTATGATGGTGGAAACAGTACACACTTTGACCTTTCTGATATCCTGATCATTGCTGAAAAGAGCCAATGTTTCTTTCATGATGGAGTCTGTGTGTGTGAGTGTGTTCAGTCCTCAGGTGAGCCTTGTCTTTGTTGAAGCAGCTTTATATCTCTCTGTGTCTGTGGGTGTATGCCTCAGTAAGCTGTCAGATCAGTCTTTATACGCTCGGCTTGGCCCCAGTAGCTCCACACAGGTGAGCGTTTAAAGCATGACTGCTGGTCGCCCGTTGGGAAAGAAAGAGTTCTCATAACAGACTTTGATGTTAAATATTATGATTCATGAAAACAAAACCTGGAGTTTTTAACGTTTCCACCTCACCATGTGAAGATTAGAGGAAGGGTCTGCAGAGATTTTTGTTACTTGTTGGAAAACGCAACTGGGCTCCTCCTCCTTGGCTCAGTGCCAGTGGCAGCCCACACCTACTGCCTCTGACTATGACTACACTTGCTAGCCTAGAAAAACACCCATAGCATCATGTTTCGATGTAGGAGAGACTTGAGAGACTTGCATCCAACTTAACATGTTAGCACAAGCTAATCACAGGTGTTTGGCATTTCTTTTCTTTTTGGTTGTGTTTTTTTTTTTTTTGCTCTGTGCCTTGTTCACTATCATGATGCTCGGGATAACTTCCACTGTTATTAACACGCAAAGTCACTTGCGCACTGTGCCCTCTGTAATTGGCTGAGGTAACCATGCTTACTACAGAAACGTCCTGATACAACCAAAACATCAACATACAGGCTGAGGAGAGGTTTGAGGCTAACGCAGACACTGACACACATGTATGGAGGTAGGAGACAAATTATTTTTTAGGAAAACCTTGAAGACCCTCCCTTTGAACATTAGCTGAGCATTAATCTGTGGCTCCAGGTACTGCAGCTGTTATTTTGGGTTTCTGTGTGCCGTTTTTGCATGTTTACAGCGTCTGAGAGGCATCTGCTGAGCTGCTGTTGTGATCTGACTGTGTTCATGGGTGAGTGAGGAGAGAAAGCCCCCAGCCGCATACAAACAAACAAACAAACAAACATGAATTTAGCTGCTAGACACAAGAAAAAATGAGTGGGTTTGAAAACTTCTTCCTGAAAGAAATACAAGAGGTAGTCCTTAAAGACTCGAAGGAGAAAGAGATTGCAGTGTTTCTAAAAGAGGAGCCTTTAGCCTTTTCTACACTGTGACCTTTAGACCTAGTGTACACATGAGCTTTACAGCGATGCTTAGAGACACATAGATTTGAAGTATAAGCAGTGCTACAGCAGGTCAAAGCATCACCTGGTGAGTGTAACACAAGTACTGCAGAATAAAGTTCAGGTTTATGAGGTTTTAGTGAGTGAGCAGCTTGGTTTTCCTCACTTAATTGTAGCTGGTTTAATAGTTGGCTTATGTGTGAAAAATGAGTTTCAAAGTAAATATTTTAGAGGATCTGGCAGCATCTCTGTCTTTGGTTTTTCAGTGTTTTCAGGTCATGGCTCAGAGCTACGGGCTTTTGTGTCTGTTTTCCCTCTCTTCACATTTCAGCAAGCCCTGATGACCTTTCCATATTCCTTCCACTCCACTTATCAGAGCAGCACAAGGCCTCTCCATGTTTAATGAAAACACACAAGAAACTGAGCAGCTTTGTGGTTTCTCTCTTACTCATCCTATATCATTTTAGCTTCATGAATTTAAGTAATGCTCTAAAAACTTCCTGCTACCTCCAGAGGATCAAGATTTCATAACTCTGGTTGCTGCTGAGGCCTGAGTCCTTGTTGTGAGTATGACTTCCCATGACATTATGATACTCGTATGTTAGTACGGTGAGGCGTTTGATCCTGCTTTATTACTTCCCGTCCTGAGGCGAAGGAGGGAAACTGACCATTTCCTGCGCAGACTGTGCGTACCACGTGAACTTTTACTTCCCTGTGCACCAGACCCTTATCTAATTTGTCTCTTAAATATCAGACGCTCCTCCCTCTTGAGTCAAGTTTGGTGTTTTCTGTTGCACACGTCTGCAAACAGGGCTGATGTTTTTTTCCAGTTGTTGAATCTGTGGACAGCTGGCAGCCATGCATGATGGGTGTTAATCTCCACTAATGAAATAACACATTCCTCACTCGGCACAGAAACACACTCTGTGATGAGTTAAATGATGTAACCAGCTCAAGAGAACAGTTAGATTTCTTTCACAACCCAAAGAGCGAAACTTTTTTAATTGACTTTTCAACGGTCTGACCCCGGCCCTCGCTCTGGGCCCCTTTGCCACCACGAATGAGCCTAATGATGATGTAATTGTTTTCATGTGCAGGGAATGTTTCAGTGTTCCCTCCTGACTTTTCTCGAGGATGTTTTGAACCCGTCAGCTGTGTCAGAGATGAACTCATTGCCAGCTTCACCAGATCCAGTCTGTGGTGCTGCGGAGCAGGCTCATCAGGGATCAGAGCGTTCCAGCCCGATCTTTTTTTCACACTCCAAGAAATTTTCAAAACAATTAATGAGTGCCGCTCAGCTCTTTCCTTTCCAACTCTCTCAAAACTGAATCTCCTCATGCGCACATAAAGTGGTCTGCTTTTTAAACATCCTGTTCATATCAATCTATAACTAAAACCATAATGTGTGGCCCTGGCTCAGTCAGAAGGTTGATGATTTGATCACAAGCTAATTTTCCGTTGTTAGCGTGTAAATGTGTGAGAATTAGATTAGCCAATACAGATGGTTCCCTATAACATCCTCCGTGGTGTGAATGTTGAAACGTGTTGAGACGTGTAAACAGCACTTCATAGGGGGTCTGAAAGTCTGAAAAACACTTTATAAAAACAAGTTTATTCACTGTTTCCCATTCAACAGCCTGAGTATGACTCTCATATGTTACATAATGTCACAGTTGTGCAAATTTGTCCCAGGGATATGAAGCATGGGAATGCACTCTGTGAAAAAAACCCTTTATGGAGGCAGAAGTCACCACACAGTTCTGCTAGTTTAAACATGAAAATCTCAAAACTGAAAAAAAGTCAAGAACTAAACTTACAGAGTTTCAGCAGCTCTTTCTCTGTCCATGGATTTGTCACAGAAGAATGTGTAATGTGTTTTTATTATTATGCAAATTTTTGTGGTCAAATTTCATTGTTTTGACATTTTTTCTTGGAGATAGTTACAGTGCTCTTCTCAAAATAAACAGATACATGTTCCCAAATCAAAGAGATAAGTTTCCAGTGAGAAACACAGGACCACCCCCACTGTTCCCTCGTCCCAGTGCCTTACATAATACACTACATAGCCATCAGTTTGTCCTTTAGTGGTTACTGCAGCTTGCTGCCTTCAATGGTTCAAGGCCCAAATCTCCAGTCACTGATATGGCTGATGCTAACCACTAGGGCTGGGAGGAAAAAACTCAATGTATCAGGATTTTTTGTTTAAAATTTGAAATCATGTTTTTTATTTATTTATTTTTTTATTATTATTTATTTATTTATTTATTTATTTTTGACCAAAAATAGATTTCTTAATTAATTAATTCATTTATTTATTTTATTTTATTTTTAATTTAAATTCCTTATTTTAATCTTTGTTTATATGCCAGTTTGGAAAAAGTTGAGACGTCAGATTCCTGTAATGAATTTCAACATTGTTATTTTTATTTTTATTTATTTATTTATTTATTTATTTATTCATTTATTTATTTATTGGGTTGGGGGGGGGGGGGGTGTCACGGCTTCAGGTGTTAAAAAAAAGCAAACTAAAAATTGGAAATATTGAAGAATCCCAATTTAAACGTAATCCAATCAGCACCCCATAAACCATAAAAGAATCTCACTGGGAAAAAAGCACATTTTCCCAGCCCTACTGACCACTCTACCAACAAGTTAGGCCCACAGCAACATGTAGTAGGGGCTCAACAGTCATAATCATACCCACATGCTAAGAGACAAAAAAACAGGTAAAGACAGAGGAGTAAGTAGATGGATGTTAAAGGAGCAAGTCTGAAAAGTCCTTATGGTCTAGAGCTCACCCACGCTGGGCTGGATTTTGCGCTCTGCCTCCCCAACCAGGATATTAGACAGTGGTCACAAAAACAGGGTCAGGGTGATAAACCTGTGTGAGACAGAGCTCACTTCGCTGGGTTAGGCTATACTACAAAATTTTTTTTAAAGGGGATAAAAGTTTTATATTTCATTTAAAATTCCAGTTTTCTTTTTAAGTGGTGGAATTTTATTGAATCAGTTCAGCCATTAACTTGGATTACACTTACTAAAATCATATGAGGCATTTGAAAGTCCTTGAGGAAATGACATCATAAAAGATAAAACTAGTCACAGGTTGACTTATTTTTGTAATGTGTCCTCTGTAGTAGCTTTGAAGGATTTACATCTCTACTGTCCCTTTAAGGCTGTAACCCCCTTCCCTCTGATTGGCCAGACCTTTGGGGGCAGGGTTATGTGCAGACTTGAGTGTTTGAGGCCCGCTCATTTAACATGTCATAAACCAGTGAAGAGATCCTAATGCCATGACCTCATCAATTTAGCGAGTCTCGTGAAGATTTTGTGCTATTTTTTTGATCAGTCATTTTGAGCAGTTTACTGACAGATTGTGTGATTTCTATGAGATATAGATTTGTAGAGATTTGAAAACCTCCGCGTTTAACATGAACATCCAGCATTGTTACTTTTTATGCACATGTAAAATATGGTAAAGCATTATACTCCCTCTTTAAAGGTTTAAACAAGGCTTTATGTGTAACAAAAAGACTCCAGAGAATCAGACTTTTCTGTGTAAGTAATTTATGCGCTTCCTTGTGACATTCTGCCAACTTGGAAAAAAAATCAGAACACTTTACCATGTCTAGATCAGTGAAACGCAGCAGTTTAAGCAGCCTTGCAAACAACACTGTCTTCTCAGTCTTTCTCAGATGACAAGTGCTCGCTGTGCATCACTTTGCTTGTAGCAGCCTGTTGCATAACCAGCGTGTCGTGCTGAATTCATCTGCTCAGTTTTTTTCTTTTTTTAATTTAAACGTCCCCTTGTACGATCATAAAAAGAGTTGATCCAGTAGGGGTGCCAGCCCCAGTGTGTACCTGTTCCCTCTCCTGGTTCTGCTTTCAGAAGTCTGTGTGGGTGTCCATGAAGGAGGGCACCTCAAAGTGTGCTTCACAGAGTCACAAACGGTTTGAATTATGTAATGTGGGTTGTGTAATAGCCGTGAGAGACAAGTGTACTGTACAAGAGTGTGTTCCTGAAGCTGCAGAGGAGTTGTTTGGGTTGATTGCGTCTCTTCCAACTTGTATCTCCTCCTCTCCTCCTCTCTTCGGTTTAACCTGATGACTGTCGACTCAGCCAGTGTGAGGCAGGCAGGTCGGCTCCTGTCAGAGAGGCCACTGTGATCCAGCCCTCTTAAGCCCACCACTGTGCTGCTGGGCATCGATTATGAGAGTGAAACACTCTTTTTAGTTTCTAATCCGTCTTCTTCATCTGTGAACTGGAAGGAGAAAGCTGGAGGAAGAAAGCAAAGGACCGGAAAGAAGAGACTTGGGGACAGGGGGTAGTGTTACATCAGTCAGCCTGAGGTGGTTTTCTGAGCTGCCCTGCTGACACCGTTACACACACGCTGGTCATCATAACAACCCAATCATCAGGGCGCCTGTTATAGGCTGAGGCTGGTTGATTCATCATCGATCGACTAATTGATTTTCCCCTTCCAGGTTGATGGCTTCTTCACCTGCTAATGAGGTGCTGACCTCACACTGATTATTTTCACTCTTTACTGGTGAAAGAAAAAGGGGGGGCTGGGCAGGATGGGACTGATGCACTTGTGAATTAGTTAACAGGATAACTGATCCAGTTTTGGTGGAGAAGAAAATGTCAGGCCTGGCAAAACAGATATGTTGATGAGGGTGGGTGTATTTCTTCATGAGCAGTGTGTTTTTGCTGATGGATGAAAAAACACACAACCCTGGTCCAAGTGGTAAACTTAAAAATAAAACCAAGGAGTGAAAGCAGCCATAGAGTGACGCAAAATATAAATGAAACAATACTACTTTTTTTTGAGTTCATTTAACAAAAATTACTTGAACTTTAATAATAAAAGTCTAGATTTACTCAAGTGTAATAGTTAATTAAGCCTATTGTTTAATGCACCATTTTGCATTTAATAAGTGTTTTAAGTCTATAATTAAAATGCAAAACAGTTTCTTGATTTTGTAATCCATTGAATGAGACTAAATGTAGTTTATGATCTTGACTTTATGTTAATCCTTGAGACTGCTTCACAAATGTGGTCTTAAACCATGAGTCCGAAGTAGAAGACGACTTATCTGGTGAATACTTTCAGACATTCAGTGATTCCAGTTTAATGCAACAACATTTTGCACTTTTCAGTATTTCCGTTTTGGTTTCTTTCTACGTTTATATGCATGAAACTGTTGTTCCCAGCAACAAGAAGGCATATGAGTTTTCTTAAATATCACCTTGAAGATGAGCCTGTAGTCAGTCAGCTCTCGTTTAACAAGAGCATCAGAGCATCTTGAACAATATTTCAAAAACAACAGAATGTTGTTTTCTATGACTTTTTAAACACTAAAACTGACGAAGAAGAGTAGACTCTCCTCTTTCATGTCTCTCCTCCTGTTTTTGTTCCAAAAAACAGAGAAAACGTAGATCGCGCTCGTCTCAGAAGCTCCACCCTGTGATCCTCTCCATGATTATCATCATTGTCGGCGCCACTTTCTCTCTCCGAACTACTGTGACACATCCTCATTTCGAGTGTGGGCTGCCTGAACTTTCCTGACTTGCAGCGTCTCACCATGTCTGTGTCATCCATCCTTCGATATCTCATACAAAGAGCGCACCGCTCTCACCTACAGTCTTTTACGAGCCTCGTATTGACTGACAAGCTCTACCAGACCCCGCCTACCCCAGCTGAAAAACATAATTCACTTCTATAGACGCAATGAGCAGTTGTAACCAAATTGGCGTCTATAGACATCAATGGCGGCCAATGAGTGAAGCACAGTCACAAAGTTATTCCGATATTTTAAATATGAGGGGTCTAAAACCAGCTAGTCTATAAATAGTAAATGGGCTTATTGTACTTGTTTAGTGCCTTTCTGATCTTAGTCAGCACTTTACACTGCTGCCCAGTGTGGGGTTCAGTGTTTTGCTCAAGGACACTTCATAATGTGAAATCTTTCAGGAGCTGGTATCAGACCCCAACTTTCCAATCGAGGCCCAGTTTAGACAACAGTATTTCATCTGAAAACGCTAAAATGCAGTGGAAAAAATCTGCGTTTACACGAAAACGCTGAGGGACTGAAAACGCTGTAGCATGTATGCCAGGCCTGTAGATGATGCTATAACTATCTTGTACTTTGGGGAGATCTCCACTGGAGTAGAGTTGGGCCGATCATCTGGTGTATTGGGGAATGCTAAGTTCAGAAGTGGAGCAACAGACGCTCTTTTTGTTTAAAGACAGTCGGCAGATACAGCAGATTGAGCAGCACAAGCACAACATGGTAGTCCGCGACAGTCATTAAAACAGTACTGTTGTGGTAATGAGCTGCTCCATGTCTTTCAAAGATATAGTCAGTCACTCTTCTCTGCATCATCTCTGAACATCCTAGAAACGGTCTCCTGCTGGATCTTTTTACTGTACTCTCCAGTTGCATAATACTCATACTTTCTTATCTCATTTGGTGTCATCCTGCTGTCTCGTCGCCTCCATCACTTAGCCACCCTCCTCTCCACTCGTGTAATCTTCCAGGTGGCTGCGTCTAGCCGGCGTTGGGTTTACGCTCGTAACTGAATTATTCAAGCAGGCGATGTGGTCGAGTGGGGCAGCGCTCTCTTCTTCGCTGGAACTGGGTCACACTGTTCAGATGTAACACAGCCTTGTCTCGGTCACACAGAGGGCACAACACGAACACTATAACTTCAGTGTGATGGATTCAGACACAGGGACGAGTGTGTCATCACGACCAGTCTGGACGTTAGCTGAAAAAACAGAAAACAATAAAACTCAGAGGTGATGTCTAAACCTGTGGTGGAATATCCTCCTGTTTGGGGGAAAGTTGAACCAGAAACTCAGGAGTATCATCTTTTGATGTGACAGTGATTCATCAGCACTGGAATCGAAACTCTGGAAAACTTGTTTTTCACCCGCTGTTGGGGTTTGAAATATGCAAATTTGTCTCATGCAGCTTTCTCTTTATTCCTAGTCGTGGGGGTTTATTTAAAGCAAACAAAAATGTTTTTGCTCGGCTCAGATTGTGTGGAATGATGTTTGCCTGGGGAAACATGGATCAGTTGTAATTAAAGAGAGTTGACTGTGTTGTTGAGCTGTCACCATCTCCATCTCCACTCAGGAGGTTGTGTTGTTTTTCTGTGTGACAGAAAGCAACTCTATTATTTGGTGAACAAATACAGTCAGACACCAGGATAGCATGCCTTCAATTTCAGCTGTCAGCCGTGTTGTTTCCTCTCTGTGAGTGGCTAAAATGATTATCGCGTCTTAACGGAGAATAATGACAGCAGAGATTAGAATAAATGCAGACGGTAGCTGTAAACAATTAAAGGAATAAGAGGAAGCACATGAACTGAAACACACAGAGGATGAAGAACAGCGTGTTCGCTGAGTGTGACCTCATTGTTTTTAAAGGAGGTTTGTCATGCACAACCTGCAGCGTTACTGCTGCACCACGGGCTCTTGCATCACTCTGCCTCTCTTCATCTTTTCTGCTTTGTGTCCTTCTGCTCAGTTAGCCTTTCCAGCCCTGTCTCCTCAGTCCAAACTTCCTGATGACTCTCCCGGCGATGATTTAATTTACCTGCAAGTGCTTTAAATAGCAGACTCTATTCATATCCTGGTGCTTTGTTTTTCCTCCCAATCACCATCCCAGAGAAGCACACACAAACACACAAACACTCTCGTCTTCCCATCTCAACCACACCCAGAAAACCACTACACACTCCAGCTCCATGCTAATGAAACCTCCGTCTTACCCTCCATCACAGCTTTTGTTCCAAAGTGCTTAATAAGTGATGGAGCAGTTAATCTGAGGAAGATGCCTCCAACGGCTCAGATGAAAGAGCAGCAGGAATAATCTGCACAGCACCCTAAGGCTGTGATTTCCCTCCCTGCCAAACCCCCTCCTGCCTCTGCACTCCCGTTTTAGCACCCCCTCTGCACCCTGAAGGACCCTCCCTCGAAAGCCCCCTCACACACACCAACTCACACTCACACTCGCCTTTCTCCCCCCTTCCTCTTGCCCAACCCAAAGTGAAGGCAGCAGGAAAAGATCAAAGAGGTGGAATAGGTCAACCTGTAAACATACTTATGGAGATCTCTCACATTCAATCTGACTGAATCACCCTCTCACATCACCCCCTGCAGCTCTCAGTGTCACCCAGCCAATCACGAGTCACACGGCGTTAACACGGCACTTTGTCATTTCTGATGAGTAAGTCATGAACTCCTGAGGCGCATCACCCTTTCTATTTGATTTCATCATTTTCCAGAGTCCCAAATGATCACCTTCACCTGCTTCTCAGGGATTAAAGGTAAGCTCCACACAGAGCCGTGGTCAGGAATATGAATGTGCGCTCACAGATGAAGAGGTAAGAGTGTAGCGTGAGATAGAGCAGGACTTTGAAACAGGCATGAACAGGCGGTTACTGTAAATCCTGAGGAGCTTGTTAAAACACACCAAACCACGCTAACCAAAAACAGCCTCTCTGTTCTCTGCTCACACTGACTCAGATGAAAACATGCACCCAAAACTGGTTGATCTGTGTTTGAAAATGCTATTAAATAAGAAAAATCAAGATACTGTTCAAAAGTTGCAAAAAGGACCATTTGTGCTGGATGTGTGAGTAACTGAAAGAACAAAAACAACTCACATGATTTGAACATTAAAGGTAAATCATAGTTAGGCAAAGTAGGATTACAATCTTGTGTCTGTGTTTTGGGATGACTAAAGCACAGACTTGAAAGAAGAGAAAATTGCTGACCTGTCTCAGTCTAAAACAGGGAAAACTGTCTTCATTAGCATTAGAATATATCTTTCTTATTTATTTTGTTTAGGGATAGGAGAATATCAGTATCAGGTATTGGGCGGATATCAGCCTTATTTCAAGGTATCGATATTTGAGAAGGCTGCTGATACCAGTAGCCGATACTCAAGGCAAAAAAATCTTACATTGAATAAGTCCTCCTCTTCAGTAGTTGGCGCTACATTGCTACAGTTTGACATTAAAGCAAATGTGCGAGTGTTAACAGTTACTTCGTTTTATTTTGCACTTATTTTAAAAAAAAAATTATTTAACCAGATAAATCCGATTGAGGTCAGGATCTCATCTACAAGGGCGACCTGGCCAAGAGGTCAGCAGCACACGCCAGATAACTTTAAAAAATGAAAAAATAAAATAAAATACGTTAAGGCAATAAATTCCATCCAGAGACAACAAATTGGTAATGGGTGAGCAGTAATTTTTCTAGGACAGCTACAATTAAAAACAAAGGCATTGTTCATGGGATTCTCGCTGTCCGGTGAGCAGGATGGAACGAAAATCTTTGAGTGACACCAGTTCAGCCATTTTCAGTTCAGTCTGTATCGTGATCCAGGCTGTTGGAGCAGCATAAGATAAAGCTCTTCTCCAAAGTCAGTTCGGACTCTGGGCACGTGTAATTGATAGACTGCACAAGAGCGTAAGGCATAGGTGCTTCTCGACTTCTGCAGCAGTGAGCATAAATAGGATGGTAATATTCCCAGAAGAGATTTATAAATCAGCAGCATCCAGTGGGTATACCTCTGGGAGCTCAAGGTGGGTCACTCAGCTTTAGCGTAAAGGTCACAATGATGAGTGAGACGTCCACAGCCAGTAACGAAATGCAATGTACAGTGGTATACAGTGTCCAGAGCCCGGAGACATTTGGTTGAGGCACTTATGTATAGAACGTCACCATAATCAATCAACGATAAAAAGTTGCAGAGACGAGATATTTTCGTACTCTGAAAGGAAAACAGGATTTGTTTCGATAGAAGACTTTAGTTTATTCAAAGAAAAAAATACTAAAACCCTGACAGTTGTAAGTTTTATTTTGACTTATCAAAAACAAGTTGTAAACTCATAAAGAGTTGTTTGCGTTTTATCTGGACTTAACGGAAAAGTGACTGTGCTGTCTTTTAGGGGTGGGCACCGAATTAGGTTCTTTTGTAGGTACTGACCGATTTCTGTCAAAAGTACAGGGTACCGATTCACGTAAAATTGAAAGGTACCATGTTTAGGTACCTAAATGCATCCTTGTGACTGTGAGGGAGTGGAAGAGTAGGTGATTTTCCATACCGGACATGAACACAGCATTACAACGTTATATATTGAAAGAATAAATATGTTAAATTGAAAAAACTTAAGATTTTTTATTTTTTTTTAATTTATATTTTTTACCACATAAACACAAAAAGTACAGAAACTTGGGAACGTTGAGTACCAATACCCATTGCCAGGTACTGGGCATCGGTACCGTATTGTTTTAAATGTGCAAGGTTCCCATCCCTACTGTTTTTTTTTTTCTTTTTTTTTTCAAAATGATCGGTACACAGTATCAGTGAGTAGCCGTACTGATATCATTCTGAATAAAAAGTGGTATCAACCATCTCTAACTTCGTACCTAAGGAAAACATGAAGAGAACAGTTTGTGCTTCTGTTTTGGGTGTAGCAACCAAAAACTGTCCTTATATCAAAAGCTTTCTCTTAACAAGCACAACTCCCAAAAGGTCAAAATATTTCTTTGACAATCTAATATCCATGCATAGATTTTCAGCAAGTTGGACTGGACAGATCATGAAGACACAAAAAGACACCAGCTGTGTGCTGGATCAGAGCCCAGGAACTTCTCACTGTTAGAAAGTCCCTTCAAAGCTTCCTCTGGAGCTGTAGTTCTTGTAAATGTCAAATATTCTAGTTTTTACTCAGGATGGAATTTATATCTCACTCACACACACACACACACACACACACACACACACACACACACACACAAACAAAGGGAGGGAGCAGTGAAGGCCAGAACAAACGTGTACTGAAGTTGTATGTTTCCGTGCTCGCACTGCACTGACACAATCTCTGTACACAGCCGCTCTGAAAATACACGACTGTCTGCCGCGTTCTCCAGGAATGGATTCAGAGCTGCTCCATATTCATGACGAGAGCCGTAGCCGTTAAATTGATCATTAATTTATCTCTGGCTCGGGAAGGTCTCCGTGATTGGCAGAGCAGTGCTGAAGCCTGCAGGAGTGGAGGCCGGAGAAACGCAGAATCAACAGAATCACAGAGTCTGTCAGGGAGCGGCCGCAGTCCCCTGTGGAGAGTAGCGTAAAAACCAGGACCTTGTTTAACACGCCCTGCCCCCCCCCCTCTGGTCTGGTCATATGGAGCAGCTTTACGAGGGGCCGTGCCACCCAGCACATCTATAATTAAGAGGCAGAATGGTCCTGATGTCAGAGCCGAGTCGCTCTGAGCTGAGCCAGCTGCTCCTTCACCTTTATCTGTTGTAATCAAACGGTTTTAACGGGAGCTTTAAAGTTCAGATCTCTTTAAGGAGACGTTTTCTCTTTTTAATTATCTACTTTCAACAGAACAATAAAAGCAAGAGGAGGAGAGGGCTGTTATGATAGTGATGTTGGTGGGATCAGAATTGGCTGTCAAACCTTTGACTGTTCCTCAGTTTGACAGCCACACCAGGTTTAAAACAATTACCTATTGAAAATAATAATAATGATAGTAATACATTTTATTTGTAAAGCACTTTTCATCAAAGTGATCTCAAAGTGCGACAGTAAAACAAGGTTAAAAACAAAACAAGGTTACAAAAAGTTTAAATCCCCAAACCAGGAACCAAAACACATTTCAAGTCTCACCACTTCCACTAATGAATCTTTCTTCTCTTTTGTTTCATGAAGTCTCTCGTTCCCTCGAGAATTCTTAATCTTATCTCCTCGTTGGACACACTCCTCCTCGACTGCCTACATCATTTTTATCATCCTCATGTCTCCTGAGCTCAAGGCCTCACACACTTCACCCTCACGTACGACTTATTTATCTCTTACATACATTTTTTTCCTGTAAGGACGCCTTATTTTGCTCTTCTTACACACAGAAAAACCTGTTCAAAAGCTCAACGGTGAGCTAAAATACTAACGCCAAACTCGGACAAATATTATCCTGGCACGTGTCTATCCTGTGATTATTGTGTACTTAAATGTCAGATGTGATGTAAACTTGGGTTTGAGGGTCTGTGGTAGTCTGTGTGCAGCCTGTTCAGGACTATCAGGACTGTTATTAAATGTGTGGGTGTGAGCCCGCAGGATTCTGGGTTAACATGTACAGCACGAGGGCGTGTTTTAATGCCATTAAAAGTGCATGAGCTGACACTAGACAGTGAATCACTGTGCGTATAGAATAAATGTATTCTATATGTGTGTGTGTGTGTGTGTGTGTGTGTGTGTGTGTGTGTGTGTGTGTGTGTGTGTTGTGGCTGAGAGTGCTTCCTGTATGTGTTTTTCACCCCATGAGTTTTCATGACGTGATGTGAAGTGAAGTGTTGGACTCTGGGTGACCTGGTGGTATAGACGCCTGAAAGCTGTTGCTATACTCCGAGGAATAAGTTTACTGAGGGTAACTCCGGATGGTTTCACATCATGCAGGGTTAACCAAGAACGATCTGTACCATTTTTCTTTTCCCAGTACTTACCAGCGCCTCGACTGTCCGAACTTCAGTATCAGCAGCCAGTAGGCTTCCTCTAATACTAGCCCAAATAAAAATTAGGGCTGGGACGATATACTTTTCTCACAATTTGATTCTTTACAATTTTTTGGTTGCCCCTTCAATTTAAATTAGAATTCTTTGATAGTTCCAATTTTTAGTTTGCTTTTTTAACACCAGACCATTTGAAAAAGTTGAATGATGATGTCTGCAGACTATTTCAGGAACCATATTTTCCCCCAAAATACACATTACATGTGATTCAGTTCTTAAGATTTATTCAGGGGATTTGATATCTCAACTTTTTCAAAAACTAAAATGAAGGACTTAAATTTTGAAAAAAAAAAAAAAGAAATAAAATCACGATTTAAAATCAATACATTCATTTTCCACACCTCTAATAAAGGTAAAAATATATACCAGTTACTGGAAAATGTGCGCAGATGTAATTTAGAGCCTTCTGTGTTGTTTGGCCTGGCTAAAAACTCTGGAGAAATTCTGACCTGAAAACAAGCTAAGCTGATGTAGCTGCAGCTCGAATGAAAACCTCTCATGACAAACTTTGTCTGCTCAAGATTTTCAGGAATTGATTTGATATTTAACAACAAAATTGTTTGTTTTATCAAAATTATCTCAACTAAAAAGCATGATTCAAAAAACGGCTTGGGTATGAAACGCTAATTTTGCTATCAGCACACGCTGTATGGGGGGTAAATATTTTTTTAACTGCGGTTTAGAAGATATTAGGATTGTCCAATCAGAGACATGACTTAGCTCACATGACAAATGGGCGCCCTATAGCTGTTTTATAGGAAACTCAAAGCCTGAATCATATCCAATATGGCTGCCTCTATGAATTGGCTTCATTTCACTGTTTCAGGAACAGACGTGACGTTGTGGAGGATTCATTCCTGTTTTATACAATCTGTGTTAACAGCACACTCTTCCTTCTGATCTGTCACAAAGGTTTCCAGTAGCAGCCACAATAAGTAATGTGATAATGGTAATGTCGTGTGGGCTGTTGTTTGTGGAGGTGGGAAGGCCTGAGCTTTTGAGGGGGGCTGCAATTCATAACATCAGAAAGTGTTTTTGGTGAGTCATCAAACCCCCAGTCTGAGATGAGTCTTGAGTCGTCGGTGAAGCCAAAGACAAACAACAGTCAAGTCTAAGTCCAGTCCTTCATTATTTATATTCTCATTAAATGAAGGGTCACTGTTACATTACACACTTTTGGCTGTGTAAGCAATAACCAACTGTGATGGATGTGTTAAATACACACTTAATTAAAGAGCATACGATTGACTGACTGACTTAATAAGTGGAGTTACAGAAAGTTAACAATATGAACAAAAATGAGCATTTTTTTTAATGAGTAATCACATTTATCAACTTTGCAACAGTGGGATCTCTGCATTCATTTGATCATTTCAGATTCACCTTTTTAACTAAGGTTTATGTCCCTTTGAGGAAAAAAGAAATCAGCTTGAAGTTCAAATGATTTCACAAGCGAGGTATTTTACAGGGATTGGTAGAGTTAACTGTCAGACACCTTTGTGTCATAACTAATTTAACGTATTTCTGAAAATGCTCTAATATGATCTAATAATCCTCAGACATATATATAAACTCCCTTTGATGCGTGGCACTCCTCTCTGACATGAATCTTGTGTACATGAATTGAGACCTGGTGTAGGATTGGAGCACACTTTAAACTAATGTCCAGATTGATAAGTGACCTGTGTGTGTAAATGAGGGTACACCCATTGTTCGGTCATATGCATGTTTGATAAATTAGGCTATCATTACAAACAGCTTGCCAAAGTAAGTTAAATTAGGCATCATATTTATTTTTCAGGGTGAATCATTTTCTTTAACATGCCACACATGTTGCAGTGTTCTTGGATTCAGTTGCTGTTAAATCAGCTTCAGTATCTTGGTAGGAACTGCTGATGAGCAAGATGACACGTAAATATACATGGATGTGATAAATACCAACCTTCACTTGATACCAAATAAGTTCATCAGGCTTTGTAGAACAAAAACAGCTGATTATCAAGAGTTAGTCTGAGTCCATCTTATCCATCAAGACTGTGTCTGAGTCTGAGTCAGAGTCTGAGCCAAGTCTTGGATTTGAGTATCAGATCTTACATTGTCAGCCTGGGGATCCTGATACCAGCCGGTATTGAGGACAGGTCATGATAAAGGTGATCACAACGGAGCAGCTCTAGCTCCAGCGTTCCTCCACAGTGGAGACACCGCCCGCCCGCAGCGCTGAAACGTCTTGAACTCATATGTAACAGTAAATGAACCCATCTATTTCTGTGTTCCCCTTCTGTCTCATCTTCCCTAAAAATACCTCCCAGTGGGTTTTTCTCTCTCCACATTGCCAAAACATGGTTTTCCCAGACATTCTTTCCAGGATGTGACGCATGAAGAGCGTATGTCTCATAGTTACAAACTCTGGGAGTTAAAAATACTCTGTGGTGAGGGTTGGCTGAGGTCTCCTCCATAATAACCCCCCAAACCCTTACATTGTCAGTCATAAAGTCAGACGTACAGGCTGTTCTGTTCACTGTTTTTACTCTCCCCACACAGCACAGGCTCACCCACATGTTTTTACAGCTTGGTATCTGACTGTCTGCTGATATCTGAGGCGACTCATGATGGCATGATGACTTTTGGTATGTCTTCAAGATACGTTAAAACAACCAATGGATGCACTCATGCACTCAGTCATTCAATGGGATTCTTTGCAGAAGTTGATGTTGATGTTTTTTTCACATTTTCCTGAATTACAGTTTGTGTCACAGTGTGTTTACGTCTGTCCTGCTGTAGTGTACACACAGCTGTGTGCAAACATTCAGCAGATCAAGGAAACTTCATGTTTTTCCTTTTTATCTGATCTCCTTCATGAATCAGCCAGTATCAGTCCGCCTACCAGCAGACACCGACGCCGAACTAGAGTTTTAAAATGCATCTTTGTGTCTGTAACCTTTCCCCAGCAGAATATCTCACCCCTCTAATTCACATGGGGAGGGGACACCACTGCAGATGGAGATGGAGTTTGACAGGCAAACACAGACTCCTCTTCCCCTATCGATCCATTATACACAGAATACGCCTTTTAAGAGCAGCCAGCTCTGGGTGCCCTGCTGAATAAAGATGGTGATTCGCTCTGCGTGTCTCTCAGGATGTGTGTGCAAGCGTGCGTGTGTGTGTGTGTGTGTGTGTGGAGAAATCAGAACTGTAAGAGCGTGGTAAGAAGAAGTCATCTGCAAAGAAAGGCTGGTAACAAGCACACAGACAGAGAGGAGGAAGAGGAGGAGGAGGAAGAGGATTAGGGTGGCAAGGGGAGGAGAAAAATGCAGCTTTTGTCATATTTTAAAGAAGATTACAATGTTGGAGAGTTTAAAGCCGCTGAGACTTTGTTTCCCACACTTATAGACGTTTAAACCCTTAAATAATCTAACCTCGACACCTTTGCTACCTTTTTTTTCAGCATTGCATTCCTCTCTTTACTCACTTCCTGTGTGCTGACCAGCTCTGGGAAAGGTTGACAAGGGGGCAAAGTGCTGAACGAAACACAGAGCAGCAGCTCCATCACTCTTTCCCTTCATTCCTCGTTGACTGTTTATTGCCCTCCTCTCCTCTCCTCTCCTCTCCTCTCCTCTCCTCTCCTCTCCTCTCCTCTCCTCTCCTCTCCTCTCCTCTCCTCTCCTCTCCTCTCTTTGGAGGTGTGTCCATCAACATCTGGAGAAGCAGGGTCCACTCAGTGACAACAGGAGCTCATTCACTCCCCCGATCCTCCTCCTCCTCCCCCTTCTCTCTCTCCTCCCTCTCATTGCTGCGCTCCGCTCTCGCGCTCTGTGTCTGTGTTTGCCGTGGATGAAGTCAGATTGCACAGGGAGGAGATGTTGGCAGCTGACTGTGGAATAAGCTCAGAGAGAAACGGACGGACGTGGATTTTACTATCAGGCTTATCAGAGAGACCATGGCAGCATCTGACTCTTCTTCTTCTCTCACTCTTTGTTTGAAGTGAATATTTGACTGAGAATCAGCCTGGACCACTTTTTTTTCTGCTTGTGAATCTCTGGACTGGCTTTTCAACACCTGGTCCGGTGATCAGTGTGAGGTTACGTGGGGACCCACCCTCCCCTCCTCCTTCTCCTGGTTTTTAAGCTGTAGAAGGAGCACTCAAAGATTTTCAGGATGACGGAGATCCTTGTCTCGGATATTAACTTGAATGATGTGTGTGAGCGCCTGGAGCAGCACTGCTGCGTGGACCAGAACCAGCACAACCTGTCCAGCCAGCCTCAGACCCCTGTGCTCAAGAGGCACAGCAACACTGGGGCCAAACTGTGGGGCCGCGTCCGCAGCAAGCTGCTCAGACAAAAGGTCTCTTTGGCTGACATATGCACACACAAGCTGTGTTTCCTCTCTTTTATCATTTGTTCTGTCCTATTTATCACTCTGTCACTTCCATCTGTTTGCTCTGCCTCTCGCCTCTCGCCTTTATGTGTGTGCTCTCTGTCTCTGTGGTGGGCTTCTTTCAGAGCAGAGGTGACCATTGTTCTTGTCTGACGGCTCTACTGAGCAGGGGAAGCAGGGATGTGGTGTCAGATGAAACTATGACCTGATGAAACTCCAGTGACAGGAAATATAAGAAGTAGTTTAAGAAAAAAGTTAGATTTTCTTCTTTCCCTTTAAAAGAGCCAATCCTCATACACTCACATCCATCTTTCTTTTCAATCTTTATTTATTGTGTAAAGAGAATATTTTTCAGCCACTAACGATTATTAATCTCACTGTTAAGGCATGACTGATGTTAGATTTTTTTTTTTTATTAAAAGCAAAAAGCCTGGAAATGCTGATTACCTCCTTTGATGCTGAGCTGTACATCGTGTTTTTCCAGGTGGTAAAACTCACAATCCTTTCTTTTACATCTAAAAAAGTTTTCCTCCATCATTTTACCTGTCTCTTTCTTCATTATGTCTACATAAACTGATCAGTCATGACTTATTTAAAGCTTCCAGTGATGAATGCACAGGATTTCCAAATCAGTTCCCCTCAGCCTGGAGATATTTCAGTGTCAGATTAGCGCCCCCTGCTGTCCATTTTTAATATCTCCATACAGTGACAGCTGATTTCAATGCACCTTTGGCATTTCAGGCACAGATTCTACTAATTAACCGTCAAAGTAAAGCAAACAGCCTCTGAAACATGCATGTGGCCTGCTTTATTGTTTTGCACATCAGTTGCATGTAAAAACAAAGTTTTATTAAGGGTTTAGTGTTTTTAAAGTGTTGTGTTTCAGCGTTTCACTGCTTGTTGTTCTCATTTTTATGCAAAATCCCAGGAAGTTGATGGTTATTTACATTTTCTTACTACTAAAACTTGGAGTTAAAGCGAAGGTTGGGTGTGCTTTCACAGACTTGAGTGGAAAGTTTTGGTTTTGAGCCTCAGGTTGGACTGACTGACCCCTGTGTGAGGGGATCTCTAAGCCTCAGACTGCATACAAACACACTCAGCTCTCATGGCATAATTTGAAAGCACATCCTGGATTTTGACTCATGCGTGGGAGCAGGAAGGGGCTCTGTTTTTTTTTCCCCCTCCAGATGCTTTTTGTATGTGAAGATAAAGATGAGGCACATGGACCTGCTCTGCTTCTATGTTTAGCTCTGCACATGCAGCTTTAACCATGACTCATTTTCACATATCACTGCATGTTGGTGCATCTTTATTCAGCGGCCTTCCTCATCTTCATCACGAGTGCACAGCCAGCAGTTTGAGCTGTAATTTGTGTGCATATTAAACAGGTTCAGGACAAAGAATCCTGAGCGGAGACTTGGCCTGACCTTTGCTTCAGTGCTTTCCATTATTCAACAGAGGCTTGAGGAAGGCTGACCGCTGCTGATACTGAGCAGGATGAAACAGGGATTACATTTAAAGCCCAGACTTACTGCATTGACCTGCAGGACCTATATTGATTCACTCCTCCCTTTTCTGTACAAATATCTTCATGTCATGTTTGAATATCTCACAGAAAGTCTAAACATGTGGACATATTTTCATGTGGCCTTCCAGTGCTCACTCAGGAGTCTGTGTCGACTAACCTGTGCTGTAAGCTCCTATTCATCCTTTCATTCATGCGCTGCACGCTCTTATGAGTAAACTTGTGTTGCAGTTTTTTCTGTGTGCTGTAGCTTTTTGATGCTATCAACTTGTGTACAGTCCTCCCTTTCTTCTCTGTCCCTGCATGCTGGTGGAGGATGAGAGATGATGATCAAATAATACTAACAAACTGCCTGAGGGTCTTTACAAAACAGTACAAGGAGTTCAAGATAGAAAGTCAACTCAATTGGATTATTTTATTTTCTGTTCTGTTGATAATTCTTAGCTTTACTTATGATCTAATTTTGTTTTTACGAAGCCTATTTTGTAAGCTTTAAAGTTGACAGAGAAATCGGTTGTTGAATTTTCTTATACCAATAATTACAGGCTTTAAAGTGAACTCTGTAAAAGCACCCAGGGACCAATAATGAGGAAGAATGACTTTCAGTGTTTTTTAATAATCACTATGAGGAGGGGTTACATTAAGAGCAGCCTTCAGGGCATATTGCTTTCCCCATTGCCTGCATCTGTGACATACATCATGTTATTCTCAGCAGCGTTGAGAGGAATGTGGCTGTTCGAGGATGCGTGAGGGTACGCAAACACACCCGGGAATTGTCTTCCCTGCCTCAGCCTGAAGCTGCACCTAATTAAGACGCCGCGTGACGAGCTGCGAGTCTGGCTGCAAACTCTAATTGGACTAGAGGCAGACATAATGTACGGTGTGTGTCGCAGCAAAAGAACAAATGATGATTAGGCTGTTGAGTGGTGAGGTCTGTGTTTTTTCGACAGTGCGCTGACACTGTGTTAATGACCTGTTCGCTGGGCAGGTCTGCTTTTGTTTTCTTTGTGGAGCTGCAGCCAGCTTAGAGGCGGAAACAATAGAGCCGTCCTTTTGGCTAAGCTGTGGAAGAGAATCAGATCCAACCATCATCATCCGCTTCCCTTATCCAACCTCTCGCCCCCACTGCATTTTACCCCAGATACAAAATTATGCACTTCCATTTGAGTCTGTTGATTAGTGCAGATGAGATATTAAGGTTTCATCCCTCCTGAGTGCCTAAAATGCCAGCCAGTCCCCTAATGGCCTTTTATATAGGCCACATAAATCTCCGTCTGTCCCCACTGCGGGGCATAGCCCTTTATTGGCCCCAATCCATTCCCCCGTTTGCAGGGTCTGCTATTGGTTAATGAGCTCCAGGAGGGGAGCGGCAGGTCAGTAAAGCATTCCCCGGTTGATACCCACAGTGACCCCCTCTGAGGTGAGAGCAGACTCATCGCTCCTGGCTGGAAGCTGGGTGACTTTAATCTCAGCAGGGTGACAATGTGGCATTAATCATGTAATTAGGTGGAGATTTGGGATTCTGGGGTGTTCATTACATGTGTTTACAGTGATCTGAGCTTTAATAAGGAAAGTTGTAAAAGAAAATAGTTGTACATGAAGAGGATTAGTCTGGGTTACAACATGAATTCAGAGAATTTCTAACTTTTTTCTCGTACTACTGCACTTTCGGCTGTTGTTTTTCAGATCTTCTTTAAAAGTTTTCTTGCAAGTTAAAAATCTATACTAGACATGCACTGATCGATTGGTTAGCCAAACAATCAGTGCTGTTTTTTTTTAATTTTGGGGGATCGGTGATCGGCCCATCCTTACATACAAACCTGATCTTATATACCTCCGGGAAGGTCTGACAGCCAGCCATTGTTGGCTTTTGCTTGGAGACCTAAAACTCAGGACACTTTATTGGTTGGTTAAGTTAAACAAAAAGATTTTATTGTTTCACAGGTATTGTTCAGTGATATTCAATAAAATAAGATTGGAACATTGACAGTATATGCTGTCAGTTATAAAAAATACAAATCGGTATCGGCAGGTCAGGCTTTTTAAAGATTGGTGATCAGCCAGAAAATTGTGATCAGTGCACCCCTAAGCTATATCCTAACTAGGACAGAGTTGCACCTTTTGGGCTTGTGGAAGCCCTCCAACTCAGAAAACTCAACGTTCTTTCCAAAAAAGTCGGTGAATGTTGCATCAGAGCTGAAGTGAGAGCCATCTGATCACAGAACTGGCAAACATTTCAAATGTGTCACATCGTACTTCTCAGTTACTCTGCCGTCTCCAGAGTAAATACACAGAGATGATCTCATGCCTCTGCGCATAGGTAAAGATCACGAACATAACCTTGGTTATGATGTAATCAGCTCACACACATTTACACCATGTCCCCAGAAGACCTGAGTGCAGGAAAGGATCGCAGCAGATCAGTCCAAGACTGACATGAGGGTTCATCAGAGAGCAAGAATGTGACTGAGATCCAGGTCTTTTGATAGCACAGTCACTGCTGCGATAGATTAAATCAGAAGTCAGTCTGACAACACAACAAAGCAGTGTTTGCATCTCTAACTTCACCATGTGGGTTTTATATAAAAGCTGGAACATGAGAACATGATGAATTCTCATGTCATTCTTTAAACTGCTGAAGAGAAGAAAAGTTGAAAGCAAACTGAAGAGCTTTAAACTCGGCTTCAGAGTGATGAAGAGAACTCTCTGTGTTTGCTTGTAAGAGCAGGATAACTCGTGATTCTGTGTTTAAGCTGCAGGCAGGACTGTGTTGCATCATTGTGTAGTACACATCCGTGAAACAGTCACACTCTGCCTGCAGTGGTACTAGACTATTCTGCAAATCACAAAGCTGAGCCGGCTGGAAAACCCTGCTCATTGGCTCAAACAAGGAAGTGAGGGGAAAAAGGCAACATGGCAACCGAGTCATAGACCTTACATGATGTCCACTGTGACATCAGCAGCTGTTGACCAAAGAGGCCTGCTTTCTCAGATGCACACATACAGTAAACATTATGTTTATGTAGCTAACTTGTCTAAAAATAGTCCTGCTGCGTGATCTCTGTGAAGTAAATATGAACAGCAGCGTGATGTGTTAGCACGGGAAAATGAGGCTCAGTCGCTGCTCAAACACGTCCTATAATCCTGCTGAAACCAAAGAGGCGTGCAGTGGAGCTACGTTCTAATTAAAGGACTAATAAAAAGCTCTCAGCCGCTGAATGAATATTTAATCAGGCACATAGCAGCGGTGGAAAACTGTAATCAAACACAAAGGAGAAATTTAACATAAATTCATTAATTTAGCATATTAAAAGATCAACTTGTGTTTCAAATACTTACTAGTATGCAGCACAGGAGCTGTGGGCTAATGAAGTGAGCAGGGATTAAATTATTAAAGGCTTTAAATGTTATTTTAGTGACCAAGTGTTTGGCATAATGGCTGTAGCTGTTCTAAACATACTTTTATGTTCCTTTTTTTAAAGAGCTACATTTTCTGCAAAAAATATCAAGTTATGTGCTTGGAAAAAAAAAGTATTCAAAGAATGTGCTTGTTGGCAAACTGGCTGGAAAATCACATTTAACATTCTGAGAAGGCATTTATATTTTATCATGATGTTATGTATTAATGTCCAAACTAATACTTTTTCAGCAGGGATGTTCAAGAGTGAGGAGTTCCCTTCCACCAAATCTAAACAAATAGACTAGTCCAAGTGTAAGGAAACACTCACAGGAACAGTTACATTTTATGTAGCATAACTGAACTCTGGATCAGAGTCTGCAGGTTAAAGGCCCATTTATACTCAGGGTTACACACGGATACGAACGGAGGCATCTGTCCGTGCTCTGTCTTCAATTTGTCCATATTTCTGCACGTATCTACAAAACTTACGGATATGGGCAAAATGGAGCAGTACCACCGGAAACCTATAGGGGGTAGTGTTGCTGATACTACACGATACGTAACTTTGGTGAGATACGAAGAAGAAATAACAATGGCGGAACTTTCGCGATGTATTTATTAGCCTCACCAACCATGGCCTCCTGCCTCCGTTTTTGTCTTTTACCCAAAAAGTACGTTAGCAATACCTCCTCCACAGTCGCCATGTTTGTTTTTGAGTTTGTTAATGTCATAAAGTTACCAGTGAGATGCCCCCCTCCCCGGCGGATGTATTGGTTAACAGCAATGCCAACGTGAGTACGTAAAGGGTGTATGGGACTTAATAACGTTGAGTCAATTTGCTAATTGTGGCTAACATAAGGGGGCTAGCTTCCTTTCATTTGTTCTTCAGGTTAGCTCCAACAATGCCTGTGCTGGTTGTCTACATGCAGCTGAATCCACTGTTTGTAGTTAACATACTGCTACACTGCAAAAAAAAAAAGTCAAATCTTTTTATTTTTATTTTTTTATCTTAGTTTCAGTAAAAATGTCTTAGACTTAATATCAGCCACAGTCACCCGATCAGTCTAGAAAGATGTCATGTTACAATTACATTACATATTTCGATTTTTAATTAATTAATTAATCCAGTTGCTTTTAACAAGTGAAATAAAAGTCTGTCAATGGGGTAAGAGAGAAGTTTTAAGCAGTTATAGTTTCAAGAAAATTTTTTACTACTCCATTGGCAGATTTTTCTACTTGTTACAAGCAATTCAGACCTCATTTTTGTCCTTTACTATCTTAAAATAAGACATGTTTCTATACTTTCAGTTGGTTGTGGCTTATATCAAGTATAATGAGACCACCTTTACTATAAATAAGACCAAAACACCTGCTTACATTTCAGTTTTATTTGCTGTGTGATAGGTTCTGTGCTTGTTTCCACCCAGGATTTCTTTACTTTGCCTTATTGTTTTCTAAAATGCTTTCTGAGTCCAGTATCCCTATAGATTGGGTCCACCGCTGAGGAGAACTTCTTTATAAAGATCATGTTTCTTATACGGCTTTAATGGCAGTGAATGTGCTTCTTCTTTAAAATCCACAGCCTGTCTGTATATAATTCCACCTCTGCATGTTTGTAAAGCCTCCTGTGTGTTTTGTAGGAAACGTAAACAGCTCCAGACGGCTGCAGACCTCTGACCGCCCAGCTGTCTCAGCCTGTTGGCGCTGTCAGTCTCACACAGGCCGCAGGAGACCAGCTGACATGTCACGTGCTGGTAGAGGAGGGGGGTGAAGATAATCTTTCTAGAGAGAGCAGAAGGTGGTCACAGGCAGCCAGTTCCCGTAGTGTAGTGGTTATCACGTTCGCCTAACACGCGAAAGGTCCTCGGTTCGAAACCGGGCGGGAACAGCAGTTTTCTTCAGCAGAAGTGAACTACTTTGTGTTTGAGAGCAGGTGGCTTGGGTTGGTTGTGGGAGAAACGGCGTATTAGAGATTAATGTGGGTAATAGAGGAGCAGCTCTGGTCACCTGAGACCATAGCTAGAACAGAATTGTTTCATGAGATTAATGAGTATGTTTACCCTTTATTTACTACATTATGAATATCTATAAATCATTTTAACACTTATTTATGATCATGATAAACGTACAATCATTTCAAAAAGAAACTAACATGTCAAAAAACAAAGCTGGGGTCATTTCAGGATTTGAACTACAGTTCTGTTTTTTGCAAAATCTAAAAATGTGAATTGACAGTCTCTTTCACACATGGCAGAAGAGCTGTGCTCCTTATCTTATCTTCTTTCTTCTGCTCCTGTAGATCAGTCACAGCGGAGAACAGGCTGTTTGTACATCCTGGATTACAGCTGTCTGCAGCATCTTTTGAAGTTAAGATTCGTGGTCATAATATTTCTTCCTGTGTTCAGCTCATCTGTCAGAATATTTAACCGCAGGCAGGAAGACAAATTAAAATCAAACATCTTTTTTTCTGTAGGGTCTATGAGGGTCTACATGAGCCATGTGTGAGCCACATGCTCCTGTTGCATCCTGACTCACATTAAAGACTAAAGCACAAAGTGAAGCAGTGATAGATGTGTGTTTGAGCATACAGGCTCAGGGTTAGTGGGTCACACACACACACACACACACACACACACACACACACACACACACACACACACACACACACACACGCACAGGTTGGAGAGAAAGTGGATGAGAGACACGGTAACCAGCTGAGCCACACACACAGAGTACACATTGTCACAGAACAATAAGTTTCATGTGACAGTCTGGTGAAGTGCTGTGTCCTACACATACACGCGCATTTACTGTTCTCTATAAAGGGAAAAGGCTTTTCCCCAACTGGAGTGTATCCATATCAAACCATACAGCAGTCCACCACATCTGAAGCATGTCCGTGCCTTTTTTAACCACATTTTGTTCTGTTTCATCCTCTGTCGTTCCCCCCTGATTGATTTCATGGTGCTGCAAAGAGTTCTTTGCCGTTTGAGTGATGTGTTACTAATAGAAACCAGATACTGTCTGACTTTTATCAGTTTCCAAACGTGCAAAAATATGGACATTCAGCAGTAGATGTATGGGCACTTGAAAGAGACATAAAGCTTTGTTGGTGAGAGAACATGAATTTTTATCAAAACTCTGGAAAAGCTTTGAAATGCAACCAGGGCTGAAACGGGCGTCTTGTGACTGATACCAGTTTTAGAAAGGAAAGGATGCTGGGTAAAGAAGGGGAGGTTGGTATTGCGTTCTACTTTTGGGGCATTTTTGCCTTTATTGGACAGGACGGCCACAGCCACAAAGGGTGAGGGAAGACTGGCAGCAAATGTCAGAGGCTGGGAGACAAACCAGCATCCACTGGGACGACGACCATGTAGGCTCTGTACATGGGGTGCACACCCACATGCTATTTGACCTAGCTGTAGCTTGTATCAATAGCTGCTGCCATGATGCTGTGCAGCTTTTCTACCTGTATGCAAATAAGCACAGATAAGGCCTCTTGTAGCTCTGCACAGTTTGGCCATGTTTGATTTGGTAAACAGGGTATTGTCTGTTATTGGTTAATCTGGTTTATAACCACTCAAATAGAGCAATGTGTAACCAGAACTAGTATGAGAATGTTTTCTCTTTGTTATTTATTTGGGGCTTTTGTGCCTTTAATCAGATGGGAGAGGACAGTGGAAAGAGAAGGATATAGGGTAGGAGTGGGGAGTGACACGCAGGGAAGAGGCCATCCACACGGGGGTGAACCTCAGGGAGCACAACCTGGACCACTAGTCCATCTGTGCTCCCAAATATGAGAAAGTTAAACTTAAAGGAAGACTGAAGGGTGATTTGCTAGTTTTGCTAACATAAGCCACACTCGGCAAACTAATTTCATATTGTCTCCTCACAGACTCTGTGATCCTGTGTTCAGCCCTGTGAAATTATTTTTGCTTAAGTCTGTTTTCAGGATTCATTCTTCCATTATACTAAGAAGTTGACTCAGATTAGTGGACTCACTGACAAATTTTCCCTCTTTTACCTTGACTTCTGGTTTGCACCTTGCTGTCTTTCGTCCTCCTTCTGACAGTTCCCTGCTTTACCCAGCTCTCGTCATTAAACCATAAATCCTCTCACTGCTTTGTCAAACCCAGCCTACAGGACTCAAACCAGATAAGGAACAGTTAATTCCCCAGACCTTTTGTCCAGAAATTCTCCTGACTTTTTGTTCCTAATAATGAGTGTTAGGCCTCCTGAGTCAAACTGTTTGCAGTCATCCCGTTAAATCAGCTCATTTCCCAGGAAAGGAAGGAGAGGAGGGGTGTAAGTTCTCCAAGTATTTTTTAATAAAAAAGAAACAGTTGGTTCCTACAGAGGTCAGTGAGTGTAACCGTAAAGGATCCTCTCTGTTTTTACAACCCCACTGCAGCACATTCATTTTTAATCAGGTATTTGAGAAATTAGCGGAGCGTTAGAGAAAGGAAATAGTTGTAGGAACAGTTTTTGTTTTCTCAGTTGAGTCTACTTGAGGGGGTCACAGGAGGCGTCAGCAGTGAGTCCTGGATCTCTGCCCGGTTCTCCTCATGGCAGTAGCTGTGTAAAAACCCAATTGCAGTGATTACCTATCCCCCGTCTCGGACCCAAACCCTGCTGGGAAAACAGGCTTTAACGATAATAGGAATGCGTGAAACCGATGCCAAATGGCTTTTTTACGAGGTCGTGAAATACGCTCACTGAGAACTTTTAATGGTTGCAGCCTGATGCTGACAAAGAGAGAAGTGTGCTGGCCTCGTGCTTCCCAAACATCATTATTTCCCTCCAAGTCCAGCACCTTACATTGCATTGTAGTGATGACATAACTGTCTAATGCAGACACCTATAAAAAAGGCATTAGCTGGTGTGGCCTGGTGTGCAGGCACAGACTGCAGGAGACCTCAAACAACAACAGGCTGCAACCCACCATGCCTCAGAGGGCATCATGGGAGCTGTGCTTCAGGCTTTGACTCTGTTTGTGGGGTTGTTGGCCAGAGTGTCTGGAGCCTCTGTTGGTCCCCCAAAAGGCTGTGGCAAATTTGGAAAACATTAGTGGCATCTTAACTTTTCTAAGCAGACTCAGCAACTTGGTGTGGTAAGCAGCAGCTCTCAAGCAGGGAGTGCACGGCTTTAATCTGAATCAGAAATTATGGGAATGAAGCTGAAAGATGAACTCTGGACTTTGTCAACGTACTTCCCCTCACCATCTTATCACCTTTAACCCCTTGGAGCAGTAGGTTTTTCTTGACAGGATTTCTCAACAGCTGCTTTTCAACTCTGTTGACACAGAGGGGGGGCACTGCTGCCTGCCAGTTCCCGTAGTGTAGTGGTTATCACGTTCGCCTAACACGCGAAAGGTCCTCAGTTCGAAACTGGGCGGGAACAAATCTGTTTTCCTGCACAGATATTTGCTCTCCTCGTGTTTACAGATATTCATATACTCACACTATAAGCCTCTCTGAAGAGAATCACTCATGAATCTGTGGAGGGACTTCTCTTACTAAACGTCTAAACCAGCATCAGAGTAACGCACAGATTTAGCTTCTGACATCACCTTCCTTCAAAATAGTTGTCTTGTGATCTGGTCATTCTCATCTTTTGGCAAACTCCTGTTTTCTTTACGTCAGTTGCTTGAAGAGTTTCAGAATATCTAATCACCTTATCTCTCTGTCTCTGTTGTGTCTTTCAGCTGGATCCTCAGACGCTGCAGTCAAAGAACTGGCACATGGACGTCATAGAGATGAACGGGGTAAGATATGAGAAATCAAACCTTACAGTGTTCTCCGTCAGCTCGCCAATGACGTCTGTTTTATTCAATCATGTTTTTTGAGGCAGTTTGTTTGAACAGCAGGAGTCAAAGTCACATGAATGTGCACATATTTGGGCTGTACAGTATTAATGTTTCTGAATCACAATGAAAAGCTAAAGTCAATGAATCGTGTCTTGTCACATTTTTAATCCCATGTTCAAAGTTGTATTGATTTGCATTTCAGAAACAGTTTCTCGGTCCCAATCAATAATATCAAAAACAACGTCAACATTTGTGTCTTGATTTCCGATTTTAAAAAATGCTAAAAAAAAAAACACATTTTATGATATTGACTTTTGGATTTATGACTTACATAAATGCTACATGCTGCTCTTTTACACCAGTGTGGGAAACAGTTTTAAAGTTAACAGTCCAAGGTCTGTGAAAGCTGCTGTATGCTTAGCCCATTTTTTATCTATTTGACACAAAGTCAGTATTATTGTTATGACTCATCTGTCAGAAAGGGAACCTTTGATTTAAAGTGCATCAGTGTTTTACCAACTGTAGGGATGGGTACTGAATTCTGTACTTTTAAAGGTACCGACCAAATTCTGTCACAAGTATCAGGTACCGATTCACGTAAAACCAAAAGGTACCATGTTTAGGTACCTAAATGCATCCTTGTGACTGAGGGAGTGGGGGAGTAGGTGATTTTTCATGCTGCACATAACACAGCATTGCAGAGTTATATATTAAAGAATAAATGTGTTAATTTGAAAAAATAATCTGTTTTATTATTAAACAAAATAATATTTTTATGACATAAACACAAAAAAGTACCGTAAATTGGTACCAGGTACCGAGCATCAGTACCGTATCGTTTCAAATGTGAAAGGTACCCATCCCTAACCAACAGAGAGCAAGAATAAATTAAGTTGTATCACAATCTAAGTTTCAAAAGATCCATCCTTGACTTGTCGCTTGTTTCTTCAGATCAAAGTGGAATTCTCCATGAAGTTTACAAGTCGCGACCTCAGCTTAAAGAGAACGCCGTCCAAAAAGCAGAGCGGGGTGTTTGGGGTCAAAATCAACGTGGTGACAAAGTGAGTATCTAATCTTTGAGGTTATTTCAAAGTTTAACAACTTGTAAATAAAAACAGACTTTGAAATGTACTTCATATGTTTATAAAGCAGGGAGTTTTTATGATGTACAGCTTACAACTGCACTTCCTGAAAGTAACACACATGCTGTTGTTCATGTCCACAGGCGCGAGCGCTCCAAGGTGCCTTACATTGTCCGTCAGTGCATTGAGGAGGTGGAGAAGAGGGGGATTGATGAAGTGGGAATCTACAGGATCTCAGGGGTGGCCACAGATATTCAGGCCCTGAAAACAGCATTTGACACCAGTAAGACTCCACTCACTGTATATACGATATTTTCTCTTCACATTGTCTTCATCTGAGAAAAACAAACAAACAAACTGAACTAAATATGAACAAGGTGTGATAGGTTCAGTTCAGTTAAACTATTTTTTATTGAGAAAATATTGATACGTTTATTTCTAGAATCAAATCCATACTTAATCTCAGGGATGCTCTTCCTTTCACATGGCCTTTGCTACAAGAAAGTGTAAACAATAGGTTGGAGGGAGCTAATTTAAAGTTGTGTAACAGTCTCACTAGAGTCATGTTTATGTTTGACCCAGGATACCACCAAAGCCCTTTATCACCTTATGTTTCACGTCTGCACCTGCTCTCGTACGGATGTTGGGGGCTAAAGAGATTTAATCACTCAGGAGACGGAGAAAGGAAGGAGCAGCTGTGTTATTGTGGCTCTGTGTGTCAGATTTTAATCTCTCTGTGTTTGTGTCTGACCTGCAGATACCAAAGACATCCTGGTGATGCTGAGTGACATGGACATCAACGCCATTGCAGGAACACTGAAGCTCTACTTCAGGGAGCTGCCTGAGCCTCTGCTCACCGACCGCCTCTACCCTGCCTTCATGGAGGGCATAGGTGTGTGACCTTTACTTCCTGGAAGTGTGTGGCTGTTGTCGAGTCGAACACAAAGTTGAATTTACTTAGTTGGAAGATATAAAGATAAAAAAAGCTTTCTTTTAATAATCTTCTCTCCTTTTTCTCCTTCCCCCTCTCTTAGCGCTCTCTGACCCAGCAGCCAAGGAGAACTGCATGATGCATCTCCTGCGCTCCTTACCCGACCCCAACCTCATGACCTTCCTCACTCTGCTGGAGCACCTCAAACGGTACACACACGCTTCACACACTAATAAACATACAGATATATAATTGGCAAAGAAAGAATTGTTCGTCACTATCGCTTCTTAAAAATATATTCAGGGTATGAATAATTCGAAATAATATATACCAAAAGACCCTTATGCAAATTTGCACATTTAAATACCACAGTTCCTCTTAAAACCGGAGCATGCATGTTGAATTTATTTTCTTCCAAAACTGCTTCACCAGCTTTAGTTCTTGCATTTTATAGTCAAATATGTCCCTATGTTTTAAAATACATAAGCTACTAGTCACAGGAAGTCTTTTTCAGATCCACAGATTTACTCAATAACTCATTAATTGTGAACTCAAGTACGGCGAAAAATTATGGTATTCATTGTCATACGAGGTCACCCCTCTAAGGATTTTCTAACATATGCTTTAAGACTGTTGAATGAGTTGGGGGTCACAGCTGTCTTCAAGTTCCCTTGCCACACGAAATGCCCTCAGTTCCAAACTGGGCGGGAACAGCTCTGTTTTCCTGCAAATGCTCTTCTCATGTTTACATAAGAAGGTGTCAAAGTAAACATTCACATCAGCCTCTAATAAGAGAAACAATGATGAATCTGTGGAGCTTCACTCTCAAAATCATCTTTTTTATGTTGAGTAATGCACCGATGACTGACTTCTGTAGCTTCTGATAGTGCTTCATACAAAAACACCGTTTTCCTGTGATCTGGTTTTCCTCATCTATCAAGAAACTCCTGTTTACTCTAAATGGCTTCAATCAATTCAATAAAATAAAGTGATTTTTTTTCCTCCAAGTTCTGCTTTTTTTAATTATCTTTTAGAAATTAGGCTTTACTTTGAGATTAAGTCAGCATTCTAAAAAATATGATATTTCGTAAAAGCTGGTGTATGATGATAGACTTTACTTCAGACTCCGATAAGTCCATAAAGAAGACATACAACAAGGAAACAAAGCACACAAACAACAAAAACAGGGATAGCTAAGGTATCCAACCTAGGCATATCACAAGATAAAAAAATTACAAAACATATCGACAGTTCCTCCAGTGTGCCCAAGAGCAGGAGGTATAGCGTGTGTCACTCCGGTATAAAAAGAGAATCCCTAGTTTTAAAGTCTGAACTGTTGATTTTTTACTTGGCTTGCTTAACAAATATTCCTTGTGTATGGCTCTTAAGTGTAATAAAAAAATGCTATAGATACCTTCTTTTTCTGCCCTCGAAGATTAGTTTTAATGATTTGTTCACACAGTGTAATATATTGTACACATTTCTGACTGAGTGTGGCCACAGCCTTAGATCGTTGTGGTTTAAAGCTAAAAGAAAAGACCTCAAGAGAAATTATCTGAGTCTTCTTTTTCAGCTCCATGTCCACATGAATTCTTCCCGTCGTTCAGTGGTGTTGTTGTTGTCCTGTGTGCAGTCCGTCTCTGCGTCCGCTCCTCCTGCCTTGCTCTGACAGGCCTGTCTCTGTCTGTTCCTGCAGGGTGGCTGAGAAGGAGCCCATCAACAAGATGTCTCTTCACAACCTGGCCACCGTGTTTGGCCCCACTCTGCTCAGGCCCTCAGAGTCCGAGAGCACCAAGGGACAGCAAATCACCTCAGCCTCCGACATCTGGTCACATGACGTCATGGCGCAGGTACGTCAGCGCTGTCTCTTTAGTTATCATCAAACAGTTTCAGTGATAGAAACAGAGCAGGCGTCTCTCTGTTGGAGTGTGCGGCCATTGGCTGACTGGTGTAGACGTATACTCCCTCAGTTGCTCCAGATAAATCTTTCTCCCACATCACGAAGTGACTTGAGTCACTGCAGTGTACTCTCCCAGCTGTATTCAGGCTGCAGGCCATCTTTTCATGTCTAGAGACAAGTTTCCTGTGTTTGACTGTCTTTTCTTGGCAGAATGAACAAGATTCAGAGACATGACCACAAATGAGTGTACAGAAAACTTTGTCTGTCTGTTACAGTTAATCTGAGAGTTGGTATTTAGGGTTTTCTTTCATCAAGATGTTTAATGAATAATAATTAAAAAAGGTTAGACACTACAAAAAGATACACCTGCCTGATCATGCTGAATATAACCTCATATAACCTCAAAACAAGTGATTCAACCTTCCTTATAGCAGAGTTTTGGAATAACACAGAGGATTCTCTTCTCCCTCCAATAATTCACATTTTGAAAACAGTTGAGTTTTTTATGTCCTGATAAGCTTTTTACAGCATGAGAAACTTTTCACTATCCAGGTCAATGAGTTAAAATGTTCAGACATTTGCCCGACATTTTTGGGACAGACCTGATTAAAGGGGAGATTAGGGTAAATTTGTGGAGCACTCAGACTGATCAACCTGTTTTATAACGCAGATTTCCCCACTCTACAAAAATAGACCAACACACGTTAGATTCGTTTTTAAATAGCTTTAAACTTGTTAACTTTACACCACTGGAAAGGGCCCAACACATTTTATGCACAATTTATCAAACGGCAGCACCAGATTCCAATAAATACAGTCACAGAGATCCAAGAGAGCCAATGAAAACTTTGATCTGAGTTTGAGTCTGATAAGTAAGCCCATCTGGACTTTTAATTTCACAGTTTCCGACCTGGAATTCAAGTTATTTGAGCTTTTTTACACTTCCATTAACAACTGAGAGCAGTGTGCAGAGCAGACAGCTGTTGGATGAACACATTAGCCTGAAGTGATTGCACCTGATCTCAGTTTGTTGTTCTACTGCAGAGAGCTCAAAGCTTTTCTTACTCTTAGTTTAGACTTTGAACACCCATGAACATTTGGATTAATGGGCTAATATGTGTCATCCGGTTGATTCAACTTCAGTTAAGTTAGCTTGAATCAACAACACATAGAGAAGCTAAAGATAGATTGTAGTGTTAGTCCTAAGATAGGCTTTAATCTAACATCAGATCAAATGCTCGAAAACCAAACTCAGCAAAAATGAACCTTAAGTAAAAAGATTAAAAACAGGTGGCCAGAAGATAAAGATTCAATCATTAAAAAAAAAAACAAGGTAATTTTCTTGTTGTATTATCTGGCTGTCTTGCATTAAATACTAAATTCTGATTGGTTGAAATCCCTTAACTGCAGGGATTAGTTCTCGAAACCAAAGAACACACAGTTTATTCTTACCATCATCAGCATTATCATGTACAAAGTAACAGCACACTACTACTTGTTGATGCTAAGAGAAAAAAGTTTCTCTCAGTTAGCACTCAGAATCAGTCGGCTAAAAAACACTCAAGATATTTTAATATGGGATCTTGTCCTGCAATCCGGGCAACAGCAGCGGAGCAGGTATGGTGAGGTATTCTCTAACAGAGGGGGGTGCCCTAACTTTTCAGCCCCAAAAAAGAACCCCTCGCTGTGAGGGTAAACTGATAGGCTAATCCAAAAACAGACAAACAAAAAGGCCTTAGATACGTAATTGAGCTGATAGGTGAAAAATTTGACTACCTACACTTAGTGAACATATTGCTGTGTTTGCTAAATTAACCTGCCAGCACTGGTACAGTTGTTATCCTGGCCAAGTTAGCGTAGGGGTCTTGTGGCAGCAAAGACAAAAATGTGTGAAACATATCCAACAACGGGTCTGACCCCAAATATGAAATCTGAACTGATGTTTTAGTAGTTTCAAAATGCTACAAACGGAAGCCATAGTGATAACAGAAACGAACAGATATGTCAGCGCACATACTCCAGCAGAAGTCTTGTTGGTTACTGAAAATGAAAAGTTGTATGAAGTAGTTTCTGATAAAGTTGTCATGTTTTCTCTCTTCTCAGGTCCAGGTGCTGCTCTACTACCTGCAACATCCTCCGATCTCCTTTGCCGAACTGAAGCGTAACACGCTCTACTTTTCCACCGACGTTTAATTGCCAGCACCTCCCTCAGGGAAGAATCGGGAGAGGAGAGAGTGAGAGACTCCAAACAAAAATCCTGGGCCCCCGCCTCTCGGTCCTCCTGCACCACCTCTTCTCCCAGCAGGCAGCTCATCTCGACTGTACAGCCCCCCACCACCACCACCACCATCTCCCCCTTCCTCACCCCCCCTAAACAAACCACCTCACCCACCCTGTCCTGAAGAGAGATGGAGCTCAGCACTCGGCGAGAGGGTGAAGGCGATGCTCTGGTCGTCTATTGGTCACACGTCATGTCATGTTTGTAATGTGAGGCAGACAGCGCCGCCCCGACTCCCACCTACCAGACAACAAGGCATTCTGGGACTTCAGTGGGGAAGATCAGGGGGAGCTGGGAGCCACAGCCTGGCGCAGTGGCACAGGATCTCACTGTGTCTTGTGGTGTCATCCAGTGACTCCTTTTTTGGACTCTGGCTCGATGATCTGAGAAACCAGTCGACTGAACCTCCTGCTTTATTTTCCAATAAGAGGCATTCCAGAAAAATGGCATTTACATGTTTATTAAGTATGTTCAGCAGCTGTTTTGTTTGCTTTTCTGTCTTCTGTCTGTGAGTGTGTGTGTGTGTGTGGTGGAGGAGGCTGTGTGGGTGTGAGTGACACTGTGGATGTATCGGAGTGATTGCACAGGTGTGTGAGAGATTGTGTGTATCTATGTGTGTGTGTGTCTTTAAGGGACTCTGAGAACTTGTGAGGTTTAGAAGTGGCTGGGAAGCTCAGAAATTGCTGTTCGTATGTCTCTCTGTGCTGACAAACAAGAGAGACCTGCCCTCCCCTTGGCCAAATTAGCCCTATTTATTTTGAGTATATATAATATGTGTGCCTGTACAGTTCTGTGCAACTAGAGAAAGCTCTAAGAAGTCTGTTTTTTGAAGTTTATTCAGGTAGTGATATTCTTTTTAGTCTGATTTTGTCACTCATGTCCATGGTTGGTAAGCTGTACTGAAAAGACCACCAGAAATTCTGCCATTTACTTTCAGATCACGTTGTAGAGGAGAAAGGGCACTCTGTGAAATGAGGGTTGTTGGGTAAAAAAAACACAATAAATGGAACATTTAGCTTTTCTTCTCATTGTTTTATTGCAAGCCTGTTCCAAGTGTCTTACTGCACCAGTGTAATCTATAGGATGGTTTGTGTAGTTGCCCTCATTGCATGTTCAGCTTGTCAATCAGACCAGGCAGGGTAACACAAAGGTAGGTTGTCTCCAGGAGGTCCTCAACTGCTCTGTACAAAGCCAACCTTTCTGCTATCAAGTCTGCAACATATCTTAAAATACTGCAAGCACTGCTAGATGAGTACTATTTGATATTTTTAATATAAGATTAAAATAAAATAAAAATTGTTGTATTTTACTTCTTTTGAGAAGAATTTCAATATACTGTAATATTGAGGCTAAATGTTAATGTGAACTTTCCCCCTTCCTTTTTTAGTAAAATAAAAGTTACCAAAACACTCACTCTGTGTCTCTGTGTCTGTCAATATTTCAAACCTGCATCATCCCAGTATTAATGACTCAATGGAAAAAATTAACCATTAACATAAACATAAACAGTCCTAAATATTAAAGATTGCTGCAACATTTTTATCAGCATACAGTAAAATCAAACCTACATGAAGCACATGCCACAGTAACTTTTATTGTTAAAAAGAAATTTAAGCTCAACACATGGTATTTGTGCCTCAGGAAAAGATGAGCGCTCAGGAAATGAACTCACTGCGCCCTCTACTGATGAGTTTAGTAAGCTACTATATGGCTCCTTATGTCCTTCAGAGCCCAAAATAGACAGCACAAATGAACAGCAGGAGCCAGTACATCTTTGGAGTTATCAAGGTTAACCTGAAATTAAAAAAAGTGGAATGATAGATCAGAGGGCTGGGGTACATTGAAGGGGGAGGTTTAGAGATACAGGCGATGAATCAAAGGTATTCCAGGTGTCATCTACAGCTGTCTTCTGTTACCTTTATCACTTAGTGTACTTTCATGCTCATTTTTGGGCCTTGTCATTGTACAAACACAAATACAAGCTCCACATTCCTCTATTATCTAGGGTAAGGCTGCCATCTGGTGGCCACTAAGAAAACAAGACCAGCATTTATCTACACTCGGCAGTTATCTACTTCAGAGAAAATTGAGAGAGAAAAAAGCAGACAAACAAAAAAAACAAACAAACAAACAAAAAACTCATTAAAATCAACACTCAAGTCTTCAGTGCATGTCTATAGGCTATGCTTATTTGCAAAGAAGGCAAACTTTACATTAGGAATGGGAAATTTGAAATGCACAGAATAATTTATATATATATGTCTAAAAGAACACAACTATTATAACTTTTTGGGATCAAGGACTAAAAAATAACTGCATAGACTACATACACTAGGAACAATTTACTACTCTGAGGTTTTTAGAAGACATAAATGTCCTCAACCAAAAGCTCCTATCATGGCTTCGTGGTCTGTTTTTATAGTGAGAAATATACTCAAAATGAGTTATCTTCAATACATAACTGACTGAGGGCCAAAGATTTTTTTTTCTGAGGTCAGGCTTAAATCTTCATAAGAAAAGCAATAAAATTGATTAAAAACAGATAGCTTGAGCTCTAAAAAAAAAAAAAGAAAAAAAAATCCCTAGCGCTCCAACATTTGATGTATGGAAAATAACGCATTTTAAGTGTATATTTTTTTATAAAATAAAAGGAGTGACATCATGGAGTCACAAGGGCATTTAAATGGTTAAACTAATTAAATGATTAAATATTTTTGTACATGTGATCCAGTCTGAAGTTGATCATTTTTGGTAGAGGACGTTTATGTCCTGTGATAACCTCAAAGCGTAGTAAATTGAATCATCCCATGAAGGATAATAGACAACTGCCGCTGCGGTTCTGTCGCCATCTAGTGGATCTTTTGAACAATGTCTTCCGTTCAGCCTTCTCAATTTGAACCTGAGCGCGTGGACACAGGTAAATATAAGCCGTGTCCCTGAACTGGAACCAGCAACTGACAATCCTGAGGACCACCAGGGTTTGACGAGCCGCCATTACTGTGATAAGAAAAACTAAGCCCCATAACCAGCCTAGGTTTGAATGAGAGCGGTCAGAAGAATCATCAGAAACCGAAGTACTTAATGTGTGTTTTATGACTGCAGAAAAACTATGCCAGGGTGATGTGGGATGATATGGCTCTACTACATCACTACTGTACTTTCCGTCATAAACACGTAAGCAGCCCATGGCTAAATGATTATTCATGAGATAAACGCCATGTGTAGCTAAGCAACCAAAGCAATCCAGGCTAACGGCAGTGAGGACGCAACTTGAGTAAACTATCGACAAACGAGGGAAATATTACTGAACCAGGAGGACACATTTGTCTTTGGATAGCAAGGCTAAAGCAGGTTGGCTGGACGTTTAAGTGTTGGATTCTTCAGCTCATGGGGACCGAAAAAGTCAATGGGTGAGTAGCATATTTCATTTGAAATGCAGTGTTTTGTTGGTGTTTAGCTGGAGAGCATGTGCTGCTAATGACAGCTAACAAGCTATGGGCTAACTGGAAGCTTATTGAAGTTTATTGAAGATGCTAGTTGTTTAATGTCTGAAATGCAACAAGGCAGACTTTTTTTTTTCCAAAGTCATTTTCAAGTTCCAGTTTTCTGTGTTTATGGTAAATGGTAAATGGACTTCTAGTCATGGACTACTCAAAGCTGCTTTACACCACAGGTCACACTTACCCATTCACACCCATTCACTCACAGATGGACCACAGTGTTTCTATCAGTATGTCCATCAGTATGTCTAACACATTCACACCCTTTCATACGCATTCACACACCAGTGACGCAGCAGTGGGAGCAACTTGGGGTTAAGTGTCTTGCCCAAGGACACATCGCCATGCGTCGCCCAGAGCTGGGCTTGAACATGCAACCTTCTGAACACCGACCAAGCGCACTCTCCTGCGCCACCGATGCCCCTATAGACAGGCTGTTGTAATGACAGGAGCGTTGGCTCAGGCTGAGGTCGGGTTTGTTGTTTTATTATGGTGTGGCCACACCAAACGCGAATTTGCAGCGCTATTACATACAAAGTCAATGCAAAGACGCGTTTAGCCGCCATTTCGCCTCGGGCGGCGCGATTCGCGCGTTTGGCGCGGCGAGTTTGGAGCGTTCACGCGTTTGGGCGGTAGACGCAAATTCGCTCGAGTTCAAAATATTCCCCCACAACGTCATTGTTATGACAACGTTGGGGGGCAACTGCCGCCTGCTCCGGCTCCAACTCCGCCGGAGGATGGAGGAGAAAACAATCTGTGCGGTGTGTCATCATCCAGAGTTATACCATACGACGTGTGTACTCTACAGAGACCGGAAAAACAGGAGCAGGCTTGGTTGAAAGTCTCTGAGGAGACAGGTTTTGAATGTAAGTTCTGAAAACATTCGTTCCCAGCTGGATTTGCCTGCACGGGCTATCACTGAGTCCGACTGCGTTTTCCTCAGCGGAGTTTTAAGCCTGATAAAGAGGAGGAAAGTGCGGGGCAGGGGCAGAGCCAGGGAAAAGATGGAAGTTCTCTGTGCTCCTCTCTTTCCTCCACCCCTTCATTATCCCCAGGGAGACCTCCGGGAACATGGGTCGGGGGTTCGGGTGGTCGGGGGTACGGGGGGTCGGAGGTTCGGGGGATCGAGGATGAGATCGCAGGGAACAGCCAAGCAGGGCTGGTGGATTACCAGGGAGAGGCAGCAGGCATTGATTGTGATCTCCAAAGCTTTCACACACTCTCCTGTCATGCTTTGGAAACCACAGCTCATTGTTTTTCAGCTGCTCTTTTGGACTTTCGGTCTTTAAATGAACGAGCTCTCTACTCCGCATGCGCAGTACCGCGCATTCGCGTGTTCGCGCCTCAGCTTGTCAAAAAAGTCCAGCGGCGAGACTCAGGCGTTCACGCGGCGCGTGACAGGCCATTCGCGCGAGTAAATTCGCGTGTTCGCGTTTGGTGTGGCCGTGGCATTAGACTCAGGTGGAGTTTTGTATTGAAATACGTGGCTCCAGCCTTGCTCTTATGAGACATGATCCTGGACCGGTGTTTGTGTTTTAGGCTGTTTTGTATGCTGGTTATTGCAATTTGGAAAAAGGAGTTACCAAAAGTCATTAAATATATAATGGCAAAGTTGCTAAGTTGGTATTACTGGCTGTATCTCACGCACCTTTTACGTCAGTGTCTCAGAAAGCCCAAATTGGGGACCTCCATATCTGTAAAAAGGAAGTAAAGTTAAAAGTTCATTTGGAAACATTTGTCACTAACAGTTTAGTAAATTAAGGAAATAGCAACATGTTAAGGCCAACTAATGCTAGCACTAATATTTCAACCACAAGATAGATTTTTTTGTTGTTGTTTTTGTTTTTTGGTGTTCAAGAGGCGATAGAAACCTGGGTTACGGTTTTCTTGCCAATCAGCAGTTATTTGGAGCACCTGTGTTGTCCTCTCAGCTGGTGGCAATCAGCTCAGGAAGATTAGATAAGGCAGAGGGCTCTCCTGTTCAGTTGTTTTTTCTTCTCATGGGAAGGTTAACACCATCAGTCGTCTTTCTTTGTTCACTTTTGAATAAGATTTCTTTTTGTTTATTAATGATTTTCATCACTGACTCCCATTTGTTTTTCATTTTGGGTCCAGTCATGTGTTCACCTATCGTGCTTATGGTCTCATTGGGAAGCTGTTTAGAATCATAACTCTGAAAACACCATTTCAAAAACACAGTGACCTGTTCTTCTTTGCCCTCTCTGCCCTTGTGAGGAATCTAAATAATCTTGAAAAAAGTCTCACTTAAACTGTTTGGTTTTGTGATGGGAGCAGTCAAAATATAAAACAAGCACACCTCTCTAACTCCCACTCTGCACATCAGACACTTGAAAGCAGCAGCAGGCAAACTGGAAGCTATGATGAAAGTATTTTGACATTTGGAGTTCGCAGTATTGTTTTCAATGAGTACTGTATTGACCACAATACAGAGGCCTATATCACGAAGCAGGATTAGTGTCTTATCGAGATAACATCAGGGATAACTCTTGATTACTGATAGCACAAAGCCGGTTCCTTTTTTATCAGAGTAGCTCACCATGGTGACCTACTCTGAACGGCTATCCTCCTCTGGAGCAGGATAAGTTGGAGGTTTAATCTGGACCTATAAAAAGCCCCTCCCACTGGCCAATCGGCTTCTCCGAAACAATGACCAGCCCTTTTCTCCCGAACCTGGTGGACAGAGGCGCACAAGTTGTAAGAAGAGCTTTACGAAGAGAAAGGGTGTTCAAAGATCGATCAGAATCACTCGATCAAAGCGCTGATTCGCTGTATGAGAGGTATAGGTTCTGATCAAGTGGCTCCTGCCCTCACGCAACTTAGGGACGAATTCATAGCGTTCCCAGGATGAATGAGAAGGAAGTTGTGCCAGTTACCTGTGAAGTAGCTGATTCTGAACAAAAGATGAAGGAATTCTGGCGCATATTTAGTCAATGAAATGTACACACAGCAGCCTACATATCATCACTTTTTTTGGGGACATTTTAGGGCAGGGGTCTCAAACTCAATTTACCTGGGGGCCGCTGGAGACAGAGTCGGGGTGAGGCTGGGCCGCATCAGGTTTTCCCACAAGAAAAACTCTTAAAAAGTTCTGATCTTCTCAAATGATTTTAATTTATATTTTTTTAACACAGAATAAGATGAAACAAATAAAAAAAATTATCAAGAAAATAAATAAAAAAGTAACAAGAAAATAATTTAATCAATCAGTAATAAGTAAATGAAATAATAACAACAACAACAACAACAACAACAACAACAACAACAATAATAATAATAATAATAATAATAATAATAATAATGATATGGTTCGTGTATGGTTCGTTCTTTCATTATTCTGTTTCCAAGCAAAATTTAAAAAAAGAAAAAACTGACTTTTTTTGTTGTTGTTTTTCTGTTTTAAAACCAAAACGGTAAAATGGATTAACATAAAAACCTGGTTTTGAAAATGGAAAAACGAAAAATAATAAAAGAGTGTGTCAAAATTGTTTGTGTGATATTTTGATATAAAATGTGAACATCTCTATATTAAAAATTTGACAAAAAACTCATAGAGTTATACATACAGACATGTTCCTGAGCTTTTATTTTCACAAGTAACACGCTGACGATCCACTCCATCTTATCCCAGTGCATCTGCACACTCCCTTGTGTTCAATGAGACAGTCAGAGCACAGTCTGCTGCTGTCTGATCTGCTCTCAGATAAACCAAGAAACATCAGTACGGAGCTGGCCCACACGGTGACGCGTTTCGTGTGCCCCACTGTCCATTCATCTGCTGCAGGGACAGCGACTTTGCAGGAAACTTGCAAAGTGCGCTGGTCACACCCGGTCGTAGGGCGGGTGCGCCTGCGTTTGCGTCTGGTCTACGAATTCAAAGCCCTGATCAATGTCATGAAACTGATCAGCGCACATCTGATTAACCAAAGTGCTTCTGTGGTGGTGAAAGAGTCTTAAGACTGACGTGAAGAGCGGCTAAATAACACGAATAAACCAAAAACATGCTGCGCAATGATGGAGAAGGTCTCATAACACAATGTGGTGTTTTCACACCTGATGCCACACAACGTGAGCCACTATTGAAGTCATTAAAGCCTATATTTTATTTCTTATGATCCTAAAGGCGGCTCCTTTACCAATAAGAGATCGCTGCGGATGAGAAACAAAGGCACAAAGTCGTTACGCATGAAATGAGTCATAGCTTGCGGAACAGGTGAAAAAGAGGGAGAGAAAAAAAAAATTTATGATCTTCTCTGATGTTTCTCGGTTTATCTGAGAGCAGATCAGACAGCAGCAGACTGTGCTCTGACTGTCTCATTGAAACACATGGGGATGCGCATATGCGCGCGGATAGGAGTGGATCGTCAGCGATCTGTTACTTATAAAAAGAAAAGGTCAGGAACATGTCTGTATGAACCTTCAATGTGAGTTATTTGTCTATTTTTTTTAATAAAGAGATGTTCACATTTAATATCAAAATATCACACAAACAATTTTGACACAATCTTTTATTATCTTTCGTTTTTCCATTTTTAAAACCAGGGCAGAAAAAATGTGTTTTTTCTGTTTTTTCGTTTTGTTTTAAAATAGAAAAATAAAAACAAGTCAGTTTTTTCATTTTTTGATTTTGCTTTGAAACACAATAACGAAAGAATGAGCCATACACAGATTCTGCTGTAATCCGTCCTCACATTTCCCTCATTTCACACTCTTCCATCCCAGCAGATACTGTGTGCGCTGCTTTGTTTCAAACGGTAGTTTTATATCTAACGTTGGATATGCTGAGCAAAAGGGCCAGGCTACTGTATGTAGCCTACAGCAGGCTGTCAGAATAGTGTGTCTCAAACCTGTCAGACTATCAAGGAGGACGGCCGGTGAAGAGAGTGGTTCTGTTAATTATTAATTATATTTTATTAATAACATTATGCTGCAACCTCAGACTGGGATTAGTTATTTTGTCCTGCTGGGCAGCAATTTTAAAAAATGTTTTTTTTGGAAGTGTTGTGAACGCATCGAGCTGGGACGAATGTCCGCCTGTGCCCAATAGAAACGAGGCAGCCAGCTAGGAGCGGAAGAAAACGCTCCATGGCAACGCTGTTAGAACTTACACTCATTAAGAAATGTTTTTCTGCTTGAAAGAGAACTGTTGTCCCGCCCTTGAGAGCCATATACACCACTGTGATTGGTAGGTTTGTTCTGCTCCACACAAAACACTGTACAGTGCCGTTCATGTCAAACTCTCGGGCCGCACTAATATTAAACTTTAATAATTAGACGGGGGCCACAAACTATCGGCCCGGGGGCCGCAATTGGCCCGCGGGCCGCGAGTTTGAGACCCCTGTTTTAGGGGAAGCTGAGCTTCCCTTGTAGTCTTAGAGCAATCTCCACTGCTTGAAACAGACTTATCAGACATGATGATGTTCTTGTATTTGTTTTTTATCTGCTCCCATGTTCTTCAGACTCCAGAAGGATTACATCTGGGAGAATGACATGATAACTGGAATACACGCAAGTCATTTGCGCAGTAACATATATTATTTTATGAGATTTAGAAGTGTGATCACTATCATACTGAGCCACTGATGAGTAACTGACACATTTACACAGTCCGCTATGCATTTTGCCTGCAGTTGGCTGCTGCTACCGAGTCCCCCCTTTCCGAGTTATTGCTTCGCTCCTCCTTGTATTACTTCATTATCAGCCGCTGCTCTTCAGCGGTGAAGTACAGAGCTCTTACTTTGTCGCTCATGATTGTGATTGGTCAGCTGCCTCTGAGCCCTCCTCTTATCCGTGCGCGTTCACGGTTCTTGATGAAACAATCCTGGGTTGAGTTACCGTGTTGATAACTTGTGCCGTGCTATCAATGATCCTGATTGCCATTGTTACGGTGACTCAGTCCTGGATAGATGTGAGTTACCGCGGATAAGTTGACTGCACTTCATGCTATGGGCATCAGTTTGACCCTGATAAAAAGATGAACCCTCTCTTCTCAAGACCAATCTTCAGAAAAAGACTGACAACCAAAATTTACTCTGTAACTACTTTTATTGAAATTCTGAGACAATCATTGAAATATTTCAGACTGCTTTTATTTTTGGCTTTAAATACAATCACTAAGATCTGAGTTTCAAATTCAATTATGATGACAGCTCAGGTAATGGGCATACCTTAGGTTACGTTTCTCAGCCATTATTAGCAAGTTTAATATATCTTTTAGATGGCATCATTAACAAGCAAAGAGTAGACAGCTCACTATACGCAGTGGGTCATCTCAGACCCTGCAGAATATCTTACCAGGAAAAGAGAAAGGTGAAAAAGAACCTTCAGGCGAGACACTAGAGCTACATAACAGGAGTAAAGGTGCAACCTTAAAAATGTTTCATTTAACATGTTAAATTAATACCCATGGCAAAACAGTTACACAATTTAAACTGTATACAATTTGGTACTTATCAGCATTTTACCCTGGTCACCAGGTCATTAAAGAGCTGTTTTCTCCTCTGTGGGTGGAGAGTCGGTTCAGGACAGGGGAGAAAAAAATTAATTGGCCACCCCTGCCGTAAATGTTTACTTCGTCACGTCACTGAGTCCGTGCTACTGGCCTTCAAGATGTATGGCTGTGGCAGAAACGTGTATTCTCACGTCGGGAGAAATTAATTTACCACATAGATTAACCACTCCTTGACTAAATTATGTGTAACAATGCTTTACCGTGGTATTAACCGTATAGCAAAAGTCATTTTGTGGCAACATGTGATACCGGTGACGGTGATGAAACCGGTATACCCCCCACCCCTAATCTCCATCCTCCATGTCTAATGCATAATTCTGGCTCACTACTTACTTATCACCACTCAGACTTTCTTTCAAGTAATTAAAAACATTTTTTTTTTTCGTGGATTGAGCAATATGTGTTTGCTACTGATATATTAAGGTGAATCAAGTTAGAATTAAGTAAAAATACATTGTAATGGTACGGCCACACCAGACGCGAATTTGCGTCAAGATTACATACAAAGTCAATGCAAAGACGCGTTTGGATGTTGACTGAGCTAGCTGTTTGGGAAAAGTCCCAAATTTCCCAATGGCCAGCCCACCCCTGCAGATTATGCAATCTTCAAATCCTTTAACAATACTGTCTGGCACTGTCCCCGTTCAAGCAGCGTGATTGACAGGCGACTCCATCACCACCTGATCCGCCCCGCCCCCACTCTCTCATGTTGCGGCCCACCAGGGAAATCCCCGGTATTTCTGTACGCCAGTCCACCCTTGCCTCTTTTACAACTGGAAGTGAAAAGATTTAGTGGTGTTTCTTTGCATCACTTCACTTCTATCTCATGAACCATGTAACGTTAATGTTGTTGAGTTGCAATTATAATGTTGACTCATTCCAGTAGATGGCGGTAATTCACTGAAACCTGCCACCTGCATTGACAAAAGCATTAGCGCCGTGCATTGTGGGAAACAGTATGCCAGATAGACTGGTGTGTTGCATACTGAGAAATTTTCCAGGATCAGTAGGATAAACAGGGATTTTTAGTATACTGCAGATTTTACAACTTTTTGCATACTGACTTCTACATACTGAATTTCAGCCAAAATAGTAGGCACTGCTAGTGTAGTTGGCGGTTTGGAAAACAGCTAGTATGAAGAGAGAGTTTCCAAAGCTCTCTACTGCAACTACAGCTAACGTTAGTTACATGAACTTCTCACAAAACAGGATGATCAGTAAACATCAGGACAAGACGAGTTCTCAGAGACATACCAAACATTTTCCAACATGAAACATAATTTGGAGTTTTTAAGCACCCCTCCACCTCCACCCTGCTGTTTTATCACTGTGGTGCTCCCATGCTGGACCACAGAGTTGATGCACAGTTGGTTTTAACACACGTTCTAGCTTTACCTGATGTGAACAGCAACACATTGAAGAAGTTTTAAGCCTGGCTGCTTTCTCTGCTGCTGCAATATTCCACATGTGTCAATCAGCGGCCTCACTTCACTTACACCCTGCTACACTCATGTTTACATGCTACGGACACAGTGTGTGTTTGCTCACCTGTACAGTGCATTTCAAGTTGAAATGGGACAAGTTTCTCTTCCAAACGCACATTGTGGGCAAAGGCCTTTTTTTCTTAACCCAGTATCAGACATTTTCCACCTGCTAGGTAGGATGTGTACACTTATAACACAGAACAGAGTCAGAATCGTCGCGAAAAAGGCTTCCCTTTTTTACATGTTGGAAAATCGCAATATAATACTGTTATCGCAGTATGAGGGAAAATTCCTTGATATAAATTTTGGGCCGCATCGCCCACCCCTAGGCCAATCATTCTTCAGTGTGGCTTAGTACTGATGGCCTCTGTGACCACACCCAAAAAGCTAAGGAAGTGTACTTGTGGTCACACTGGCCAAATGAATGAACCAGACTTTAGGACTAAAGAAAATAAGCCCACACACTTTAACCCCAGGTAAAACAAATCAAGGCAACACAAAGATCAACTGCCTTGATATTTTGGAAATCAAGGCAGAAGGTGCTTTAATCTAGTTTTGGTTACAACACAGAAAAACAAAACATCCTGCACTTTTAAATCCTGGAAAAATTGAGGAAAACTGTCAGAGATAGGTCAGTAAACATTATGAATGTGTGAATGTTTGTGTTACCGGATGAATGACCCTGATACAGCTGTCGACCGACCACAAGAGGGCAGCATTTCACCAAAAATGAGATGCAACCTGAAAGAATGTACGTATAATGAAGTGGACATAGAGCTCTGAAAATATTACCTGAACATAAAGGGGAAGAAAGAGTTGGATAATCCAAAGAAATGTGGTGATGCTGGGGTGAAATATTAAAGTGTGTGTACTCTTTATCCTCTTGTAATGGGTGTGTGTTTATCCAGAGGGACACAGTGTATCTGAAGTGTCAGGTCTTATGAACAACTCTTCTCTGAGTTTGTGTCCTTTCGTAACGGGAACACACGACCTTACAGGGGTGTGAGACTAAGAGTCGTGCCAATGAAACATACGTTTCACCTGCAGCTCTGAAACCCTGGCTCTGCTTTGAAAAACCTGCAGCAATAACACTGGAGAGGCAGAAAGAAGAGGGCGAGGCGCTAAATCTGGAGGGATATTACACAGTGTCAAACGCTGGCTGCCAGTGAACCGCAGCCCGGCTCTTTTCTTCAATGATTCTTCTCACTGTCAGAGCCAATTTACACGGACCCCCTATGCCCCCGTTTCCATCACAGAGGCCTGCCTGCTGCTGGTTCAGCTGTGGGCAGGTGAAACAGGTAGCCTGTGAGCTCCTTCTGACCTGACAGAGCAATTAAATCACTCTCAGGGGGTGTTTTTTCAGTGTGCACCCCTGGGCTAAGACTGTCATTTGATCATTTAGCAGAAGGAGTGTGTGTGGACTCTGCGGAGGAGGAGGAGGAGGAGGCAGTGTGGGTCTGCTCTCTGGCGTTTTGGCTGCGAGTGGCTAAAAACAGTGGATTAAAAGAAGGGTCATGGCCTTGCTGATGGGATTTTTCTGAAAATATAGCCATGCCTTACAGTAGCATTTCTCTTTAAATATATAATGTTTGACATGATGGGCGCATTATGTACAGAGGAGGGCTCTGTTTGAAGCACAGTAAAGCCTGCTTAAAAGAATATGTTTCCTCTTTTCCATCTGACTTTTCCATATTTAGGATGACAGTTCAAGCTCTGTTTGTGCAATAAAGATCAAGATTACTAACAAGTAGATTAAAACCAAATACAAAATCCAACAGGAAACAGAAAAAACAGGGCACAAATTATCATCTGGTGACATAACAGGAAAGAATACTTGAGACACCTCCACTACAGTCTAAGGCGGTCTTTATAGCCCTAAACTTGATAACAGATTTTTCAACTCTAGTTTATTGCAGCATCAAAAAAAAGTTTTGGATAAAATTTTTATTGAAAAACTGAAGTAAAATAATGCCATCGGTTAAATTTGAAAAAAGACTGTACAAGGATGGAGCAATATATTACTCCCACATGGTTCCATGTGGCTCCACCCTCTACCATTGTACGGTTTTGAAGCCAAAATACCTCTGTCTGAGGCGCTGCCATTCTGGAGCCTGAGTCTGCACTGTAGAGCCTATGAGGGACTCAAAGAGAATCTGAGTGGAGCCAGGTGACAAAAATGAGGCGAGCCCGCGAGCTAGTTCAGGCAGTCAACTCGAGCAGCACTGCTATACACATACCACGTGTCTCACACGTCATAACCATCTTGCAATCACACTCTCTCAATTGGGCGGTCTATTTAAACGGGGAGTCTCTCATCCCTCTCTGCCTGTCAATGCCTTGGCTGCCCTGCGATTGTAATGCTGCATGTTTCTTTGCCCCCACCACCACCCCAGCAACCACCTGCAGGCTCCGGGGGGGATTATGTTCAGTATGTTTTGCTCATCACTCCTCAATGTCACCATGTAAATTTATTGTGAGGGGTGATGAGGCCGGAGCCTGGACGCCAAACATAAAATATACTGCTGCTAAATAAACAATTCAAACGTGAGTTGTCTGACTGAAATGTATATATATATTTTTTGAGAGTCTAATGTCTTCTTGGCTCTCCCTCCCGACCCATTTTGCAATCTCCAAAATAACTACACAAGAACATCAGCTGTCAATCATCGTTAAATGTGATGTTAAAGCCTTTTTTAACCTCTTATAACTAATGAAACTGAAACTTTAAAAAAAAAAAGGGGGGGGACTTGAACGCAAGCGCAAACAAAAAATGTTTTCAAATTACCACAACACTCAGATGTGAGAAATATTCCTATGATGTGTATTAATATTTTTTTTAAGTTTATTAAAACCACAGCCCATCTGGAACAACTGGGGACACAGATTTTTTGTCCTATACTGCAGCCAGTCACCAGGGGGAGCAGTTTTTGTGGCGGCCTCACTTTGAGCGAACAAGATGACGTCTATTGTTTTTTTTTTTTGTATTTTTTTTTTTTTAAACAGTCTGTGGTTACTCTACAAACTTAACAAACGTAAAAACAGACTTTGATGTTATGACTGAGACCATGTGAATAAAGATTGACCAACTGATTATTTATTTTAGCTTCTTGCCAGCAATTTATGCTGCGTTTCATTTGTACTCGGAACTGGGAAGTTGGGAGTGGGATTGACGTCATCTCCAAGTTCAGCGTTCCAGTTGCCAAGTCCGAAAAACTTGCCATAACAGCAGTATTTCTGTATATAAACATCGAGTAATACTAGATATACGGCTGATGTATTGCAGTAAACACTAGTCAGAAATTCTTAAATAAAAAAAAGGTAACAGGAGTTTTATTACTGTTTACCCCCGAACTCGGAATTTCGTGCTGGGAACACAAGGGTGGTGTGGGTGCTCCGACTGACAAGTCGGATGTCCCGTCCTCTTGGGGCTTTCCAGCTGGGCGTTCCCACGCGGAACTTGGAAATTCCGTCTTCCGGAACGCAGCATAACAGTTGCTATGAGGACTGTCTGTTTGATGTTGATTACAGTGCCACCTCTGGTCGGCATTGGTAGGGATTTTCCAGGACGTAAAGTCTGTTACCCATGAGCACTATCACCCTCTGTTCTAATGATGTGAATCTTGCCAGGGCATGTATTTGATTTGGAAGCAAATGAATGAAGAGCAGATCTTCTAACTATTTTTTCTGTTTTTAAGGACAACTGTTTACAGGATACAAATTAACAAGGTCATGTTTTTTATGTTAGATAGCGCTACCGTTTGAAACATGACAACTAGCAAACTTTGCAAACTGTAACCATAAGATACACTTGTGTCTTACCAGTGCTCATCTACCAACTTTAACCTCACCATGCAGAGTTAACCTTAATATTAATAATAATGATAGTAATGATACATTTTATTTGTAAAGCACTTTGCATTACAAGAATCTCAAAGTGCTAGTAACTGTAACGTCTTGTTGATCAAACACGGCTTTGACGTCCACTCCTCTGTACTTTGTGACCTTTAGTCAATATCTGATACTGATGTGAGATGTAAATCTGTCGCCACGTGACAGCAGATAATCCAGGGGATCCTAAAGATATGTGGCGTTCACATGAAAACTGCTGGAAATCACACTGATTATCCTTTGAAATGGGAGGTATTGTGTAAGGACTGCATGACTGAGTCACACGAACATTGGGGGGCTGTAATGTGAATATATGAGGTTTAAAAAACAAGTAATGACAGAAAAACTTGATCTTTATTTTCTGTTTATTTTAAAAAAAAGGGGGAAAGAAAATTTAGGGTGATCTTTGACCTTTTTCATTTAAATATGAATGTTTTTGATAAAACTCTGTAACCTGGAGGAAAAATGAACCGTACCACTAAAGCGTAAGCATTAGATAAGGATATTTTTATTAAAGTGGTATGGTTCAATGTGATTTAAAGTGACAGAGCTCAAACTGAACAGTTTTCTTCTACATCACCACGGTTGTCTGACAGCTGCTGCTGATACATCTTCTTATTTATTTTTGTTTCAGCTAACACTGACATGTAAGACTGATGTTTTCTTGATTTCATCCGGACTCATCCATCTTTTATTTGCCACGCAACAAAAATATATCTTCCTTCCATTTTTCATACCAGTCTAATGTACACTCTTCTGTACTCATGAACTGTAGCTGTTGATGTTACCATACCATACCATACAAACTTTATTTATAAAGCACTTTTAAAAAGAACAATGGCTTTAAACAAAGTGCTGTACAGATAGATTAAATTAAAAGGATAAAAACAGATTATGAAAAACGAAAAAGAAAACATAATAAAAACAACTAAAAGCAAATAAAAACAGATAAAAGGGAATAACACCAGGCAAAGAAACTAAGTCTCGCCGAGGTATTTCATGTGAAATATAAGACCAGCAGTAGAACCTGCACTCTGAATGGAGCAGACAGCTTGGGAATAAAGGAGAACGTCCAGGGTAATGTGAAAAAAAAGCATCATCAACAAAACCTATGTACAATTTATTTATGGTACATTTCGGTTCATTAAAAAAAAAAAAGTCATTTTAAAAAATACATTACCTACATATTGGTATAATTCATTTCTTACCTTCATATCACTCTGTTTTTAACACTAGTAAGTGCCCTGACTTATTTTTCCAGTCTAGCTGGTGGAGCAAGTCAAGTTCCGTAAATGAGGATCAAATTGGTAAATCTTATATGAAAATAAAACTCAGTGAAAAAATTATAAAACTAAATTTTAATGACAAAAACCTCTGAGCAATTGTATTTGTAGGGGTCAAAAATATTAAATTAGGCTAAACATGAGTCACATCAATGCCACAAATTTCACACAGTGAAATGTTCTCATTATGTTTGATTTACAAAAGTTTTCAATCCAAGAAATTTAACAGGTGGTTTTTTTGATAATTTGGAGCCAAAGGAACCTGAGTTTGCCACAAACATCTATGAAAGTGATTTTGGTCTAGATTCATCAAATCACAATAACCTGTTAAATGTTCAGTGAGATATCCGTGAAAAATACACCTGACAAGATTTAAATTAATATGTTCAACACATTTAGCAATATTCTCACAAGTTACTGAATTGATTTTACTGATTTGAATGAACACATTTTCTCTTTGAACATGACATATATTTCATACTCAGGTATAACAAACATTCTTAAATAAATATTGCAAATCAAACAAAGTATTCACTATGAAGCATGCCAAAACAAATACAAAACAACATAGCTTTTAACCGTGAAAGTAAAAACAGTCCAGGAGTTATTTTCTAGTTTCAGGAGAAAGTCAAGAGATGCTCATTGAATTGTGAAAAGAAAGCTTCTATTACAAGATTATACCCTTATTTTTATTTATTGTTTTATTCCATTTGATGCATGCCTCATTTTTTAAACTTATCTTTCTGGATGATTCACTTTTTTTAGTCCTTTTTGTTCACTCATTACATGTTGTGCTATTTTTTCCTTATCATAAAATTTGATCTTTTACTGAAATGACATATCACTGACAGTTACAGTGACGTTCACATGAAATAACTTCAAACTAATGCACATCATGGTACCTTTAGGACTCTGCTTCAAAGGCACTAAAGACCTCGCATGTAAAGTTGTGTGTGTGTCGGCGGTGGAGCCTCTCTTTGATTCGTCTGGAGCTAAAAATTGTGCAGAAAATCCTCCAAAGATCCTCGATGGAGTCTGGCCTGGACTGCCGGCATTCCTCCATAATCTGACCCCGGCACACACCCTCAACACGTGCTCACACATTCACTCCCTTTGTCTGCATAGATCACACCTTTTCTCAGCCCGCCGTCCTCGTGGTTATACCAGGTCAGATAATAACAGAGGATGGTGCTTCTGCTGCTTCCTGCTCCATGTCACTGCTCTTTCCAAGACGTGGAGCGGGATTAATAAACTGAAAGAGATGGTGTTTGCTGCCTTGTTGGAAAGGGCAGATATCTTTGGACAGAAATAGAAAGGAATGAGGGAGGCTGTTATTTAAAGGAAAAAGCCTTCAGGGATGTCCACACTTTCACAAACAGGGTATGGAATCAGTGTAAAGGATTGTTATTGTGCTTACATTTCATGCAGACTTTTATTATTTATATTTTTTTATATTTGCAAGGAACCATAAGGAGCATGAGATGTGTTGAAGATTTAAATGAGAGATTTAAGGGATTCAAATATTTCCAGGATTCTCTCCGTTAAACAGCTTTCTGAAAGGAAAGTGACAGTGAGCTTAATTTACCACTGGTTCCTCACTGCAAAAAACAAAATCTTATCAAGTGTTTTTGTTTAATTTTAAGTACAAATCGTCTTGTTATACTTCAAATGAGCCACATTCAGCTGGTCAGTCCAGAAAAAAAGTCTTATTTCAGGTTATTTAAAGACAAAAATGAAGTCTGAATTGCTCATAACAAGTAAAAAATATCTACCAATGAAACAAGAAAAAAATGCTGGAAAATTTGCTTAGAACTAGATAAATTTCTTAATGCGAGTAAGTAGATTTTTTTTTTTTACTTGTTAAAGGAATTCGGACATTTTTCTGGACTGATCAGGTGAATGTGGCTCATATTGAGTCTAAAAAGACATTTTCTACTTAAAATAAGACAAAAACACTTGATAAGATTTCAGTTTTTCCCAGTGCTCCTGTTCACATCTAAATATCCCACAGTGTGTGGCTGCACTTGTCAGTGCCCTGGTTGGAAGTGTTAAACCCTTCTTGCCAAACATATATTGAATGTGTGAGTTTCAAAGACCTCTTTTTAACAACAGCATAACTAGTTTTCTTAAAAAACTGTTAAAAATAAATAGATAAATAAATGATTTTTTATTATTATTATTCTCTTTATTATTGTTATTCTAACCCTTTTAGCGTTATCGTACAACACCTTTTTCAAAATGGCAACTCTCTTGAAATCATTTACTAACTTTTTGTTTCCCATGAAAATAATTGCTAGTTTTCAAGAAGTTGCAAAAGGTTGATATCTAAATTGTTTCTCATTTTTGCACAAGGATATTTTGCAAATAATATGCATTTACTAAAAATTACAATAAAATTACCCAGTTTATTAAGTTTGACATAAAATATATATATATATAATATATATATTTTTTTTGACGATTTTGTTGAATGGGCTAAAAATCCTGGCTGTTTTTAATGGGTCAGACTTGACTGTTCTGAAGTCCAGTTCTGAGGTTTTTACCCTGGCTCCCTGTTAGTCAGAGGATAGATTTTAAAACAATCCTGCTTCTTGTACTTTTAGCTATTTTCTTTAAATGTGTTAAAACCCTAAGGTTACTTTAATTCCCCTGGTTTGAGTTGTGAAATAATCAGAATCAAACTCCCTTCCACATACTTTAGTTTCAAAATGTTCCGTAAATCTCAGCACGTCACTCAGCTTTCTTCTACAACTAGAGCAGCCATGGTGATCAAGGCAGTGTGTTACAGTAAGTCCTGTAGATTAAAATATACATTTCCCACAGAAAGTAACATTTGGACGTGATAAGAGCTGAGATGATAAAACCATATTTGTTGGCGATGTAATAGGCATGTTTCAGTGTTGCAGTTCGACTCATGTTTCATCTTGTGATGTCTTTTGAAGAGGTGTGAAACTTTTTTCCTTTAGGTCAAAAACAGATACATGAGGATGCCTGTGGAGGGAGGAGTCAGACGAGTTGGTTGGTTAAAATCTGTCATAAGAGAGGAGGTGTTATGAACTATACTGCAGCCTGTCAGTAGGGGGAGCCCCAGTTGTTTTGGCCTTTCAAGGAGCTGACATGTCATCTATCTTTGAACACAGTCTGTGATCATTAACCAAACCGATTATAGGATACACTATTTTTCTGTGTAGCAGAAAGTGTAGCAGGCAGCACTACTCAGCATTAACAGCGCTGTGTTTTTGCTGCTATGAGGCGGCTGCGGTCAGACCACCAGGGAACCTCTGGGCACTGAAAAAACTCAAACACATCCCGATCATAACAACAATAACAGTCAGCATAAACTCTTTTTTTAATTGTCGACCCTCTTGTAATTAGGATGCAAATGAGCTGGAGGTGACACAGACTGAAGCTCATTAGGTCTTTGCTGAAGTGGAGCCTATTTGTTTCATGTCATATTTCAGAGACGTACATTTGTTTGGACAGGGGAAGCGTCTCAGGGGAGATATTACTCCCTGCACGCTGATCTCTCAAACGGCTGAAGAGCTCCTGGAAGAATCACGGAGCAGTGGTAATAAATCAGCTTATGTAACCAGCAGTTTTAATTAGACTCAGTCTAAATGAGTTTCTCTTTGTCAGCTACATGTGCTCAGGTTGATCAGAAACTACAGGGGTCCTCATCGCAGTGCTGAAACGGGACTTTTAATTGTCAGGTAGCTGCTTAATATAGTGCTTAGATTCAAATTGGCTTACATTTCAGACCAGCTCAAGGAGATAATGTAAAGTTAGTCGTTTAGGGTCTTTTCTCGTCTGGTTGGGATAAATTTGTATAATAACCAGCAAACATTACATGAGCCCACTTTCAGAGTTACTGTTTCTGTGCTCTTATGTGACATGTTTTTGTCTATTTTTGTAATAGACTACCTTCCACAGTTTTGGCTCGAGGTGGCTCTTTTATTGAATCATCAGTAATGTTTAAAGCTCCTGTAAGAAAATTTCAGTTTGAGTAGATTTTGGCACCTCCTGTGGACATCAGCCTCATGAAAAAGGTCCAGAATTAATTATTGTTATTATTATTGAACACAATCTGAACTACTACAATCATGAATTTCCCTTTGGGATAAATGAAGTAATTTATTATGTCATTTCAAAGGGAAACTTTTTTTGTCCTATAGATGTGTTTGTTTTCTGAGGAGGAATTTCACCTGCTCTGCTTTACAAACACATCTGAAATAGTTGGTTAATCCTTCTGACACCTACCCTCGCCTGTGATTTTAAATGTCATCAAATGACTTCAAAGATGTCCACACTCTAGTCACTGATGATCTGTTTTGTTTTTGTAGATTTTTTTGACTCACAAGTATTGATGTCACTCGGTTTCACAAAAGGCCAGAAACTCCATACAGCAGCTTTAAATAATCATCCCATCAGTCTTATCATCCAAACAGTTTTAATTGATACTTTGAACCTGCCTTCCTGTAGATCACATTAAACTTACATTTTGATTCACAGTAAATTTATACTTGATGATTTTGTGTTGGCATAGCTAAAGAAGTGCATTTCCTGCATTTAAACAATTGATTAATCATTAATTTGTCCCCTGGGAAAAACTTGTCCTGCTGTTAGATGGCTTACAGCCACAGTGTTCTCCCACTCTGCTCTGCTGAGAACACTGGGATTCATAAATACACTAGGGATGGGACTCAATCAAAAAGTTGATCTAATTAATTTTTGTTTTACATGAGGAGCAACATTTTACTGTTTAAAAGAAATTTGAATTTTGAAGTTTTTCATCCATCTCCTCTGTATTGTTTGTTTTGTCAACTTGGCATTACAAGGGCCCTTTCTAGGAACTTGAACACTGGGTAATGTTCCACAGAAAAGAATAGATTGAAAATAGAATTTACTTTATTATCCCCAAAGGGAAATTCAGAGCCAAAACAGCAAAACAAAAACAGTATTTAGTGCCAAACATTCAAGAATATAATAAGCGTCAGAAAAAAAAAAAAATCCTTCAGAGACGACAGCTTGGCCATAAATCTCCAGTCAGCCTCCACCTCCACAGGGTCCAGGACTGAGCTGGACTTCTTCACCAGGCTAGCTGTCCCGTATCCTGTCCGCTTACAGCAGGTGAAATCTTTTCAATGTAACAACTGAAAACCCAACCAGTTTGGTGTCAATACCATACCATGGTATGGTATGGTAACTTAATTTTAAAAGCTCTTTTAAAAACAACCACAGCTGTAAAAAAAAAGTGCTGTTCATTGAGATAGAAATTAAAAAGATAAAAACAGATAAGAAAAAACAGACACATTAAAAACACACACTAAAAACAATTGAAAGCAAATAAAAGGGAATTAAAGAAAATAAAAGGGACTGGGCAAAGAAACTAAGTCTCGCCAAGCTTAAAAGCCAAAATAAAAATGGGTTTTGAGACGATTTTTAAAAGTGCACAATGAGGGGGCCTCTTTAATTTGCAGGGGAAGTCTGTTCCACAATCGGGGAGCAACCATAGACTGTATATAGAGTGGACAGCGTGGCTCCTCCATTTACCATTGTATGGTTTTGAAGCCAAAATTCCCCCGTCACAGGCACAGCCATTGGCAGCAGTTTTGCAGCCAGAGTCTGCGCAGTAGAGACTGTGAGGGATTCTGGGAGAATCTGAGTGGAGCTGGGTGACAAAAATAATACATACTTTTATTTTCTTTCCAGAGTCTAATCACTTCTTGACTCTACCTCCCGACATATTTTACAATCCTCGAAAAAAATACACAAGAATAGCAGCTGTCAATCATCGTTAAACGTGACGTAAAACCTTGTTTTTAACTTCCTATAACTAATGAAAATGAAACTTTAAAAAAAGAAGAGGACTTGAATACAAGGCAGCCAAATGGTATCTTCAAAACACCACAACAATCAGACGTGAGAAACATTTGTAGGAGGTGTATTTATTTTATTTTTTTTTAAGTTTGACCACAGCCCATCTGGAATGACTGGAGAGCCAGATTTTTTAACCTATACTGCAGCCAGCCACCAGGGGGAGCAGTTTCTGTGGCGACCTCGCTTCGAGCCGAGCAAGATGACGTCCATTTTTTTTTACAGTCTATGGGAGCAACATTAGAGAAGGTCCTGTCTTCTCTGAGCTTCCTCCTGGACCTCTGTGCCTGCAGGAGCAGCTGGTCAATGGTGAACAAATGAGACATAAAAAGTAATGACAGACTCTAAATACAAAGAGAACTAAAAAGACAAGAAGAAAAAAATAATTGAATTAAAAGAACAACGAAAAGGGAGAGCTGTTGCAACAGGCAACCACTCTGTCGGCGCCATTTTTTCTGCAGTGAAATAATGAAACAATGTAATACAAAACATGTTGATTAATTAACACAGTTATTCTGTAATTAATTGATAGTAATTAACACACTCAAGTACCAGCTCTGAAATAACTATAATAAAACACACCCAAAGAGACATCAAAAAGACTTTAAAGACAGTCACTTTAACATGAAGGTGGAAAAAAAACACACACTTTAACTTTGAAATATCAGATTTCATGAAATGCAAATGTGACATTTACGCCCATGTCTGTTCCATATGTTACAGCACACTGAATGGCACATTTAACAGAAGGTGTGAAGAATATATGAGGAAAAAAGTCCCAAACTAAAAAAAAAAGTGTTATGGTAGCATCTCTTCCACAGTATGCAGGAAGTAAAAACACTCTATGTCTTACACTGTTCCTGCTGTCACGATGTTTACCTTCCTGGTGTTAGAGCTGAAGTGTGTGTGCCATATGTAAGGTGATATGCTAATGAACACGCTCAGTAACTGCATGAATTATGTGCTTTGATCACGTTCAGCTGTATGATGGATGTACGGTTCAGCATCTCCAGGCCTGGAGACCAAATGAAATATGAACACATGCACACAGACAGAAACAGAGACTGGTTTCACTCCGAGCATTTCAACATGGCTGTGACTTTTAATTAGGCTGCTAATTACTCCTGCTGCTTGTTTTAGTTGTGTTTTTTTATTCATTTTTAAACAGGAGCCTGAGAAATTATCATATTGAGTGTTGTGGTGAGCGTAAACACAACTCTGCTTAATGATGTTGATTTAGCTTTTATGAGATGATGTTGTCTGTCTTGTGATTTGTGAAAACTCGTGTGAAAACTTTTCTTTTGTTTCCTTCTGATGCTCCCCGAGGAGTAAAGGGTACCTTTGACTCCATGTTCTCTTGTCCTGTTTATGTAACTTGTTTTTTTTTATGAACAGAATCTTGTCTTGCTGTCTTTCACAGCTCAAATGCGGCATTCAAACACATAGTGGTGTTGTTTCCCCATCATGGTGTCAGTTTAAAGTTGTGTGTCAAAAAAGGATGAAAGGCACTTAAAGGCAAATGATGAAGAAACATTTCATATTTTCATCATAATGTGTTATTTTTCTTTAACTGTCTGCACTTTTAGGATGGTCACTGTAGATTTGCAGTCTTTGGACATGACACTCTATCACACCATATTTCAGTTCATTAGAGGTTGAAAAATAATGTTTCTCCTGCACTGGTGACTTTTATCTTAAAAATCAGCCCCATAACTTCACCGGTTGTTGAACAACTTGGCCGACTTTTGAGTCCCTTTGTTCCAAACCTCCGCTGCGCCTCTCCGTCTTTCTTCCCCCTGGTGCTGTAGCTGTGAGTGACAGCCGGCCTGCTCAGTCATAACGGGTACACTCACTTTGCAGAGGAGTGTGAATACCAGCTTTCAGAAGTTTAGACCCCTGATATGAGACAGCCCCTCTCTTAAAACTCTATTTCTGTCATGGGTTGCCTTTGTTAAGTTTTAAACTCTTCTTCTTTTAGTTTTCCTAGTGTCAGTTCAGTTTTCATATTTCACCCTTGTGTTTTGTTCTCCTTGTGCGTGTAGTGTTTTTTGTTGTATTTAGTATTACTTTACCTAAGTGTGTCAACTAATGTGTCAACTGACTTCCTGAATTTTACCTCTGTGATTGTGTGCCCCATCCTGACGAGATACACTTGTGTCTCATGTCACATCTGTGCTTGAGTACCCTCTGAGTATTTAGGCCATGTTTTTATACATTTTGTCCTCTCATCCACACGAAACCCCAGTTTTAAGACAGGTTTTCTGAAAAGTCTGGCCAAAGTGAGGATTTTGGAAAACTGTGGTTCCATTGTTTTGCGTAGAAACGATTCTCAAACATCACAGCTAAATGACAGGGGTTCTTTCCAAGAATGCATGGATTTAACATTTTTTCCTCATTGATATTCCTCATGTATGAACTTAGGAATCTTTTACCATAAAAGTATCTGCTAACGTAGTACCTCATGCAGTGAACTGAAGTTACAGGTGAGCATTACCCCCTGGTATTTGATTTCAACATATGACAACAACAATAAAAACAATAATATGATGCATCGACTATAAAAAATTACATCAATTAATTTTTTATAGTCAACGCATCGATTATGTTGACTAATCGTTGCAGCCCTAGTGTTTATGTGGTAAAAGATACTAATTTGTTTCATAATAAAATCTCAAAGTTTTCAATTTAATATATTTATTCTTCAACATATAAACTTGCAACGCTGTGTTCAAGTCCAGTATGGACAATTGCCTACTCTAGCACTCTCTCATAGTCACAAGGATACGTTTAGGTACTTCAACATGGTACCTTTTGATTCTAAGTGAATCGATACTCGGTACTACAGACAAAATTCAGTCTGTAGCTATAAAAATACCTGATTCAGTACCGACCTCTTTATGCAGTATCTTGACAGGTTGTCAAAAATATCTGGAATTACTGCTGATTATCAGTATGCGTCAGACCAGAATATGCCACATAACCTTTCCCATCATTCACTGTATTGAAGTTGTATTATTTTAAAGTGTATGGCAGGTGGTGCTTAGTTTTACATGTTTTGCTGCCACTAACTGTGATGAGTTATTAAAACTACAATATTTAAATACTAATGTTTAATGGTTTGCTACATTTAACCCAAAGTGATGAGGGAAAATAAAGCGTTGAATGTTGTCTCTTATAGTAATTACAGAGGTGATAGCCATATTACAGTCAACATTTCATTTCTATAAACAAAAATATATACATTTTTATCTTTTGTGTCATGACTTTTTAAAACCATAAGTTGATGCTGTAGAGGTGGTTTTTTCCAACAGTGTTGTTTCCTCTTTCCAAAACTGAAAACAAGTGTTTACTTCTCCTCAGTGTTCCTTGTGCAGTTCTTGTGTTCACCTTTCATGTTGTTGTTTGTATTAATGAGTGGCAAAAAGCAGATTTTGTTAGATCTTTTGTACCTTTCTTTTTAAAATCCAAATTTTTTGAAATCTTCATTTTGAATCTTTACTTTTGTGTACTTTCCAAACTCGACTTTTCAAGACATGAACAAAAGAAAAGGCAACTGAAAAACAGTCGTGTATTCAGGACATAAAAATGATTTAGTGGCTGAAAAACTGATGTTGCATCAAGAAGACAGCAAGGCCATCCACCTAGCTCTTAAACTGGAGAAGTTTCTAATTGTAAATATCCTTAAGTGTTGAAAAGTCTGTGATTTTTTTAAGAAAAAAAATCTATCCAAGCAGAAATTCCTATTTTACACTTTTTTCTTGTTCACTTTCTCAGCTGGGGTAGCTAAAATCAATATAAAACTGAAGTTCCTCACAATAGCTTTCTAATCTATTGCATCAAATGAAAAACAAAAACATCTTAAACCTCCTGTTTCAGTAAACCTTCCTCTGTTTTTTTTTGTACTTATCAATATCAAAAGTAAAACATGATTCTCAAATATTTCTCTTTTTTCTTTAGATTAACAGATGAACTTTGCAGGAATCTGTACATTTACTCTAAAAACAACAAACATGCGTCATAAAGAAGGGTATTGGTGGGAAAACAAGAAGGGTCAAATGTAGTGTTTAAAGTCTCTTAACCTTTGGTGATGTCTGATGGTAACCACTGAGGGCTCTTGGATCACTATCAGCCTCTTCATCAGCCTCTAACCTCTGATCTATCAGATACACAGTCCAATGATGATGAGAGGAAAAACTTCAGTGTTATCTGTTCACATCACCTTAAAGGAGACAGGGAGCTTGACTTGAAATGAGGAAGCATAATGAGAGACAGATGCAATCAAGTCCTGGGCCACATTAATTAGCCTCAGCCCAGTGAGCAGCTCGACTCATCACGGGAAACAGAGGAAGGGTAAACACAGAGGGTGTGTGTGTGGGAGGTAAACACAGGGGCAGAGCAGCACCAAAGGAGCACACTCAGGTACAGGGCTGAGCATCTGGAGGGGCGGCACAGGGCCAGTCATCTCCGTCTCTCTCTGTCCGTTAAGCTGACTCATCTCTCTGCGCAGATGTCGCCACATTACGGACTCATAAGCGAGGTCAGCAGGCAGAAGTCTGGGACCACACCAGTCCTGGTTCTGGCCTTCAGCCAGGGTAAAGGTGCCAGGGGAACACTCTGCCATCCAAACACGCTCCCCTCAGCCCAACCGACCAGGCAATGCGCTGGCCTCACGGTGCTGTGTACCATGCATGCCAGGCATGCTGGGATTTGTGACAGCTGTGGGCAGACTGCAAAGGCAGTGGGTCAGTCTTGGCAACTGGAGAGGCGGGACAGGTGGAGCACGGCTCATCCGATTGAGTCCTGCCTGCGTGAGGGGGGTGAGTCAGCCAAAGCCCTGTATTATTATCATAATGCAAAAATCCAGCACACGACCCCGGCAGGCTGTATGTTGATGCCTGAAAAGAGTAAATGCAGCAGAAAAACACTCAACAATCAGGACACTCCATACATGACACAGTTCACTGTCAACCCCTGCCCTCCAGCTGCTTTTTATTTCATCATGTGAGCAGCAAGCTGAAAGGTAACCGGGGCGCTATGAATCCACTATGAGCTTTTGAACATTTGCCTTCGTTGAATTTTGTTAATGAAAATGTGTAAACGTGATCTGATTAAGGCTGTGGTTTGAAAAGGGAGGAGATGAGGCTTGAAGGCTGAAATATTACCACTCAGCTCTGAACCACTGTTATCTTTGGACCAAACCCTCCATAAAAATGATGAAGGAGATGTGATTAATCCTGACCTTGGGCGATTAATCAAAACGATTTAATTAATCCATCTCTATTCTTTTAAACTGTCAAGCTTCCAGGAGTCTCCATTAGGGAGGTCCAGAAACAATTAGTCTTGTAATGTCTTTACTGTATCAACTTTAATGAAACACTTGACTCTCATCAAACACAACACATTTTTGGAGTTTGTACTTGAAGAGGGTGTGTTGGGGTTTTTTTTCTCAGACTATATACTGTCCCTCTGGTTCCTCTGTTGTACTTTTTGTATAAATTACACCATAAAATCCCCTTTTTCTCATGCTGGTGTTTTTGAAAATCTTTATTTTAGCTTTAGCTGCTGTCTCTTTAAGGCTCACTGCGGCACAAACCCTCTTCCCTCTGATTGGCCACCCCTCTAGGGGCCTGTCAGGGGCAGAACTTTGAGCAGGCTTTGGTGTTTTAGGCCCAAATGTGGCATTACAAATTCAACCAACCGACCTACCAACCAACCTGTCAACTTTACTTATAAAGTACTTAAAAACAACTATAGCTGTGAACAAAGTGCTGTAGAGATAGGCTGGATAAAAAAGATAAAACCAAGTCTCACTGAGGTTAAAAACCAAAGAATAAAAATGGATTTTAAGACGCAATGTAAAAGTGGACAGTGAAGGGTAGGTATGGGTACCTTTCACATTTGAAAAAATATGATACTCAACGGTACCAATTTTTGGTACTTTTTGTGTTTATGTGGTAAAAAATATATATATTTTTTTACAATAAAATATATATTTGTTTCAATTTAACATATATTATTCCTCAATATACAACCTTGCAATGCTGTGTTCATGTCCAGCATGGGAAATTGCCTTCTTTTACACTCCTTCACAGTCACAAGGACGCGTTTGGGTACCTAAACATGGTACCTTTTGATTTTACACATATCGCTTCCCGGTACTTTTGACAGAATTCGGTCGGTACCTATAAAGTACCTAATTCTGTACCCATCTCTGGTGAAGGGGCCTCTCTAATGTGCAGGGGCATACCATTCCACAGTCAGGGAGCTTTACTAGAGAAAGCTCTGTCCCCTCTGGGCTTCTCCCTGGACCTCGGTGCCTGCAGGAGCGGCTGACCTTGGCTGACCTGGGTTCAGAGAGGTAAGGCGAGGCAAGACCATTCAAACATTCAAAAACAAACATAAAATTTTTAATCAGCCTTAAAATTCACAGGAAGCCTGTAGAAGTGAAGCCAGTACTGGGCTGATGTGCTCTCTTTTACGAGTACCTGTTAAAAGTCGTGCAGCAGCATTTTAAACCAGCTGCAGACATGAGAGCAGGGACTGACTCACTCCAACACAACACGTGTTACAGTAAGCCAAACAGGATGAAGTAAAAGCATGGATAACTGTGTCAAAGTGCTGCCTAAATAGAAAAGGTTTGATTTTTGTCAACTGCCTTAAGTGATAAAAACAAGGATTGAAAACAGATTTAATTTGGCCATCCAATTTAAAACCACTGTCCAACTTAAAACCTAGATTGGCAACAGTTATTTTAAAATCAGTGTTGGGCAAATTACTTTCAGACAGTAATTAGGCAAGTAGGAACAGTAAAATTCTTATTTTACTTTTTTGAAAATCCTTCAGTTTTGCTAAAGAATTCCGTTTTTGAGAAGGTTTTGCTCTGGGGCCCAATGTTCACTTATATCTTCTTGCCTTAAACAGAGGTGGACTCACTTGGTCCAAACACCATAACCTCAAATGGAGAACTTTTGCTAATATTTGAGGTGTTTTCAGAGATGTCAGACAACATCATCAACCTAAAATATTCATCTTCAGTCTTGACAACCTGTTTTTTTTTTCTGCAGCAATTTTAGATGAAGCTAAGTCTTGAATAGTGTTAACCCAAAAAGTGTAAATCTATAAAGGCTGTCATCTCATGCTATTTTAAACCTTAGGAAGATGGTTTTTTTTTTTTTTTAAATTGTGACATAATTTTCAGTAGTATGTGTATCACCCACAAGAGGCAACGGTCAGCTCAGCCCCTTTACTGAGAGCGCAGATGGTGAACCAGAGCAGAGGCTGGGACACAGGGTCAGCTGTTCTCCCTGTTCCTAGAGTTAGCCTATGCTCTATTTGGACATTTTTTAGCACTTTGGTTTCAGGAAGCCTAGTATGTGAGACTCTTGGATGCAACATAAAGGTGTTCTCCTGCCTGCAGCTCACTCACATTTTCATAGATAATTAAACTAACACAAAGATGAGAAAATGTCGATATGTGGATGACAGAGCATTTCAGGTAAGGTGTTGAGCACAACTACTGACTCTATCCTTGAACAGAGCTTTCAAATTATTTTATCAGCTTTAAATCTTTCATTATTCATTCCTCCACCCGAGCCCTGACTGTCTCCTCTCTGTCTGTGTGCTGTGGCTTTGCTCATAATAAAGACATGTGACCATGATAACACCAGGGTTGACGTAACGTGTGGTTACAGGATGCACTGGAAGAGGATTCTGTGGGAGGGTTTTTCTTTTTTTTTGTACAGTTAATAGTGTCAGTACCAAAGAACAGGGGGGTAGTAACAATGAACCAGCATCATGTAAACAGACTGGACATGTGCAGACAGACGTGACAGATGTGCAAAAAATCATCCTGGATGACTTAAATTATGAGCAGATTAGAGAGGTTCATTCACTCGGTCAGCTCAGAGATGTGTGAGTGTGTGTGTGTTGGGGAGAGAGGGAGAGGGATATTGTGGCTGACAGGCTGGTTGTGGGGGATGACTCATATTTTATCTATAACACTAATCTGTAAACATATAGCATCCTGTTTACAGCAGGTGCTGTGATGACACCTTTATGAATCAGAGTCTGTGGGTTTCAGACAGGCAGCTTTAAATAGGCCGGGGGGGGAGACCACGTCGTCTTCAGTCCTTCTTCACTTAAACTCACCCTCCTCCACATCCAGCTGTCTCTTCCTCGCTCACGCTTATATTTTCATTTTGGAAAAATATGTGGGTTTCACTGAGCAACAACATCCTGAGGAGAGGAACTGAAGAACAAAAAACTGTAGTTCTTCCTGTGTCCACTTGAGGCAGTCTTTAGAGGAACATAGGTAGGAATCCCCACAAACGTTCTTTAAAATATTATCACTTTATTTTGTTACAGCTGTGCAGGTAATGCATTGACTAACTTGTAGTGTTGGGCAAATCACTTTAAAAAAGTAAATTGTTATAGTTACTTGTTATTTTCCCAAAGAAGTAATTGAATTAGTAACGGATAGTTCTTTGTAAATGTAATTAGCTAGCAAGTAATTATTGCATTACTTTTTCAAAAAACTTTGAGTTTTTCAAAAGAATTCAGTTTTTGAGCAGGTTTTGCTTTCGGACATAATGTTCAAATGTATGGTCTTGCCTTTTACATCTGTGGTGGTGTCTGTTTGCTACCATCCTGAAAATGACGTCAATGTAGGGCCTGCAGGTCTACTTTCATCCTGAAAACACTAGTTTTAACCCAACAGACCACTCTGGACTCAGGCATATTAAATTTGCAGACCCTGTCCTGCATCTAGGAATGGGTACCAGATTCTGTCAAAAGTACCGGGTACTGATTCACATGAAATTAAAGGTACCTAAAAGTATCCTCGAGACTGTGAGGGAGTGGAAGAGAAGGTGATTTTCTATGCTGGACATGAACACAGCATTACAAGGTTATATATTTGCCATGATATGATATGATTGCCAGGTACTGGAAATTGGTATTGTATCGTTTCAAATATGAAAGGTACCCATACCTACCTGAATCTGGCTGAGCAAGCCAGACTTTTAATTTCACTCGATTACCCCCTTATTTTTAAGTATGGTCCTGTCATCTCTAATATATTTTCAAGTCAAAACAAGTTGGCTACTTGTGCCTTAGACTCAAACCTTGAAAGCATCCACCCCTCTCCCTCTGGTTGGTTTGATCCAAAGACGCTGCAGGAGGTCCTCTCTGACTGCAGGTTACACAGACGCACATAGGTAGCTGTGTGATATTTGTTGCTGAAAAGTTGACTTTAGCATCAGCTCTTTGCTTAAAGACGTGTCAACATGATTGTTATTATTTGCAGCTCCTCTCTTGTGTCTGGTTACTGAAAAAGTAACAGCGTTAATGATTTCCCTGCTGGTGTAAGCTGAATGAATACAAGGATGCTGCATTTCCACCAATGAAAAAAGTTGAAAACTAGCCTCAGTGATTAAACTAATAAACAGCTTTTACACTCCACTCATAGTGAGTGCATTAAAAGTATAGTATTAAAAAAAATAGGCCAAAAGATCCTGTCTCGCTTTATGATTATCTCTGGATTACACTTTACTGGAATGGGACTTATAAAAAGAAAAATGACCGAGTAACAGATGAAAGCTAAACAAAAAAGGAGCACGGGCTAAAACAAAAGTTAAAACAAAGGTTAAACTGTGCTAATGTTCATTCCATCCCACAGTCAGCAGTTATTCTGCAGTGGTCTGTTTAAACTTGAGAGTCTATCAATAAAATGAAGAGTGAGGTTACGTTAGCTCTGATTGGTGAGGTTGCAGCTGGTAGATGAGCTCTGGTAGGACATAACCAGGATCCACTAACGTTACATGTTACGGACACGTCTCAGAGCACCGGGCTGTGAGTAGCACTGAATGTAGCCAGACACTAAACTGATGATTTTATGACTTTTCATTTCATACTTATGACATACTCATGAACACTTTACACATCAGCAGCTGCCATCAGAGTATGGATGTAGTGTGCGTGGTGGATTATGATGCATAAAGCGACAGTCACTCTTTTCCTTCTCGCTGTAGCATTAGTTTGGCTCTGATTTTCCACTCAAAGAGACGTTTCTGAAGAGTCTGTTGAGGATCCAGCTTTTAATCTGATGGATATGCATCATCTTCTTGGATAACACTGTATTTTTTGAGTGGAGTATTTTTTCCGGCGATGCTCTCTCATTTCTCCTGACTATCTTCCTCATCATTAATTTTTGATTGTAGTGTAACCACCTGCCTTCCTCTCCCGGAGACCCCAGGTCAAGGATCCTCTGAAATGCAGCTCGTAAAGATCCATCCGGCTCTCCTCTCCAGCTCTGAGTCCACGTGTGGCGGGCTCATGCCTGCTGTCAGCTCCCATTACCTAATTGGAATTGAGATGCATCTGGCCTGCGTTTTTGTCTGCACTGCACTCCTCATGGAGAAACAACCCCCCCCCCCCCCCCCCCCCACCCCCCCCACCCCCCCCACCCCCCCCCCCCCCCCTCCACAACCACCACCATCTTACAAAACGAGGAGTCTTATTCAAACCGCCCTGCTGGGGGGAGGCTTTCTTTCTCTCCTCCCATGATGTGCGGTCAAACACTGGTCTTACAAAACAAAATGAGAGCTGGCACCGAGCAGATCTGCAGGAAGGCGACTCCTGCGGTTCACTACGGCTAATAAGAGCTCTGTTTAATTCATGAGATCTGTCATGCTACAGCAGTTTCATCTTCACAGCAGCTTCTTAACTTCAAACTCTTTATCTGTCAGCACTGGTGACCTTGCACATCCTGGTCTGAGATCCAGGGTGACGTCTCTGTAGCCATGTCTTACATCTACACAGTGTGAGCATCATGAGGCTGGACGTGTGGAATCACCAAGCAGGGGAATAAAAGCTTTAATCACATTATTGATAGGGGATTCTTTTCACCATAGCTTAGGAAGAATGATTCGTCCTTCAGTGAGGGGAAATATGAGGAGCCTGTCACATCACATGGATTAAAGCTCATTAATTTCCATTAACTCAGCAAAGAAGCTACCGGCAAATGACCCAAATTCAAAGAGTTGAGGACAGCTTCTGTAAGGAATGAGAGCTCTGAAACTAAAACAGGAGGGTTTGATTGTGAGGGATCACTTTTTTCCACTCCTCAGCTTGTCCATCAGCGTCAGTTTGCTCTTAAGCCTCTGGATATGTAGTTTCACGTATAACAAATGTGTGAATTCACAGTCTCATAAAGAATCTACAAAAATCTAAGTGAGAAAAAAAAAAAGTCACATCTTCTCTAAACTTTGTTGAAAAAGAGCTCATTGAGTCATTAGGAACTTTTCTGGAGACTGTGCAAAGTGGAGCACATTATGATTGACGGCTGCTTCGCTCATCTCCCCTGCAAGAAAATGCAAGAATCAGCGTTGTGCAGCTTCAAAGTGTGTTTGAGATGCCAGATTCAGCATCAAGGCAGGAAGCAAGAGGTCATGTAAAAGAGTTAATTTACAGGCATCAGTTTAGCTCAGTAAGTCCAGCAAACACTTTGTATGCAGGGTGTAGATCCTGACACAAGGAGAAGAAACTGGACTACCAGCCTCTTCTCCTCTCCCACTCTTCTCTACCACACGTTTTCAGATTTCTTATCAATAAAAGATTAAAAAATAAATCTGGATAAGTTGATTTATTTACTGATTGAGGGATGAAAAAATGCTTTGCTCTCCAAAAGAAAGGGAAAGAGCTTTGCATGTGCTGCTGAAATCTTCTTGTTTTCAGAGCTCTGCATCCAACGCTCAGTAAAAGTCATGAACAGCCGCATCCAGAAAGAATCACAACGCCCTGAAAAGATCCCAGAAACAAAACTATAAGTAAGGAAAACAGCTCCACATCTTACACTTAATCTGCAGTGATCTCTTTCTACTTGTGGCATCATGACTTGGCTCATGAAGGACGCTAAAGCTGTGCTCAATAAGCCTCGTAGTGACTACAGCAAGAAATATGTCATCGAAGCTACGCCCAAAACAAAGTTGTTTCCTTCTGCTAAAAGCGTCATGGAGTTTCTGATTTCAGTTTTTCAGCAGGACTTGGCACCTGCCCACACAGCCAAAAGTACTAAAAGATGGTAAAATGTCTTGTGGGTACAGGGCAGAGGCCTATCAGCATAGACATTATGCATATCAGACTTTGAGCTATTCAATTTTCAAAGTTCTCATCGTGTCTCTTCGTCCTGGCAGACTACCTGCGTTTGTTTAAATCTGGCCGAGCGCACGGACTGATACACTAAGCAGCGAGCACTTGTAGCCAGCTGTGGATCTGCAGCAGAGGTAGCGCCGTTTTACGACACGATGAGAACTAGAGCCTTATTTAGCAGTGTTTTTGTGTGAAAGTAACATGCTGTAAATTCTCTAAATAAAGCGCGAATGCAGACCGATATCAGATTTTTACGGTGGGAGTCCGTTTATTTGTGTTTTTGGTCAAGTAAAATATGGCCCCGTCTAAATGCAGAGGAAACCAGCAGAGGAGCAGGGAGGGGGTCTTGGGTGCATGCGCTCTGGGCTTCTGCTGCACAAAAACACTGCTGTAGGGGTAATTTCTGCCCTAAACCTTGTGATAGGACCCAACTTGTTCCATCCCGGAGTATCACTTTAAGGCGGAGTTGGCAGCATCGTCACAGGTGGCCATCTTGGGACAGGGGAATGCTCTGGTGCGCAGTAAGGTGGACGATTTACTCACTTAAAGACTCTTAACTCGCTTAATTCTTGATGGATTTACAAACAGAATGGTTTATTACAAACCTTATTAACGTTGTTACTTAGCTACTTAATACAATTTTTATATCGAATTTAATGGTAATAATTCATTATTTTTAAGTATACAGTAAAATAACTACATCTCTGACGATTATTTAAAAAACCAAGCCATTTGAAAACTGGTTGAAAATTGAGCAATCTACAGTTATCACAAAATCCATGCTCCACTGACTGTAATGTTATGAGTGATCGGACAGCCCTGTCCAAAGATGGCCGCCATTGTGACGACGTTACTTCCCATTGACTCACAGTGAGCACCAGGCATCTAGTGTTTGTATATATCTCTTGTCTAGTCTGCCAGAAACTGACAAGAAGAAAGCAGGAGCAGCACTTTATCCAGAGCAGCCAGAATGATGTCGGAATCTGAAAATATCAGCGCTGAAAATGCCCCCATCATTTTCAAATCATTTGTGTGGCAGTGTTTTGGGTTCCCAGTGGAAATAAGAAACAGCAACCGAGTGACATGGACAACATGTAAACTGTGTAAGAAGACAGTGGCGTATATCTCGGCTGATACAAGCACTATGCTCAGGCACATACAGAGCCATCGCAGCTCGCTACTAAACTTCACTGTACCTGTGATAAAAACTGTTAAAAGCCAGACAACACTTAACAGACCCCGTAGAACAGACCTGGGCAAACTACGGCCTGCGGGCCACATCCGGCCCTTTGTACGTCCCTGTCCGGCCCGCGTGAGGCCAATCATAAACGTAAACATAAAACTCGTGCGGGTGCATATGTCTTAAAACTCCATCTATCACAGGCACTGAACAAGACATTTTGGATTGAATTCTCCCTCTCTTTCACTGGCTCAGTCAGTCTCCTCCACCCTCCTCTGTGTGCTATTACAAACCCGCAAGAGAGTGCCGTTGGTACACGCGCAGCGCATGTACGCGACGGCACTGTCTTCAGTACAACGATACGCGTTTCACTATTTTAGAGTCAGCCTTCTCACTATAAAATTCACGCTGCTCTTTCCTGATTGGAGAGGATGCTGCGTTAGAGCAGAGCTACGTTAGTCTAACTCACGACATGTCATGTCAAAGTTCTCCAAAAAAGAAAGGAAACAGCTAAGGCTCTGATAAAGTCTTCATCAACAAGTGCTGCACCGTTATCTGTCTCTGTCTCTGAGGTCTACTGCAGCGTCTCTGGATCAAACCAACTAAGAGAGGGGGTGGATGGTTTCTGAGTTTTCGATATAACGCCCAAGTACGGGACTTGATTTGACTTAGTAAAATATTAGAGCTCACAGAAGCATACTTAAATTTTGGGGACTATCAGGAGAAATCACAAGCCAGGAGAACAGCTGGAGAAAGGGTTTAAAAAATGGGAGCTTCCCTCCATATTCAGGAGTGTTGGCAGTCTGCCAGCACTCTCGATCGGTAAAAGTGAGTTCATGTATGACAGATATTGACAAAGACGAAAACTTAAGACATTTTCTCTTTCATTTTAGGATTCAATAATTGTTTTGTTTTTTTCTACTTGACCTATACACCACAATTTTACATCACCTAATATAAACATTTACAGAGTGCTTTATTCTTCTGATAATCAGTTCCGACTATTCAAAATATTTAATTTAGAGCATTTTACGATGGAAGAAAGTTGGTGGCCCTCTGACACAATTCAGGTTCCTCATGTGGCCCCTGGTAAAAATTAATTGCCCACCCCTGCCGTAGAACCTAAACTTCCACAGTCAAGCCCCCGAGCCACAACAATAACCCATGGACTATATAAAACATGGACGTAGTCTCCCTGACGTTACCAAGATTTTTGAAGCATATGGAGAATCACGGCCATATTTGAAGTGGCAAGGGCTTCCAGTACAGCTATAGGGCGCCCCCCAGTCACATGACCTGAGCTGTGCCTCTGATTGGGCGAGCTTGAGACATTTTTTGGAACAGGCTGTAAATAGGTTAATTTCTGCTTTGAAAACAGCTTTTTTTTGGCTTGGTGTGTATGTGACTTCCGGTACTTCTGGATCCAACCTCAAGCGAACACTCAAGAAACAGCAGGTTTTAGCACTTCCTCATTGTCTCATTTTCTTAGACCGAAGGTTGCCACTTTCAATTACCAGGGACAAAAAAAAGGTCAGTCTCTGTTTGCACTTTTTTGCACTTTGTGTTGACAGAGTAGTATTTAAGTTACAGTTCTGGACATATTGCCTACACTTAAAAAAGAAGTACATACTTTAATTTGTAGAGATAAGTAGAGCAGTTAAAAGCTCATGCTCAGGTCATGCATGGATCCAAGTGATAAAATATTTCAAATGCACCTGCACTGTTTTGTGATTCTGTTCAATAAGAAAGCCTGTTTTGTTATTTTTGAATTCTTTAAAGTATTTTGATAATTTTGTCTTATCTCAATCTTGTGAACCCAATATTGTGTATCATATTGTTTCGTGATCTGAGTGTTTCATCAAACCTTTATGTGAGATATTGTCACGAGGAAGATGAGAGACATATCATCCCAAAGGAGCCTCAACCAAGTATTAAGTGTTTATAAATAAAAACACTTTCATAATGCCAACATTTCTGTATTAAAACTACATTATGTATTGGCTTAAATTAGATACTCAGTTTTGTTTTTCATTCACGGTAAGCCATAATCATCAAAATAAATAAATGCTAAAATATTTCACTTTGTGCACAGAATCAATGAGTCTCACTTCTTGGTGGGATTTACTAAAATAAATTTACTTTTTCATCATATTCTAATTTATTGATATTAACCTGTATAAAAGAGATTAATGTGAAGCTGAAAGGACATGTCCAACTGTTATAAGTTTTTTTTTTTTTCTGAAGAAACAATTCATTAAACTTATACCAAATGGGTTTTAATCAGAGGTTTCAGAATTTGTCCTCCTTCCTTAAAAGGTTAAAGAAAAAGAAAAACTGTCTGCATCTTCTTCTTCATACTCGAGGTATCAGTTTTACCCAGCTCCTCAGACATAAAAGGATCCTGAAATAGTTTGACAATGAAAAGGCATAGCAGAGACAGCTTCAGTGAGATTTACAGCCCCGCCTGAATACTGAGCGTCCTTCAGTGCAAAGTGTGATACGCTGAGAGGGGCGGCTGCTATCTGACTTTCATTTCATGAGAACAAATGTGCCGTCCTGCTGTGGAGACCAAAAGACCGACTGTAATTTATCCCAAACAAAAGACCGAGTGGTTCTCACTCAGGCCCTTAGAAACACTGGAGCTGTCCCAGCAGGCAGCGCTGGCATGATTTTGGACTAATCTGTGAGGATAATACATTTTAAATCTGGACTAAGACACTGACACACATCACAGTCAGTCTGCAGGACTCGATGGTTTTTAAATGAGAAGAAATCCGTCTCCTGAACAAATGAAACCTTAAGTTGCTGTTGTCCTTCTTTAACAATAGCGTGCGAAAGGCTCACAGCTGATATGGAGGATGTGCAAAGCAGATTTCCCTGAGATGATGTGCAAAGGAGAAAAATCCGGGTGGGGCAATAACTGAACTGATCCTGAGGAAGCCATGACTGTTTGCACTCAACAAAATGATGATATGACAGTCGAACAGATCAAGTTATGATGACTGTTTACAGCAAAGTCTGGCTGGGACACTTGAGTTAATGAAGCAAACCAAATGGGGAAATGAAATTGTTTAAATCTCACCGTGTTTAAGGTTGGTTTGATTCATGTAACGTGAGCGTTTCCAGATTTCCACCACTTGAGTTCCGAGTGTCTCCAATGAATCAGGGTGTAACTAATGCAGACTGGCTCTGACTCACACAGGCATGGTTACAAACAATATAACTGTTCTGTTCATGTGTCTGGCTTTCTTTTTTCTTTTTTTTTGTTCTTGTTTTTCATTTTGGTATGATCCAATGTATGTAATCAGGCAAAAAAAGACGAATAGACATCCCTATCCTTTCGTGACATTTTTATAACACAGCACACGGTCAGACCTGAGATCTACCAGGTGTGCTGATCGTAATCCACACTTTGAAATGAGATTATCAGCACCAATATAGGTTACATCCAAATTCTACTACCTACTTTCCAGGACTAGATTAATTTACGGCATGTCCAACACCTGGCGTGACAACACCACGCCAACTGATGAAGTTAAGTCGTGAGAACATCTGTGTTTTTCTCTGCTGAAAACAATTTCTGTGACTAATTTTGTTGTAATGGTGGACACAGGAGCCTAACTGTCAGACAGAAAAATGACAGAAGAGCAAAAGAAAGATAAACGGGAGAGTGATACAGCCCAAGCTAAAGGCTAATTAACCATTAGCTTGGGCTGTATCACTCTAACACAGGGGCTAAACTGTTTGTGAAAATGTCCACTCCAACCCACAGTCAGCAGTTATTCTGCAGTGGTCTGTTCAAACTTGAGAGATTATAAAATGAAGAGTGAAGTTACGTTAGCTCTGCTTGGTAGATGACAGGCAGGACATAACCAGGATTTACTAACGTTACATTTAACAGACATGTCTTTGAGCACAGGGCTGCCAGTAACACTGCATATAGCTAGCTACTAGACAATAGTGCTACTTTTTGCTTGCTGTCACATTTCAAACAAAAGCCAAACAAAAGCTCTAAGTAACTGTACCGATAAATACCTTACCTTGGCATCTGGTAAAAGTTGTCTCGAACAAAGAAAATTTGTTCTGAACCGATCTCCATTTAATTCCAAAACAAACACACACCTTGTTAATATTCACGTCTCTATGACAGTGTGCTTGAGACACCAAGAGGCCAAAAGGTCTAATTAAAACAGATCCTCCCACAGCACGTTTAAGATTTCAGTTGAAAGCAGCTCTACTTCAATCCTCACTTTAACAGTTGACACACCTTCAAATCAATGCCCCATTGTTATCACTTTTTTAAGACATGCTTGACTTTATTGGTTATGACAGCTAAAGAGAAAGGAAATGTGGGGAGTAGAGAGCAGAAGAGGACTTGCTGAGGACTGTAGCCTCTGTGTATGGGGCTGTGTGCTTAAGCCTGGGCTACCCACACAAAATTACATAATCTTAATATTATTTTCATCACTTCCACTTGTGGTGTAAGTTACTTTGCTGAGACATGGGACACACCTCTCACCAGCTTTGCTTTGGTTGTTGGGGTCCAATAGCTCGTCAGACTGCTCACATCTGTGCCTGATAAGTGTTTATCGCCCTGACTAACGTTTTCACCTGAATCAACAAGCAGAGGTGAAATGTTTTGATCAGACTGATTAATCAGTTAACCATTGTTGTCATTGGATCTTGACCAAATAGCATTGAGTATTTCACACAGCTGGGTGATGAACTATGTCCGTGTTGTCTTATTATATTGCTGGGAATACAGAATTCTACCAGTGAAATAAAACAGTAAGCAGAAAAGTTTGTAGACCATTTATTTTTACCTCCGCCAAGGAGGTTATGTTCTGTTTGTCTGTGAACAACATAACTCAAAAAGTAACAAACGGATCTTGATGAAATTTTCAGGAAATGTTCAAAATAAGATGAGGAAGAAGTGACTAAATTTTGGAGGTGATCTGGATCACCGTCTGGATCCAGGATTTTTTTAAAGGATTCTTTATCAATGTGAGATAGGGCCGTTTTCACCATATGTGATTATAACTTATGATAAATGGTCGGATTGCTTTGCAAAACAATACAAGGCAAGGTCACAATAATTTCTGACAGATGAAAAAGTAGGATCCAGATCCTGGCAATATTCTGGATACTAAGATCCAGAATATGAAATATGTACTGGGTCATCATAATTTTCAACACTGAAAGGGAACAACTTATGGTACAAACCTGCAACTAACACCAAATTGTAGCAGACAGTCTGCTGAAAGGGAGTATAACATTAAAGTAGGACCCAAGTGTTGCGTGACAATCACAATATGCTTGGTAGAGATCTGTGCTCTCTGAGTGCTTTTCTAGTTGGTCATAATTTTAACTCTGTTAATCCAGAAAGAGACCCTACTTTGAAGAAATACAGAGTACAGAAATGTAAGACCTACAAAAAGCACAAGTATTTCAAATCTAAACATACTAAATAATGCAAAGAAATAAAAGTTGTATCACTTTCTAGTCTGTACTATTTTGAAGCATGTTAAATGTTTGTCGGTGAGTTCAAACAACATTTAAAGCTGCTGAGGAACAAAAAATAGGTTAACTTCAGCAGAGTTCTTCCTCTTGTTCAGGTTATTTTTAGCTCCTCTCTCCACCTCTGGTTTCTGTCAGAGAAATCTATTTATCCACAGGCCTTCCAGAAGTTTCCATTTTCTCACTGGTTCTCAGTCTGCTGGAGCCTGTGGAGAGCAGCAGCAACAGCAGCAGCAGCTCATCATTACCTGGAGTCTGACTCAGTCAGTGTGAGAATAATGAAGCCTCTCGCTGACTCTCTGTGTTTAGATTGTTTCAGTTCAAGGTGAAATAACTGCAGCTCACACATGTTCCACTAATGTGGGGTTGACGTGTTGTGAATGCTGGTAGGTCGTTCGTGACACTGAAAGTGCATTCACTGAAATGGGGAGTGAAATATTCATTACTTTCAATCTGTCCATACACTAACACATGTGGCAGGTTCAATCCACTGTACAGGTTACCATGGAAATGGGTTTCTCTGGTGTTTTATAAATACACTTTGTGAAGGTGGTGTAGGCAGAGTTTAACAAGGTACCTGTAAAGTGAGGTGAGTTAACAGTGGTGCTACGGAAAATAAAGATTTACTGGACTCAACCAGAGAAAGGGGACAATGATGTGCCATTGTAGGATCTGTTAAAGCTGATTCAAACGACATTTAGAGGATAGACCCCCTTTGATACAGGACAAGAACTGAACAAGAACATCGGCTTGGTCCTCCTCTATACAGGTTGTTACTTCACAAGTGGAAATTATATTCAATCAAAATTCAAACATGGATTCATGAAAGTAACAATGCTTGATGTGCAGGTTCTCAAACTTCTACATATTTATATGTCGTAGAAATCCCAGGATCTGTCTGTTCTAAAAACAGCAAAGGATCTTCATGAGACTCTCTGAAAGGATGAGGTCATCACCCCATAGTCTCTCAACTGGTCCATGACATGCAGCAGGGGTGGGCCTCAAACCTCAAGGTCTGCCCGTAGCTCTGCCTCCAACAGGCACCAGAGGGCTGGCCAATCAGAGAGAAGGGGGTTTGTGGAGCAGGAAATCTTAAAGAGATAGCAGCTAAAATAAAGAGTTTCAGACAAGAAGTCCCCCACCAATTAAAAAACACAACAACAGTACCCCCTCTTTTTAATTGATGTAAGTAATGCTGCATTCCAGGCAACCCGTGACTCTGAAATGTCCCAGTTGAATTCTCTGAGGGCCGACCTGAAAGTGTTTCAGGCAAATTACGACTTCAATTTGAGCGCAAGGAATTCTGGCATGTAAACAAACCAACATGGCAGACATTATAAGCACAACTCTTAATCATTTCAATTACCAAAGGTGTAAAAAAGTCTTGTACTTTATATTTTATGGTATTTGTCATTATATTGAAACGTATTTTGTATTGATTAACGGACTGAAAACTAGCTGACGCCAAAGCAGCTGCCATGCATTGACCTAAGCATATGAATAACAATAGAGCAACACCTTGCAACGATGAACTATAAAAATAAGTGATGTAACGTCACAACTCAGAGTACATTGATCTGGTTAAAATTCAAGGGTGGGAAGTTACGAGTTCGACTACCGTTCCAGTGCACTTTCGAAAGTTACAGGTAGTAAAAACATGAGGTACGTATTGCCTGGAACGCAGCATAAGTCATTGGTACATCTGCACATGACTTCCTGGATGAGGATTGTGTCCCCACCCTTTGGAAGAAAACAACTAAACTAAATGAAAAAGAGAAATCAATGTCATCCACAGATTATATTTGTCATCAAACCATGAGGCAACAATGATGTCAGCACCATACTACCCAGTAATGTACTTAGACCATCAACACTGTAACTGCCTAACACTGAGTACATACAGCATGATGAAAAGTTAAGATATCCATGTTTATGTTCAATTAATCTGATAAACGTTGAGCAGCCAGTGTATGGATTGTTTCCTCACCCTGTCTTCAGGTTTCTGAAATTAAAAAGCTTATTTAAGACTTGAATTGTGCCACTCAGCGTTTCCTGAAAAGGCAGCTGTGCCTTGCTCTCTCACAGTCCCTCCTCTTCATCTGCGCTAATGACTTGTCTAGTGTGAGAGGGTAAATGTGTGTGCGCTTGGATGATCTCACGTAAGCTCACTGAGGGGGCTTCATCCTCCTCATCCTCGCTGACCACCTCACACAGAGCCATCTGGCACCTTTTTCCTCATGACAGAGGCCCTGACTCTCTATTTGCCTGCTTGTTTGTTTTCCGGTGTGTGTGTGTGTGCGTGCGCGAGTTAGTGTGTGTGTGAATGCGTGACTGCCTGTGTGCACTGAGGCGAGCAGCAGCGCTTCAGTATTATACATGTAAACACTGCCGTGTCATGATTTATTGATCTCACCTTTTATCTCACGGTGCAAACTGGGCACTTTTTCACCAGCAGCTATTTATTCATATTTGGGTTTTATTTGGACAGAAAAACAAAAGTGGGAAAGCCTGCACTCACACGGAAGCTCTGTTGGTCTGTTTTATTTATCCTTGTTTAGTCCGCTATGTAACCAAATTCTCACACACAGATGTGGAGCTCAGAAAGGCTTTATTTAGGCCTCATTAATCCACCTTAGTGATGATTCAATATGTTTTTAAAAGGCACGGTCTCATTGATTTTGCAATGTCTCACTATCATGAATTTTTTAAATGATGTTATCAACAATTAGGTAAGTTAATTACACTGAATTTTTGTGCCTGTGTTTGGGTTGGATTCTTCTTTATTTGTCTCTCACCATGTACTGTGGATGGTCAGAATTGTGCCTGCAAAGATGGGCTGAAAGAAGTCAGTCGCAAAGCGTTACGAGTGATGTTTTTCTTTTACCATAATGTCTTGTATTCATAGCTGATACTAGAGCAGTATCAGCACAGAGTTGTTTTCCGTTGAAATTTTGTTTTAGACAGAGAAACTCTAAAACCAGAGCTTTTCTAGCTAAAAGGTGAAAATTTGTGTCTACACCAGCATGTGAAAGCTCTACTGCTCTTTAAGGACTGCAGAGTCAAACGCGAACACATTTGCATTATTCAGATACAGTATATGGGGACACTAATGCTGGCTAATCCCATTTGAAGACAGACTGAGTTCACTCCAAAAAACTAAAATCTTATCAACTGTTATTGACTTATTTTAAAGATGCTATGAGGAGGATCTGTTTTGATTGCTCTCTCGCCACCTTGTGGCCTGGAGTCTCTGCACGCTGTCGTAAATTTGTTTTAGCGAGACATGTGTTTGTTTTGGAATGAAATGGAGGTCGGTTTGAAACAAATTTTCTTTTTTTTAAGACAACTTTTTTACTGGATACAATATGCTAAGGTATTTATCAGTACAGTTATGAAGCTCTTTGGATTAAAACGTGACATCAAGCAAATGTTGTAGCAGCCGGCTATACGTTAGCAACATCAGCAGCTGGTGCTCCGACATATCTGTAGGCTAACGTGACTACAAGTAAACACTGTCAGTCTGTAAATAGTTTAGTAGCTGTTTATATTTAGGGCAGCTGACAGTCCGGTGCTCGAAGACATGTCTGTAATGTGTAAGGTTAGTAAATCCTGGTTAGCTATGTCCTGCCAATCATCTACCAAGCAGAGCTAACGTAATCTCACTCTTCATTTTATTGATAGACTGTCAAGTTTGAACAGACCACTGCAGAATAACTGCTGACTGTGGGTTGGAATGAACATGATCACCAACAGTTTAGCCCCGTGTTATAGAGTGATACAGCCTGAGCTAATGGCTAATTAGCCTTTAGCTCGAGCTGTATCACTCTCCCGTTCAGCTTTCTCTTGCTCTTCTGTCCTTTTTCTGTATGACAGTTAGGCTCCTGTGTCCACCATCACTACAAAATTAGTCATAGAAATTGTTTTTAGCAGAGAAAAACACAGTCATGTGTTTTATGTCTTCTCACTACTAAACTTTGTCAGCCGGCGTGTTGTTGTCATAGAGACCTAGACGTGCCTACAGTCCTGGACGACCTGAACTGAAAGCTAAGAAGAAGCAATTTAAAATAATCTGTAACCAGCCACAATGGCGCTGATAGTCATATTTTAAGGCATATATCTAGAAGGGAGACTTTTTCAAGATCACTTTCAAACTCCTTACAGCCCCTTTAAATCAAAATTGTCTTATCATACTTTATATGAGCCACATTTACCTGACTAGTCCAGACAATGTCTTGTTTCAAGTTATTTAAGGACAAAAACAAGGTCTGAATTACTTGTAACAAGTAAAAAAAAAATTAGCCAACGCAATAAGAAAATATGCTGGTCAGGTTTCTTGAAACTAGAGTGTTATTGCTCCATTTAGATACTTTACATTCTAATTAAAGAATGCATCATAAAATGAGCATCCAGTAAATAAACCAAATCTGTAGAAAGCCTTTAAATGATCCCTGATGATCCCTGATGATTATCTAGGATCATTCCTGAAGGATCATTCAGAGTAACTCCACCATGTTTGATGTGCCGTGTACATTTCAAGCCCTAATTACCCTGATCTGCTCTTTTTAGTGGGCGTAGCTTCAATCCAGCATGAAAATAACCTTTACACAATGCAGGCCTGTTGTTGTCTTAAGGTCTCCTGCTTCACACTCAGTTTGCAGATCTAATTTTAGCCCTCACTCGTCTTCACTCCCCCTCTGGATCAGGGTTTAGCCTCCGGGCGGTGGTTGTATAAATACAGTAGTTAAGCTACTGTATGATAACTGCATTTCAGAATCAGACTTGATGTGTCTACGACACTTTCTCCAAGCATGAGAAATGATTACTTGAGACATATTGTGTCCCCCTGAGAGAAACTGTCCTCTCCCTATAATCTGAATTTATTCTATACTCTCTATTTACTTCCCCGGCCCCGGCTTTTGATTCCCTGGAGCCTGACATTACAGGCCTGAGCGGGAATTACTAAGACTGCAGAGAAAACTATTATTAACCCATACAAATCCACAACTCCCTTCTCTGCTGCAGATTATTTTTCTGTTTTCTTCTTAAAGGGGACAAGATGCTGCCATGGAGGATTTTGTGTGACAGAAGCTCTCAGTTCGCCTGTCTATCACTTAGTAAGACGTGAGACATGAGGGATATAAATACACCGCTTGGATACCCTTGTCCCCATCCTTCGCCTGTCTCCTTTCACGTGGTCACTCAGATTGCACTCCGCCCGCCTCCCGCTGCCCCTCATGGAGACTGGACGTCCATGTGAGTGCTCCAGCCTCTGATAAGGATCCTGAAATAGCCAAAGCCTTCAACATCTTCAAAATGCCAAACGAGCGAGACCAAAGACGTGACAGATCCAGAGTTTTAAATTCATTAGGATCCTCGTCTTTTCAGCGATGGGGACAAAGGCTAAGGCGGCATGTTGAATCTGTAAAATGTCAGGCCAGCAGGCTGCACTAACCATTTAATTTGATTGATTACAGGAATGATAGCTTTGAGGCAGAGATGTGACCTTGTAGCTCAGAGTAGTCAGTTCAGGCTCTGTGCTCAGTTTGTTGGTCAAACAATGTCTTGGTTGTGTGAGCAGAATAACTGTGCCGCACACCAAGGCAGTGACCCAGATCAAACACCTAAAGCCAGAGGGGGATGATGGCACATCCAAATACCTCATCCATCAACGGTGAGAGGAGGTTTGTTTCAGTGAGCTGTCTGCAATTCAAATTTAAGATGGTAGGATTTTTTATTTCTTCTTTTTCCTTACAATACCACTGAAAATGTGGTAACCTATGTTTATCAAAAACCATATTGAAGAAGACACTAGTACAAGGTTTACAAGTAGATTATTAAAGTCATGCTGAAGGGTTGAGGTACGGTAGGTGAGATGGATAAGGCTGGATGAAGTCTGAACTGTCACAGTGCGGAGAAGAGGAGAAAGGAGCGGTCTTGAGCTCTGAAGGCACGGTCACACTGGCCATTCGAACCGTGCTGTACTCAGGCACAATTGCCTCTGCTTGAGAGTACAGCCTGCGGTCACACAACTCCAATATGAACTAGACTTTGGGCACATGCATGGCCCACCTTCCTCATCGTGAAGCTTCTGTTTACACGAAGCGTGATCTCATCAGAGTCAGCACAATGAGACACAGAGAACACCACTACAACTTTTTGTCTTACGTTGTTGTTGTGGTGTGACACAGCCCTCTAACACGTCCACTATTGTTTAAATGATTGCTGATAGGAGTGGTCGCAGCGATCATACGTCATGAATCATACCTCGTGTGTGTACCTCATACTAGTTGAGCTCGTGCATGAAGTGTACTGTGCTGAAGCCCACCTCCCCCAACCATAGACTGTAAAAAAAAAGAAGGTCATCTCCCTCAGCTTGAAGTGAGGTCGCCACAAAAACTGCTTCCCCTGGTGGCTGGCTGCAGTATAGGTCAAAAGATCTGTCTCTCCTGTCTTTCCAGATGGGCTGTGGTCAAACTTTAAAAAATTAATATACCTTGTTGAAATGTTGAAATGAATGTTGTGGTGATTTGAAAATATTATTTGGCTGTCTTGTATCCAAGTTTTCTTTTTTTCTGAAAGGTTTCGTTTTCATTAGTTAAGAGGTTAAAAACGAGGCTTTACGTCACATTTAACAATGACTGACAGCTGCAGTTCTTGTGTATTTTTTTCAGGGATTGTAAAATATGTCGGGAGGTAGAGTCCAGAAGTGATTAGACTCTCAATAGAAAAAAAAAAAAAAAAATTTGTCACCCGGCTCCACTCAGATTCTCCCAGAATCCCTCACAGTCTTTACTGCACAGGCTCTGGCTGCACAACAGCTGCCAATGGCTGCGCCTGTGGTGGGGTATTTTGGCTTCAAAACCATACAATGATAAACAGTGGAACCAAGCTGTCCACTCTCAACTGTCAATGCGTTTACATGCAGTCAGTAACCCCTTCATATTTGGAATACTAGCAATAACCCAGTTGCATAAGGGCCATGTTTACACCAATAACCCTTTTGAAAAATTGGAATGTGCTCATATTCTGGTTTTTAAAAATCCCCAAAACACCCCTAGGTTACTCCTTTTCTAACCCTGTTATTTGGTCATGTATATGCCTATCGTGATATCCCCATCGAATGGAACATTAATTCGAGTTCTGTGCATGCTCTGATCGCAAAGAATTTTGGTCTTTCGAGTGCAGGAAGTCTGCAGTCCTACTGCTGTTGTTGTTGTTGCTATGGATACAGCAGGACAAAGCGGTGATGACGCGTATTGAGTCATGGGGTGTTTTGGGCATCGAGATGTTGCCCATTTTGACCGGGATACCGTGTAAACAGGAAGACCTCTGTTTGCTCACACATGTAAACAGGTTATTCCGAACATTCCAGAAACCAGGATATTGACTGCATGTAAAAGTAGCCAGTAACAAAGCAGTGAACTGCGTCTAAGCACGGCACACTTGTGGTCACACTGGTCAAACAAGCAGGGCTTTAGGGTTGCAGTGTGCTTAAGCACGGTACAGTTTGCCAGTGTGACCCCATCCTTAGACTGACTGGAGAGAAAGAGCAGTGTAATGTACATCTGTATGAACTCCAGGCTGCTCTGAACGGCTGGTTAAAATAGTAAGCCTCATAAGTAACACACAAATTATGCAAGAGGGACATGAAATTTGTTCATCTCTTGACACCAGCGATTAGTGACACTCATCACTTTACAAACAAATCTGTTGCTCTGGTTTCTGTCATTGTTTTTCTTCAATGCTTTTACTAACTTCCCAGGTCAGATTTTTGTTCAGCTACATATGGCTATGTTTCTAAATTTTTCATAAAGGAGGGTTACTTTACTTATGGCAATGATTTTATTGCAAAGCAACAGTGGAGGAGGCTTCAAGAGAGCTGGGCTCTAGTGCCCGGGAGTATTATAACTCTTTATCAGGCAAGAAACTATTTAATAACCACTGCATACACTGTCAACTTAAAACTACTGAAAAATATCTTTAAGTAAAAGAAAGTCTTGTTATTTCCCCCTCTCAGATTAACATTTTTGATTTAAAAGTATTTTAATGAGTGCCCCATAACAGCTACAGAGACATCTGAAGTTATTATTTTGGGAACAAGGCAGAAAAGGAGAGTTTTCAAGACAGCTATCCAAGGGAAGCTGAGTTTTTTTTTTTTTTTTAGCTGTAAATCATTTAAAACTTACAGGAATCAGAAAACTTTTAGGACCAAATATGATTACAAAACCCCCTCTCCAAAGAAAACAGTAAATCCAATACATCAGGTTGGAAACAGGAAAGAGGAGCCAGATGCAGACAGAGGATTAACGAAAGACCAAAAAGGCAATGGTTACATTGTCTTTGTTAAATATCCAAGAAAACTAAACCAAAAAGGAAAAAAAAAAAAAAAGACAAAGTGACCATGGAGAACACACAGACACTGAAGACAGAAAAGATATTGATCCAACACAGACACAACACTTTACACACACAATGAGTAACATATGGGTTGAATATGAAAATATAGCAGAAGAAATAATCTTTGGAAACAACACAGGGAGGCCAACTCAGGATACTTAGACAAGATGTAAAAAGAGACGTGAAAAACAAAGTAAGAAATATAAAACATGACGAGGTAACAGAAATAAAAATCAAGAACAATTCAATAATCAAACAAGAAAGTCCCATGACAAAATGTTTGGAAAAAAAAAAAGAAGAACAGGAGATGAAAAGAAAGAGCTCATAACGCTGGCAGGTAAACTGGTGAAAGTCTGGTCAGAGTTAGTGTTCGTATATTTCAAACTTTAAGTGAACTCCAGACCTGAGGATCAGAAGGAAAGGCCTCCCTCTGTGGTGCATCAACAGTCTAAAACATTTCCAGCTGTGATGGAAAGAAAGGGAGTGGATCCTGTATTATGTGTGAATCTGGGCCCATATACACATTCAGTCATCTAACAAACGGGGCCATTAGTCCTTATGTTCTGTTGTAAAACGGCCTGTTTGGCTGCAAATAATCATCCAGTTAATTAATTACACCATGAAGGTGAGGCAGGTGCAGATTTTGTCATAATCAAGGGAAACCTCCTGTAAAACCCTATCAAATAAATTCAAACTACCCATGCCTACCACTCATATACAGCAATAAACTTGGTGAGCGGTGACAGTGCAGCTGAGAGAAGATCAAGAAAACATTTTTCAGAGGAAGAAATTGAGATTTCATACAAGGATGCACATGTATGAACAGCTGTTATCAGTGAGTCAATCAGGTAAACAAAGAGAAAGGGAAAGTTTGGCGATTGTGAACAGAGTAAACGCGTGTGTTGTTTTTGAGTCTACAGTAGAAAACCTCCGAAATAAAACAAGCAAGCGGCTTTGTGGAAGCACCAGTTTATGAACTCCATCATTACACCACACACATCTTGGACGGACTCAGACGTATAAAAGCAAAAAGCAAATCAAACTTGTAAAACTGACGAAAGCAAGACTTCGATTATCTCCCTTATCCCATCTGTTCACCAGAAAAAATGTGTCTCCTAAATCTAAATTTGTTGTATGGCTACACATTGCCACCTTTCCGAAGGATTGTCTCCTGTCTTTGTAAACTTTGTCTCAAATGATCACACTTTGCGCGATGTCTGCCTTCAAACAGTCGATCAGGCGCTGTAATCCTGCTGTTAGCACTTGTAATGGTGCGGTATACCTCCATTGAATTTAACGCTCTTTTGGACCGTTAACCTGGCTCATCCATACCATTGATCAATTTTTTTTTTTTTGCCGTTTGTACAAATGGTCCGTTTTCCTCTCCAATGACTGGTCATGCATACGGGCCCAGGTCATTATTAACCCTCTAGGCAGAGGTCTTCAACAGGGGTCCACGGCTCCAAGGGGGTCCGTGGAGGTACCGCACGGGATCTGTGACATTTTTGATTGATTAGGCAATTTCAATTTTTACTCATGTTATTGTCTTTGAACACACATCGGTAGATACACAGAAGCCAAAGATGTTACCTTTCAGTCAGAAATGAATACATTGAGCAACACAGCAGCTCTCTCAGACTGCACACAGGTTCAATCAGCATTCACTTCAGCATTCACTTCAGCATTCACTTCAGCATTCACTTCAGCATTCACTTTAGCATTCACTTTAGCATTCACTCGCTTCCCAAGACAGAGGGAGACCCGCCTCTATCACTGCTCTGCCAATCACATGGCTGCATGTTTTATACTGGCTCTGTCAGATTCCCCAGAATAGCTTTATACTGAATGCACACTAACAAGGTACATTTGTATGTGGTACTAGGGGGTCCCTGCTCTGTCTCTCCATCAGCTAGAGAGTTTATGGTCTGAAAAACGTTTAAGTCTCCTGCTCTCAGGTAAAGAGAGTTCAGCTTAGGAGAAGTGAACCACTTCTTCAACCTTTTAGAACTTTGAGTTTGGTATAGATGCAGGATGTTTCAGACATTAATTTTCTGAAATAAATGAGTTTTTCTTTAAGAACATACACACAGTTTTATAAAACTTTGATGCATAAAAATACTACTAAAAATGGAGAAATGAACTGTTTGATGCTCAGTATATCCAGAAGGAGGACCCACAGACCCCACCAGGCAAAACTTAACTGTGAATTAACTTAGAAGTTGACTCTAATTAGAGCAATTAATATTTAAGTATAACATTTAAGTGTGGGTAATTTTTTTTCTCTAATTATGCAGTTATTAAAATTCACAAGATGTGAAGTGTTTGGTAAGTACCCTACCACTTTTGTAAGTGGTATATCATTTGTCCACAGGGGACAAAAAATGGACACACAGAAAATTGCTCACAGGAGTTTTACAGTCAGTTAGATTTCAGATTTACAGCTGTAAAATTACAGTGAGAAATAATATCAAAGTGTGTTTTTCTTCATGAGTGATGGAAATTACTATGAAGTTAAAATTTAGAACAGGCTCTGCTGTAGGTCTAATGTTGGAGCCTGAATGTCTTTTGGATGTTGCAGTCCTGCTGTTTAAAAAGTGTTGAGATGACCCAGTTTAAGAGGAAGCAAACAGGAACACAAACCTCTGCGTGACACAATAAGTAAGCATCCGCCCTTGGGTGAAATGTTATGTTTTTTTTGGAGTCTCCAGTCTGCATGGACACCTTATTACAATTTGAAGCTTCCTGTTAGCATGTCGTCCTGGTCCACAGGGCAGGTTAAACATTACTGAACCGGCTCACTGAAGCTCACTTCATCCACAGAGCTAAATGCTTTAGCTTGTTACTGCTCTTCCTCTGCTGTCTTGTGAGGTGAAACCACTCAAGTGGCTCCCTTTGTTGCATTTTGCGCCAGTGTGTGTGTGTGCACTGAGTCAAATTACTTCAAAACATCCTGACACAACACAAGGAGGAGAAAAAGACACTTTATGATATGTAAAACCATGAATTTTTCAATACAACCTGCAACTCAAGCTCCATCAAACCACAAGAGAAGCAATAAATTAAATGATCTGGCGGACGCACGCCAGGATAACTGACAACTTCTCTCCCTCAGGCAGAGAAAAGGTTTCATTTTTCACAAAAAATGTGCTTGCTGGGTGCAAAAAGACCTGCAGTATTAATGTGCGGCACAGAAACAGCAGTCTGCTTCTAGAGCTGTAGCACGGAGCCAAACATTTACGGCATGAATCAGGCCTGCTTTAGACCTCAGAGTTCACACATCACACAGCAAGGCTCTGAGGGGAGGAGAGACGGATCCGGGCTGCATTATTTGAAACAGCGTGTCAGCCTGTGTTAACATACGACTGAATCACTCGGCTGCTGGTTCTAGATCAATCAGAGGCTCTCAGGCTGTTAGGATTCAGATCAGCAGAGTCCACAGAGCTGCTGTCAGCTCCTGCATGGGAGCTGAAATGTCCTCACAGAAAACAAGTTCAATGAATCCCAAGTTTCAGATGCCAATCTGTCTGCAACACACTTTCCTCAGCTTTGGTCATCAAATAAGTGTTAACCATATATTTAGAAACGCACATTTCACACATTTTGCAAAACCACACAGGAAGTAGTGAAGCTGAACTGAACATTATATCAGCTGTGCTTCTACAGCTCTGCCCTTTGCCACTTTGCATGTGACTTTATGTCAACATTTTACCGTCCAAGTGAAGAATAATTTAAATAAAATATGTCTAGCCTCGCAGGGAAAAGTTTGCAAAATCTAGGCTTTATAAAAAGTTTTCAGGATGTTTGACTTTAAAGTTTTTCAATTCACTGATTTAGTCCACAAGAAAAGATCAGATCAGTACGGTTTGGTACTGGTTGGCTCGGTAAAGCTTGGTCCTGTTTGCGTTTCCACAGCCAACCGTGCCCCCTCATGGTAGACGGCGTGAAAGCTGTAACATAATAGCGTGATGCCATAGCAGCGCGACACAGTGTACCCCGTTAATAAATCCAATGAAGAAGAAAAACGTGACACAGTAAACAAAGAGCAACAATGGGACACATCCAGCAGTTCATCCTCTCTGTGATTGGCATGTGGCTCTTTGATACAAATCAAGGTCAAGCTTTGTTTCAGAGAAGACTGTGTGCCGCCAGGAGAAATGCAGCCACTGTCGCATGGGAAGTGATGATTCTTTTGACCAATCAACGGTCTGCAGTGTTGTAGCTCCACCTTACAAGATCGGATTGGTTTAGTCCGGCACCCCTAAGGAAGGCTGCCAAAAAGTGAGACGGCTCGTCTTGGTTATTTGGGGGTGTGTCTGAGGATTAGTCAGTGGAAACGCCGTAAAATGAGTGCTGTGCCAAGACGAACCGAATTGAACCACTCGGTGGAAACGGGGCTTTAGAAACTTCCTGAGTTCAAACTTGGTGCAACTGTAATGTAACTGGGTGTGTGACTTAAGTTACACTACAATGTGAGAGATATAGTTATGGATAACAAGATAAGATACAATACAAAATAATAAGATATGATACGTTTAAACAGGCTTTGGTAAGATGCTGTACAGCATGATAAAGCGTCGTGCACATCGTTATGATACATCGAAACAAAATATGACATGATACAATTCAACATGCAGCTGAGTTTTTGCACAGTTTGCAGTTTTTAGACATCAGTGAGGAGAGGCTGTAATGGATGCTGATATTGCAGTCCAGTCTGGAGTCTATGACAGTGTGGATGAGTGTTTCTGCAGCCGTGGGTCTAAGGCAGGGGTGGGCAATTAATTTTTACCAGGGGCCACATGAGGAACCTGAATTGTGTCAGAGGGCCACCAACTTTCTTCCATCGTAAAATGCTCTAAATTAAATATTTTGAATAGTCGGAACTGATTATCAGAAGAATAAAGCACTCTGTAAATGTTTATATTAGGTGATGTAAAATTGTGGTGTATAGGTCAAGTAGAAAAAAACAAAACAATTATTGAATCCTGAAATGAAAGAGAAAATGTCTTAAGTTTTTGTCTTTGTCAATATCTGTCATACATGAACTCACTTTTACCGATCGAGAGTGCTGGCAGACTGCCAACACTCCTGAATATGGAGGGAAGCTCCCATTTTTTAAACCCTTTCTCCAGCTGTTCTCCTGGCTTGTGATTTCTCCTGATAGTCCCCAAAATTTAAGTATGCTTCTGTGAGCTCTAATATTTTACTAAGTCAAATCAAGTCCCGTACTTGGGCGTTATATCGAAAACTCAGAAACCATCCACCCCCCTCTCTTAGTTGGTTTGATCCAGAGACGCTGCAGTAGACCTCAGAGACAGAGACAGATAACGGTGCAGCACTTGTTGATGAAGACTTTATCAGAGCCTTAGCTGTTTCCTTTCTTTTTTGGAGAACTTTGACATGACATGTCGTGAGTTAGACTAACGTAGCTCTGCTCTAACGCAGCATCCTCTCCAATCAGGAAAGAGCAGCGTGAATTTTATAGTGAGAAGGCTGACTCTAAAATAGTGAAACGCGTATCGTTGTACTGAAGACAGTGCCGTCGCGTACATGCGCTGCGCGTGTACCAACGGCACTCTCTTGCGGGTTTGTAATAGCACACAGAGGAGGGTGGAGGAGACTGACTGAGCCAGTGAAAGAGAGGGAGAATTCAATCCAAAATGTCTTGTTCAGTGCCTGTGATAGATGGAGTTTTAAGACATATGCACCGCACGAGTTTTATGTTTATGTTTATGATTGGCCTCACGCGGGCCGGACAGGGACGTACAAAGGGCCGGATGTGGCCCGCGGGCCGTAGTTTGCCCAGGTCTGGTCTAAGGCGTGCAAGAAGGATGTTTTGGGCATGTTGTTGATGTGTGGTTTAAAGGAGAAAATGGGGTTGAGGATGATGCCAAGCTCACAGACTACTAGGGAGGTTGTGACTGTGATTGTCAATGTGAAGTGAGAAGTTATGAGTGGAGGGGGAGATGATGTGGCAAGGGAGAGTATGTAGAGGGCAAAACAGAAAGGGACCGAGCACTGATCCTTGGGGGACCCCATGTGTCAAGGGGTTGGTATGGGATTTTCAATCACTGCTTCTTTTGGTTGGTGCTGTCTTAATCATTAAAAAAACTGAGACATTGGCTAAAACAATCCAGACATGTACTTTTCTTGCTCATGTTACATTAAAAACAGTTTGTGTATCTGGAGCTGTCATTAGTGGTTTAGATGTGTAAAACTGTAGTTGAAGGATGCCACATGAAATCTGATGTAGGCGCTTTTTCTAGAGTCACAATTTTTATAAAGTAAGAAAAGAAACCCTTCCACACTGAGATACCACAGAGGCTGTCTGTTGTTAAATTATTGATTTAAATTTCAGTCCCCTCATCAGCTTCCTCCCAAACCAGGTCTTCATGTGTTTCACCTGCCTCATTACAGACGTCATTAAGAAGAAGTTTTCCTTGTTAAAACAGCAGTTTTAACCTTCTGTTGAGTGACCACACAGAGGTGTACACATGTCTCTGTTTTTGCTCTCCAACTGTCAAGATTTTCTTTTTTTTCTTTGCCTCTCTCGATCTGCTGCTTTTCATCTCTCTGCTGATCTGCCGTACACATGCGTGCAGGAATTGTTCCTCCTGTTCCCTTTTATCGGGCTCTCCCTCCGCTCTGGGAGAGGGGAAAATGGAGAAATAAGCTCCACAGTTGGCGTGCACTAAATCACTTCAGCAGAGTCCACTTCAGGTTTTAAAATAAGAATAACTACTCAAATGGCAAATCTCCTGTCTGATGCTCTGCTTTTAAAGGCCATTGATAGTTATCAGTGTAACATTTAGAGCATTTCATAACCAGTTAAAACTCCTCTTGGGAGATTTAACCAAAGTGCTGTTGTTATCAGAACCTCACAAAGCACTTTCCACAAGCTACAGTTTTATTTCCCCGCAGTGACCTTGGACAGCCTTATGTTATTTCTTGAATATGATTGGTAGTGAAGAGCAGGTAAGTCAAAAACACATCTTCAGCTCCAAACATGTTTCACATCAAAGCTTCCTTCAGATTTATTGGCACAGTGAAGTCAACATTAACTTCTCTTCACATGTCTGACCAGATGCTCCACAGCAGTCCAGACTCCTGGCAGAGGAAATCAAACTTATGCAACTTTATCTGACTCCTTACTCACCTTTAACAGAGTAATTGGAGTTATATCTGATACAGTGAGTCTCTAATTGTGAGGCAGTTCTCTAGGACAGTGGTTCTTGACCTTCTGTGTCAAAACCCCAAATTTAACATGCACTGGTGTCTGCGAGCCCCTCGTCCCCTCACAATCATGCGTTCATTACCGGTGTAAATGGACAATGAGCACTGTCCCCAGTGCTAAAACAAAACAAAAAAAAATCAAAAAAGTCATAACATTTTTTTTTCTAGTCATCTTGCGACCCCATCTTGGCTGCTTTAGGATCTCTGGGGGTCTGGGGTGTCTTAGGATTATCTGGAAAATGTCAGGACTGATGGCTTTAGGTAATATTTTAGATGGCCTCCTGCTTCCTAAAACATGGTGGGAGACAATGTCTGTGTTTTGATGATGTAAGGACAGCGATGTGGGTGTGTGCCCCGGTTCACTCAACACTATTACAGTGTGAAAACAAAAAGACCCCAGAGAAAAGTCCAACAGTGGATCATTTTATCATCTGAACTGAAACTCTGCAGAGAGGCCACAGGTGTGAAAGCGCCCTCAGACTGGTTTCTCTCTGAGCTTCCAGCTATGTTTGACCTCCAGGGCCTGTGGTTCATGTCCCCTTGGTTCCAAACCTGTCTGACCTGAGCCTTTATCAGGTTAGTATGTTACTGTTTTAACATGTTTTGGTGTGTGAACAAAGACTGGTTTTCTGACGCTGTCTGTTGTACACTAGTACCAACCATACCAACGGTATGAGTGTTTTTCTCCTTCCACCATCTGTCCTGCATCTTGAGTTTTATCTGTCTCTGCTGGCAGGATCCAACTTGGCACAAACAAAACTTTATCTCCCCAGTCTGCAGTGAAGGGTTCAACATAAATTTACTGTAAAAAATGGAGTGGGCTGAAGTACAAACACCACTGGGCTGAAGAAAGAATCTAAAAACATTCATGTGATGATCTAGCTATGTATCTAACTCGAAGATAATCTAATATCCAAGACGGCTGGGTGCAACTCACACATGGCTTAATGTGAGGGAATTACCCACAGTTCATAGCATTGTGACATGAAACACAGACTCCCAGGGGAAGCCTGCAAGCAAGCCACAGCAAATGACCGCCATGGAAATCAGAGTCAGTAAAGAGGAAATATGGTAGCTGCAACTAACATGGACTTAAGCCTGAAATAAGCCTCAGCTTAGAGTCTACCTACATATATCTGTGGTATCTTCAGGCTGCAGCTGAGTGGGGTGAAAGTCGGAGCCCTGGGGTCTGGGTTCATGGGGTTAAAACAGGGGATTGCTCACTGAGTGTGGAGTGAGTCCCTGCCCCAAGTGAAGGAGTGCAACACTCTCTGGGGGTCTTGTTCACGATTGAGAATGAAATGGATCGTGAGACTGTCAGGTGGTTTGATGCTGTGGCAGTAATGAAGGAGTTGAGTCAGAGGGCAAAGCTTTCGTCTACCAGTTGACCTAGGTTCTGACCCTCTAACCTTAGCCCTATGTGTAGAAACAGAAAGAGAGAGGTCGCAGATACAAGCAGCGGAAATGAGTTTCCATCAAAGAGAGTTTGGAGTCCGGCTCCTTCACATTGAAAGAAGTCAACTGAGGAGGTTTGGGCATGTGATAAACATACGTTCTGGGTGCTTCCTTTTGAGGTGTTTGTGGCACATCTAACTAGGCGGACAGGGTAAAACCAAGGTTCACTGGAGGGTTTATACAGTATATCCCACCCGGCTTGCCTGGATCATCTTGGAAGAGTAGGAAATGTTGCTGGAGCCAAGAACAGCTCCTGCCTACCTGGGATCCTTCTTCCAGGCCTACACTCCTTCTTGCCCACTACGCTCTGCTTGTGAAAGACGCCTGGTGCTCCCGGCGCAGCTCTAAATCTCTAGCCAGACTCTTCTCCTCTATTGTGCCCAATTAGTGGAATGAATTACCTAACTCTGTATGATTCAAAGAGTGCCTTTCTACTTTAGAGATATCTGAAAACTCAACTGTTCAACACTAGGGGACTTAATCTGACCCTTCTCTTCTTTGTCTTTAGGGGTAGAATGAGTCAGAAGGTCTCAGACTCAGCTCTTAGTGAATTTTTAGCAAAAGTACTGAATGTTGTTAAAGGTTGAAGTATATTGTTTTAGCAATTGATTGTGGTTAGTTGGCTAGATTCATTCATTTATTCATTTTCTGAAATGCTTATCCTGTTCAGGGTTGCGGGAGGCCGGAGCCTATCCCAGCTGTCATTGGGTGGGGATACACGGGGGTACACGGGGGTACACCCTGGACTGGTCTCCAGTCAATCACAGGGCTGACACATAGACAGACAACCTTTCACACACGCACTTACACCAATGGACAATGTAGAGTGACCAATTAACCTGATGAGCATGTTTTTGAACTGTGGGAGGAAGCTGGAGTACCCGGAGAGAACCCACGCATACATGGGGAGAACATGCAGACTCAACGCAAGAAGGCCCACCGAGCTGGGAGTCAAACTGGTGACCTTCTTGCTAGGGATGTCCCGATATTGCATTTTCACTTCCGATACGATACTGATACTGCAGCATTGAGTATTGGCCGATACCGATATTAATCCAATACTATATCGGCATTGAACATGCATACTTTTATTACTTATTTTGTAGTATGTCTGTCATATTAGAAAAGGCTTGATTAAGTGATATTATTCAAACAAAGAACAGTAGTCAGCAGCAGTAGGTATGAGGAGAAACTGACCCATTTATTATTAACCAATGGGTAACAGAAACTGCTTATATCGGAGATTTTAGATGCATTCCGATATGAAACCGATACTTGTTTTGTGCTGATATCGGACCGATATCCGATATCAATATCGGACTGGGACACCTCTACTTCTTGCTGCGAGGCTGTAGCACTAACTGTTGGACAAAAGCGTCTGCTAAATGAAACCGTAGAACTGTAGAACTGTGGGATGTTTAGGTTGATCGGCTGAGACTACTTAATCTGCACCCTGAGTATACACAGTATATGCTTAACTTTTTTTTAATATCTTTTATTTATTTTCACCTTTATTAGTGAAGCTGTTAAAACAGTGATACATTGTTAGTTACCTCTTGTACAGTCTGTATGTCAAGAGCCTGGATCACATGAACAGGCAGTCTGTCCCTCAAGCACCTTGGCCTTGAGAAAAGTTAAAACACTTAAAGCAGGAATTCCTCACTCTGCTAAAGGAGAGCATTTTTGTGTTTTCAAGGCTACAGGAGAAGTCGCAAAGGGTCGTCACATTCCTTGTAATACTGTTTCGCAGCCTGGTGCACTCAGTCACTTTCAAGGTGATGTCAATTAAATCCTTAAGAGCTCAGGGCTTACCGTTTAGGGAGGAAATCGAGATTCAGACGGCACTCTTGGTGTGTGTGTGTGTGGAGACAATTAGAGGCAGGTGAAAGATGGAGGGTGAGATAATAACAGCAGGAAACACAGGAGAGCAGGGAGAGGAGGATCTAGAATGAGACACAAGGGTGAGACTTAAAATAAAACAGGACACAGAAAACATGAAGCAGGAAGATGAAAGAATAACTTCACTCTCCTGAGGACTTGCAGGCAGATTATACACTGAAAACACACCAGCATTAACACTTACTTGTAAACGCTGACAGAGACAGTTTTTAACCCTTGCAGACAATAAACATTGACTAATACTCAGAGGTTTGTTTATCTGAAACATGTCCATGAAGCCAAAATCAATCCTCACTTGTGGATGAATCTAACCTGCCTGATCTTGCAGCTGTTTGCAGCACATACAAACAGTGCTGGTGAATGTTTACTCTTTATTAAACCAAACAGGCTGAAGAGATTCCTCCTCTTCTCTCTACAAACGCGGCAACTTGTCCATCTGGTATGTAAAGGCTGCAAACTGAGCTGCTGGTTAAATCACAATAATGCAGCATGTTTGATTTCTGCCAGGACTTCTGAGCGCAGACGTAAGCTTTGGGCTATTGAGAGAGGAGAAACAAATGGCTGGCCCGCGGTGTGGGAGCAGCAGAAGGCTTCGGTTGTGTTGAGTCTGCTGGTACACGCGTCAGCAACGAGGACACACACAGATTGGAGTGTTTACAGAGCCAAGTGCAACACAAGGTCAGTAAGACATGAAGCAGAAAACAAGTTCTGGTAAAAGACTCCTCTCATGTTTACATCAGCAAAGACATATCATCTCTCCCAAACACTCACGTGTGGGGCTTCAGTCGTCTCAACAGCCTGAGTGACACAAAACACATTTTCTATTTACTTCCTGATGTGTCTGTACGCTCAACTTGTCAATACTTCAGGATAAGGACAGCCGGAAATTTGGTTAATGACATTTATTTGCGCAAAGTGTTTCACAAACGTTAAGTTTGACATGTGGATGCTGCTAGATGCAAAAGTGGGGACAGTGACGAATTTAATTCCTTCAGGGTTGACTTCTGGCAAGCAACAAAAGCCAGGAAAACCACCAAAAACCTGTGTTAGAAGTCCATTTACACAGTTAGGGGCCTTTTAAACGCAAACTTTTGAAAACGGCCTACAGGCTGTACCAAAGTACTGTTGTTACGATTGTTGCTAACTACCATGTTTTTCTTGCGTTGCTCAATCTGCTGTTTCTGCTGAATGTCTTCATACAAAATGTGCGTCTGTTACCCCCCTTATACACTTAGCATTCACCAATACACCGGATGATCAGCTCAACTCTACTTCAGTGGAGATCTACCAAAAGCCGCTTCTGGACAAGACAGTCATAGCGCCAACTACAGGCTTAGCATGCTTATTACAGTGTTTTCAGTCCCTCAGGGTTTCCGTGTAGGCGTAGATTTTTTTTCACTGTGTTTTAGCATTTTTGAATGAAATGTCATGTAAACAGGGCCTTAGATGATTCAACAACCAGGTACAAAAATGAGACCTGGTAGCTCATACCTTTAATTGTGCACACCAAGAGAACAGCACTATATATTTAAAAAAAACTCATGCAAAGACACCTTTTGCACTGAATTAGATGTGTTTAATATTCTATTAATAGGGAAAATTCACATTATAAGTAGGGATGCACGATATTATCGGCACAATATCTGTATCGGCAGATAAAAGCTCAAAAACACGTTTATCGGTATCGGCAGATATGAAAATTTCTGCCGATATGCACAGCCGATAAGGTGCTTTTTGGTTAGGATTATTATTATTTTCCATCTGAAAAATAAGCTCCTTAAATAAAATGTAGCACTTCATTTATTTGCACTGCAGAGCTCTGTGTCTGTCACCAGGTTGTTACAGTAGCTCTAAAATAATCAAATGCAACTTGGTTATCTTTAAAAATGCATTGTACATTTAAAGTTCATGTGATCTAAAGAAATTATTTTTCTGTATTTCAATACTGAATGTCTTGAGTTTGAAAAAATAATACATTTCTTATTTATAGTAAAATCCAATGTTTTTTGTCTTGTTTTATGTGTTTCTTAAACAAATAAGACCGTCACAATAAGAGTAACATAAATTCCAGTACAGGATAGACTTAGCTTTCTTTACAGTGAAAAAAAACAAACAAACTTGTAATTATCGGTATCAGCATCTGTATCGGTATTGGCCAAAAGGGGTTTCGATATATCTGCATATTGGATTTCGGCAAAAATCCAATATCGTGCATCCCTTATTATAAGAAACGTGGAATTATCAAGTAATTAATCCTGAGCAGTGGCTGTCAGTTTATTTGAGGTATGAGCATGCGCACACACACACACACACACACACACACACACACACACACACACACACACACACACACACACACACACACACACACACACACACAGGCAGAAACACAGACACACATTCATCAGTTAAACATTGCCTGAAACTACAGAAGATGTGTTGGAAAATGTGGAAATGCAAGGAGCATACGGTGTCTCTGAATAGCCAAACTACCCTGGAAACAAGCTAGGCGAATGTGAAAAAAACCCCGCAAAAATTAAACCTGGTCCGAAAATTTAGTTAATTTCAGATGAAAAAACAGACTCAGTATGCAAAGACCTAAAGTGCTGTTACATTGAATCCTGCCTGGATGCATTTCTTGATTTCTGCCTCTCCCCTGGTCCGTGCGATTCTTCACAAGTGCGGTGTAGTGTAAACTCAGTTAAGTAAGAAGGAGAAACAGAATCAGGGAAACAATGTGAGCTCAGAGCGAGCAGCTTGAGTTTGGAGTGAATGGAGAGAGGGGCAGTGTTGTTCTAAGTGCTGGAAGTAAATCTGAGAATTCAATAAGTCTCCAGCCACCTCTATTATTCAAGAGACATGAGGAACACAAAGAAAACAAAAGGGCCAATGCAGTGTGTGTGGACGTGCATGTGTGTGCGTAAGTAAGTGAGTGAATGTGTTTGTTGTAGGCCTCTACTTCTTCCATCCACCTCACACAGCAAAGCTTGATGCATGTGGTGCATAATTTATCTGTATTGTATCTGTCTACACTGGCTGAGACATCATTGTTCTTTGGAGATAACTGAACTGTAAAAAGAACATGTGCAGTTATGTTTCCTGCTGGGTGGATTTCCAACTGTCTACCTGTTCACACAGCTGCACACACCACTGGGATATAATACTCTTTCCATTCCAACATCCTGTTTCTGGCAAAATTAAAGAGGGGCTGTGCTGAGGTGCAGTGGTTTGAATTGTTACTAACAGAGACAGTTTCTTGTTTGAACTCCTGATGAGGCAGGGGCCTTTATTTGTTGAGGTCCTGTATTTGGAGTCATCTTTATCTCCAAATATCTCTAAGGGCGTGGTCACAGAACAGAGTTAATTCCTCACGTGGTGATCATGCTGCGTTCTATTTGTGTGTTCCATAGTCAGAATTTTCAAGTCTCGTGTGGGAAGGCCCCCTGAGGTCCCAATTTCTGACTTGTGAGTTTGAGCACCCACACCACCCCCGAGATCCCAGTAGGAAATTTCCATGTTCAGGTGTAAACAGTAATTAAGCTCCTGTTAGATTATTTTTGTTTAAGAATTTCTGACTAGTGTTGGTTGCAATAAATCAGCCATATGGTATTACTCAATCTTTATATACAGAAATACTGCTTTCAAGGCAAGTTTTTCCGACTTGGCTACTGGAACGCTGAACTCGCAGATGACGTCACTCCCACTCCCGACTTCCCAGTTCCGAGTACAAATGAAACGCAGCATCAAGCATGATTGCCCCCCTGCAGTGGCGTTCTCCCGCTGGAGTATATGGCCAGTGGTCACACTACTCCAATATAAACCAGACTTATGTCACATGCATGGCCAGCCTATGTCATTATGAAGCATCTGTTTATATCAAGTGTGATCTCATCAGAGTCAGCACAATGGGATACAGAGAGCACTGCTACAACTTTAGTGACTTTTTGGCCTCTGTTAAGTTGTTTTGGTCTGACACAGACTCTGACAACCCCGTGGTTGCAGTGATCATACCTCATGTCTATGTGCTGGTGCATGAAATACACTGTGCTGAAGCCCACCTCTTCGAATTTGCCAAAGCAAAGAAGTGAATCGTGCTCAAGCAAGGCACGCTTGTGGTTATACTGGCCAAACTAACTGGGCTTTAGGGTTGAAACGTGTTCAAGCATGGTACGGTTTGCTAGTGAGACCGCATCCTTACAGCGGAAGTGGACAAAGATTTACATCAGAGTTAACTTAGGTCTAATCCCGGTCAGTCATGAGTTGGAGGGAATGGCAGGTGTATGTGACAAAATATTTTCCACACTGGACTGCAAAAATGGAAATCTGATCAAGTGTTTTGTCTTATTTTCAGTAGAAAATGTCTTTTTAGACTTAAAACAAGCCAAATTCACTTGACTAGTCCAGAAAAATGACTTATTTCAAGTTATGAAAGACAAAAAATAAGGTCTGAATTGCTTAAAACAAGTAAACAAAATCTGCCAACAAAACAGGAGAAAAGTTACATGTATTAAGACATGATTCTAGTTTTAAGCAAATTTTCTTGTAAATTTTTCTCTTTCCATTGGCAGATTTTTTAAAATTGTTTCAAGCAGTTCAGACCTCAATATATTCTTTAAACAACTTGAACCAAAACATTTTTCTAGACTAGTCAGGTAAATTTGGCTTGTTTAAGTCTAAAAAGACATTTTCTACTGAAAATAAGAAAAAAAAACACTTGATAAGATTTCCATTTTTGCAGTGTGCTGCAGGCTCTGATTCTTAAATTGAAGGTTTGAGATACTTAAGCCTTTAAAGAACATTGAAATATGTATTCTGATAAGCGATAAACGCTTGCTTCATTCCCCGAGGAATTTGTCATGCATGAGTGCGTCATGTCTGTTGTTAATCTCTTAATGAATGTTAGAGTGGCAGTCTGTTCATCAGCAGCACAGGTTAATACCGTCATCACATTTTTAAAGGTTAAATATTTTTGCTTCGTGGTCATTTTTTTCCTGATGCATGTACAAAACAAGATCTCTCACCAGGATGCTTCCAGTCATTTGCTACTAAAAGTAGAAATATCAGCTGTTTTGGGGTGAAAGAAACTTTCTCAAAGAATTGGGGTAGAATTGAGGAACTCTGTGATTCATTGGCAGGAATGAATAACATGACACATAACGTGGATTTACTTGGTTTGACTTTCTTGATCACTTTTTTGAGCCTGTTTGCAGTTTTAGAGAGCTGCTGTGTTGCTGAATGTGTTCATTATGTGTTTGTGAGTTTTCAGTTGTCTAAAAAGCAAACTGCAGCTTATACACCAGTATGACAAAAATATCAGTATGAGATGCAAATAAAGATGTCTTATTATGTAAATGTACTCTATCCATAAGATGACATGCATCATTTTAAGGGACAAGTGCCAGTCCTCCTTGTGGTTCCCAGGTCCTGGGGTTAATGTTATTCCCAACTCCCTCTCCATCTTTCTTCAGAGACTGCTGAAGTGGAGGGCAGGGTCAGAGAGAGAGCATCATTAAATCTGGATGTAAAATCAGCTTATGTGCTCTCAAACTGAATGACAGAGCTCTTAAATAAAGATCCTAAGAAAGCAGGGAGGCAGCTTCCTCAGAATTGAATTGATACATATTTCAAATGGGATGTTAATTTTTGTTGCAAAGTGACAATGAAACACAAACAAGCCGTGTTTCTGTGATGAATTAACTCTGTTTAGCCTTTAAGTGTTCAAGGAAAACTTGGCACAGAGAAAGCATCAAAGAGCTGCACACACTCAGCATAATTACATAAATATTCATGAGCACAAACAAAATAAAGTCACACTCAGGTAAACGCTCCCTCAAAAGTCATTATTCAAGCAGCAGTGAAACAGCGTGTGAGGAGGAACAGGAAACGAGCTGCGACAGATTTAAACTGGAGAAAGACTAAACAGGTTCTCATTGAATCTGCCTCCATAATCAGTTTAAAGTCTCGCACAATCACACACACAAGCACACAAACACACACACACACACAAACCATTCTTTCACTTTTATATCATTTCCCTGCAGGCTGTGGGAGCAGCATGAAAGCCCTTTGGTCTAATTCTGTTTGCCACGACAAGACGAAAAGATCACACACAGTTATTTTCCTTCAGGTTCCACAGACTAAAGAAATGAAGGATTCGTCAAGTTTAAGGTACAAGGAGAGTTCAGTGTCAGTAATAAACCCCACAGTGACACTCAGAGAGTGTCTATTAAAAGTTTCATAGAGATCAGGTCTCCCGAAGAAGAAGAAACAAGCACGTGTTGCTGAAGTTAAATTCCCGTTTTCATCCTAAGATAATTTGATTAGTGTGCAAAATTTCTTAAATTCTACCAGTTTAAGATAAAAATGTGCCAGATGTCTTACTTTGGCCCTGTCAGTAATGTTTTTTTTTTTTCTCATCTTGGCTTTACTTCCACAACAACAAAAATGGACATTTTCATTAGTAATTGTTGTTGACATGTGAGCAGCAGATACTATATATATAAATATATATATATAACTTGTAATACAAACCTAGAGAGCAGAGCCTGAAGAAAACAATGTGGTTGAGACAACTACACTACACCTGGGTCAAACACAAGTTATGTAATACTGTTTTCATGCATGCTAGAATAATTAGACTTTGTGCTAAATTTAGACATAATTACTGCAGTAATGAAATATGCTCTAAGTGCATCTCTTATTCGTTGACTGCTAACACCAAATGGTCATAGATATTCTATGTGTCTGCTTCATGTAACATATGTATATCATTTTATCTTGCCTGTTGAGGATCTGTCCTCATAGATGGGGCATCAGGCATGTTTTACATCAGCTGTCCTCACAGAGGAATGAAAAGGGCTCATAGGGAGAAAACTGCTGCATGTTACCCATGCATGTCTCTCTTTCTGGAGGCCAAAAGCTTCATCTCCACTGTGACAAAAACAGGACCTTACAGATCAGGGTTTTTCTCTCATGTGAGATGGATGAAAGAGCTCTGGGCTGACATGGCCGTGTGCCTGTCACTGTGTCGGACAAACGAGCGGACCTTCAGCCTCAGCTGAGATCTGATTTACAGCCAGTGAATATTTTATTGAAGCCTGCTGTGTGACATCAGTCACGGACCTGACAGACTGCCAGAGTCAAAATTTAACTTATATATTTCTGTCTTAGTTAAAAGGTGCACATTACATCAACATTATACACTTGCAGTTTTAGACCAGCACTGAATTTAAATTACTTGAATGTCGCTCAAGTACCAAATGACTCATGATGATTATGGTTGTTTACCATAAACCAGTGGTGAAGTCACTCTAGATGAATGTGATTGATTCACATGTAATAGGTCATTAGCTAAGGGATGATAATTATGTCATGCTTTAATTAATAGGCATATAGTAAGCTGAGAATCATAAAAAAGGTACTGCACGTAGACCGGAAAGACAGCGAAACACCTCACAAAAACCCCAATACCTTCTGAGAGAAAGCTGATCTGAACAACACTTACATCATAAGTTGCGTGTTTGAGTGTATATCTGCAACATTCTGGTTTGTTATTATGTAAAATACAGAAATGAAGGAAAACTTATAAATCCCTTAGCTTTAGCTGTTTAATACTGTTTGCAGTTTGGTTTTGTACAACTCATTTCCGGTATTATTATGAACTGTTTTGTAATTCAACATCCTGTTGACTTGATTTAGTAATCCCATTGCCCACATATGACGACAACTGTTTTTTTAAAACCCATTTTCTGTTCAAAGATAAAGCTTAGTTTTTATATTTATCAGATCCTACTAATCCCAAATAGATAGAAAAAAAGTACAAAAATCATTCAAAATAAGAGCATGGGTATCAGGAGGTTTAAGGTCAATGACTTGATTACTTGGTCATGGTGTGGAACAGAAATTCATGATGCATCCTGCAATCAGTCATGCATTAAAATTGTTACATGTCAGGAATTACCAATGATTACTCAGGTAAAAAATTGTTGTATGGTATCCATGGGGAAACATACAGTTTAGATAAGCTAAAAGTTGCAGTTCGTTTGTCGGTCCGCTTGAAGCTGGCTACAGAGAGACTGAAAACCATACACTAAGCCAAAAAGAAAAAAAAAATTATCTACTCCTGGTAAAAGAAAAAAAAGAAAAAGGCAATAAATGTAAAACCTCCATTACCTCTGTTCAGAAACAGATAGGTGATGTTGAGAAGACAACAGTCTATGATGGTATTACCTCTTCCTCCCCAACTGTCTTGTGAAAAAACTGATATTGCTCGCAGAGGCACCAGAGGAGGCAAACACCTCTTTATCATCAAAATCTTGAGTTTTTTTTTTATAGTTTGAGGCATGACAACTTGACTAACAGTAACATACATTGTAGCTGTTGGAAGGCTAAAAGCCTGCCTTCATTCCATCTCTCTGACTTGTTAGTTCAAGTCAGCATTTCCAATATGGAAACTGCTGCTGATAGGCTTCAAACTGTGAAGACTCAGTCCATGTGTTATACAGACTATGATTTATCCAGATGCTCATTTCTTTCAACCCCAAATATGTGGTACCCAGCCACAAGTATTTTGCTAAAGTTATTCTGTCTCACAACTGTACTTGTAAGAAGATGGCTTAAAGAATGGAGAGGATGATTTATATTTAATCCCCATCAAATCATATCTTATATGAGTTTAACTGTGCTTTTTTAAACAGTTAAAATTTGCAGTGTGTCTGTTCCTTAACTTATAATTTCTTAAAGTTTAACGTTTTTTAACAAGAAGAAGAGGTAAATAATCTAAAATTGTAAATGGAACCAGGTGTGAATATATTGGAGTTTTTGGACCAGCAGAGGGGAAATTGAATAAAAATAGGGTAAAAACAGTGATTTCTTTGAGAAAATCACGTGAGGATACTGGTGTGACAGTATACAGCTTTAAAAAATAAGCACGCCATACGTTCTTTAAGTTGACTTTTTGTTTCTGTAGTTTCATTTATTAGAAGTGTTGAAATTGGTGAATAAATCACAATAGTCACAGTTTTAAGCATAAGGGAAAATGTGAAAATGTTAATTTTCCAAATTCAAGAAAGCTGCCAGCTGCCTGTTGAATTACAGCCCAAATATCAATTAGTCCCGCCTCTGACAGGTCAAACAGCCAATCATTAGAGATTTTATATAGTTTAATTGGGATGCATCCGGGGTACCCAATCAGATCTCGGAGAGCATGCAAACCAGGCCAGCCCTGGACACGGTCCAGCTCAGTTCAGGAAAACTAGCTTTTCTCACTCGTTTTACGCCACAATACAGTACTATATTGTTAAACTGCGTTTAACACTTTCTTTTTATTGAATTTCGGTGGAAAAAAAAGTCGTAGTTTTAAAAAAAATACTCAGTTTATTTTTTCACAACACTTGGCTTACTGACTGGAGACCGATTGTGTTTTCCTACCTAAGTCCCCAGCTGCCGCCTACCTACAGTATAAAGCCACAGTAGTAAAAAGCCTCCCACATCGTGTCAACCATAAATTCTTGTCCGTGTGAGTGATGCTTTCGGTAGCTATGGAGACTTAATATAATACACTCCCCCTCCCTCTTCCTCTCTCGTAGTGTGCGTCTATCCCTCTCTCCCTCTCTCCATCCACACCAAAGCTCTTTAGGCTACTTTGCGCATGTACGGCCAGTCCAACCGAGCATTGCATCGATTCCAAGATGGCGAAAACACGTCTGGCTTGCCTCCTGACTCTCCTCTCAACTCACTGTAAGTACAAAATTCATCATAAGTGCTTTTACCCCGCTGTTGTCCCTCCCCGAGTTGCGTGACCGTCAAAAGAAATTTACTTCTACATCTGTTTGGTTGTGATTTTACCCCGGTGTATGGCAAAAATAGACGGGCTGAGAAGTAACCCTCTCTGGATGCAACTAACGTTGAACTCATGGCACATAAACAGTAAGACCTGTCTCTCCGACGTTTTGTAAATACAGTTACAAATTCTGTTGACAATCCACTAAATAGTCGCCATTTTTGTTACAAATTACTGCTTGCACGACTCGCTCGGTTTATGGTGTTATTCAAATTCGCCGCTTTGTACCCCTCTGTTCAAGTCGAATAATTTATGTTGTATTCAAAGCATTGAGTTGCCCAGTTTTACCCAAATAGATGGTTAAACCGAGCGGGATTAGTGTATCAGTTCAGTTCCTGGTATTTTCTGCTGAGCGTAATCAAATTGTTTCCTTTTCGGCGTCTAGGATAAGCCCTCATGGTTTATGCCCTCACTTAACAAAAGTTTCCCAAGTTTGTAACGAGTCTTTGTGAATTAAATATGAATAAGTGCAGTCTCGTAACCAGTGCTGTTAACTATTTAACGTCGGTTTTTGGGATCGTGATGGTGCCCGAGATGCTTGAAAGTAGTGATGCGAGATAACGGTTTTTTCTCCTGCGGCGGAATAAAGCAGGCTGTCCGCGGGAGGAGCCAGCCAGGCAGGCAGCGAGCCTTCCCCACCGGCCCCCTCCTCCTCCTCAGCCTCCCCTCCGCTGCTGCTGGACCCCTTCAAAATGCTCCAAAGCTGAGGAGCTTAACAGAAACAGTCCGGAAAATCAATTCGCTTCAATATCATTCCTTTAAACCCCTCGTATATCCACACCACTTTATCTGTCGTACAGTTGGAAGCGGTGACAAGCGAACTGGCACGAGCGCAGCCGTTGGTGAACCGTTAATGTCAACATTGTATCCGCGAGCCTATAACTCAAGTTGGACTGAATACTTAGTTATCTACAAGTAAAGTCCTTTTGGGGTTTACAGTAAAGTTAAATGGGGTTACATGTTGGTCTTCATGTGGGTTAGAATGCAGCGTGTGCTTCTCAGGTTTTAATTACGCGTGTTTCAGAAAAGCCACTTGTTGCTTTGCTATGTGGCCGTTTGTTGCTCTGACGTTATCTCTTTTTTAATTCAAATTTTTAGCTAAAAAAATATGTACCTATTTAGCTATTTTACCTCTTCCAAAAAAGTACAATGCAAACCTGTTGCTAAAACACTCCAAGAAAGAATGGGTACATTATAATCACGTAGAGTGCTTTATCCTTTATTGCCCCTGTTTCTATAACTAAAATTCGACTACTTGGAGTCCCAATTTGATTCAGGTGATTTCAAATTAGTCAAAATCTTCATCAGGACATTTAAGGTTGTCGGTGTAGCCTTTATCTTTATAACTGTTATTATTTTTTTAAGAAAGCATGCATATCTAAACATTATTAGGTTTTAATTTCATCAGTAGTTTGCCACAAACTCGTGCTTGTGTTTCTCTATTTTCCCCTTTGAATTAAGCAAGGTGTGCCAGGACAGACTTACAGATCAAAGAGAAGCACAGACATAAGAACCCTCTGTGATCTCTCATGGATGTGAATTGGCTTCTTTCCTCTGCCTTAATTAGGAAAAGCAATGGAGCTTGTTTTAAATCTGTTGCTGTACTATCAACACTGTCTGTCTTTGACTCCTCTCCGGGCTGTGTGCTGATTATTTCATTCGGGGGAAATATTTCAAAGTCAGTCTTTTTAATGATGTTCCCCTGAGTAAATCTGTGACAGTCCGTGGTAGCAGCACAATTGACATTTTGTGTGGGTGGGGGTTGCGGGCTTGGGAAGATTTAAGAATTTCTTTTGTGTTGCTGGACAGGGCTTAACCATGTGGTCGACTGGCTCACAGCCAGCATCTCCACTGTCTGTAGACACAGGACAAATCTGGCTAGACTAAAGCTGGCCGCAAGCCTGGTTATGATACTTCTTTCTTCTGATAGGTACTGACTGTAATTATACTGCTTCTTGTATTTTTGAAAAGAACTGCTCCAAATTCAGATTGTGAGTTTTTACACATTAGGAAATTCAGAGGAATGAGTGTTTGCTTTCACTTCATTTTCTGTTAGTCACACACCCAGTTTTCTGTGCTTGTTATTTTATATTCATGACATTCTTCGGGTAGCTATCATCCTAATGGCCACGCAAACCCTGGCCATTTCCAAGTAAAGGCTGAACCCAGCACGAATGGGGCGAGCTGCAAATATCAGCAGAGCCAGAGACGGGGCCTTTGTTATTTTAAGTACACATGCTCACAGCAGACTTTCCATCCTGATCTAATGGAATGCATTAACATTTTCCATTGTTGGCTTCACCTGAGCCATTTCTCATAAAATATTCCAGAAAGTGGTACGCACTTAAAGAGGACATCTGCCAGAACCCTCCTGCCAAGAGTGTGGCCAAGATATGTGGGAGCTTGGAAGATGCTCAAAGTGGATTAGTACTGAGCAAATATAAACCTTGAGATCACTGCTTTGACTCTTATAAGAAACACCTGTGGACATTAAGCCTGTACACACCCTGCTCTCTGCATTTTTAAAATTGCGCAGAGGATGTCCAGCGCATAACCTTATTTACTTTATAAAAAAAAACAGAGCTGTGAAAACTCAATACATGGAACACAAAGCTTGTCGGTGCTCCTACATTAAAAAACAGGCCTCACAGGTCTGTGAGGTCATCAATGCAATGATGGATATTCAAAATTCAGCAAAGACTTTAAAAATTAATTAGAGATTTATGACCAATGAACATTAAAAGTGCACAAACATTGTTAGAAAAACTGGCAGACAAGAAAAACAAATACTTTTGTCCTCTTCATTCCACTTATGTATGTGAATGTTTCTTGTAAGTTTCATACTTTGAGTTTTGAAGCCAAAAACTAAAGAAGGTGATTCTTAAAAGGAAAGAAATAGAAATACCTGGTTAATTTTGTGTAATAACTAAAAAATTAAAAACAATTTTGTGTTTTAACCACATTTAGCAAAATGACATTCCTCAAAGCTAGATTATTCCTTTTTATTTACACAAACACTTAATACAGGCGGCTAAATTGACTGAAATCATGCTAAAGCTTCAGCTGCCTGTTAGCCAAGTTGTCTTAATGGCACTTTGAGTTTTCTCTGAAAGTTCAGTTTTTTGAACATACAGAAGATCATGAACCCAAGGAATGATTTGCCGAGTTGCTTCCCTGACTGGGAATAAATCTTTAGATACATATAAGCATATTTATACAACTCCTGAATCTTAATTTGCGTAATATCATCCTTATATTCTGATAGACCTCAAACATACCGCTTGCTGAGACGATTCCCCGGTTATTCAAGTTTAAGACAAACAACTTCTAATTATCCATGATTGATATGTAGTCAACGTAAAACAATTGCAGTCTGGTAAGTTGCTATCAGCAAAGTATTTGGTTGTGATAGGCACTTGTGCTGCTTTTATAGAATTGGGAATAGTTCAGGTTTGAGTAAATACAATGGTGTGTACGTCATATCTTTGAAAAAAAGTCAGCTTTTTCAACAAACCCAAGTTTGACCCTCGTAGACCTTGTTTTATTAACAGCGTATAGAAATTAGGGAGCACTTCCAGCCTCGTATTTTGAAACATCGGCGTACTGTCCAAGCTGCTGTGTTTGATCATTTTAGAGCGAGAACAGGCCAACGATTCACCACCACCTGGAAAGGGAGGACCACAAAATGTGGGGAGCTCAATTAATCAACTTTCACACTTGCTCAAGTGTTGAAATCAATCCCCTTAACTGGGCAACTGACATTTTTATGACTTGACATTATCTTTGTTTTCACTCATGGCTGTCAGCCTAATCTAATCAAGCTGTGTCCGTATCTGAATGGATAAGATAAGAAGGAAAGTCTCCGCTAGATGGCTGCTGAGCCTCCCCTGTGCTCTGTCCGCTGATAAGCCGTTGCATCACCCGGGGTGCTTTGAACATCCGCTATTAACCCACACATAACTGGGCTACTCACGGGATGACGCTACCCAGCACACTCTCCAAACATTTGTCTAAAGCAGAGCCAAGTGTCGGCACTTTTTCTGCATTTGGTATGTGTGGTATAAAGGTCTGGCATGGCAGGAGTCAACGGTCTCCCAAGATAACTGTGTATAGTGACTCCCTCAGGAAGCACATGTCAGATGTTTCCCTACACACCCAAAACTGGTGAGCAAATGTTTGTAGCACTCTCTGAAAGGCATGTTTGGCCCCCGTGGGCAAGTCACACACACACTGACATTTTACTGTAGAGACAGTAAAAGGCAGAGGAAACGGGATGTAGCATTTTAGTTTTAGGTCAGAAGTTACCCTCTTGAGACAGTCCTGAGTGTGGGGGGGTCAGCAGGGTAACACATTTAGCTGAGCTGCCATTTCTACCCCAGGTCAGAGTGTGAAAACCTCAAGGCTCTCTGTAGTTACAGTGGGTTTCTTTATTCAGGGGCAAAAAATGCAGATCATTTTAGGGCTGCAGCTATCAAATATTTTAGTATTCGAGTATTCTCCTGAAAATCCCATCGATTAATCGAGTAATCGGATAAAATACATTTTTGTTTAGTTAAAGAGCAGTTATTTTTCAAATGAAAATGTTTCTCTTTAAGAAATAGAATTTTTTGATACAGCATGTCAATAAGAGCCCTTGCTTTGTTAGCTCCAAAATCTGTAAACACACTTTGACACATTTTTTGTGCCTTGTACATTTCATTAAATGTTGCGGCCCCAAATGGCACCCGTTTCGTAGAATGACCCATTAGTCTCCAAACTCCAGAAAAGAAGCTAGATTCGTTGCTAGTTGCTGAAAACTCTCTTAATATGGCCTCAGCTCTATTTGAAATACCACTCTTTGACCTTTCTTAAAATTAAACGGTTCCTCGAGGCGGAGAAAATTACTCGAGTAATTTTTGTAATCGAGTACCTCGAATCATTCGAGGAATCGTTTCAGCTCTAGATCATTTTATTTTTGCAATTACTGGAGTCAGCCATGTGGATATATGTGCCAAAACAGCCTCTCCATGGGATAAAGTCAAAGTAGCACATGGCCCTCACTGTGGAATGACCCGAAACAGCTGAGCAGGCGTGGGTGGGTGGGTGGTGTTTTGAGCCGCATCACAGGCGTAACCCGAAATATCTGCTGCGTCCCTCCCAAACCTGAGTGTGCGTGTAAGCAAATGCAGCATTCCTAACAGAAAACACATGGGGGGGACTTCTCCTCATGTGTGCACTGACTAACAATCACAACCACCTGTTTCTACGAAGAGATAAAAGAGAGCCCTGTTGATGAGCTGGCTGGGGTCAGAGCAGAAAAAGCGGGGAGTCATGAAGAAAGCTGAGCACTGTTCACAACACAAGCTGGGTGTGACGATACATCTCCAGACACAGAAATCCATTCTAAGTCGGCACAGAGGAGGATTCAAACCTCAATTTTTTTACTGTTGCACACACTCAGGCTAAGGTCGAAAAAGGCAAATAACAACTCGCTCACGCTCCAGATATGTCCACAGCATGTGCGTGCTTCAGATGTCAATAAGACTAGCATGTGAAAAATCTGCCATTAAGTAGAAACAGCCTGCAGGCACAACACAGTCGCCAAATCTCAATATGAAAATATCATAATGGGCTCGGTGTGGAGCTGGAATGTTCCTGCTCTAAGGGTGTATCAGATGGACAATCTGAGGCTCTGACAAGAGGAGGATTCATGAGAAAAGGAGGGTAATTGTTGCATGTTTCGTGTAATGAGCTTTAGGAAATGATGGCTAAGTAGTTGTTTGTTTTGACAAGCATTATTATTGGATGTTGAGGCCACTCTAGATCAACAGGATAATCTCAAGACGCCCCAGTGCTGGATGCCTGGACGTAGGGCAGCACAAGAGAGGTTTCCTGTTTGATGATCTTTATCTGTGGTCACATGGTCCCTGGAGGGAAGGAGGCAGTCCTCCCAGTCCTCCCGCTCATGTGTTCACTGGATACTGATGGAGTACATCAATAGGTCAAAAGAGACTGCCATCGATCAAACATCGGGATCCTGTCAGCTTACTGAAATAATGAGGGGTTTCATTAACGTCACGGCAGAGGCGGTGAACTACATGTGGCTGAGCCGCTGTCGCTCTGAAAGGAAAGAGCTGGAGGCTGCGCTCCCACTGAGAGTCATAACCAGATAATCGCTCCGGATTCATCTTTTGTTTACCAGGCTGTAACAAAAGGGCAATTAACGTCTAAAAATATCCACAAGGCAGAGTCATCGCAAGACCTCAGGTGTTTGATCACAGCTCATCAGGCCCAACATAAATAACATACATTGTGATGATGATAGTGGACTGAACAGACTTTCAGAGGCCCAACAATATCACACACAGCTTCTGTATCAGCTGTTACTTTCCAGCTCTTGCAATGCAGCTTGAAGGATGCAAAACATGAGCCCTACAAGAACATAAAGGAGATTTTTGTTTGTGTAGTTTTTTGGGAATGATCCAAAATGAAGCTGTTGTTGCAGTGTTTTAAAAGTGACCCTCAAGCGTTAGTTTTAGAGAATCTCTCACAGAAGTATTGGAGGTTTCAAAGAAATGGCATGACAAAAAGCAGTTAAGAGCTACTGTATGCATCAGTGGTCCATTTCTGCATCAGATTTCCAAGAATAAAAACAAGGCACTGCTACAGCTCAGCATGCTGATCTCAGGTGACATGGGGATTTTGAAGGACTAATAATGGAGGAAAGCAGGTGCAGGTGAGCCCTGGTATGAATCTGAAATATTAAAATCAACTTTTCTGAAGTGGCCAGTGTGTGGCTAAAAGCTTTGCGACAGCATTTTGAATGGGTTGGACTCAGCAGAGAGGCTTTTACGTTCCTGTGGAGTTGGCAGAGTTTCAGTAATGAAAAGAAATAAAACAGAGAGACCTCTGGATGACAAGATGGAAAAACAACTTAAGAACAACATTTCTGACAGAATAATCTGGAGGCCTGTTTAACAGAGCTTACTTTAGGAGAGAGTTTTTGACACATGATAATAGAAAGATACCGAGGGGAGTCATCATAAGCTAAAACTGTTTGTGTGGCTGTGTAACCGGGGAAACAAGATCCCACCTCTCTCCCTACTGCTCTGAAAAATATTGACAAATTTGCCCGGCCTGTCAGTACAGATTGAAGATGGAGGAATGATGTGTTGGTTTTGACTGGTTTTCTTGGAACAGTGAGACTGTGGTGTAAAGAGGAGTCTCATCTGTGGAGTGGTACCTGGTGTGGTGTGAACTGGTGTGCTGGCTGGTTATCTCGAACACAGGAACTCCCTCTGTTAATAAGGAGCAGTTGTGCCGGGAGCTCATTTCCCCTTCTCACATCTGGTGGCCTTTAATTAGTCAGTTCCACATCTCCATCCAGCACCTTCAGGTTCACATCAAACCTGCTGACGTTACGCGCTACTGTGGGGGTGGGGTGGAGAGTGTGAAGGCTCCTGTAACACGTCAATCAAAATGGAAATGAAAAATGGCAACCCAGCACAGATGAGGTTAAGAAAATATAGAATAAATAATCCTCCAGGAAAAAACAAGATTTTTCCTTTCATATAAGCAAAGTGAAGTCTGCTACGGAGGGGCTGCGAGCTAAGCTGAAAGCCATTGTCGAAAGATTTTCACAAGTAGATCTGTGGAGAATTACCAAGAAAACCAGGTGGAATCAGTCACTGTAGCGGTGTCACATTTTCTTTCTCATTTCCTAATGGGGCTGTAAGGGCTGCAAGCTGAGCAGCTTCTGTATTTGGCTAAATTTGTGACTAAAACATAAGTAAAAACGAAAACCCAGCACGGATATAGTAAAAAAAAAACAAAAAAAAAAAACTAGAATAAATAATCCCCCAGAAAAACCATTATTCTTTCATATAAGCAAAGTGAAGTCTGCTAAGGAGGGGCTGCGAGCTGAGCTGAATCTAGCTTTAGTTAGATTCAAATCTAATTGTTGTCAAAAGATTTTCGTGAGTAGATCTGTGAAAAATTACAATGAAAAACCAAGTAGAATCTGTCACTATAGCTGTCACATTTTAGTGCTCATTTCCTAATGGGCTCTAAGGGCTGCGAGCTGAGGTGCTTCTGTATATGTCTAAATTTGTGACTGAAAAATAAGAAAAAATGACAAACCAGCACAGATAAAGTTAAAAAAATCTAGAATAATTACACCTCAAAAAAAAAAACATACAAGATTTTTTTTCTATGTCAGTAGACTGAAGTCTGCAGAGGAGGGGCTGTGAGCTGAGCTGAATCTTGCGTAATGTAGATTTAATTCCAGTCTTTGTCAAAAGATTTTCATGAGTAGATCTGTGAAGAATTACCATGAAAACCAAGCAGAATCAGTCACTATAGCAGGGTCACATTTTCTTGCCCACTCACTAATGGGGCTTTGGGGGCTGTGAGCTGAGCTGTTTCTACATTTGGCTAAATTCCAAGACCTTATCTTGTACAGTTGTAATAACCAAGAAGGAGCTTGCCAAAGGGGGGTGGGGATTTAAGTGCAGCTGATAACAGAAAGCTCTGGAAACTGTGGAAAACACTCATGTCGGCTGATGGAAAAGGGCGGTGGTGGGCTGGGCTGTAAAAGTAAGCAGTCAGACCAAATACAACTTAAGCCCTAAATTAAATAATTTCCAGCAAGTTTGGCATTGCCTTTTTAAGAGAGTGTTTACAGAACACCATGACCGTGTTTCAAGCTAAATACAACCAGCCAGGCAGGTGGAGGAGCTGACGTGACACACTGCAACATCCTTTGGGAGAGCTGTACAAATTGTGCTCAAAACAGCCCGTCACACAAATGATTGATGGAGTTTGGTCAGTAAGCAAGACCTGGACCTTGATGTCCTCAACTTAAAAATAAATAAAAAGAGGAAATTATTTATTACATGCTGGCAGGCTCTGTACTTTGGGACTCAGAGAGCACTGAGAGAGGCTTCCAATGACAAGCACATTCCTTTGAGCATCCTGCTAATTGAAAAGGACAAAGTAATCATGTTCTTAGTGGGTAGAAATCCATGTCTGAGATTGATTTTTGTCTTCATCGTTTTAAAGAGAGACTTGGTGGCTCAGCACTCATCAGGGCAGTCTGCAGAGAGACAGAGAGGGAGGGAGGATTTTAGAGTGCTTGGGGTGAGACATGACACAGAAATCTTGGTGCTCATCCAAATGAGTTATTAGTGATGATTAACTGTGTGTGTGTGTGTTTGTTGTATGTGTGTAATGCAGTGTTTGTGTGTTTGTGTGTGTTTAAATACCCTTGCATTTATTTTGTAGCTTTACCATTAAGGTTCAATTAGGCTAAAGAAGTATCAGATTTTCGACAGCGATTATCAACACCATCTCAGGTTCATCTCCAAATACTGCCGGACATTGCTGACTGAAAATGAATTGCAAATTAGATTTTGGTTCTATTTAGTTTAGTCTGAAGAAGAAAAGTGGAGAAACACGCACATCCAAACTAAAGAAGACAGGTGCTGAGTCACTGAAAACAAAGAAGAAACAGGCTTTTACACTGCAGGGCTCTAAAATTCCAGACCAATTAATTCACCAGAGTTGAGATGTTTTGCGCTGACTTGCTCTTTATCAGACTACGGTTAGTTTCTACAGTGTTCTACACCACCTTATATACACATGAGCATGATCAATGTCAAATAAGTCAGGAAGAATTGTGTACCTACAAATGAAACAAAAGACATGACTGAAGTGAAAAACATTGTGCTACAAAAATTCAATGTCATACTTGATGGTTAAACATCCTCAATGAAAGGAAACAGACCTGATGCAGAATTATATAACAGCACAAAACTGATGACACATTTTTGTGTAGCTTTCAACACGAAGAATTTGGAAGCCACATCTTAACGACAGAGTTGACCGTTCTGCACCATGTTGTTGTAGTTTTCTCTTTTTATGACCACTTTATCTCATTTAAATCAAAAGAAAATCTTTTAGTTTGTCTTCATATCGGCATAATCAGCCATCTGTCAGCAGACATGTGACTCACTAGATCTTAATCTGAAACTGATTGCTGGCAGTTGTCATTCATTCAGTTGATTCCTGGTCACAGTCAGAGCCTGACCCACCTAACACGGCCCAAACTGGACAATGGTTAGCCACAAAATTCACGGTAAACCCAGTTCCTAGAAAAGACGGTTTTATAACCAGGCTGCATCTGGAAGATGTTATGAAACCAGATACAAAGGCGTTTTGTTTTTGATCTTATCAGTCAGTTAATCAGGGAGTGTTTTCAGCTTGGGTTCAATCAAGTTGAATTTTTGCAAATGATGACGGTGACGGTGCAGCAATGCCAGGCAAGATCTGTCTTTTGTTGTGAAGAAATTTTTTGACTTGACTATCATGAGTGTGTATTCTAGAGTTCAGATGTCTTCAAAATCATAAGACATTACATTCAAGAGACAGATGGCTTGTTTATGACCCAAAATTTGAATTTTAACTTTTTGCAAATGTATGCACCATCCGACTGAGAGCAACAAAAGACTGTGAATGAAGCTACAGACAGTTAGCTTAGCACAAAGAGTGGAAACTCAAGGCTAGGGATGGGTACCTATCATATTTAAAACGATACGGTACCGACGCCCAGTACAGTTGTACCTGGCAATTGGTACTCAATGAAACCAATTTTTGGTGTTTTTGTGTGTGTTTATCTGGTAATAAATACTAACTGTTTGATAATAGAATCTAAAAAATTTTCAATTTAACATATTTATACCTCAGTATATGAACTTGCCATGCTGTGTTTATGTCCAGCATGGAAGATTGTCTACTCTTCAACTCTCTCACAGTCACAAGGTTGTGAGGAACCAAAACATGGTACCGCTAGATTTTATGTGAATCAGTACTCAGTACTACAAATGGAGTTCGGTTGGTACCTGTAAAAGTACCTGATTCGGTACCCATCCCTACTCAAGGCAAAGTTGGTGGCTCACAAGTGAACACATTTCTTTTTTGTGTGAACCTTAAAATGTAAAACATTAACTTTTGTGTGGTTAAAGTGATACTCCGGGATAGAACGAGTTGGGTCCTATCACAAGGTTTAGGGCAGAAATTACCCCTACAGCAGTGATTTTGTGCAGCAGAAGCCCGGAGCACTCGCACCAAACACCCCCTCCCTGCTCCTCTGCCAGTTTCCTCTGCACTCAGACGGGGCCATATTTTACTTGACCAAAAACACAAAAAAACGAACTCCCACCGAAAAGATCTGTTATCGGTCTGCATTCACGCTTTATTTAGAGAATTTTCAGCGCGTTACTTTCACACAAAAACACCGCTAAATAAGGCTCTAGTTGTCATCATGTCGTAAAATGGCGCTACCTCTGCTGCAGAGCCACAGCTGGCTACGAGGCGCTTGCTGCTTAGTGTATCAGTCCGGGCGCGCAGCGTGCCAGATATAAACAAACGCAGGTACTCTGCCAGGACGAAGAGACATGACGAGAACTGGAGCCTTATATAGCGGTGTTTTTGTGTGAAAGTAACGCACTGAAAATTCTCTACATGAAGCGTGAATGCAGACCGATATCAGATGTTTTTCGGTGGGAGTCCCTTTATTTGTGTTTTTGGTCAAGTAAAATATGGCGCCGTCTGAGTGCAGAGGAAACCAGCTGAGGAGCAGGGAGGGGGTGTTTGGTGCGAGCGCTCTGGGCTTCTGCTGCACAAAAACACTGCTGGAGGGGTAATTTCTGCCCTAAACCTTGTGATAGGACCCAACTTGTTCCATCCCGGAGTATCACTTTAATGGACTTTTTCTCTGCTGGAAGTTGTGATTAACTAGAATCAGTGATAGTGGATAAACAGCTACTCAAAGCCAAAACACAGTAACTTCTCAACAAAACCTAAAAAAAACACTTTGAAGTTTCCGCATGGTATGCTAAGCTAATCTGTTAGCTGTAGCCTAGCAACACTCTACATACAAAATTGAATTCACGTCTTTCCTAAAATAGCCAACTGTTCCTTTAAATAAGGAAAAAGTGGGTTAATAGAGTTACAATTCAAATCTTTGTTGTGCAAAATCTAAAAGCTGTATTGTTGCTGGATCAATAGCCTATCTGCTGTAAAAAGCCCACCAGCCCTGTCAGAGTGCATTCAGCTGAGTGGACAGATAGTGCTGACAGATTGTAACCAGACCATCAGACCATATGGTGTGAGGGATATCCCTTCTGGGCTACTTAGTGGCAGAAATGTTGAGATTGGACTGGAAGTGGTAGTGCTGTTATGATGTTTTTGAGCTTGCCAAAACATCTTTTGGTAGATGGTAATCGAAACAGGATTGATTTGAATTATTGATCTCTCCCACCAGCGGCTTTTACTGTAGGTCAAATGGTGAAAAAAAAAAATTCCAAATGAGATGATGATGTAGGCCGCCCTCCCCCAATCCCGATGGATCTACTGATTTACTGCCGTCTTTTTTCTGCATGTAAGAATAAATACTTAAAGAGAGCTGTAAAGGCTGATAGCTCATCTTAATGGACTTACTTTATTCTGTCAGTAATGATCATGTACGTCCAGTTATCGTCCACGCTTTTCAGGCTTGGCTGTGAGTCATATGAGGGTGGAAGCTCAGGGTGCACAGTGCTGTTGCCACATGTGTGTGAGGGCATACTGGAGCTAAGTAAGTGCCTCAGATATTTGTCAGGATGCCAGGCATACGCAGCGAGTTTGTAACATGGTTGCTGGCCGCTGTCTGAGCTGCAGTAAGAGGGGGATCTCTGCATGTGGGTCTGCTTGGTTTCTGTGTCATAGAAAGCGAAAACAGGGAAGAGGAGCTGCGGCAGTTTGGGTAGATTTCAGTGTGACTCAGTGGTTTGTCAGACATTTGTCATCACTGTAACAGGTCATCCAAAATATCAGGGCTGCAGCCTTGAAGCTGATCACAGACTCACTGTTTGTCTGCTCTTGAATTTTAGCCACAGGACCCTCACGGGGACTGAAAGGAACTATTGACATCTACACCGTCCACCATACAGGGGGACACAGAACTACAGGATTTAAAGGGATAGTTCAGTTTTTTTGAAGTGGGGTTGTATGAGCTCTATGTGACCACTAAGGACATTAGATACAGTAGAAAGTTGTCTCCTCTCCCTCAGTAAGACACAGACTGTAATCGATGGTGACGAGGAAATAGGCGCTAACAGGGTAAGACCATACCAAATTCAAAGGCTATTTTCTCTGCCTACAAGAACTAAAATCAAAAAGTAATTCCACAGTTTGAGAGTACGCTACATAAAATATTTTTTAAGTGCATTAAGTCTTCGGAAATATAAACACAATTATCCAGACCTAACTAACTGTTTTTTTATGTTTGTACTCTAAGGATTGTGAGGCAGCGTAGGAAATTCAAAATGAGTGACTATGATAGCGGCGATGAAGTTCCATTCACTTTGGAACCAAAAGGATACCTGTATGAACTGGAGTACACAGAAGAAGAGCTGCTACAGATGTCGACTGAAAGGAATACAGAGGAAACATCCACGGACACTAGACATCAAGACAGAGTCTGAAATACTCAGTGGTGTAAATGTCTGAGCTGGGACTCAGTGCCCACGGATGCTGAGTGTTAGTGCTGTCACGAGTGGCACTTGGTTACAGACACTCTTCAGGATTTGTCTGAGAACACTGCTGGCTCTCAAGCCGTCTCATCACACAGATTTCCCTGCTCGTCTAAATTCTGGAGTGTCCTGTAACAGCAACAACAACAACAACAACAGTCGTGGCAGCAGTAACACTCAGCTTCTTGATGTCCATTGTCCGTGGATGTTTCCTCTGTATTCCTTTCAGTCGCCATCTGTAGCAGCTCCTCTTCTGTGTACTCCGGTTCATACAGGTATCCTTTTGGTTCCAAAGTGAATGGAACTTCATTTTCAACTCATTTTGAATTTCCTACACTGCCTCACAATCCTTAGAGTACAAACGAAAAAATTACAATACTTGATCAAACTTACACGAGGCTACAACCGGTGCCTGAAGCATAGCTTTTTACATTCTCTACAGCTGAAAGGAGGAGGGGGGACAGAGCGCACTAGTGCTGTGCGGAAGGACACATGACCAGTTAGTTAGGTCCGGATAAATGTTTATATTTCCGAAGACTTAATGCACTTAAAAAATATTTTATGTAGCGTACTCTTAAACTGTGGTATTACTTTTTGATTTTAGTTCTTGTAGGCAGAGAAAATAGCCTTTGAATTTGGTACGGCCTTTCCCTGTTAGCGACTATTTCCTCGTCACCAGCGATTGCAGTCTGTGTCTTACTGAGGGAGAGGAGACAACTTTCTACTGTATCTAATGTCCTTAGTGGTCACATAGAGCTCATACAACCCCACTTCAAAAAAACTGAACTATCCCTTTAACCTTAAGAAATCTCAACTGTGAGCAGTACAAAGTGCTAAAACAGAAATCTTATGGGTCATCAAGTTGTATGTTTGTGTTTACATGGTGACATTATGTAATGTTTAAACATAGTGACAGTGCAATCTTACCAAATGTGGTATCTGCTGGCATAATCCCAGCATAATTCATCTGAAATAAACCATAATAGCCACAGGAAAGATTACATAACATTTAGGCTGTGCAGATTTAAGACACACAAAGAATCCTAAGATGATCCAAAGAATTACATCACAGCATGCAGAGACACTGGACACAGGAGCTGTATCTTTATTGAAGATTAAGAAAACACCTCCTCTGTCTGCATGAAAATAGAGCATTTTTCCTCATCCTGTTCAGGAGTATTTTGGTCAAATCTCTGTGCAGACTGGGCAAAATCTCATTCAACAAAAAACACAGAAGGTACATGATGCAATTTCAATATTTTCATGAAGTATCATGGTTTAGTGAATAGATACTTCTCCTTATGATCAACAGATTGCAGCCATGTGAGCGCTTGTGGATATCAAAATAAATGACATCACCATAAGCAGAAATATTGAGACATGCACTTGAATGTTGAATTTTGACACTGTACTGGGTTCAGGAGCGGGCTAAACAATGGAAAATAAGAGGGGAAAAGTACGATATGACAGAAAAAATCGAGGATGAGCTGGTGAACAATAATCCCCGTTTGTGTTAGGGGATTTCCTGTTCAGATTGTAATTAGACTAAATTGCCAGTTTCTCAACATTAGACCTCATATCCTGTAAAAGAGCAGAGTCATTCCCAAAATGAGCACGTTATCTACTCTGCCATTTCCTTTCACCAGCCTGCCCCACTTTCAGAGTCAGATTAATATATTTATACAATGGTCATTACCAGAGCTTAAAAGGTTACCTTAAAAGAACCCATCAGGGACATAGAGATTCTTTAGAGAGCCACAATAATCATGTAGAATTATTATATGAGATTTAAGAAGACTTAAAGTAGTTCTTTGTATAAAAAAAGTGGAGGCCACTAATGGAGTTGTATTTCGACGGCCAGGGTTTTACTACTGGTATTAATCTAAAAGAAGAACAAGTCTCTACTCTGAGTGGATGATGGCGTGACCAATCTCTGTGACGTTGTCTCTTTTTAACCTTTCCATTAAAACTATGGGGGGAACAAAATCACTCCCAAAGAATTTATTGCGTTGTTTAGCATACTTTTTTCTGTTTTTTTTTTTTTTTAAATTGATTTTTATTATTTTTTTTTTTAGTGGCTGGTTTGGCCGATAACACTCAAGAAGTCTGACTATATAAAAATACTCCCTGTACAACCGTGTATGCTGATGACTCCATTGTTTCTATTCTCAATAACAAATGGCAACTTGTGGGTTGCAGCAGCTCAGCTCCCAGCCTCCCTGCTGCAACCGCATTATCAGTTCATTTTCGAGATGAGTCATTTGCTGTAATTTGTATCTGTCTGAAAACTTTGTGAGCAATACATAATAAAAGATTACCTCGTCTTTTGACCCCTCAAGCTCCTACAGATAAGTGTGCTGCAGCTCAGCTCGCAGCCCTGTTGGAGCCCGATTAGTAACAATTACAAAATTAAATTGAGAAAATGTAACAAGTTGTTACATTTTGGGTTTTAAAGTTATAGGTTTTGGGCTCATCTTATTGTTAGATTTTAGTTTTCATTTAATTCCGGTTGTTGTTACATATTTGGCTCCAACAAGCCTCTCCTGACTTCCTTATTATGATTAGTGTTAGAAGTGTTTCATTTGATAATTTGTTGATCATATGTGGATGATTCAGCTCTTTGCAGAGATTTGATTGGAGGACGGTGGGTACCTTCTAGGATTGGAATATTAACCTCAGAGGAAAACATAAAAACTATTTGTGTCTTTCTTTTGGGTATGTTCGTCTAGTGTCTTGATTCTAGTGCTGCAACCTTCTTGTCTCGCCTTCCTCATCTGCTATAACAACGCCGATTTTTTTTTCCCACTTCTGTTTCTTAGCTCGAGAATGCAGAGCACAGCTGTGCACTTTCTGAAATATTCAGCATTCACAAGCAAAGAGCCAACAAATAATTTATTAAGAAAATAAAACAACTACAGAAAACACCCGAACAAAGGCCATTTAGTCAGCAGGAGTAGAGTTTACTGTGTGCTCAGGAGGCCTCAGAGTCTGTGTGAGTGGGCTGTGAACAAATATTGAAACTTACAACAGACCACCAATCCCTGCACCCACCCTACTCCACCCTAAAGTTGAACCCTGGGCTCCTTCCCAGACATTGATTTCTGGCTCGATCTGGTTTGAGCCAGAACAATAATCGTATGATTTCATGACCACACATTCAAAAGGAATCTGTATCTCTGTGCTGACGAGCGTCTCTGCACGACCTCCATCCAAGCCAGCCAGCCGCGTTAGAGTAATGAATCCCCCCACCCCTCCATCCTTCCCTTCCCTTGCCGAGGAGCACTCATGCAGAACTGAGCGACTGTACAGTTTTGTCTCAGATCATCAGCACTCCAGAAGATCATCAGTGTTCACATCTGTGGGCGGCTTCCTTTGGGGCAGTTGTTAGCGTGGTTCAGTGAGGAGCTCTGCACTGAAGGATGAGCTCTGAAGACTGCTGAGAAGAGCTGGTACCCAACATGAAGGTCCCAGTCACATCAGAGGACTACAATCCCCATGTCTAGGACTTAAGCACTTATAGCTGCTTATGCTGTTGTCCTTCAGTGTTAGACGTGTGCGTTTAACCAGATTTAGCTGGCTCTCTGCCTTTTGCTGGTAGTCATGTCTTATCATTGCTGGGCCTGCTGTGCTGTCCGAATGTTTTTGAACGAGGCGGTAGATTGACTTAAGTTTCTGTTTTAAATTATACTTGTCACCAAACTTTTAACCCCAAGAAGACGTTCGACAGGCAGCGACATTAAAGCAATGATGTTTTATGTATACATGTGGTGCAAAAAACGGTGCAAATTTGCCCACAGCAAGTGACCACATAAGATCATGTTTGCATAATTGTCTTTAAAATAATCTCGTATCAAGGTCAGAACAGCAGGAACACTACTAAAAAAACTAACATAAGCTCCAGGCTGTAGAGATTTCTGGCAAATGAATCATTCAAGATACTACAAAGAATAATATTGCAGAGATGTAGACGTCAGTAGACAATGATATTTCTGAATCAACAGAAAATGTTGGCACTCTGCTCATGAGCTAAAAACTACAAAAAGTACAAGGTAGAAGAAATCTTTCGGCTACATTTCCCCTGTCTGATTACCATGTTTTGTGTGTTTATGCACCAGATGTTAATTGAAAATCTTTCCTTTTTTATTCCATTTTCAGTAACCCAAAATAAACTCTGAACTTACAGACTCTTGAGACATAAAGTGTCTGCGAATATTCCAAGGAAAGATTTCATAATAAGTAGAAATGAAGCTGTTTCTAGCTGATCGCTACTCATAGAGCTTTAAATGTTGATGGCTTTGTTTACCCATCTCAAGGCAGAGTGGCTTCTAGAGTTGAAACGATTCCTCGAATAATTCGAGGTACTCGATTACAAAAAATGATCGAGGAATTTTCTCTGCCTCGAGGAATCATTTAAGTTTAAAAAAAGATCGAAGGGTGGCATTTCAAATAGAGCTGACGCCATATTTAGAGAGTTTTAGACCCCTCAAGCCACCTCTTGGTCAAAATAGCGACTAGCAGCAAATCTAGCTTCTTTCTGGAGTTTGGAGACTTATATGAAAGCATGTATTGATCTGCATCAGCTGCTCGTATCTCATATCTCAACAGATCGCACGGAACTTGGAATTTATCACCCAAAGTCACTTGATTTTACACTTGCTTGAAACAAATTTTCATTTGAAAAGTAACTGCTCTTTAACTTAAAAATGTGTTTGATTCGATTACTCGATTAATCGATGGAATTTTCAGTAGAATACTCGAATACTAAAATATTCAATAGCTGCAGCCCTAGTGGCTTCACATTGATGATTCATGTAAGGAAATCTGTTCGATTCAGGCACTCAGAAGTACAGTATAGTAAACTCTCATTGGTTTGCACCCCCCCCCCTCCTGAATCCAGCGCCAGATGTGTGCAGGTTTTGTTTGGGAATTCACTCACCAGAAAGTGCATCATAATCTGCTTACTGAATATTCTGTCATTCTTAGCTAAAGGAGGAAAAAGATTCAATTGAACAATGTTTGGATGTTATTATTTGTGTGTTTTTGTGTGTGTGTGTCTAGTTTTTCTTTGTAGAGCAAAGAGCTGATTTTCCAGGACAGCACATGTACGCTACAGTGGGACACAGTCACAGAAACAGCAGGTGACCGAGGTTTCCAGCTGACCTCTACTCACACTCGGTCATTGTTTCCCGGATTGTAGTTTTCACTGTAACCGTACAGAGCACGTCTTTGCTCCGTGTGTGACCGCTCACAGGGTGGCATAGCTGACGTTTGTAGCAGAATGGGAGGCATGAAACGAGCAGTCTGAGGCCTTTGGTCTGGTATTTCCCACGGAAACCCATCAAGGATTCCTGCCTGAGCAGGTGATGGAAGTGCGGCTCCAGCAGGGGGAGGAGAGGGGGTTGGTTGGTCAGCAGTAAGAGCCTCAGATGGTTTCCCCTCCTCAGCTGTTGTTTAAGCAACATTCCCTGTCCCGCTGCTTAGCCAGCCTGTGCAAACTATTTGAGTCTAAAAAGATGCCTGGATGCACATTTGTTGTCTGAGGGGGCTGGTCGTTGGCAAATTCCTGCTTGAGAAATCGCACACTTTGATGTCTCAATATTTATTTTAAGTGTGTTTTTTTTTTTGGTCATGGCAGGCTCATGGGGTGCATAAACAACTGTCACTTTAAATAAGAAACATACATGATTTATTCTCTCTTTATGAGTTTTGCTAAATGAAATTTGGAAATCTGTTTTCAGCATGTGGCTCATGAGACAAGGCGTCTCCACCCTGTAATGGGAGATATTTCAGATTGGAATCAACACATTACAAAACACACAGACAGCTATAAACAGAGTATTCACTCCCCTCAAACTTTCTTTGTATTGTTATGAAACAAATACAAAAGTATGCAGATTTTCATGTCCATGAATATTTGCACAAAAGAAAGAAAGAAAGAAAAGACAGTAAATCTTTAGTTCTTTGCATCAAAACTTAAACAGAGAGCTTATGTAATCATTTTCCTTCTGTTTTTTGACAGTTTTGATTTTTGACAAAGCACAGAAAAAAATGTGAAATTTACAATACAAAGCATTTTATTTCAAATTTACTGTCAAGTCATTAAGTTTGTGTAAAAATCAAGCAGTTAAAACTGGTCTAAGTTCAGTTAGGTTTCACTGAAACATCTCCTCTGTGTTCAGACAAAACCAAACACAGAGGAGAAAGTTCTCCCCCTCACGTTCATGTCATCCTGTCTATACTTTCCCCTTTTAAAGTCTTGTGTTTAAGTGTGTGTGTGTATGTGTGTGTCTGAAGGAGGGGCCTTTACTGACCCCAGTCCCACTCATCTCTGCTGCCTGTCAAAGCTGGGTTCACCTGTGACCAGTCGTCCCCCATGCAGTCCCACACTTCAGGCGACCTCGCGCACTGCTCCCCCCTCCATGCACTCAGCGTTACTGCTTACTAAGGAACAATGAAACAGTCAGAAATGCTTCCCACAGCATTATACAACATGCAGGCCAGTTGTTAGTGTTTTTGCGAGGGGGGCTGCTTAGAGGAAATCTTTGTGGAGAGGTAAATCTTTGCAGCAGTAACGTGTTTGACCCCTGACTCTTTGCTCCTCAGTGCTGATTGACTTCACCTTTTTTTTTTTTGTTTCTCGCAGACTCAGCAGACCCTCCCTTCAGTCTGGGACTGTAAATATTAAAATGTTACAATCAGGTGCTGAGCTCATGTCTGCTTTGTGTTGTTTTTCTCGACACTGTGGCTGGAATCTGTTAGCAGGGATTGATTTATCATTTGGGCGCCCGGCTCAGGGTGAACTGTGTTTACTCAGTTCATCAGCTTTTACTGCTCACACTGTTCCTGATCTGTGATTAAGGGTTGTAGAAAACAGTAAAGCAATTAGAGTGTAAATAACACTTAGAGATAAACTTAATGGGACCCATGTTCACATTTAAAGTTAGGAGCCTGAAAATACTAGGCTAGGATGATATGCTATTCTTGTGATTCAATTCTATTACAATTTGTGGGGTGCCGATTCAATTTAGATTTAAGATTCTTAAATATTTACTTTTTTTTTTCACCAGACCATGTGAAAAAGTTAAATGATGGTGATAGGATCTTCAGATTATATCAGGGGCCATATTTTTCCATAAAAGGCACATCACATGAGTCAAAGACAAACATTTCACCATCTGGTAGAGAAAAGGGGTTAACTTTTTTCCAATCCAGTTTATAAACAAAGACTGAAATGAAGAATTTAAATGAAAAAAACAACCTATTTTTTTGTCAAAGAATCCCTTTTTTGATATCATCAAACCAAAAATCCCAATATGTCGATTTTTTTATTTTTTTCTCCCACCCCTAGAAAATACTCTAAGCCTCATTTACACCAAACTCAACACGACCATTTTTTACAGAAAATAAACACATCTACAGCCTTGTTCAAAAACTGGCTTCTGTATAAATAGCTTCTTTCTGTACCAGCTCACACTGTTGGGGGGAGAATTTTTTTTTATAATTCAGTTAAGAAGATATTTACAGCACCAATCAGAGGCACAGCTCACCTGACTGTAGCTGTCAGTGAAGTGGCTCAAAGCCTGTCTCTTGAGTTTGGCATTTCTAGAACAGCTACTGGTGACGGTAGGTTTCAAAACTTGGTATCAGAAACTTATGGGTGATGTCACAGAGTCTATGTCCATGTATTATACAGTCTTTGGTTCGGATTAGGATGCCAAGTGTAAACTGACCCTTCAGCTGCTTAAAGACCCTGTTAATTTTTTGTGCTCCCTCATGAAGGAGATAAATAGTAGGGGTGGGAGAAAAAAAAATGAAAAATCGATATATCAAGATTTTTTAGTTTAAAACTATCAAAATCAGGATATTTTTTTGTATAATTGAAATTCTTCTTTTCAGTCTTTGTTCATAAACTGGATTGGAAAAAAGTTACCACTTTTCTCCAGCAGGGGGCCAAATGTTTCTCCCTGACTCGTGTGATGTGCATTTTATGGGAAAATATGGCTCCTGATACAGACTGTGGACATTATCATCATCATTAAGTTTTTCACATGGTCTGGTGTTACAAAAGAAAACTAAAAAAAAATCACAAAAATCGTAAATATTGAAGAATCACAATTTAAATCGAATTGGCACCCCACAAATTGTAATAGAATCAAACCGCAAGAAAAGCATATCGTCCCAGCCCTAATAAATAAATGGCATGTGTCTACTCATCTTATACTATGAATGATTTGTCGTTAAACAAAACAACTTTCAAACCATCAATCTGTACACTAATGGTCTAGCGTGCTGTGTTAGGTCATACAGAGGCGTCACTTTCAGTTTTCCTTTCGCAACTAGTTAAAAACTCCTCACAGAAGTTTTCTCACTGTCCCAGCCTTCAAAGAGCGTTGGCTTTTGCTAACACTGTCAGGGAGGGGTGATGTAGGTTTAACATTATGCTGACTACAGTACAGGGATAAAACTTGTTGGCAACACAGCCAACTACCTGTCAGGTTTGAGCTATAGGGAATTCTGTAAAAACAACGACTCACAGAGCCAAGTTTGGGTTGAGCCTCACTAGACTTCAACTTTAGAGGCCAAACCAAAAGTCAACATTGACTTCCTTAAGCTATGTACAAAATGTCTCTTACATCCTGATCGTCACATGCAAAATATCATAGTTTGATAGAGCATAATTTCACTTTAACCACTTTAGTTTTATCAGAATTTGTCAGGAAGTGTCTATAAATCTAACAGACTTAGACTATCACACAGTGTGAATCATGTGTTCATCATTTTATTGAGCTCAGGGTGTTTCCTTGGCGCTGAAAATTCAGGAGATGCTTCTGTTGCTATTATTAGTATCGACCATGTGATGATGTAAGTTGGGGGTTGTTTTTCTCAAAAATTCAAAAGAGTTCTGAGTCATCAATTGGACCAAAATTATTTCAAGTGTTATGAAATAAGTTTGAAAGAGGAATGAAAGAAGAGGCAGAGGAAGCGTAAAGTACATCGATTAGACGTGTCAGGGAACCCACCGAGCTTCACTCAGAGCACAAACAGGCTTTTGTTCCAGAGTGAAAACAAAGGCTAGTTAATATTGTGGGATGTGAAAAGCCAGTGTTGTAAGAGCAGACTCACTCTGCTGTGTGTCCTGGGCCTGCTGTTTCAGAGCTGGTAGCATCTTGACGAGTGTTCTGAACGCTGTTGGGAGGCCTTTACTGAAGACTGGAGAAGCTTTCTGCTGCCATCTCACACATTATGCTCCTGAGTGCCACCAATGTGCAGCCACACAGCTCAAGACACAAGTACTTTTGGCTGCACTCGCCTTTGTGTGTGTTTAATGCACTGTTACAATTTTCTGTTGGCGTTCATGGGTAGTTGATTTGTGCTATTTAGTGACAATGAGCCAAGCTTTGAGTGCAGAGACCTCAGCGATCCGGAGCTCTGGTGCAGGCTGAAGGGAAGCAGGTAGAGAAGAAATCTAAATATGTAGCTGAGATTTAAAGGGATAGTTCAGTTTTTTTTAAATCGGGTTCTATGAGCTCTATGTGACCGCTAAGGACATTAGATACAGTAGAAAGTTGTCTACTCTCCCCCAGACACAGACTGTAATCGCTAGTGACGAGGAAATAGGCGCTAACAGGGAAAGACCGTACCAAATTCAAAGGCTTTTTTCTCTGGCTTCAAGAACCAAAATCAAAAAGTAATACCACAGTTTAAGAGTACGCTACATAAAACAATTTTTAAGTGCATTAAGTCTTCGGAAATATAAACATTTATCCGGACCTAACTAATTGGTCATGTGTCCTTCCGCGCAGTGCTAGTGCGTGCCGTCCCCCCCTCCTCCTTTCAGCTGTAGAGAATGTAAACAAGCTACGCTTCGGGCTCCGGTTGTAGCCTCGTGTAAGTTTGATCAAGTATCGTAATTCTTTTGTTTGTACTCTAAGGATTGTGAGGCAGCGTGAGAAATTCAAAATGAGTGACTATGACAGCGACGATGAAGTTCCATTCACTTTGGAACCAAAAGGATACCTGTATGAACCGGAGTACACAGAAGAAGAGCTGCTACAGATGGAGACTGAAAGGAATACAGAGGAAACATCCACGGATGTTAATAAATGTTTATATTTCCGAAGACTTAATGCACTATAAAAATATTTTATGTAGCGTACTCTTAAACTGTGGTATTACTTTTTGATTTGAGTTCTTGTAGGCAGAGAAAATAGCCTTTGAATTTGGTACGGCCTTTCCCTGTTAGCACCTATTTCCTCGTCACCAGCGATTACAGTCTGTGTCTGGGAGAGAGGAGACAACTTTCTACTGTATCTAATGTCCTTAGCGGTCACAGAGAGCTCATACAACCCCACTTCAAAAAACTGAACAGTCCCTTTAACAACAAGCAACACAAGTTAGTTATCCATAGTTTTGCCCATTTTAAGCCACCTCACTTAACCATGATAGATTCCAGGTCCAATTTAACTGAAGGGTGCCGTCTTTTAGGGGCTTTTGTCACATGAGAGAAAAAGCTGAGCGATGGAAGCAGCAGCTTTTATTGATCTTCTTTCAGCCCTGAGGAAAAGACATGTTCAACATAAAGAGTGTTTTTCCCTTAAAGATCACCTGGTCAGTTTGTTTTCAAAACTCAGGATGATTTTTCTCAGTGTAAAAAGCTTGTGAGCGATAAACACTGAGGGAATTATAACCTGAAATCAGGCGTCATCACCGGCAGCTTGGCTAGCAGCCTCTTCTGACGTCCTTTCCCTTGAAGAGCCACTGAGATTATTTTTAACATTAAACCGCTTTATACCCCCGTTTGAACTGCTTACAGTAGGGTGCTTTGTTTTGGAGAGGAAGCAGCCTCTGTTGATCATTTTTGTTGTGGTAGAAAATCCAAAAGCTGAGCTAGTGACGTCAGCAGCTGCTTGGCTCACAGCCCCTCCTGACATCATGTGGCCTGGAGAGCGGAAAAATATTATTCACTATGTTTTTCTTTTAAAATATTACTCCTAACTTGGTTTTTTGACCATATTCCTCATTAGGTTATGGAAGAACAACACCCAGAAGAGCAGTATAGAGAAGCTGGTGTGATCTATGAACTCTGCGTTACAAACAGAGCCCTTTGACTCCAGCTCTTTTTAGCATCTATCCTTGGAGCAGGCAGGAAGTGAGGCAGATTAAACCTTTTGGACCTGTTAAGTCAACGTGTCTGTTGTGTTATTGTTCAGTTGTCAGTCTGAGCCTGAGCTCATCGTCATCAGCTACGCTCTGCGTCCGTGCTCTCAACAATGAGCGCTTATCTCTGCAGGCCGGGGCAGAGTGGCTCAGCTGCCCCCGCACGTCTCTCTGTCCGAGTCCCGGCCAAATAAGCATTATCAGGTAGAGGAACTGCTGGCTGGTCAAAAAAAGGAAAAAAAAAGATCCATGTTAATATCCCAGCATCCAGATTAGCCTGATATCTGCAGATGGGAGTGTTTCCAGGTCTTTATATGTCGCAAAGGAATTATTGGTTAATCCTTAGTGACGTGCTGATGGACAGCTTTAGAGAAAGGGTGAATGTTTCTATTGCAGATCAAATACATGTGTGTGCAGGGGTAAGTACACCGTGTGGGGGAGGTTCTGGCTGAATGTTATCCAGGGATTTACCACCGTGTATTATTATGTGACCGGTACATTGTCGACTCACTGGGAGCAGATAGGTTAGTGCACAGTGGCAGCACACATACGAAACCAGCTGGAGTGACCAGTTTAAAATGGCATCACTACCACGGGACTCCTGGAATCATGAAATGATACGACCCACAAGCCACTGCATGTGCATACAAATGTTTATTTTCATCAGGCTTAAAAAAAAAAAGGCTGTGTGGAAATTGCATTCCTAATTAGGATTAAGGAAGGGGTCAGGCAGCCTGGACTAGAATGTGAAGCATTTGCAATGAGCGCTGCTGATGCCATCTGTGCAGAGAGCGGTGAGGAGCTAATTCTGGCACTGAGTGTGGTGCGATTTAACACAGATTTCTGTGGTAGCAGCTCCAAATCAAGCATGGGATTTGACTCTGACTGCAGCCCAAAAATCTGTTGCACTGAGCTGAATTAGCCCCCACCCCTCTCCTGTTAAATCTCTTTTAAGCTGACGCCATGGAGCTCCCCAATTCATTCGGACATCCAACATGTGTGGCATGTCAGATTGTTCGCATAACAGAGATGCTGCGCCAGGGGAGGCCCGCTCACCCTCTTGGCCTTCTGCTTCAATCTGTTTTGACAAGGCGATCTCACTGTCTCCCTCAAGAGGCTGACCTGGGCCAGAAAGAAATGAGCGGCCAATTATTTCATGATGAAGTATGGTCATCATGTCCCCGGGTGTGTGAAAGGCAGAGAGAGGCCGCCGCTCACCCGCCTTACCTGGGAGGGATCCCAATTAGCAGACTGTGGGAGAACTGGATGGTGCTGACAGCCTCCATAAATAGAGCCTGGCCATCTAAATGTTAACCTGTTCTCGCTGGAGAGAGGAACAGCTCATGAGCCGTGGATACTACCTGCAGTGGTCATATCAGCGTCACTCTCAGTCCCAGGACTGACAGGAACCTGTCATGTGTCAAAACCTGACTGTCCTGTTTTTACCTTCAGCTCATGTGATCATTATTGAACTCAGAGTCCTTCAGGCTGCTGGATGCATTTCAAACAACATCTGATTTACAATTTTAATCACTACTGAACCTTATCACTGGTTGGTTTTGTGTGGGTGTTTTTTTCTGCTGCTGTCTTCTGGAGATATCAGTGGCACAAACTCTCTATTCATCTGTTTCCACATTTGAAGTGCTTGAATAGATTAATCAAGCTGCTTGCACGGGCAGAGCTTTCACAGTTCATATTTTAAATTTGATTTATGACCAAAACATTTACTTCCTGTTAGTAGATCCATCAGCTGGCTGATGTATTGGGCTGATTCATGACATTTGGACATAAAAGGCACTGGCTAATGTGGAAAACAAATAAACAATGTCTGCAGACAGTGCAGGCAGCCTCGTCAGTGTGTCTGCTGTGGAGAAATATTAGTAACCTCCCTGGCAAAGCTCAGATATTGTGGAATTGTGGGAAATTGCGCCAAGTAACCTCAGCTGAAATGGTTAGACTTCAAACACATTCTTACATTCAATAATAAAGAAATCAATGAGTCAGATTAAGCATTGTTTTATCTGTTTCAGCTGTTGTTAAAATGGGTATTGGTTGACCATTACTGTAATGTGTGTTGTAGAAGAAGGTGGTCAATACACCTTTTAGACTGAAACAACGCATAGTGTTGCACAGGTGAATGACAGTCCTGCTGTTAATAATTCATGTTGACACATCATGAAGCGTGACAGAAGTGTTTTCAGTGAGAGTGCAACACTAAACGTGATACCAGGTCTCAGATTTAACTTGTGGGTCATGTTTTCCATTAGGTTCTGAAAACTGAAGTCTTTGGTCAACGGACCTTTAGCATGTTACAACAAAATGTCCACCTGCCCTTGCCTTGACAGTGAAAAGGACATGTCAGGTAATCTGTAATCTACGCTGTGAAAAGGTTGCCGTACATTTCACAGTAAATTACTCTACCAGTATCTACAGCAGGACTATTCAATTGGCGGCCCAAAAACAGCCTTGGAGTGGCCTGAAAGCAGCTGCCAAGTGATTTGGATCCAATGAGAAAACCATTTTTGAGGAATGCTGACAAGTTCTTCCAATAAAACCTTCCGCAAATATTCCAACATTATTGTAAATATTGATAGCAACACCTTTCGTAACATGGTTATAAATATTGATAGCAACACCTATCGTAACCCAGCAACTAACCCACAATGCATTGTTCCATTGAGCTGGTGCTTTTGAAAAGTTAACATTAGCAGTCTTTTTTCTTTAAAAAAAAAATCATTTTTAATGTTTTTTTGACAAAACTAAGAAAGATCAGAAAAAACTATCAAGAGTACACAGACACAAAAAAATAACACATATGTTTATATACACTGAACCCAAATATATCCCACATCTTAAAATAAAATGTCATACAAAAAAGAAGAAAATTAAATAGATACAGTACATAGAAAAGAAAAAAAAGTGAAATAAACATACTCACTGCATGTTTGATTATCACATAAGAGAGAAAAAAAAACTCACTATGACCGTCAGAAGTGTAACAGGGCAGCAAGACCATAAAAAATAAATAAAAAACTTCAGGGTGACACGAGCAGTCCTTAACAGGTGAAAATATCATGCCTGTTTCTACCTGTTTCTAAAACAAAAATCAGCGGCAAAATATACATTGCCAGCCTTTTTTAATGTCAAAAATCTAACATGTACATCGACAGTTTTATAAACGTACTCAACACAGCCGTCAGTGTCACTGACTCCATTGTATACAATAAAAACTAACAGGGTGTATATTTCTTTTATTCTACCCTTTATCGTTTGCAGTGAACTGAAATTCTTTTGAAACACATGCTGCACATCCTTTCTTTTGTCTTTTTTTCAAGCCCTTTGATTGGTGCTTCATGCTTACACAGCAGCAATTATCCTCTACCATCATGGGTTCGTTGAACGGATCTTGTCGCTTCTATGAACAAAAAATCAACCAAAAATAGCATCCAAACAAGAGGATGTTGTCCTCAGTCACACCTGCTAGCTCTTCCACTGCTGGAGCACTCGAGAGCTGCAGCATTAGCTAACATAAAGCAATCATTGTGTTTGTTCAACTGTAGTATTGCATTGACTGATATTTTGTAGATAAAACTCGATAGCCACCGGGGGAGGGGAGGGGACTTTCAGTGGTCACAAGCGGTTGGGTCATGGTAAATGTCGAATCCTTGATTCAGATCTACACCTCCACAATGCATATGTAGTCCAAGGTTATTGTGTCTCCAGTCACAATACCCTTTGACCATTGTTCTGGTTAATTAAGCATTCATTCACTCCTACTGCCTGAAACTGTGTCACACAACAAAGGTCTCCATTGGCATGCATGGCTGCTGGGACCATGTGAGAAGGCACTGTAACACAAACAACAGGACTATTTTTATACAACGACCGGAATCTGATTGTCTGAGGGCCAGAAGTCTTTCACATGACTTAATGAGTCAGTGATAGTATCTCTGAAGATCATCCAGGAATCATCAGTTCCTACTAAATGTTTTATTGGTGAAACACACATGATTATGTGTGAACACACTAAAATCAGGGGTTTTCCTGCACATAAAACTGGGTACTGCCTCTGGCACTCGTTAGCAACGCTGCGTGTTTTCACGGGTAACCTTAAGTATAATCGATGAATTGGTCATTTTAAGCTGCAGTTACAGCATTAAGTGTTGTCACTAGGCCTGTCACGATAATCAATAAATCGATTAATCGAACGATAAATAAAAACGTCCTCGGTAAGTTTGCCAGCCTCGATAAACTGACACGTGCATGCATGTTTGTTTTCCTCCTCTCTTTCGACCAAAGGGGCTGAATGAGAAGTTGGCTCACTACGTCTATCTTTCCCAACATCGGGGTGCATAGGTTCTGTAGCGGATTTATAGCGGAGTGAGCATCTGTCAAAAATGTGATCTTTGGCATCTTTTGCGACGGGGCTGCTCGCACATACACACGGAGAGAGCTGAAGCGAGCGTCCTGAGGGGTAAGGAGGAAACACGCTAATATGAGTGATGGCACGAAAGATACGGTTCTTAAGCCGCCTGCCACAGTCCCAGTGTGGGAATATGTTTTTTTTTAATCAGAATAAACAAAGTGTGAGCTCATGAACACCAACGAGCTGATATGTCGCATATGTTTGAAAATAGTGGCGACGAAGAAGAAGAAGGGGAGGTGCAGCGGAGCCTTGTTCTTTGACAATCCGCTCTTACTGAGGTTTTGGTCTGCAAAGTAAATAGAAATAAAAGCGCCAAATGGTGGGCCCTCAAAGACAGCTACATTGCCAAAGAAATGCAGCCCTTCAATAAGGTTGAAAGCCAGAAATGTTAGAAATGTTTGACAGACAGTACGGATTGACTGGGAAAAAGTACATGTTACAAACAATTCAGAAGCTGTTTAAACTCCTTTTTATTTAGGCTATAGTTTTTATTGTTTTTTGTTTTTTTCTTTAGGGACAGGGTCTATGTTTTATTATTTTTGATATGCATTAATTATTTTCATTGACATGTATTTTTTTCTAAAAGAGAGTCCATTTCATTTTCATTGTATTTTTTTCTCTTTCTCGTTTGTTAAATTTATTATATTTTTTGTTTTATTTATTTTATTTAAAAGATCCTGACCTTTTAATTACAGTTAATTACTCTTAAGAAATTAAAGTTTCTTGCTTTTGATATGGTGTACTCACTTTATTATCCCATTTATCATAATTACATCTATGAAAAAAAAATCAAAATAATATTGACAATTATATCGTTTATCAGCAATAATATTTTGGAACAATATCGTCTAGCAAAATTTGTTATCGTGACAGGCCTAGTTGTCACAGACAGTCCAGATTGGCTGATTATCTCTGTACAATGCCAGCAACACATTTTTGTTGTCTTGTATTTAGTAAAACACAAATCAAAAGACAATAACACCTATTGTTTCAAGCACATACAAACGTGGTAATATTAGCAACTTCCATGTTTAGGATGGGCTTTTTAATCTTCTTGTGATGCGGAAAGGCAAGCTTTACATTTCAGAAAACAACTGATTCTAAAGTCACAGCGGCCACATTTTGGTGGCTGTACTTCAATCAGGGGCACATTTGTCCCCAAAGATTAGGTTGCAGCTAATTTAACAGTTGGCTGAAGCAATCTCCTAGAGCAATTCCAACAGCTATTGCACCCTCTTGTCATTAAGATCCCAAGGTATGTAAACATAAGACCCAACCTGATAAAAAAACAGAAATTTTTCCTGTAATAAAACGATTTTTAGTCCAACCTATGGGTTTAAAACGATCAAATGTTCATGTTGAGTTTGTTATATTTTTTGGATCAGAAGCTCTGCTCTGCAGAGAGGTTATGTTGACTTTCTCCAGGAGATGAAGATGTGAGTTATCTGAGAAAAGTTCAGTTTATTTTTAGTCTAGTGCACATTTCCTAAGCAGCTATTTAGTGAGTGTTGAGTGTGTGAGTGCCTGATGTGAAGTGATGGTTTAACGCAGCGACGGGCCTGGTGACAAGTTAAAGGCGCTGCACGTAAGGTGGGAGACAAAAAGTAGCTTTTTTTCCGACTCTGTGGTCCAGTCCTGTGAGCGAGTCGTACTTAGCTCCAGGTCAAAGTGAGAGCAGGCCAGATGCAGACGCTAACACTGACGCATAGTGACAGGTTCCCAGGCATTCAGTGACACCCCCGACACCCCCCCCATCCTCTCTTTGGCTTTAGCCGAGTCTTTGACCCGGCCTGGATCAGAGGCCTCACCAGCAGCATGGCACATAGGCTGCCCTGGCCTCACATTGCTCACAGAGCAGGGCCTGCAGCGGCCTCGTATGTAAATGCAGAATAAATGAATACACAAGGAGGCCTTGTAGGGGAAGCTGAGCTGTGTTCAACACCTGGAAAAGATAGCATGCATTTGAATGAACTCCTGATACCAGAATAAAACTTTCTGTCAGACAGAATGAGTTTATCCAGCAGAAAAAGGAAAAAGACCAACAGAGGGTTGACTTTTAGCTCAGCTGTAAAGGCACGGGAAAAAATTGGTGTGTTAATTTGATGTTTTGTGTTCAGAATCAATTCTGATGTGTAGGTTTCTTTAACTTCTGGTCTTACTTCAGGTTTTTTCTTTGATTTATTTATTTATTTATTGAGCCTGTTTGAGCTTGAGCTTAGCCCCTAAAACAAGCTAACAGCTCAGCTAGCAGCCCCCAAAGCCGCACAAAACATACTTTAACCTGTCTTTAAAGTCTAAAACCTCAACCTTTCAACAAGCTAAACCCCAAAGCAAGCTAACTGTTCAGCTCACCTGCAATTCTAGCTGTTAAATTTTAAGTGACTCATTACAAAACAGTTTAAAAGCAGCATTACTCAAGGACAGAGATTTGTAAAGGTTTACCTTACAGAGAACCTCTGATCTAAAAACGTACGTACCAAACCATGTATGCACTGTTCCGCTCCACCCCTGATGAGCATGTGATACATTTATCCACAGGTTTAATATAGCCGCGGGTTTTACATACACTTGAAGATGGCTGCTCTGTCAGTGACGAGTTACTCTTACGTGCTCAAACATGGTGACATCTCCTCAGCAGCTGAAGCAGCATCTGACACTTTTATACCAAAGAGTTTCCCTTTTTTATCTTAGCCTCTGCACATTTGCATTTTAAAGGACTTAACCTTTTGACTTTTGCTTGAGCCTCAGGGAATATTGTAATTTAGCTTAAGCTCAGAGGAATAGAAGTTTAATGTAGAAAGCTTAAGTATGCGATTTAAAATAAATTGTTTTGTTAACCAATGAGAAAGGATTTCCCCGGACCATGAGATTACTCAGGCCTAAAACTTTGATGTCTTGTTTCATGTGACGAGCAGTTTTTTTGCTTTTATCTGAAAAGTCCAGGAGTCTGTACAGAGCTGTCACATTGTTTCAGCAGCAGAGGTCGGAATAGGTGTGAGTGGGAGGGAGAAAGTTTAAAATACTCTGAGGAAGAGTTTGACACTAGTGTATGGCCACAGCTGAGACAATCTGGGGTCGTTCTGGCTGCCAGCACAGCCCTAAAACCTCCCCCTCACTGTCGTCATGTCACTAGATTGCTGTTTTCAAGGAAGAGGACCTCTGTGGTCTGTTTTTACCACTTTCTCCAACAGCCCCCAGAACAGGTGGGCTCCTGTTGAACACCGGTCGCTGGTGGGAGGAAGGGAAACAGCATGTACGACAGAAAACAGAATCCAGTTTCTATGGAAATATCAGGGATATTGCTATGGGAACTGGAGCAGCAGAGCGCGCTTTGTCTAGGATCTAGCTGTAATCGTCTCTCAGAAAGAAGCTTATGGTAATATGTGATGCTCTTATGAATTAATTTGTCAGGCTTTGTGTCCCAGCTGACATCACGGACTTTTATCGAATGGAAATTAGCGTCTCCTCTGGGTAAAGCATGTGAGACACGAGAGTGCTCCATTAATGCGCTGTTCAACTTTTAGTTTGCCTCCAGTCAGCAACTCAGGGTTACAATTCAAGATTCAAGTATCTATAATTAAAGGGACATTTCACTAATGTTTATAATCACATCTTGTTTTTTGGAACCTTGCACGATATTTGAAAAGATTTTAGAGGGAGACAGCTCACTTTTTATACTCTCTTGAATAAACAAATGCAACTGTGTAAAACCTTGAGACAGCCTCTCATGCTGTGCCAGTTTTGCTGTATTACTATTGTGAATATAGAACTACTGTTCCGCAAACATCCAGATGTTTCCTTAGCTTTAGCAAGTGGATCCTTCAACTCTTCAAGTGCTGCAGCAGTCCACGCTTAAACTCTTGAACTACAATAAGACACATGCTCTTTTGTTTGGTTGCTATTGTAGCAACTTTCAAGAAGCGGACAAGAACCAATCTTTTACTTGCTTTCTTGTCTCACCCTGACTTGAACTGAGGTTTCTCACACTGTAACAAAAAAATGAAAACAGTTACACACTTTTCTGACCCTTTTTATTCACTAGTCATTTTTATAGAGACATACACAACAGTTGTAAAGAATACATGGGGCACACCATGGTTTGACAACGAGCATGTTAAAGTCCCCTAATGCGAAAAAGACTCACAAGACAGTTGTTGATCCAGTTCTCAGCAAAGACTGCTAATTCAAGAGGAGAAGCTTATTTAATGCGCACAAGCCTTTGCTGCTCTCTGCCAAAGTAATGCTAATGTAGCCTAGCATCTAGGGAAGGGATAAAAAAATGAATTTCGTTATATCGCGATTTTTTGTTTGACAATACCATGATTCTTTGTCAGAAAATCTTTTTTTTTTTTTTTTTATTCAAATTCTTCATTTCAGTCTTTGTTTATAAACTGGAATGAAAAAAGTTTGCACTATTCTCCAGCAGAGGGTGAAACTTTTCTCTCTGACTCACTTGCTGTGCATTTAATGGGAAGTATGGCTCCTGATGTAGTCTTTAATCATTATCATCATCATTTCACTTTTTCACATGGTCTGGTGTTTAAAAAGCAAACTAAAAATTGCAAAAATCGTAAATATCAAAGAATCGCAATTTTAATTTTAAAAAAATTGTTTATAGAATGGAATCACGAGAATAGCATATTGCCCCAGTCCGTCTAGCATTCATGTTTCTTGATAGGTAGGACAGGTCATCCTAGAGCGCTACAAGTGTTACGGTGTTTCCTTTCTGTGCAATATACACAAAAGATAATAAACAGGTTTTCTTTTTGAAAGTGATGACAGAAACACTTAATCAAGTGAAGTCTTTAATACAACATTAATGTGACATTTTAAATCATAAAATGTACTTATAGTGAAACCAGTTAAACGCTGCGCCACTGATTTCTATCCCCTTGCTCAGGTCTAGAGACTCAGTATCAGATTCTCTTTTCGAGCAGTAAGCAGTACATTTTCCTCAGCGTTTTGTAAATCTATACTTTTTTGTCATCTTTTGCTTGATCTGTTAAAGGGGACATATCATGCTTGTGTCTCCTTTTCACTATGCCAGACTAGGATGCCTGTAAAGCATTTCTGCCCTCAGTAAAAGTCATTTAGTTCTTTCATTTCCCCACAATAGGGTTCTCAATATCCTCATTTTAGGCCATTCTGAAGATCTCGTTGAAACGCTCTGTTCCAGAATGACCTCCAGTAACCTTGCAACGTCACAGCCCTTTGTGCTCTGATTGGTCAGTTCTATCAGAGGGGCGGAGGGGGTAGAGCCAGGGGGCGGTTTTTGCAGCATGGCAGTATTTACAAAACCGCCACATTGAATGGAGCAGACCGAGCGAGTTTGCTGTTTGCCAAAACTTCACCGTAAGGCATTGATAGCACTAATAAAATGGCAGAGTGTAGGATACGTCCTTTTGTATTGGACCCCGAGTCATACCCGGACGGTTCTGCAGCTCAGGAGGAAGAAAATCCACCTCGACACAGATCATCTCAGGACACTTCAGTGTGGTGAGTCAAACCGGTACTGTAACATGTATAGTTTATACATTTCCCTAAGTGGTGGTTGTGTGACTAACTGACATTACAGAGGAGGAGCTGCTTTATCAGATTACTCCAATAAAAAGAAAGGATCCTTGTGTCGTCACGACGGTCGAAATCTCGAAGCCAAATGGCAATGACCTATTTTCAGAGGCATCAAATCTCGTTCTAGGATATCAGAAAAAATACAATCTAATTTTTTGAAAATTCAGGGGGTGAAAGGTCTTGTTTTCAACCTTATTATATTATATGTAAGTATTAAATCAGGCATCAGCATGATATGTCCCCTTTAAATATTTAAAACAAAAATCTAGTATTGAGTCTTTTGGAGCACTCGTGACTGTCTGTGACAGTATGTGAAATAGAGGTAGAGCAGTTTGAGATATATGCATGAGGATTACAGATTAAATTGAAAAAAAAAATGAATCAAAGGAATGTAGGAGGATAAAGTGAACTCTGTGTCATAATTCATTGGATTCTTAAACTTGAGGACATTCTCAGTTCATATTTGGAGTACCACATTCAAGAAAATGGTTGCTTTTTTTTTGCTTTGAAACTTTAACCCATAATCTGAGAGTAATTGTGCTTTTCACAACAGTCCAGTTATTTCTTCTTGGTAAACTAGCTCTTGCTCTTGTTTTTTTCTGTTCTGTCAGCTTTTCCTTACAACACTTTGAAACTTGCACTCCTCTGGCTTGGCTGCATTGTGCTCTAGGCTCACAGTGAACTTTTCAACACTGTGACCACAAACTCAGCGGTCATGTGTGCAGCTGCCAAAACCTCTAACCCAGAGGTTTGCATGTGAGCAACAACATTTACATCTCTTAAAAGATGTTGTGTGTTTCAGGTTGGACATTCTCAGCAGAGACCCTTTAGATAAAAGGATGACTGTGGCGCAGCAGATTTGGCAGCTTTGTACTCAGCGGGACAGGATGTAATCCTCTAAGTCAGTCAGAGGCACTTCAGTCACAGGAGCGATCTAATAATCTCTGAACATTAAATCTGTCAGACCCCTCGTAAAGGATTCAGCAGATTTACAATGCTAATTTCCTGCTTGTTTGCTTTGTCTTGTCTTGTTTTGGTCAGCGTTTGATGTGATGATGAAGTTAATGCTGGTGTAGCCCACTTCTTTTATCCTGAGGTGGATTGGAGAGGGCAGTGTGTGATTATGAACAATCAACTGGTCTCCCTGGATATAAACTCACTTTCTTCTTTTCTTCACTTCAGTAATTCACTCCTCAGCTGCTTTAGTGTTGTTGTTTGCTTCCTCTGTGTGCTTGTTTACCTGTGTTGAAATTGGAAACATGGTGCTGAATATGTATCAGGGGTATCTAGGCCATGTTATTCATGTAACACAAGCAGCACGCAGTGAATATATAGCCTAGCATGTATGTTCCCATATCCACAAAGCTGTCTTCACACGTGTGTTTGGATGCACATGCTCGTATGGTAAAATGACCTTAATGTTGCTCAGAAACAGTATTTTCTCTCAGGTTGTCATTTTTATAAACTGATAAAAGATAAATGATTTGGAGGACACGGCCTTGGAGATGTCAGGGGTCAACGAGCACTGCTGTAGAGCGTTTTATTGAGATTGTTGACCGTTTCTGTTGGACTGGAGAGGAACTTAAGAGCTCAGTCTGTATATATGGAACTGACAACGCTTCTCCTTTTTGAGTCAGCTGACTCCTGTAATTCAGACTGTAGGTGATCAGGAAAAATATGGCTGAAAAATTTACAAACATTATTTTGTTCTTAGTATGAGATTGAGGATGCTGTCAGATTAAGAGGTGCTCTAAAAACCATGTCCTGATGCAGAAAGTTTATTTTCTGGATTAAAACCATTTATTTCGCTTTGATTCTCATCATTAGATTTTAATGTCTCAAGTATTTTTCATAAAGATAAAATAGAAGAAAAAAAAACAGAGCATAAATGTTCATAATCAGTGCCAGCTTTCTTTGGCAGTGACATCATGTTCATGGGGGCTGCTGAGCTGAGCAGCAGCTAACATTAGCTCAGCTTGTTTTGGGGCTTGGATTCATGTTTATTGCAAAAAAAATCTGTTACTCATAATTTTTTTCAAACAGATTGAAACCAGAAAAGCGCAAATTTAGCATTATTTGAGGGAAAAAACAGACAAACCAGCTCTCAAGAAGCCTCCTTCACTGTTGTCAAGCTGTGAGTCTCTATTTCTCTATTTAAAATAAAAAATAACAAACAAACAAAAAAAATGCCAAAATATAAAATATACTGAGCCCAATCTAACCAGAAAAATTTTGAAAGGGACAAAAGTATCCCAAAAAATAAAATGTCAAATATTGTAATTTTTGAAGGGGGTTTTCCAATCTGTAATGTCACAAATTGATGTAATATCTTGTGTGAGTCTCTATTGAGATTTTGAACAAGGTTTTCAGAGCAGCCTGTGGTCTAACTCTGAGATCCTGGGATTTAACATTGAAATCCAACATTTTTTGTGGATATTTGTTGAAACATGAAATAAATGTTATTCTGCCTTTTCAAGGATTCAGTTAGTGTGAGACATTCACAGGTTTTTAATGGAAGCCACGTCACTACAATTCCCTTTTAAAAAATCTGTGGCTCCCTGATTCTCAGGTGTAACATGTCCAGTAAAGGGGCTGCAAACAGAGTTACCACTGATGATGCTGTAGCTAGCAAAATGTTTTTGTCTTTCGTCAGTAACTACTTGATCAACTTTCTAAAAAGAGGTGATCCAACCTTCACATTTACGCCCTTCATTCCGCAAGAGTGAAGGGCATAACTAGCTTGTTGGGTGCACAAATCAACAGCTCTCTTCTGAGACGCTACATGCATCTCAAGCAGCGTTTAACTACGTGATGAGTTTCCAAACAGACACCAGTTGATCGTAAGTGAAACTGGGTGTGTGTACTTTGATGTCTAAGCTTCTGAAGGGGCGTGGGAATATTCTCCACGGGCACCAGGCGGAGATTTTCCACAGGGAATATCACTCGCTTGCTTAATTGAACCTTTCTATTTATGATAGCGGCCTCACCTCTCTGGATTCAGCGAGCAGCGGTGGAAACAGGAAACAAGCCCTGTTTCCTCAGGGGGATAACAGAAAAGAGGAGGGATTCATTACACAGTGCAGCATCAGGAAATACCCAGCTCCTCTGTGCCTATTGTATTATTCAGTGATGAAAAACCTGAGGGGTTTATGAGGGCATTACACTAAGATTACAGAGAAAACTCTGCGCCCACCATGGGGGCGGGAAGGAGGATTAAAAAAAAAAAAAAACTTTAATGCAGATTTGCAGATTGCCAGATCTCACACAGCTGTGTCCAAGCAAGATGCAAATAATAGAGACGAGAAACAGAGATGAAACTCGTGTCATATGTAGGTCAGTGAGCACCTGCACGGTCTAAAAGCTAATAACCTACAGCAAACAGTTCATACACAGTGACACAGACATGTGCTGGGTGGAAGCTGTGTCCTATTTTCTCTCAAAAAGCACATAATATCATCATCATGGGTTAGGAGGAGGATACACAAGGAGAGGAGAGCACAGACAGGATGGGTGTGATGTGAGGGGTGTGTGTCAGTCTGACTGGGGGAGAGATGGAAAAGGCCTCTCTGATAACACTCTGTCAGCACTTCACTCCTCTGGACTGTCCAGCTGTTTGCTGCTGTAATGCAGCATTTGATGATATGATACAAAGAGAGGGGCATTCTGTTGGAATATTCACTCACACACTCAGGATGGGGAGTCATCTGGAGTCAGCACTCAAAAATTCACCCTTTGCGTTCAGGGAGGCTGAGAAAATATTGATTCACTTCAGTTTCGCAACACGCTAAGTGAAGCTACACCAGTTATAAAAACATGACACTCAATTTTAGATCAAGAGAGACTAATGTTTTGTTTGTAGGCACTGAGATAAATATAATATTTGAATCGGGCTAGCTGTTGTCCAGTCAGCAACCATAATGTCTTTGCTCCAACCAAAGCAAAACAGACTTTATTGTCATTTTGAAAGCAGCGATTGTACTCTGCAGAATAGGAAAGTGTTTCCGAGGAATCCATAAACACTTATTATGTTGTGCAATAATAGCAAAGCCAGCATGAAGTAAAATATAAAATACAAGACCTGAGCCTGGCAGCATGATTTAAAAGCAGGGGGAAGAACAGACCTAGAGGAGAGGATTACCAAGTTAAGTGTGCTGTGTTCTGTATAATGTTGGTATAAAACTCACATTTAATAATTGTGTTGTGCACCTTATAGTGACAGAGCTGATAGACTGTAGACTTTAATGCTTACTTGTTTAAACCTCAGTTAAGTGAGCCAACGGTGGCCTTTCAGGACAAAAACTCCCACGATGCATGAAAGTAGGATCCTTTATTCATCAAGTTTTTACCCACACGTAGCCGGGTATTTTAAAATACCATACCATACCATCCTATACTATACTATACCATATAGGCCTGTCATGATAATCAATAAATCGATTAACTGAACGATAAATAAAAATGTCCTCTGTAAGTTTGCCAGCCTCGATAAACTGACACGTGTATGCATGTTTGTGTTCCTCCTCTCTTTCGACCAAAGAGGCTGAATGAGAAGATGGCTCACTACGTCTATCTTTCCTAACATCGGGGTGCATAGGTTCTATAGTAGATTTAGCAGATTTATAGCGGAGTGAGCATCTGTCAAAGATGCATCTTTTGCGACGGGGCTGCTCGCGCGTACACACAGAGAGAGCTGAAGCGAGCGTCCTGAGGGGTAAGGAGGAAACACACGCTAATATGAGTGATGGCACAAAAGATCCGGTTCTCAAGCCGCCTGCCACAGTCCCAGTGTGGGAATATTTTGTTTTTTATCAGAATGAACAAAGTGTGAGCTCATGAACACCATCGAGCTGATATGTTGCATTGGTTTGAAAATAGTGGCGACGAAGAAGAAGAGGGAGGTGCAGCGGAACCTTGTTCTTTGACAATCCGCTCTTACTGAGGCTTTTGGTCTGCAAAGTAAATAGAAATAAAAGCGCCAAATGGTGGGCGCTCAAAGACATTGCCAAAGAAATGCAGCCCTTCAATACGGTTGAAAGCCAGAAATGTTAAAAATGTTTGACAGACAGTACGGATTGACTGGGAAAAAGGACATGTTACAAACAATTCAGGAACTGTATAAACTCACTTTTATTTAGGCTATAGTTTTTATTGTTGTTGTTTTTTTTTGGAGTTTCGTTCTTTCATTAGAGACAGGGTCTATGTTTTATTGTTTTTGATTTGTATTAATTATTTTCATTGACATGTATTCTTTTCTAAAAGAGAGTCCATTTCATTTTCATTGTATTTTTTTCTCTTTCTTGTTTGTTAAAATTTATTATATTTTTTGTACACAGTCAAAACTAATCTGTGCAACAGAAGGGAAACACAAGGACACAACACAACAAGACACAAAGAATAACTACAAACATTACGCCACGTCACAAAGTTACTCATGAGATTCAAAGACGCTCATGTTGCTGGTTTGTCCTTTCTGTGCCACAGTAGAAACATGGCGGTGCAAGATGGCAACCTCCGTAAAAAGGACGAGCTCCTGTGTAGATTAGAAAGCTACCTATTGATTTTTTAGTTTTCCCGTCATGGAATTTTTTTGCTAATCCAAACATGTTTGTGAATGTTTCACCTCAAAAAGTCAAAAGTACCTGATTATTTTGTTCACAAAATGTTTTGTAAGAGACTTGGTTAAAGTTACATTCACCTGGAAAATGTCTTAATTCAAGATGTTACAGGTACAAGTGGAGCCTGAAATGATGGCATTTAGTTAGTTTAGAAACTAGACAGGTCAGTTTTCTTATTAGGAACAACCCAGGCCATATTTATCGCTTCTAATATCTTAAAACCTAACAGTTTTCTAGATTCTGACATATGTCAAGCTTTGCAACACATTTTGTTTACAAGAAATTAAACAAAAACACTTACTTCTTTCTGAGTTTAGTTCTGTATCTTCCATTTCAGCCAAGTCTGTTTTGATAAAAACTACAGACTGCATCTTTAAAGAGACCATAGAGATGAAATTAGCATAGAGATGAAAAGCAGAAGAATCAGATTGAGTGTCCATTTGGCAGCCTGTGGGACGAAGCTGTTCAACGGTCTTTTGGTTTGATGCTGCCGTACGTCCTGCTTTAAGAGCAGAAGATCAAACAGGACGTGGAGGGGGCGTAATGAGTCTCCTGTGATGTCCAGTGATCTAACCATGACAAAAAAGAAGCCGTTGTTTGTATGTTCAGATTTTATTTCTCTTTGGTAAAACTGGAGAACATTGAGCCTTTTTACAGGGTCCACCAACACAATAGAAACACTGAGTCGTACTTCACCAATAACGTTGATAATTGAGACATACAGACCCAATCCCAGTGGTCATTCATCCTGGAGTGGTGACATGTGCCTCTGCAGGTCACTTGCTTTCTTAAATTGGGGAGTGTTTTTCAATCAAACCAGCTCTCCAGGAGGTTAATGGAAACAAAAGCAATGTGTCCAGCCTGCTCTGCGCAGAGGAGACACAGCAGCTTTCTTCAGAGCTCCATCTATTGACCTCAGCACATGGAGGCAGAGGTGACGTTTCTTTAAGAGGTTAACTGAGTGAAAACACTGAGAAAACGTCTGATTGTGTAGGCGTGATAGCTGAGTTAAAGCTCCACTTTAGTGTTCCTATTGATGTGATTCTCTCTGTCAGCCAAAATGCTCTGTTTTCACTGCCCGTCCTGTAAACTTTGAATCAGAGTGAAATTTTGTTCTTAAAAAGTGACCTTTTCAAAAGACCAACCTCATCTTTGAGACAGTGCTTCTCAGAGGCTGTTTGGAAACATGAGGAGGCTGGGAGACGACTTGTCTTCAAGTTTATCTTTGGTAACATTGCACAACATGAAATAAATTAAGAGTTTATGTGCATTTATTGAAACACAGTTAAAAACAATTGTGATTGTCACCAACACTTTAGTCCTACTTTAATGTTATACTCCCTTTCTGCAGACTGTCTGCTACAATTTGGTGTTAGTTGCAGGTTTGTGCAATAATTTGTTACCTGACAGTGTTGACATTTATGATGACCCAGTACATATTTCATATTCCAGATCTTAGTATCCAGAATATTGCCAGGATCTGGATCATACTTTTATATCTGTCAGAAATTATGGGGACCTTGTTTTGTATTGTTTTGCAAAGCAATCCAGCCATTTATGGTGGAGTTATATACACATATGGTGAAAACAGCCCTATCTCACAATAAAGGAGAATCCTTTAAAAAAGTCCTGGATCCAGACAGTGATCCAGATCACCTCCCAAATTTAATCACTTCTTCCTTATTTCATTTTAAACATTTTCTGAACATTTCATGAAGATCTATTTGTTACTTTTTGAGTTATGTTGTTCATAGACAGAAAACTCTCCTAAAAAAATAATCTCCTTGGCGGAGGTACAAAGTCTTTCTCCATCTGTCTGCTTCAACCGTCCGTTCCCCGTCTCACTTCAAACGTTGATATGTCTTCCGTGAGTCTGAGGGTTTCTCGTGTTTTCCTGGACAGCTGTTTCATGGCAGACCTTTCAAGCTTTTTATCTCTACGTCAAGCTCACTTAGTCACCTAATCTGCTCTAATACTCTGTGAATTAAGTAGGAGCAGAGGGGCAGGGGGTGCACTCTATGAGCTCTCTATGACCACACTTTAAGGTGCCTTTAATGAAAAGCCCTGTAGCTGACCTGATCACCTGGAATAATTTATTGTCCACACTGGGGTCAAGACGGCATGTTCTGTTATTTTGGACTCCTGGCATACTTGGCCTAGTTAGATTGGGTGTTTGGTTTCACAGTTACTGCAGAAGATTTGAAACGTAAACCCAGGAGTGAGCGCTGGCATGTCTCACCTGCAGAGCTTTTGTCAGAAATAGTAAAAATAGAGTTTCTATTGAAGAGCAGGTGATGTTTCTAACTTCAGCGTAAAGACGGGATTAACTTTTCATCAGAGGAGGCTTTACATCTGTACAAGAATGTAGACACAGTGCAGGAGGCCTTAGAAACACTGTGAGTCAAAATCCTCTGATTCTACCACAGCTGTGTGTATGTGTATGTGTGTGTATGTGTGTGTGTGTGTGCCTGTGTGTGTGTGTGTGTGTGTGTGTGTGTGTGTGTGTGTCTGTGTGTGTGTGTGTGTGTGTGTGTGTGTGTGTAGCGTTGTGAAGAGGCTAAAAAGGCAGCTGGATTTGAGGTGGTTTGATTATCAGGTTTCAAAAAAGAAGCGCAGATTCTCATCTTCCCGTCTTTGCTATTCTTTGTGAAAGTTTCCAGAAAACACGACTTTCTCAGGCTGTCAAGGACTTCATTGTTGGAGAGCAAAACTTATTTCACTGGGGACCAAAGTTTGTAACTGTTGCGGAGAAAGAAAATGTTGTGTTGTGAGTGCAAAGTTTGAATGTTCAGTGAAGTTTATGATTAGAACAAATAAAGTTTCATTTGTTTCGTTGCTGATGAAAGAAAGAGGTCGAAGGCAGAGCTCGACTCTGAGTTTTGCTTCTAAGATCTCCCAAAAAGCAGGACATGTGTGTGTTTTTACATTAAAGACATTTGGTAGGGATGGGTACCTTTCACATTTGAAACCATACAGTACCGATGCTCGGTACCTGGCAACCGGTATTGGTACTTAATGGTACCAATTTTCTGTACTTTTGTGGTAATAAATATTAATTAGTTGAGAAACAAATTGTCAAAGTTTAACATATTTATTTCTCAATGTGTAAACTTGCAATGTTGTGTTTATGTCCAGCATGGAAAATTGCCTACCCTTCCACTCCCTCACAGTCACAAAGATGCATTCAGGTACCTAGGGGCCATTTACATGACAATGGTTTTAGGATGAAACGCAAAAGTTTTGTTGCGTTTCAGCCTCGCATTTACACGGAAATGGCGTTTCAGCCGACCTAAAATGTAAACTTTTGAAAATGGCCTCCAGAGTGGGATTTTTCTGAAACGCGGCCGACAGCGTCGCAGTAAGCCGGCGTTTTCAGTGGAAACAATGGCGTCACACTCTGCTTCGGGCTTCACGCATACAACAGGACAGCAAGTACCGAAGTTACAGTCGTTGCAAACTACCATGTTGTGCTTGTGCTGCTGAATCTGCTGAATCTACTGACTGTCTTTCAACAAAGTAGTAGTAGTATTCCCCAATACAACAGATGACCTACTCAACTTTACTTCAGTGGAGGTCTCCCAAAAGCGTCTTTTGAACAAGACAGTTATAGCGCCAACTACAGGCCTGGCACGATTACTACAGCATTTTCAGTCCTTCTGCGTTTCGTGTAAACACAGATTTTTGTCACTGCGTTTTAGCGTTTTCAGATGAAACGTTGTCGTCTAAACGGGGCCCTAATGTCAGAAACCACAGAGCAGGAAACAAAAAGGAGGACGACCCAAATGCAGATGAAACAAAAAAAGGTTTTATTTAACTGGACTTAAAAATCCAAAAACTCAAAACCAAAAGAAAAACTAACAAAAGAAACAAAACCATAAAACACTTAAAAAAACTCAGGAGGAAAACCATGAAGTACGAGAAAGCACAAGGGCATGACAAGTGATGGGTGACTGCAGACAGCAAACACAGACAATGAACTGAACACAAAGAACACACCAAAGGAATAACCAAGATTACCACAGGTAATTCAGAAACACTAGACAAGAATCACAAAGAATAATTACAAAGACACACCAGAAGACTGACAGATAAGGAAACTTAAACCCAGAAATCAGCAAAAAGTGAACTCAAGAAGGACTCATCACACCTAAACATGTACCTATAAAAGTACCTAATTCAGTACCCATGCCTACATTTGTTGCCACCTTTTATGTCACCAGAAACATCAGGCAGAGCCAGTAAACATGATTTACATCCTACTGTTTGTCATACAATAGAAGAAGACCGTACAGTCCCTGACAATGTGCCTCACACTAAGACGTCTTCAGATGTTTTCTTCTCTATTATCTCCTCAAAGTGACCTACTTCTGACCCGATGCCTCCAGTAGCAGTTCAAAAACAAGCTGTCGTCTTTTTCGTGGTCTCCACACAGCGCAGGGGCTAATCAGCTTAGCCTGTCTGCCTGAGCAGGTGACCCCACACACCGCTCTGTGCCGTGGACAGTTGGTGGAGGTCAGATTATCCCTGTTAGAGAGGGTTTTCAATGAGAGGCCTCAACCAGTTTTACCACCAATTAGTGTCTGGCTCCACCCACACACTGTACTCAGCGTTCAGTGTGTGTGAGTGTGTGTGTGGCCCGTCTCTGTGGTCAGTTAGTGCTCACGTTTTTCATTGTTATTCACTTTAACCCAAATATAAAGTAAAAGCTTTCATTTGCTCTCCGTCTTAGAAATGAAGCTGACTCAGAGTGATTCTCACTCAGCCTCTCTGCTTTCTGCTGACATGTTTTATCTCACTGTGGTTAATTGTTTGTCTTTGAAGCCCTTCTTTGTTCTCTCCGCAGTCACTTATTTTGTTGGGATTCTTTTCCTCATGTTTGTCTCGGGGTTGTTTTTCTTCATGGATGATTTTTTTTGGTTCTGTGAGATACTTTTACTTACTTCTCTTTGGGCTTCTCTCTGTCTCCTGGTGGCAGTTAAATGTGTTTGTTTTTTGCGCTGTTATTGATCTGGCCAGTTGTCAAAAACAGACTGACTGTGATACTCCACTGTGGACTCAAGTGTGTTTTGGAGTTTTGACCATGCTAAGTCTGCAACCCTTAGACGAATGTGGAAGTGATCTCTGACAGTCAACAGGGTCGTATTTTTTACTGAAACACCAGCGGCGTATATTAATGTCTGTTAATGTCTGTCCTAAAGTAGGAAGGACATTAGTCTTCATCATGTGTGAATATCTTTTCAAAGCTCCACAATTGTAGCCTGAACTAAAGCAAAGCTAATGAAACTAAGTGTAGTAACTCATAAATTGACTTACTTGATTACATTTAGTGGTGGGTTAGACAATCAGGATGTTGATGTTTCCTCTGTATTCCTTTCAGTCGCCATCTGTAGCAGCTCTTCTTCTGTGTACTCCGATTCGTACAGGTATCCTTTTGGTTCCAAAGTGAATGGAACTTTGTCATCGCTGTCACAGTCACTCATTTTGAATTTCCTACGCTGCCTCACAATCCTTAGAGTACAAACAAAAGAATTACGATACTTGATCAGATGTGAAACTAGTGACAGCCAATCAGAATGAACCCCTGTCTTTCAGCTGTGATGTTTGTGAACCAGAAACTCTGTTTCCTGGCGTCTAGACGAAACCATGAAACCAGAGTTTTCCAAATTTTTTACTTTGGCCGAATTTTTAAAAAACGTGCTTTCGTGTGAATGTCAGGCCTAAACGTATAAAAACACATACCTGGTTACCTACATACCTGGTTAGCAGAGAGCCAACTTGTGTCACTCTTTGTCCTGTGCTGCTCTCCAAGTTTCCGAAAGCAAGTGAAAGTTGAGCCTCGTTTAGGGAAAAGCTTTATCCATTTTGCGTTGTGTTTCACTTTGGTTGTGTTCTTCCTTTTCTGTGCTATTTCCACTGTTGAAGCCGCTGTTTTAGATAGCTTCTTACACTTGCTAATCAACACGCAGAGTCACTTGCACAATGGGGGCTGTGATTGGCTGATATATCCATGCTTACTCTCCGCCCAGAAATGTCCTGATACAACCAAAACATCAACATACAGGCTGAGGAGAGGGTTAGAGACAGACGCAGACACTGACACGCATGTATAGAGGCCCGTATGAGATAATTGAGCAGGATTATCCTTGTAAAAGTTGACATTTTAAGTTTTTAGGAAAATCCTGCAGACTCTACCTTTAAAGATATGAAATACAGGAAAGAAAGGGCGGTGAGGTGAAATAGTTTGAGACGGTGTGAGCAAGATGAATCAGTGGTGAGAGCAGCGTCTTGCATGAAAATCATGGAGGAGTTATTAATGATGTTTTGATCCATTGCTCTGTGTCAGTTTGGGATTTAATGGAGCATCAGCAGCAGGGCTGGCTGCTCCAGAGACTTTCAGTGACAGTACATTCGAGTCTGTTTCCAAGATACAGAGCATCATTTTCAGTCTGTGGGAGTGTTTGTGCGCCGCTTCTTCAGCCAGCGTTCATGTGGAAGCCACTCTGTGTGGATCAGTCTGTGGACCAAAGGCTGTCAGAGTGACTCAGCGCTGCCCCCTCCAAGGCCCTCACCCTCCCACCACATACCAACACAGATCTTTTCAGGGTGCTTTTGCCCCATTAGTCCCACATGGGCAACAGCATGAGACACACAGAGGGAGAGGGAAGGAGAGAGGAGGGGGGGGCTGGTCAGGCAGTTGAACTACTGGCATGGTGAGCCTGCCCTGAAAAGGACACATGCCTCCATGCGCAATTATCCAGTGTGCATAGAAACAGCACCCCCACCCTCAGCGCAGACTCACAATGCTTTCATCAACACAAGGAAAAATGGCAGACAGACAGAGAGAACGTGGCCACAGAGCAGCAGGGTGTAAAACTCACAGAAATTAATTGTGATAGTGGGATTTAAGATGAGTGAATGTGTTATAAACATCCCTGAGGAGAGTGTTAAAATGAGCGCAGAACATCAGCTGGTGTTGTGCATGCAGCATGAGATCAGCAGTGTATCATGAGAATTCATGTTGCTTCGCCTCTTTGCTCTTGTTTTTCAGGCTATGTCAGCGTGTTAGCAGTGGTCCTGAAAACAAGTAACGACTCACCGTGGACCAACGAGTTTGACAGTAAGAGCCAATCAACATTAACCTAAAATTAACCAACACTTTCCAAAACAGCTCCATCATTTCTGTCTTTTCTCTGTCTGGCAGGAATCGAGTTGTCATGTTTGATAGAGTCGATCTCAACGACAAATCCAAGAATCGAATGGAAGAAAATCACAAGTGAAGGACCCAGTTATGTGTACTACGACAAGAAGATCTCAGGTAAAGAAAATAATCTTCTCTCACTCTCATGAAGCTTTAGCTCGTCTGATCAAAATGAACCTGAACATGTTTTTCTCCTCCTCACAGGAGCTCTGGAGAACAGAGCAGTGATCAGGGAACCGGCCACGTTACTGATAACAAACGCCACCAGATCTGACACCGCCAAATATCGCTGTGAAGTCACGGCCGCAGATGACCAGAAGTCGTTTGATGAGATTGTGATTGACCTGGTTGTAAGAGGTAATCTGATTCACCTTAATCAGTAATTAATCTCTGATGGGATTAAGAGCATACTGGATATAGAGTCAGGTGATCAAACAACCTCAGCACAGGATGGGTAAACTCTGAGTGTTTACCAAACAAAACTAACTTGTATTTACAGTTCTACAGTTTCATTTAGCAGACACTCTGGTCCAAAGCTACGTACAACACAAGCAAGATCTCACGTAAAACAGCTGGTGTGAAGCTTGTTGCACAAATTTCGAACTAGGTGGTCAAGATCAATAATTAATCTGAAGGGGATTTGGAGTCATTGATAGTTTGCAGAAAAACAATCAGGGCATCATTTGGCAGCAGCCCTGAAACACCAAAGAAAGTACATGTAACTCTTTGTTTTGGAGGCTTTCTCACCTGGATTGTTTGGAGAAGCTTCCCACTCTCTGGCTTTGGCTGTATGAACTGTACATGAACACAACAGCACACTCTGACAGAACAAAACAAGATCAGGATCACCCAGAGGAGATGGTCTCGGCTCATTTCCAGTCAAACCTTGTAGCAGTTCATTTAAGAGAGAACAAAAACAACCCAGGAACTAGAGCACAGAGTTGCTTGACTCGCTCCACTCCAGTATTAGGTGAGGTAATCATCAAGAAACAGAGACAGAGTTGGTGATGGACATGGCTGCATCACAGGATTACTTGCTGTAAGTGAAAGCAGTGAAAGCCCCCTCGCTGATTCACATCTGACAACCCCTGTGTTTCTATGAGTGGTGTCCAGCATTCGATAAATACAATAATCTGCGGTGCAGCTCTTCATGGGCGCAATTTATATTTAGTCAAAACTGCAAATGAACACTGCAAAAAACTGAAATCTTCTCAACTTTTTTTGTCTTATTTAAGTAAAACTGTCTTGTTATACTTGGTATGAGCCTAATTCAACTATCAGTTCAGAAAAATGTCTTGTTTTAAGTTGTTTAAAGACAAAAGTGAGGTCTGAATTGCTTGTATCAAGTAAAAAAGTTCTGCCAATAGAACAAAAAAAACGTACTTGAAAATTTGCTTGAAACTAGAATAATGTCTTGATACAAGTAACTTTTCTCGTGTTCCATTGGCAGATTTTTTTTTAACTTGTTACAAGCAATTCAGACCTTATTTTGTCTTTAAATAACAGGAAACAAGACATTTTTCTGGACTGGTCAGGTGAATGTGGCTCATAATAAGTCTAAAAAGACATCCTAATGGAAAAAAAGCTTTGACCTCACCTCTCCAAGTCAGACCATGAACTGTTGAAGTAGATCGCGCAATGACTAAGGAATGTATGACTGAGTGTGTTTGTTACTTATTTATTAATTTTTTAGTTTTTTTTAGTATTAGGTTTTATGTAGTGTAATTTAAGCTAATCATACGGCACTGGCTATCTGACTCTTCTAAAATTTCATTGTAGGTGGTACAATAACAATCAAGAACTATTCTATTCTATTCCACTGTTCTTTTCTAGGAGGTAACTGGTCAACATAAGAGACGTCTTAAGCTTGGTTTAAACTTTGATGGCGTGGCCTACGACGTAGGTCTGCGTCTCCTTTTTGACATGTGTGGCCTGACATGCACTTCCCCCAAATGTAGCTACACGCCAGATCTTAAGCTCAACTTTTTTTGTACAGTCAAGCATGTTCAGGGTGCTTCACAACAGAGTAGAGACAGAAAACCAAAGACATGGATAGAATATTGACTAAGTAAGGTATGTAGGTAAAATAAAATATGAAAGCGGTTAAAGTGAAAATGATCAGATAAATATGAGACTTAAAAACATCAATAAACTTTTTTAAGACAAATATTAACTCCAGTAAAACATTGTTGTCCAGAATTGTAGTGAAAAGAAGAAGATGTTACAGAACAGGAAACCAGAGATCTGACAAGCATACAGACCACACTGCTCTCTTCAACTAGTATTGTGTATTATGAGCCAGGTTTTAGAGCCAGCTTACCAAAATATAAAGTGCAACAATCACCTGTGGTATGTGTTTACCTGAGCAGTGGGAAAACAAGGCTCAAAATAATGACTAAAGTTAGGGACAGCCTCTGCTGTGATGTGTGCTTACAGTAAAACAGTGTGGGTATAAAGAGACCCCAGAGAAAAACACAACGTCTGAATCAGGAAGAAGCAAACAAGCCACAGGTGTAAAAGCACCTGAAGTGTTATCCTGGTTTTAATTAGCAGGTCTCTCTGTTCTGTGAAAAAAAGAAGAGGCTTCTCAGACAAACCTCATGTGACCTTGTGTCTTTGTCTGAAGTTTGCTTTGCTGCCTGTTGTTATCTGTCAGTGATAGAGAAGCTGATCTTCATTAGTGAAAACCTTAAGATTGATAAAAACGATGAATCCTCACTCTTCTTTGTATGTTCATGTTGTTCTTTCATGGATAACTTTCATGCACTGGGACCAGTGTTTTTGGTGAAGTTCATGAAGGAATCCTCTGTTTATCCTGTAAAGTAACATCCCGATCATATATATTGACTCGTCGCCCTTTATTGTGCCCTTAAAGAGAGACCTGGCTGAGAGATTCACACTCATGATGCAGTAAGATGAAACCGTGTTGTAGGTCGCACCAACCCTTTGGCATACATATGAGGATGTGTTATGACCAGACCTGCCCAGCTGCAAAGGCGTGTTCTGGGCTATAAGAGGAAAGCTCTGAAACTGCATCTCCTCTGGATCGCAGAGCTAAAGAAAGCAAGCGCTGCGTGTTTTGGTGGCGTTTTTGGCACGGGACAAAGAACGTGTACCCGTCACTTACCGTCAAATGAACCCGGGTGACTTTGTTTTTTATTTGAAAGCATCATAAAGTGTTTGTGATGCTTAGATACAGGAGGAGGTGTCTGATGCTGTGTTTTTGCCCCTGCAGTAAAGCCAGTGGTGCCAAAGTGCAGTGTCCCGAAGTCAGTGCCTTTTGGGAAGTCTGCAGAGCTGAGCTGCGTGGAGGAAGAGGGCTTCCCGAAGTCTCAGTACCAGTGGTTCAAGAACCGGGAGGAGATCCCAGACGACCCAAAGACCAGCATCAAGTTCTTCAACTCCTCGTACACGCTCAACACAGAAACAGGAACTTTGGTGAGTGTGTGATCCCTCACATGTGTTTGGACAAGGACACACAGGACAGCAAGGGCGGGGCAGCAGGGGACGGTGGCCTGACGCCCAGGGGTGGGGGTGGATATTTTGGGGAGACAGTTGATGGTGCGAGAGGGCTCGAGCCACGAGGGGAATCTGCTGTCCTCATTTTCACATTCCTCAATTCCTCGCCTGCTTCCCAGCAGCGCTCGATCTGCCTCCAACGCTCCCTCCTGGTAACCTTCACGTCGGCCTCTGAGACGTGACGCACTAAAGAATACCGCAGCGTCTGTCCTGATGTGAAACAAAAAGAGTCTGAAGCCGGCGCTCACGGCTGCAAAGCAATGAACTTTTTCCACAGCGCTTATCTTGTTTGGACTGTTATATTTAGACCGTTTACGGAAACACTCGTCACTCCCACAGCCACTCCCATGTGAGGAAATGATGCCCACCAACAGCGCTCAGAGTGGAATTTCTGAAAGTGTGTTAGTTTAAATGAGATAAGATAAGGTGGTAGAGCCGGGAAAGTTGAGAAAAAAATGTTTTAAACCATGCTGAAAAAAACTGAAATGTTTCTGCAGTGAAAGGTTTTTTTATTAACATTTTTATATCACACACATAATAAGATCAGAGGAATCTGAAAATATGAGAAATAACGCTGTTTAAAAAATGATATTAGTTTTTACTATGCTGGGAAGATTGTGAAGGACAGTGCAGATAGACAGAGTAATACGTATGTGCTTTAAGCTTTCAGTCTTATTTTGAACTCAATGTCGTGTCAATAACATCCGTAACAGACAGTTTAAGTTTTTATTTTTGATAAAATAGCAGGAAACATTGCTGTAGATCCAATACAAAAAGAATCAGTTTAATTGTGGATGGGTAATCACTCTTCACGGCTCTTCATGGGCACAGTTTATTTTTAGTCCAAACAGCAAATGAACACTGCAAAAAACTGAAATCTTCTCAAGTTTTTTTTGTCTTATTCTAAGTAAAAATTGTCTTGTTATGCTCACTATGAGCCTAATTCAACTTATAGTTTCAGAAAATGTCTTGTTTCAAGTTGTTTAAAGACAAAAATGAGGTCTGAATTGCTTGTATCAAGTAAAATAGTTCTGCCAATAGAACAAAAAAAATTTGCTTGAAAATTTTCTTGAAACTAGAATAATGTCTTAATACAAGTAACTTTGTCTTGTTCCATTGGCTGATTTTTTTTAAATTTGCTACAAGCAAATCAGACCTTATTTTGTCTTTAAATAAGTGGAAGCAAGGCATTTTTCTGGACTGGTCAGGTGAATGTGGCTCATATAAAGTCTAAAAAGACATTTCCTATAGAAAATAAGACAGAAACACTTGATGAGATTTCAGTTTTTTGCAGTGAAAATGCTCAGCACAAGACGTTCAAAGAATTATATCAACAGTTAGTTTAAACAGTAGCAACCTGTTTAAAATCAAAGCTAAGACAACAAAAACAGCAAAAACAGAAGATTCAAATAAAATAGGATGGTATGAACTCTGAGTGTTGAGGTTAAAGTTATTAATAAAACTTAAAGAAATTTTTAAGATTCTTATTTTGAGACATTTTTATTTCTTTAAACTTGAAAAAAGTAATTTTCTTTTTCCTCTGTACAAACAATTCAGGCATCAACATGTCATTGATATCTTGAAAGAAGACAATGTTGCTCATTTAAAGTCTGATATACTAGAAAAAAAAGACATGAGCCCTTGCTTAGATTTCTCTGCAAAGCCCTGTTGTGATCCAGTTTCCTGGGCTTAGTGAGGAATTTAGCAGCAGCGTTCTGAATCAGCTTTTTATGTGAGACAACGTTACGGTCATCAAGTTTACTGTAGATGGTGTTCCAGGTCCTGCTGACACAGGAGTCATTTAGCTGTCATATATTCTTTGAGTGAACGTTACTAACACTGTGTTTGTCTAAATGTGGTTTTTAAAACTCAAGTCAGTGACTACACCCTGATTTTTGAAATGCTCAGTGGTTTTTATCTGAATCATCTAGAGCTGCTCACTGACTTTCAAGCCTCTCCCACTTCACTCTGAAGACAGCCACCTTAGTTTGATCTTTAGCAGAAGAAAATAAGCTGGACACTTGTTGATTTTTATGTTTCAGTGAAGGACCTCTCTTTATTTTTGGTTGTTTGGTTTTTTTTTTTTTTTCAGGCTCCACTTAAAAATTACTTTTATCTGTTCTTGCTCCATTCTCACTGTAAAGAAACTTATCTTACCTGTTTATAGGTTTTGTTTTTACCTATTAGACATTTTTTTGTAAGACCTGTCACACACACCCGGGGTACTTCTTCAGCCTCATACACACTTTGCTGCCCATCCCGTTTTCTTTTATCTCACAGCGCGCCTGTCAGGAAAGAATTAGATCTGGAGACATCTGCTGAGCCCACGCCCGCAGGCCGACATTTCATAAACAAGGCCTTTAGTATCGGTGGAGCAGTGGTCAGTCATGGTTACTTCAGCTGAAAACTCCACGTTTCCAGGAATGGCTGTTTCATAAGAAAAGCATCAACGTGGTAAATGAGGACATTTAATGTGAGGAATGTGTCAGAGATGAGATGTGTTTATCGTCAAATTAACAGAGCTACATATAGAAGAGTTGCAGTATGTACAGACGCTGCTTTGACCATGTCGCATGTCGTGGCTGAATGAGACACTAGTGACAGAATTAAACGCCCATCCCTGGTTCATTTATACGATAACTGCTAAAAAAACTGAAGTGTGTGAGCTGCTCCTCTAAAAAAGGTTATACCATCCAGAGGCTCTATGTGTGTGTTTTACTCTTTGAACTTTATACTTTATTTAGATGAATATTAGAACAAAAGGCAATAAATAGTAGGTACAAAAAGATGTTTTTTTCCAGTGTTTCTGAGAACAAGAAAAACACCTTTTGAAGGAATTAATTCTTTAATAATTTAATTTTCTGAACCAACTGATGACACATAAATCAGTTTGAAATGTGCGGACGTTATTAGCTCACATGTATTTTTCACTCAGTCTCTGTGAACTGAGAAACTTTTATTTTGTATGCAACATTTTCAGCTTTACTGTAACTGTACCATTTATTCAAACATCTATTTTATTGAACCACAAAAGCTAAAGGTCGCACATTTGCGCAAAAAAAAGCATCTGTCATTCAGATTATAGTTGCTGTGAATGCAGTAATGCATTTTTTTGCGACTGCATTAGCAGTTCAGCGCAAGCTTTTCAAGACTTTTTCAACTATTTTCAGACATATCTTCAGTCATCCATGTTCAACATTCTGCATTAGCAGTTCAGTGAAAGCTTTTCAGGGCTTTTTCAACAATTTTCGGACATATCTTCAGTCCTTCATCTTCAGCATTCTGCATTAGCAGTTGAGCGCAAGCTGCTTCAGCATTCTGCATTCACAGCGCAATTTCTTCGGAAATTGCTTTTCTAGTTTGCTGTGCTGTTTTTTACACACGTTTTCCAACACAACATGATCCCAGTGTTAAGTATAACACTTCCTCAGTATGTCTCTCATACCATAGAAATAAAATACTTTTTTCTTCCGTCAAACATTTGTGATAAAACATGATCTTGAGCTAAATGCAGACGGCCGCAGATATAAATAGCTGAATGTTGTTTTGAAAAGTCTGAAGTAACACAGCACCTCAGGCGTCTCTGGTATGTTGCCGTAGAGACAGACAGACAGAACCATGACAGGGTGTGAAGTTCAACTCTGTGTGCTCCTCTGCTCCGTCACTGAGTCCCCTGCTTCGTTTGTTCCCTGTTTTATCTGAAACAGACAGACGCAGGTCCAGTTAGGCTTTGATTTCTTGTTTAACACACCCTGACATGGCTGTGACGTTTTTGTCTGCTGTCAGAAAGGATGGAAATGTGGTGTGAATGTGACCGTTCTTTAGTCAGAGCAGAAGTGTCCCTTCAAAGTTATAACAGCTACATCCTGGAATATGTGCTCTCATCACTTCAGTCATTTAAAACAAATCAATGGTAATATGATATATTTTCTGGCACTTTTTAAAAATCTTTTATCAAATGCTTTTTACGAAACAATCTGTGACAAGAATGATAACATCATCCATCAGGTATGAGTCAGCTATGTCAGTATCCAAGGGCAGTACAGCTGAAGATCCTGTATGCTGTCTTTTCTCTTGGGTCAGGGGTTGATGTTCAGATCGTCTTATGAGGCAATGTCTCTTGGTTTTGACTCCTTCTGTTCATCAGTTTCCTCTCTCTGATTCCTCCAACACAGAAATTTGTGGCAGTCCGAAAAGAAGATGCAGGCGATTACTTCTGCCGAGCGAAGAACGATGCTGGATACGCTGAGTGTCCGGCCCAAACCATGGAAGTCTGTAAGTGTTGCACACGACAGAAACAAAGAATGACTGCTGTCAGCGTTTGATCCCTACATCCTGTCTCTATCTGACCCCCACAGATGACATTGATGTGGTTGGGATTATACTGGGAGTGCTGGTGGTGGTGGTGGTGCTCCTTTGTATAACAGCAGGGATCTGCTGCGCGTACAAGAGAGGCTTCTTCTCCAGCCAAAAACAGACGGGGAACAAGTAAGACACCAAGATACTCACAAAATCATAAACGCACATCTTCCCTCAAACTATCATCTGTAAACATGACGTGTCTTCGCTTCCTCTAGTTACAAAGTCCCAGCAAAAGGAGACGGAGTGGACTACGTCAGGACGGAGGATGAGGTTTGTACACAGCAGAAGAAAACAATTCAACTTCACTTTACTGCTTTACAACAGAATCAAAGTCTGTGATAAAATTAAGATGTTACATGGCCTCCTTTCCAGCCACACTTATTCTACACTCACTGCACACACACCTCGAGAAAGATTGGATTATTTATATAACGTGATTTTAGTCTCAGTGATGTCATCTGTTGACTTCTGTAGATGAAGCCAAATAACTGCAGTCATCATATCTCAGATAGGATCGCAAAGGGGTGGAAAATTTTCAGTAAAATCCCATAAACTTTCCATAAACTTTCCATGGGAAGTTAATCTTGGAAAATGTGGAAATATTCTGCATTGTTTTATCAGACCCTACTTGACTTTATGTAGTCCTCGGGTGGTGCCTTGAATTCTCCTGTGCTGTGGGCGTCGTGCAAAGTGCATGAAGGGAGAGTGGCCCTGCAGTCAGCGAAGAGCTGCTATGTGAGAAGATAAATTAAATAAACTTTCATTTAACTCTGGGTGTTTTAGCAAAAATTATGCTACAATACACACCCTAGCTGTATTAAAGTTCCTTATCATAAATTCCAAGTTTACTGCAATAAATTTCGTTGGAAAGTTTTCAAATTTGAAAATTTCCAGAATTTTACATCCCTAACCTGAGATGCTGACCCCAGCTCACTTTTAACATTGAAAAATGCAAAAAGGTGAAGCTGAGGAAGGCTTTAGCCTGCTGGCTACTAGGGTTGGAAGAAAAAATCGATATATTGGGTTTTTTTGTTTGGCAATATCGGAATTGGGATTCTTTGTCAAAAAATGAATTTGTTTTTTCGATTCAAATTCTTGAATCCTGTAAACCTTTCCTGTGACCAGAATGAATGCTGAACTGAGAAATGGATCCTCTTCTTGTGATCCTTGGGAGTTGTTCGACTTAAGAACTGGGTAGATTTTATTACACATTTCAGTCTTTGTTTATAAACTGGATTGGAAAAAGTTTCCACTTTTCTTCAGCAGAGGGTGAAATGTTTCTCTCTGACTCACGTGTTGTGCATTTTCTGGGGAGATATGGCTGCTGAAAAAGTCTGTAGACATTATCATTATCATTTAACTTTTTCACACAGTCTGCTGTTGTAAAGCAAACTAAAAATTGCAACAATCTTCAATTTCGGAGAATCGCGACTTTAAATCAAATTTGCACCCCAAAAATTATAATAGAATAAGATTGTGAGAGTAAAACATCGTCCCAGCCTTACTGGCTACAATGAGCTTACCTGTCAGTCAAATCACCTTCATCCCTCATTTCAAGTATCTATGCAATTGAAATGAGCTCCTTTGACTAAAACTGCTGTTTGGTTTTTGAAGACAGCCTGAAATGCAAGGAAACACACTTTCTCATCGACTCTTTTTTTCAACACTGAAGAATCACTTAATTGAAACTCCCTGTTACGCTCGGATAGACAGTTTCTTCATGTGTGTGTGTAATCATTGTTTTTTGTCATATTTATCCTGATGATCAAGTTGTTTTTTCTTCAATCTCTTGTGGCTTTGTGGTTTTACTGTTTAGCACATTTTGATCTGTTTAATACAGGTAGCCCTGACTGAGTTGACCTGTTAATTATCGTTAATGGGTGAAATATCTGAACAATACAGGGACAGTAGTTCTGCTAGCTTTGAAATCTGGTGATATGGGCTTTAATGGATCCTAAAAAGTTCCTGCTTGTAAACACATCAGCTGAAATGTGTCGTTGTTTTTCTCTGGTGTACTCAGATAGTAGGTCTAAGGTCTCTGACTGCATCAAAGAAAGGATCCGTGCAGAGAGAGATCTTTTTGTTAAAGGGCAGTATGTTTTTTAATCAGAGCCACCAGCTAAGAGAAAAAGTTACTAAACAGCACAGAGTGCTGGAGATGCTGACGTATGGTGAGGTTATTAATCGATCAAAGCTGGTGAGGAGCAGTGCAGAGTTTGTTTCTGATGCTGTCAGTGGAAAATACAAACTCTGAGAGTGGTCGCAGTTTTGATTAGAGATTACTTTGAAGCTACTCATGCTGAATTAATCTGTTGAATCAAATCCACATCTCTCTGAATATCTATGAGACCACAGTGTTCTGACCACAGCCTGGAAACACTCCTTCAGAAATACTTTGAAGTTATCATGCAGGCACATGATTTGATATTTGCTGACCGTGTTATATAAACAGATAAATGCACACACAGCTTTATCTGATGGAAAGAATAAATATGCATCTGTGCATGTTTGCTGCGTACAGATTTACAAATTTACTCAGAGATTTAAAAATCTGCTTCTCGAGGCCTAAAAGCGTCTTGATTGTTTAGACAGAGAGGAGCTGAAGTAATGTACTCTGACAGGTAGGACTGGTTTGTTGTGATGGAAAATGACATGAAGTACAAACACACGCTCATTAAAAAGCAGGAGGCAAACGAAAGTAAAGTATCTGTGTAACCGCCGACAGGATGATGTATCTTCTTGGTTTTCTTTTCAGGGGGATTTCCGACACAAGTCATCTTTTGTGATCTGAAGAAGACGAAGAAGAGGAGGAGGAGGATGAGGAGCTTTTGTGCTGAGTGAGAGACATGACATGTGGGACTGAACTCCACGCTGTCTGACACGGAGCCACCGCTCATGCTCCGAGCGCTCAGCACGACAAAACACAACTACTCAAAGTTTGCCAAAGGTGACATCGAGGATCCACAGGACAACAGACGTGAAACCGTCACACACGTAGGGGACTGAGGTTCATTTGTCGACTTTTATCACCAACAATGGAATTCATTTGTACTAAATTATGGGGATGTTTCTTCACAGTTATTGCATGGTTTTTAACAGGCGGAGCAGGGAAACGCTTCTTTGTTCCTCCAGGTAGAAAAGAGGAATCTCTCTCCTCCAGAGTCAGTCTATCATGACGCATTTCTACTGTAAACATTAGCTCAGAACCCTCTGTCATTTGTATAACATTTCTTTTCTACTGTTGAAATTTGTCAGACTATTTTTGATGGAATATATTTTAAAATGCCTATAGATAAAGGTTTACTTTTTTAAATATTTGTAAAATACTAACATGTGTTTTTTTATTTGGTTGTGGATAAAAATATGTAACACTTTAACCACTTTGCATCAAGCTGTAAGCATTTACACCTTTGCAATCAGAAGAAGAAACAGAAGACGTGTTTTAGCATATCCAGACGTGCTTCTTGATGGGCGGTCTTACATATTTAATTTCTGCTTGGCTGGGAAGGGCCCGGCTCCGGTTGTGACAGACTTCATGTTAATGTTTGTAGATAGTCTTTGAAGAGTGCCAGTCAAATGCTGTGAAACACTGTACACGATCAGTGCTGCATTTTCTTGATTTTAAGTGTCCTTCTATGCTTGCTGTTCATCTTGTATATATTGAATTTACCCCAGGATAGTTTTTGCTGTCATACATATGTTCAGTATTACACTAAAGTAATTATGAAGACGATAAAAGTACTAATAAAAAGACAGGGTTTGTAGGTTAACCTTCCAGACCCAGAGAGGAACAAAGTCACGTCTGTGTGCAAAGAGGAAAAACAGGAAGTTTTACTTTGAAAATCTACTGCTTGTAGAATAAAAAATCATGATGAAGACAACAAATATATCTAGTGCAGGTTGTATCTTGACCAAGTTATGATGACTGAAGATGCAAAAGGAAAGTGAAACAATCCAATGTCTGGAAACATTACTCCAATTCACAATCATTGAGACGAATCATGGCTCATCTTTCCTGATTTCCTCCAGTGTGCTTACAAAATAAATTTGCTCATAAATGTTCAAGGGCTAAAATATTTGTCTAGAAGCTAATCCAGTATCAATCACTCTTAAAAAACTCACCACATTAACGCTAAATGAAGCTGATACTTGATAAAACTGTGTTAATCCAAAGCTCAGAATTCAGGGAGGGGCTGTGAGCTGAGCTGCCGGTGCAGGTTCAGTTTTTTCAGGTGTGTTGTCCTTAACAAAATTTTACGTATTTAAAAATGGTCTCTAAAATAAAATGTTTTTAGAAATAGTCATTACAAGAATTAAATGAAGCAATTTTACTTTAAAGAGTTCACTGCTCCCTGGCAGGACTTCAGAGGCTGTGAGCTGAGCTGCCTTGGCTTCTCTTAGCTGTCAATTATTATTTCAGTGCGTCTCAACCTCCAAAAGGAAAGTATTTTTAATAAAAACTAATATACACAATGATGCTAAATCTCAGGATCCGAGAGCTGAGCTGCTTTTGATAAAGGATTTTTCCTTTACAAAATTTTAACAATGTTGCAAAAGTTTCTTGGTTTCTGGAATAAAATGATCTGTAAGAAGTAACTGAAAGTTTTAAATTAAGCAGTTTTGATTGAAGGAATTTGGTCCTCTGCATGGCTGCAGGGGCTGTGAGCTGAGCAGCCTTATTTGCTCCAGCTCACTTTTAGAGTTTTGGTCTCAGCTTTCATGAAATTCTTTAACATCTTACCCTATGTAGAATAAAAGTCTCTGTGATAAAACAGAAACATTACTGCTAATGCTCAGGGCTGTGAGCTGAGCAGCCTTATTTGCTCCAGCTCACTTTTAGAGTTTTGGTCTCAGCTTTCATGAAATTCTTTAACATCTTACCCTATGTAGAATAAAAGTCTCTGTGATAAAACAGAAACATTACTGCTAATGCTCAGGGCTGTGAGCTGAGCAGCCTTATTTGCTCCAGCTCACTTTTAGAGTTTTGGTCTCAGCTTTCAGCCTTTCGTGACATTTTTAACATCTTAACCTATATGAAAAAAAAGTCTATGTTATAAAACAGAAATGTTACTGCTAATGCTCAGGGCTGAGAGCTGAGCTGCTGCTCACTGAGGCCCACTAGAGACTAAACACTGTACATTCGCTATCTGCTATCCATAATTACTAGCTCAAATCTCATTTCTGCTCATCAGCAGGTTTTCCTTTTCTAAAATCTCTAAATTCATTTGTCTATAGACGTATTTAGCTGCATTGATCGAAGCCCATATTGTCCTTTTTCCTCTCAGCCAAGCTTCAGCGTTAGCGACAAACAGACCGGGTCTGGAGGGTTAACGTTTTTCTGATTGTACATACCGTAGATATTTGTTTTTCTTTCTTTCTCTAAAGATTCTGTGAAGTGGTGTAAAATGATAGAAAAAAAAAATTCCTATTTGAGGCGACATGAAACTCTTTCCATTTGTTAGACTGAGAAAAGACAACATTTAACCATATCATTCATAAAACAAGACCTGGAGCTTTTTAACCACCAAATGATCCAACCTGAAGTGACAGTTCAGAAACATTTCCTGCTCTTAGTCCGGGGGGAAGTTGGGATCAAGAGTTAAATTTGTTACAGGGAAAGTTATGTATCCTGGAACAAACAGAAATTCAGAAAAGTTCATCACGGGGTGGCTTTTTGCTTTTACCTTGCTCTGAGTGGGAAGTTCATCTGATAAATGTTGGAAATCTGACGGGATGTTTCCCAGTTTGACACTGAAAACTGACAGATTTTCAAAATGACATTTTGACTTTCAGATCTGTTTGAATCATCTTTTATTCAGTTTGTTGAATTAACAAAGTTTCCAGCAGTGAAGGTAGCAGCGGATGTCACGACAGCTCCCACTTTGAGTGAATTTTCTCCAGGACTGGCCGCTGTGTAAATATGACTGACTCTTCATGATGTCTTCACTTAAACTGCAATTGTTTATTTTTATTTTTTTTGAAGCTGTCAACATGGTCAAATGTTAGCTGAGTATCAGTCATGGTAGAGACGATCTGCCCGGCATTTGCACATAGGAAGTTTTCAACACTGGTCAACATTCAGAAACCGAAAGTACAAACCTGTACATGCGTTTTACACAGATGTAAACATTTCCCCTTCTCATTTGTACAAGTTCATTCCTCTTAAGTGCCTCTAAAGTTTCTCTGCAGCCACACTCTCTCCTGCTTCAGCATATATTAACAGTACAGATCGGAGATTTCACCACAGCACGGCGTTTGAGAGGAATGACATCACCGCAAAACTCCACTTCCCGTCTTTACATACGTATCTGCAAATTTGTACATAGCTTTTGTTTTTCATAGATTTGGTGGCGTAGACATGTTGAAGTAGAGATAGAAATTTATTAGTGCCTAAATATAGCGGGGTTATTTTTGGAGAGACACGTTATAGCATTATTAGGCAGAAAATACAGAAGGATACCCAAAGCAGGGGCGTTCGTACGTTAGCTCTGGTTTATAGCAGGTTTAAATTTGTCCTGGATGTCTGTTTATTTTCAGATTAAACAGCCGCTGCTCCGCTGCTCCCAGAGACAAACACAATGTTCAAACCCAGAGTCAACTCCGTGTTCAGGAACGTGTCAGCAGCTGTAACGGAGCTCTGATTATTCAGGCAGTGTGAGCGCTTAATAAAGCAGAGTTCATGCAAAGTGTCAGACACAAACAAACACACACACACACACACACACACACACACACACACAGAGTCATGCAGGGCGCCTACATTTAGCCCACAGGCAGCCCCCAACACGTCCGTCTGTAATCTGGTTTGATGTTTGAAGGCAGTAGTGATACAGATTTTATTTACACAGAGATGGTTTCAGTGTTTTTTAACTCACCGCTGATGGCAGCGCTCCTGTGATGCAGCTCTGTGAAACTGTTCTCCACTGAGGTGTGGTGTGAGGAACAACCAGACTCTCTGAACCAAACTCACAAACAGTAGAATGTTCATCTGGGGCCTGCTGGGGCTGTTTGTTCATTTTAGAAACACTATTTGTGATTAATAAAACTCACTTCTGATATTACTCCAGATGCCTCCATTTCTTCTTTTTTTCAATGCTTCTTTGATTCCAGCACAGAGAATGTCTTTTCTGCCTGTTACACAAAAATATTTTTTAAATCAGATGTTGCTTTTTTGAAATGTGAGATAAACGACAGATATAACTGATATAACTGAACTGTGATTTTAAAGTGTTTGGAAGACATCGCCACCTTCTGGCCCAGAGTCTCACACACACTGTCGTGAAGATGTGACTTTTAACAAGATGTCTGTTTGTTGTGGAATGAAATCGAGATCGGTTCGACACACATTTTCTTTCTTCAAGACAACTTTTTAATGGATGCAGCACAGTTAACGGCGCTACAGCTTGAAATGTGACAACGATCAAACACTGTCAGTTTGTACCGTAGTTTAGTAGCTGTCTATAGTTACCCCTACTCTCAGCCCCGTGTCCACCATCACTACAAAATTAATCACAGAAATCGTTTCCAGCACGTAAAAACACAGATCTCTCTTCTCACTACAAAACTTAGTCAGCGAGCGTGGTGTTGTCATAGAGACCTAGACGTGCCATAAATCAATCCAGTCCTGCTTGACCCGATCAGGAAGCTAGGATGTAGCATTTGGAAATGACCTGTAACCAGTAATACTGGCTCTGATAATCTCATTTTAAAGAGTGGATTATGATCAAACAACTATCTAGAAGATTTTTTTCTGGATCACTTAGAACACTTGATCTACTCCTGAGCAGATATATGGAAGTAAAGATTTATTTTAAGAAAAATAAAAACAGGGAAATCTGGCTTAAAAAACTTTTGAACCATAAAAAATTCTGAGCGTTTTGTCTGAAGGGGAAACCAGGGTGAAAGATGTTATCTTGGCTTTGGATTCCTCAAAGACTGTGTTACTCTTATCGAGCTGTGGTTCTGTTAAAGCAGAGACTGATGCTGGTAGGTGTGTTGAAAAATGTTTATTGAGAAAATAAAACATAGAGTGGGCAGTAGAGGCAGGAAGCTGGAGGACTGAAAGAATAACTACCACTGAAGAGGAGCTGGAAAAACTCTGGCACTAAAATCCCTGGACTGGCAAAAAGCAGGCACACAAGAAACCTGAGCAGATGAGAAAAAACACAGGTAAGCACAAAAACCCACAAGAAAAACACTGAAAGAACTGGCACATGCTGTAACACTGGAGGAGAAAAACTGAAGAAGAGAGAATTTTAGAGGTAGAGTGAAAACAAGCCCTCTCACTGATGAGCTGAGTGGAAACAGGTGCTGCTGTCCGCCACACACAACAAAGACCATCATATAGCCAGGTATTTTCAAAGACAAATATCCTCCCCTCATTCGCTTATGAAAATACTTTTGGCCACATGCAGCAGGCAAATCCACTGACAAGTGCTGCTCGAGGAACACCAAACCCATATTTGGCAGAGTTTTCCAGACATAAATTTACTCCCAGCCAGTCAGAATGAGCCCCCGTTGTTCAGCTGTGATGTTTGCGAACTGCTGTTACAGTGGATAAAACCAAACAAAACAAGGACACATCTGCAAACATTTGAAGATTTTAGTTTGTCAAAATGTTGGTGGCTGGAGGACAGCATTGGAGGTGGTGTTATGTTTTCACATTTCACAAACACATATCAAGTTAAAATGTTGAATGTTGTTACCAAAAGTGGGCCAGGTCTTAATTTTCTGGTTAAACCCGTGATGGAGTGATCCCAGGATGAGCCTGCAGGCTGCTCAGAGCAGCCTACAAAAAGTCATAAGACAGTTACCCATGGCCGTCACAAGGACCACGAGATTTGGTTGAACTGGGACATCGCCTTTTGGTAATTCCCTCTTAAAGAGCAAAGTAACCGCAAGTTCTACCAAACAGGGAATTTCTGCTCTGTGCTTTGTTCTTTGTGATTTTTTTATTTTCCCTTCTCAAACTTTCTGGGTCAAAATGTAGGTCCAAAACATTTGCCAAAGTTTCATAATATGTCATATTTTCTAATCAGGGTACGCAAGGACACTCTAGAGGTACACAAGATTCAGAAATGTATAGTAATAAAATAGCAACCGAGCAAAATCCCTTTAGCACCATCTAAACAACAAACATCAAACAACAAACAGCATTTATGTTCATAGAAGTATAGATGTTTATATATCTATGGCGTAAACTTCTGACACATGCCCACCTCTTTTTATCTCTTCCTCCAAACTTTTAGTTTAGTTTTTTTTTTTTTACTTAGTTTTTATTAATTGTGTTTTTAAGCTTGTGCAGCGCTTTGGCCTACCCCAGTTGTTTTAAAATGTGCTAAATAAAGTTTGACTAGATGTGACTTCTTGGCTGGACGTCTCTTCACTTGAAGATCACATGATTCTGCAGATTTTCAAAGTGAAAAGTCAAGCTTTGTCGGGTCTGTCTTTGTTGGGTGAGTGGAGGCAGATCCATCATTTCTGATGCATTCTGGAGGTTAGAGGTTGGAACCTAAGGTTGTGTAAGTTCTGTCTTCTGTTAAATGTCATCACAATGAAATCCAGATGACTGAACTTGTGGTCAAGGTAAGGGTTAGGGTTGTGGTTAGGTTTAGGGTTAGGGTTAAATAAGGGTTGTGGTTAGGGTTAGGGTTAAATTAGGGTTGTGGTTGGGGTTGTGGTTAGGGTAAGGGTTAGGGTTGTGGTTAGGGTTAGGGTTAGGGTTAAATTAGGGTTGTGGTTAGGGTTAGGGTTAAATTGGGGTTGTGGTTAGGGTTAGGGTTAAATTAGGGTTGTGGTTAGGGTTAGGGTTTTGGTAAGGGTTGTAGTTCGGGTTAGGGTAAGGGTTAAATTAGGGTTGTGGTAAGGGGTAGGGTTGTGGTTTGGGTGAAATTAGGGTTGTGGTTAGGTTTAGGGTTAAATTAGGGTTGTGGTTAGGGTTGTGGTTAGGGTTGTGGTGAGAGTTAAATTAGTGTTGCGGTTGTGGTTAAGGTAAGGGTAAAATTAGGGTTGTGGTTATGGTTAAAGTTAGGGTTAGGGTTGTGGAAAGGGTAAGATTTAGGGTCAGGGTTGTGGTTAAAGTAAGGGTTAGGGTTGGGGTTAATTTAGGGTTGTGGATACAGTGAGGGTAAGGGATTGATTTAGGGTTGTGGATACAGTTAGGGTTAGGGTAAGGGTTAAATTAGGGTTGTGGTTAGGGTGAGGGTTACGTTAAGGGATAAATGAGGGTTGTGGATATAGTTAGGGTTAGGGTTAGGGTTAAATTAGGGTTGTGGATACAGTTAGGGTTAGGGTTAGGGTTAATTGAGGGTTGTGGATACAGTTAGGGTTAGGGTTAGGGTTAAATAAGGGTTGTGGATACAGTTAAGGTTAGGGTTAGGGTTCATTTAGGGTTGTGGATACTGTTAGGGTTAGGGTTAATTTAGGGTTGTGGTTATGGTTAAAGTTAGGGTTAGGGTTCATTAAGGGCTGAGGATACAGTAAGGGAAAGGGTTAGGGTTAAATTAGGGTTGTGGATACAGTAAGGGTTAGGGTTAAATTAGGGTTGTGGTTGGGGTTAGGGTTGAGGTCAGGGTTAATTAAGGGTTGTGGATACAATTAGGGTTAGGGTTAGGGTTAAATTAGGGTTGTGGATACAGTTAGGGTTAGGGTTAAATTAGGGTTGTGGATACAGTTAGGATTAGGGTTAGGGTTAAATTAGGGTTGTGGATACAGTTAGGGTTAGGGTTAAATTAGGGTTGTGGATACAGTTAGGGTTAGGGTTAGAGTTAAATTAAGGGTTGTGGATACAGTAAGTGTTAGGGTTTAATTAGGGTTGTGGATACAGTTAGGGTTAGGTTTAGGGTTAATTAAGGGTTGTGGATACAGTTGGGGTTAGGGTTAGGGTTAAATTAGGGTTGTGGATACATTTGGGGTTAGGGTTAGGGTTAAATTAGGGTTGTGGATACAGTTAGGGTTAGGTTTTAGGTTAATTTAGGGTTGTGGATACAGTTGGGGTTAGGGTTAGGGTTAAATTAGGGTTGTGGATACATTTGTGGTTAGGGTTAGGGTTAATTAAGGGTTGTGGATACAGTAAGGGTTAGGGTTAAATAAGGGTTGTGGATACAGTTAGGGTTAGGGTTAGGGTTTATTTAGGGTTGTGGATACAGTTAGGGTTAGGGTAAGGGTTAAATTAGGGTAAGGGTTAGGGTTAGGGTTAAATAAGGGTTGTGGATACTGTTAGGGTTAGGGTTAGGGTTAAATTAGGGTTGTGGATACATTTGGGGTTAGGGTTAGGGTTGTTTATGGGTTGTGGATACAGTAAGGGTTAGGGTTAAATAAGGGTTGTGGATACAGTTAGGGTTAGGGTTAGGGTTCATTTAGGGTTGTGGATACTGTTAGGGTTAGGGTTAGGGTTAAATTAGGGTTGTGGATACAGTTAGGGTTAGGGTTAGGGTTAAATTAGGGTTGTGGATACAGTTAGGGTTAGGGTTAGGGTTAAATTAGGGTAAGGGTTAGGGTTAGGGTTCATTTAGGGTTGTGGATACTGTTAGGGTTAGGGTTAAATAAGGGTTGTGGATACAGTTAGGGTTAGGGTTAGGGTTTATTTAGGGTTGTGGATACAGTTAGGGTTAGGGTAAGGGTTAAATTAGGGTAAGGGTTAGGGTTAGGGTTCATTTTGGGTTGTGGATACTGTTAGGGTTAGGGTTAGGGTTAAAGTAGGGTTGTGGATACAGTTAGGGTTAGGGTTAGGGTATATTTAGGGATGTGGATACAGTAAGGGTAAGGTTTAGGGTTAAATTAGGGTTGTGGATACAGTTAGGGTTAGGGTTAGGGTTAATTTAGGTTTGTGGATACAGTTAGGGTTAGGGTTAGGGATTATTTAGGGTTGTGGATACAGTAAGGGTTAGGGTTACATTAGGGTAGTGGTTGGGGTTAGGGTTGAGGTCAGGGTTAATTAAGGGTTGTGGATACAATTGGGGTTAGGGTTAGGGTTAAATTAGGGTTGTGGATACAGTTAGGGTTAGGGTTAATTTAGGGTTGTGGATACAGTTAGGGTTAGGGTTAGGGTTAAATTAGGGTTTTGTGTTCAGTAAGGGTTAGGGTTAGGGTTCATATAGGGTTGTGGATACAGTTAGGGCTCATTTAGGGTTGTGGATACAGTTAGGGTTAGGGTTATGGTTAAATTAGGGTTGTGGATACAGCTAGGGTTAGGGTTAAATTAGGGATGTGGATACAGTTAGGGTTAGGGTTAGGGTTCATTAAGGGCTGAGGATACAGTTAGGGTTAGGGTTAGGGTTAAATTAGGGTTGTGTGTACAGTTAGGGTTAGGGTTCATTTAGGGTTGTAGATACAGTTAGGGTAAGAGTTAAATTAGGGTTGTGGATACTGTTAGGGTTAGGGTTAGGGTTAAATTAGGGTTGTGGATACAGTTAGGGTTAGGGTTAGGGTTAAATTAGGGTTGTGGATACAGTTAGGGTTAGGGTTAGGGTATATTTAGGGTTGTGGATACAGTAAGGGTAAGGTTTAGGGTTAAATTAGGGTTGTGGATACAGTTAGGGTTAGGGTTAATTTAGGTTTGTGGATACAGTTAGGGTTAGGGTTAGGGTTTATTTAGGGTTGTGGATACAGTTAGGGTTAGGGTTAAATTAGGGTAGTGGTTGGGGTTAGGGTTGAGGTCAGGGTTAATTAAGGGTTGTGGATACAATTGGGGTTAGGGTTAGGGTTAAATTAGGGTTGTGGATACAGTTAGGGTTAGGGTTAATTTAGGGTTGTGGATACAGTTAGGGTTAGGGTTAGGGTTAAATTAGGGTTTTGTGTTCAGTAAGGGTTAGGGTTAGGGTTCATATAGGGTTGTGGATACAGTTAGGGTTAGGGTTATGGTTAAATTAGGGTTGTGGATACAGCTAGGGTTAGGGTTAAATTAGGGATGTGGATACAGTTAGGGTTAGGGTTAGGGTTCATTAAGGGCTGAGGATACAGTTAGGGTTAGGGTTAGGGTTAAATTAGGGTTGTGTGTACAGTTAGGGTTAGGGTTAGGGTTCATTTAGGGTTGTGGATACAGTTAGGGTAAGGGTTAAATTAGGGTTGTGGATATAGTAAGGGTTAGGGTAAAATTAGGGTTGTGGATACAGTTAGGGTTAGAATTAGGGTTAATTTAGGGTTGTGGACACAGTTGGGGTTAGGGTTAGGGTTAAATTAGGGTTGTGGATACATTTGGGGTTAGGGTTAGGGTTAATTAAGGGTTGTGGATACAGTAAGGGTTAGGGTTAAATAACGGTTGTGAATACAGTTAGGGTTAGGGTAAGGGTTTATTTAGGGTTGTGGATACAGTAAGGGTTAGGGTAAGGGTTAAATTAGGGTAAGGGTTAGGGTTAGGGTTCATCTAGGGTTGTGGATACTGTTAGGGTTAGGGTTAGGGTATATTAAGGGTTGTGGATACAGTTAGGGTAAGATTTAGGGTTAAATTAGGGTTGTGGATACAGTTAGGGTTAGTGTTACGGTTGATTTAGAGTTGTGGATACAGTTAGGGTTAGGGTTAGGGTTAAATTAGGGTTGTGGATACAGTTAGGGTTAGAGTTAAATTAAGGTTGTGGATACAGTTAGGGTTAGGGTTAAAACAGGGTTGTGGATACAGTTAGGGTTAGGGTTAGGGTTAAATTAGGGTTGTGGATACAGTTAGGGTTAGGGTTAGGGTATATTTAGGGTTGTGGATACAGTAAGGGTAAGGTTTAGGGTTAAATTAGGGTTGTGGATACAGTTAGGGTTAGGGTTAGGGTTAATTTAGGTTTGTGGATACAGTTAGGGTTAGGGTTAGGGTTAATTTAGGGTTGTGGATACAGTTAGGGTTAGGGTTGAATTAGGGTAGTGGTTGGGGTTAGGGTTGAGGTCAGGGACAATTAAGGGTTGTGGATACAATTGGGGTTAGGGTTAGGGTTAAATTAGGGTTGTGGATACAGTAAGGGTTAGGGTTAGGGTTAATTTAGGGTTGTGGATACAGTTAGGGTTAGGGTTAGGGTTAAATTAGGGTTTTGTATTCAGTTAGGGTTAGGGTTAGGGTTCATTTAGGGTTGTGGATACAGTTAGGGTTAGGGTTAGGGTTCATTTAGGGTTGTGGATACAGTTAGGGTTAGGGTTATGGTTAAAATAGGGTTGTGGATACAGCTAGGGTTTGGGTTAAATTAGGGATGTGGATACAGTTAGGGTTAGGGTTAGGGTTCATTAAGGGCTGAGGATACAGTTAGGGTTAGGGTTAGGGTTAAATAAGGGTTGTGTGTACAGTTAGGGTTAGGGTTAGGGTTCATTTAGGGTTGTGGATACAGTTAGGGTTAGGGTTAGGGTTCATTTAGGGTTGTGGATACAGTTAGGGTTAGGGTTCATTTAGGGTTGTGGATACAGTTAGGGTAAGGGTTAGGGTTAAATTAGGGTTGTGGATACAGTTAGGGTTAGGGTTAAATTAGGGTTGTGGATATAGTTAGGGTTAGGATAATTTAGGGTTGTGGGTACAGTTAGGGTTAGGGTTAGGGTTAAATTAGGGTTGTGTGTACAGTTAGGGTTAGGGTTAGGGTTCATTTAGGGTTGTGGATACAGTTAGGGTTAGGGTTAGGGTTCATTTAGGGTTGTGGATACAGTTAGGGTTAGGGTTAGGGTTAAATTAGGGATGTGGATACAGTTAGGGTTAGGGTTAGGGTTCATTTAGGGTTGTGGATACAGTTAGGGTTAGGGTTATGGTTAAAATAGGGTTGTGGTTAGGGTTAGGGTTATGGTTAAAATAGGGTTGTGGTTAGGGTTAGGGTTAGGGTTAAATTAGGGATGTGGATACAGTTAGGGTTAGAGTTAAATTAGGGTTGTGGTTAGGGTTAGAGTTGAGGTTAGGGTTAATTTAGGGTTGTGGATACTGTTAGGGTTAGGGTTAGGGTTCATTAAGGGTTGAGGATATAGAAAGGGATATGGTTAGGGTTAAATTAGGGTTGTGGATACAGTAAGGGTTAGGGTAAGGGTTACATTAGGGTTGTGGATACAGTTAGGGTTAGGGTTAAATTAGGGTTGTGGATACAGTTAGGGTTAGAGTTAAATTAGGGTTGTGGTTAGGGTTAGAGTTGAGGTTAGGGTTAATTTAGGGTTGTGGATACTGTTAGGGTTAGGGTTAGGGTTCATTAAGGGTTGAGGATATAGAAAGGGATATGGTTAGGGTTAAATTAGGGTTGTGGATACAGTTAGGGTTAGGGTAAGGGTTACATTAGGGTTGTTGATACAGTTAGGGTTAGGGTTAAATTAGGGTTGTGGATACAGTTAGGGTTAGAGTTAAATTAGGGTTGTGGTTAGGGTTAGAGTTGAGGTTAGGGTTAATTTAGGGTTGTGGATACGGTTAGGGTTAGGGTTAGGGTTCATAAAGGGTTGAGGATATAGAAAGGGATATGGTTAGGGTTAAATTAGGGTTGTGGATACAGTTAGGGTTAGGGTAAGGGTTACATTAGGGTTGTGGATACAGTAAGGGTTAGGGTTAGGGTTCATTTAGGGTTGTGGATACAGTTAGGGTTAGGGTTAAATTAGGGTTGTGGATACAGTTAGGGTTAGGGTTGAATTAGGGTTGTGGATACAGTTAGGATAGGGTTACATTAGGTTTGTGGATACAGTTAGGGTTAGGGTTAGGGTTAAATTAGGGTTGTGGATACAGTTAGGGTTAGGGTTACATTAGGGTTGTGGATACAGTTAGGGTTAGGGTTAAATTAACTTTGTGGATACAGTTAGAGTTAGGGTTAAATTAGGGTTGTGGATACAGTTAGGGTTGGGGTTAATTTAGAGTTGTGTGTACAGTTAGGGTTAGGGTTAGGGTTTATTTAGGGTTGTGGATACAGTTAGGGTTAGGGTTAGGGTTCATTTAGGGTTGTGGTTACAGTTAGGGTTAGGGTTAAATTAGGGTTGTGGATACAGTTAGGGTTAGAGTTAAATTAGGGTTGTGGATACTGTAAGGGTAAGGGTTAGGGTTCATTAAGGGTTGAGGATCTAGAAAGGGATATGGTTAGGGTTAAATTATGGTTGTGGATACAGTTAGGGTTAGGGTTAGGGTTAAATTAGGGTTGTGGATACAGTGAGGGTTAGAGTTAAATTAAGGTTGTGGATACAGTTAGGGTAAGGGTTAAATTAGGGTTGTGGATACAGTTAGGGTTAGGGTTAGGGTTAAATTAGGGTTGTGGATACAGTTAGGGTTAGGGTTACATTAGGGTTGTGGATACAGTTAGGGTTAGGGTTAAATTAAGGTTGTGGATACAGTTAGGGTTAGGGTTAAATTAGGGTTGTGTGTACAGTTAGGGTTAGGGTTAGGGTTCATTTAGGGTTGTGGATACAGTTAGGGTTAAGGTAAGGGTTACATTAGGGTTGTGGATACAGTTAGGGTTAGGGTTAGGGTTCATTTAGGGTTGTGGATACAGTTAGGGTTAGGGTTAAATTAGGGTTGTGGATACAGTTAGGGTTAGGGTTAAATTAGGGTTGTTGATACAGTTAGGATAGGGTTACATTAGGGTTGTGGATACAGTTAGGGTTAGGGTTAGGGTTAAATTAGGGTTGTGGATACAGTTAGGGTTAGGGTTACATTAGGGTTGTGGATACAGTTAGGGTTAGGGTTAAATTAACTTTGTGGATACAGTTAGAGTTAGGGTTAAATTAGGGTTGTGGATACAGTTAGGGTTGGGGTTAATTTAGAGTTGTGGATACAATTGGGGTTAGGGTTGGGTTAAATTAGGGTTGTGTGTACAGTTAGGGTTAGGGTTAGGGTTTATTTAGGGTTGTGGATACAGTTAGGGTTAGGGTTAGGGTTCATTTAGGGTTGTGGATACAGTTAGGGTTAGGGTTAAATTAGGGATGTGGATACAGTTAGGGTTAGAGTTAAATTAGGGTTTTGGATACTGTTAGGTTAAGGGTTAGGGTTCATTAAGGGTTGAGGATATAGAAAGGGATATGGTTAGGGTTAAATTATGGTTGTGGATACAGTTAGGGTTAGGGTTAGGGTTAAATTAGGGTTGTGGATACAGTGAGGGTTAGAGTTAAATTAAGGTTGTGGATACAGTTAGGGTAAGGGTTAAATTAGGGTTGTGGATACAGTTAGGGTTAGGGTTAGGGTTAAATTAGGGTTGTGGATACAGTTAGGGTTAGGGTTACATTAGGGTTGTGGATACAGTTAGGGTTAGGGTTAAATTAAGGTTGTGGATACAGTTAGGGTTAGGGTTAAATTAGTGTTGTGGATACAGTTAGGGTTAGGGTTGGGGTTAATTTAGGGTTGTGGATACAATTAGGGTAAGGGTTAGGGTTAAATTAGGGTTGTGTGTACAGTAAGGGTTAGGGTTAGGGTTCATTTAGGGTTGTGGATACAGTTAGGGTTAGGGTTAGGGTTCATATAGGGTTGTGGATACAGTTAGGGTTAGGGTTAGGGTTAAATTAGGGTTGTGGATACATTTAGGGTTACGGTTAGATTAGGGTTGTGGTTGGGGTTAGGGTTAAGGTTAGGGTTAATTTAGGGTTGTGGATACTGTTAGGGTTTAGGGTTCATTAAGGGTTGAGGATATAGAAAGGGATATGGTTAGGGTTAAATTAGGGTTGTGGATACAGTTAGGGTTAGGGTTAAATTAGGGTTGTGGATACAGTTAGGATAGGGTTACATTAGGGTTGTGGATACAGTTAGGGTTAGGGTTAGGGTTAAATTAGGGTTGTGGATACAGTTAGGGTTAGGGTTACATTAGGGTTGTGGATACAGTTAGGGTTAGGGTTAAATTAACTTTGTGGATACAGTTAGAGTTAGGGTTAAATTAGGGTTGTGGATACAGTTAGGGTTGGGGTTAATTTAGAGTTGTGGATACAATTAGGGTTAGGGTTGGGTTAAATTAGGGTTGTGTGTACAGTTAGGGTTAGGGTTAGGGTTTATTTAGGGTTGTGGATACAGTTAGGGTTAGGGTTAGGGTTCATTTAGGGTTGTGGATACAGTTAGGGTTAGGGTTAAATTAGGGATGTGGATACAGTTAGGGTTAGAGTTAAATTAGGGTTTTGGATACTGTTAGGTTAAGGGTTAGGGTTCATTAAGGGTTGAGGATATAGAAAGGGATATGGTTAGGGTTAAATTAGGGTTGTGGATACAGTGAGGGTTAGGGTTACATTAGGGTTGTGGATACAGTTAGGGTTAGGGTTAAATTAAGGTTGTGGATACAGTTAGGGTTAGGGTTAAATTAGTGTTGTGGATACAGTTAGGGTTAGGGTTGGGGTTAATTTAGGGTTGTGGATACAATTAGGGTAAGGGTTAGGGTTAAATTAGGGTTGTGTGTACAGTAAGGGTTAGGGTTAGGGTTCATTTAGGGTTGTGGATACAGTTAGGGTTAGGGTTAGGGTTCATATAGGGTTGTGGATACAGTTAGGGTTAGGGTTAGGGTTAAATTAGGGTTGTGGATACATTTAGGGTTACGGTTAGATTAGGGTTGTGGTTGGGGTTAGGGTTAAGGTTAGGGTTAATTTAGGGTTGTGGATACTGTTAGGGTTTAGGGTTCATTAAGGGTTGAGGATATAGAAAGGGATATGGTTAGGGTTAAATTAGGGTTGTGGATACAGTTAGGGTTAGGGTTAGGATTAAATTAGGGTTGTGGATACAGTTAGGGTTAGGGTTAGGGTTCATTAAGGGTTGAGGATATAGAAAGGGATATGGTTAGGGTTAAATTAGGGTTGTGGATACAGTTAGGGTTAGGGTAAGGGATACATTAGGGTTGTGGATACAGCTAGGGTTAGAGTTAAATTAAGGTTGTGGATACAGTTAGGGTTAGGGTTAAATTAGGGTTGTGGATACAGTTAGGGTTAGGGTTACATTAGGGTTGTGGATACAGTTAGGGTTAGGGTTAAATTAAGGTTGTGGATACAGTTAGGGTTAGGGTTAAATTAGTGTTGTGGATACAGTTAGGGTTAGGGTTGGGGTTAATTTAGGGTTGTGGATACAATTAGGGTAAGGGTTAGGGTTAAATTAGGGTTGTGTGTACAGTAAGGGTTAGGGTTAGGGTTCATTTAGGGTTGTGGATACAGTTAGGGTTAGGGTTAGGGTTCATATAGGGTTGTGGATACAGTTAGGGTTAGGGTTAGGGTTAAATTAGGGTTGTGGATACATTTAGGGTTAGGGTTAGATTAGGGTTGTGGTTGGGGTTAGGGTTAAGGTTAGGGTTAATTTAGGGTTGTGGATACTGTTAGGGTAAGGGTAAGGGTTCATTAAGGGTTGAGGATATAGAAAGGGATATGGTTAGGGTTAAATTAGGGTTGTGGATACAGTTAGGGTTAGGGTTAGGGTTAAATGAGGGTTGTGGATACAGTTAGGGTTAGAGTTAAATTAAGGTTGTGGATACAGTTAGGGTTAGGGTTAAATTAGGGTTGTGGATACAGTAAGGGTTAGGGTTAGGGTTAAATTAGGGTTGTGGATACAGTTAGGGTTAGGGTTACATTAGGGTTGTGGATACAGTTAGGGTTAGGGTTAAATTAAGGTTGTGGATACAGTTAGGGTTAGGGTTGGGGTTAATTTAGGGTTGTGGATACAATTAGGGTTAGGGTTAGGGTTAAATTAGGGTTGTGTGTACAGTTAGGGTTAGGGTAAGGGTTCATTTAGGGTTGTGGATACAGTTAGGGTTAGGGTTAGGGTTCATATAGGGTTGTGGATACAGTTAGGGTTAGAGTTAGGGTTAAATCAGGGTTGTGGATACATTTAGGGTTAGGGTTAAATTAGGGTTGTGGATACAGTTAGGGTTAGGGTTAGATAAGGGTTGTGGTTGGGGTTAGGGTTAAGGTTAGGGTTAATTTAGGGTTGTGGATACTGTTAGTGTAAGGGTTAGGGTTCATTAAGGGTTGAGGATATAGAAAGGGATATGGTTAGGGTTAAATTAGGGTTGTGGATACAGTTAGGGTTAGGGTTAGGGTTAAATTAGGGTTGTGGATACAGTTAGGGTTAGAGTTAAATTAAGGTTGTGGATACAGTTAGGGTTAGGGTTAAATTAGGGTTGTGGATACAGTAAGGGTTAGGGTTAGGGTTAAAATTAGGGTTGTGGATACAGTTAGGGTTAGGGTTACATTAGGGTTGTGGATACAGTTAGGGTTAGGGTTAAATTAAGGTTGGGGATACAGTTAGGGTTAGGGTTAAATTAGTGTTGTGGATACAGTTAGGGTTAGGGTTGGGGTTAATTTAGGGTTGTGTATACAATTAGGGTTAGGGTTAGGGTTAAATTAGGGTTGTGTGTACAGTTAGGGTTAGGGTTAGGGTTCATTTAGGGTTGTGGATACAGTTAGGGTTAGGGTTAGGGTTCATATAGGGTTGTGGATACAGTTAGGGTTAGAGTTAGGGTTAAATTAGGGTTGTGGATACAGTTAGGGTTAGGGTTAAATAAGGGTTGTGGATACAGTTAGGGTTAGGGTGAGATTAGGGTTGTGGTTGGGGTTAGGGTTAAGGTTAGGGTTAATTTAGGGTTGTGGATACTGTTAGGGTTAGGGTTAGGGTTCATAAAGGGTTGAGGATATAGAAAGGGATATGGTTAGGGTTTAATTAGGGTTGTGGATACAGTAAGGGTTAGGGTAAGGGTTACATTAGGGTTGTGGATACAGTTAGGGTTAGGGTTAGGGTTCATTTAGGGTTTTGGATACAGTTAGGGTTAGGGTTAAATTAGGGTTGTGGATACAATTAGGGTTAGGGTTAAATTAGGGTTGTGGATACAGTTAGGATAGGGTTACATTAAGGTTGTGGATACAGTTAGGGTTAGGGTTAGGGTTAAATTAACTTTGTGGATACAGTTAGGGTAAGGGTTACATTAGGGTTGTGGATACAGTTAGGGTTAGGGTTAAATTAACTTTGTGGATACAGTTAGAGTTAGGGTTAAATTAGGGTTGTCGATACAGTTAGGGTTGGGGTTAATTTAGAGTTGTGGATACAATTAGGGTTAGGGTTGGGTTAAATTAGGGTTGTGTGTACAGTTAGGGTTAGGGTTAGGGTTCATTTAGGGTTGTGGATACAGTTAGGGTTAGGGTTAGGGTTCATTTAGGGTTGTGGATACAGTTAGGGTTAGGGTTAGGGTTAAATTAACTTTGTGGATACAGTTAGGGTTAGAGTTAAATCAGGGTTGTGGATACTGTTAGGGTAAGGGTTAGGGTTCATTAAGGGTTGAGGATATAGAAAGGGATATGGTTAGGGTTAAATTAGGGTTGTGGATACAGTTAGGTTTAGGGTTAGGGTTAAATGAGGGTTGTGGATACAGTTAGGGTTAGGGTTGGGGTTAATTTAGGGTTTTGGATACAATTAGGGTTAGGGTTAGGGTTAAATTAGGGTTGTGTGTACAGTTAGGGTTAGGGTTAGGGTTCATTTAGGGTTGTGGATACAGTTAGGGTTAGGGTTAGGGTTCATATAGGTTTGTGGATACAGTTAGGGTTAGGGTTAAATTAGGCTTGTGGATACATTTAGGGTTAGGCTTTATTTAGGGTTGTGGATACAGTTAGGGTTAGGGTTTGATAAGGGGTTGTGGTTGGGGTTAGGGTTAAGGTTAGGGTTAGGGTTAATTTAGGGTTAAAGATACAGTTAGGGTTAGGGTTAAATTAGGGTTGTGGATACAGTAAGGGTTAGGGTTAGGGTTAATTTAGGGTTGTGGATACAGTTAGGGTTAGGGTAAGGGTTCATTAAGGGTTGAGGATATAGAAAGGGATATGGTTAGGGTTAAATTAGGGTTGTGGATACAGTTAGGGTTAGGGTTAGGGTTAAATTAGGGTTGTGGATACAGTTAGAATAGAGTTAAATTAAGGTTGTGGATACAGTTAGGGTTAGGGTTAAATTAGGGTTGTGGATACAGTAAGGGTTAGGGTTAGGGTTAAATTAGGGTTGTGGATACAGTTAGGGTTAGAGTTAAATTAAGGTTGTGGATACAGTTAGGGTTAGGGTTAAATTAGGGTTGTGGATACAGTTAGGGTTAGGGTTACATTAGGGTTGTGGATACAGTTAGGGTTAGGGTTAAATTAAGGTTGTGGATACAGTTTGGGTTAGGGTTAAATTAGGGTTGTGGATACAGTTAGGGTTAGGGTTGGGGTTAATTTAGGGTTGTGGATACAATTAGGGTTAGGGTTAGGGTTAAATTAGGGTTGTGTGTACAGTTAGGGTTAGGGTTAGGGTTCATTTAGGGTTGTGGATACAGTTAGGGTTAGGGTTAGGGTTCATTTAGGGTTGTGGATACAGTTAGGGTTAGGGTTAGAGTTAAATTAAGGTTGTGGATACAGTTAGGGTTAGGGTTAAATTAGGGTTGTGGATACAGTTAGGGTTAGGGTTAAATTAGGGTTGTGGTTGGGGTGAGGGTTGAGGTTAGGGTTAGGGTTAATTTAGGGTTCAAGATACAGTTAGGGTTAGGGTGAAATTAGGGTTTTGGATACAGTTAGGGTTAGGGTTAGGGTTAATTTAGGGATGTGGATACAGTTAGGGTTAGGGTAAGGGTTAAATTAGGGTTTTGGATACAGTAAGGGTTAGGGTTAGGGTTAAAATAGGGTTGTGGATACAGTTAGGGTTAGGGTTAGGGTTAATTTAGGGTTGTGGACACAGTTAGGGTTAGGGTTAGGGTTAGGGTTAGGGTTAGGGGTTTGGGTTAGGGTTAGGGTTAGGGTTAGGTTTAAATAAGGGTTTTGGATAGGGTTAGGGTAAGGGTTAATTTAGGTTTGTGGTTAGGTTAAGGGTGAGGGTTAATTGAGGGTTGTGGATGCAGTTAGGGTTATGGTTAATTTAGGGTTGTGGTTAGGGTTAGGGTTAATTTAGGGTTGTGGATACAGTTAGGGTTAGGGTAAGGGTTCATTAAGGGTTGAGGATATAGAAAGGGATATGGTTAGGGTTAAATTAGGGTTGTGGATACAGTTAGGGTTAGGGTTAGGGTTAAATTAGGGTTGTGGATACAGTTAGGGTTAGAGTTAAATTAAGGTTGTGGATACAGTTAGGGTTAGGGTTAAATTAGGGTTGTGGATACAGTAAGGGTTAGGGTTAGGGTTAAATTAGGGTTGTGGATACAGTTAGGGTTAGGGTTACATTAGGGTTGTGGATACAGTTAGGGTTAGGGTAAGGGTTCATTAAGGGTTGAGGATATAGAAAGGGATATGGTTTGGGTTAAATTAGGGTTGTGGATACAGTTAGGGTTAGGGTTAGGGTTAAATGAGGGTTGTGGATACAGTTAGGGTTAGAGTTAAATTAAGGTTGTGGATACAGTTAGGGTTAGGGTTAAATTAGGGTTGTCGATACAGTTAGGGTTAGGGTTACATTAGGGTTGTGGATACAGTTAGGGTTAGGGTTAAATTAAGGTTGTGGATACAGTTAGGGTTAGGGTTAAATTAGGGTTGTGGATACAGTTAGGGTTAGGGTTGGGGTTAATTTAGGGTTGTGGATACAATTAGGGTTAGGGTTAGGGTTAAATTAGGGTTGTGTGTACAGTTAGGGTTAGGGTTAGGGTTCATTTAGGGTTGTGGATACAGTTAGGGTTAGGGTTAGGGTTCATTTAGGGTTGTGGATACAGTTAGGGTTAGGGTTAGAGTTAAATTAAGGTTGTGGATACAGTTAGGGTTAGGGTTAAATTAGGGTTGTGGATACAGTTAGGGTTAGGGTTAAATTAGGGTTGTGGTTGGGGTTAGGGTTGAGGTTAGGGTTAGGGTTAATTTAGGGTTCAAGATACAGTTAGGGTTAGGGTGAAATTAGGGTTTTAGATACAGTTAGGGTTAGGGTTAGGGTTAATTTAGGGATGTGGATACAGTTAGGGTTAGGGTAAGGGTTAAATTAGGGTTTTTGATACAGTAAGGGTTAGGGTTAGGGTTAAAATAGGGTTGTGGATACAGTTAGGGTTAGGGTTAGGGTTAATTTAGGGTTGTGGACACAGTTAGGGTTAGGGTTAGGGTAAGGGTTAGGGTTAGGGGTTTGGGTTAGGGTTAGGGTCAGGGTTAGGGTTAAATAAGGGTTTTGGATAGGGTTAGGGTAAGGGTTAATTTAGGTTTGTGGTTAGGTTAAGGGTGAGGGTTAATTGAGGGTTGTGGATGCAGTTAGGGTTATGGTTAATTTAGGGTTGTGGTTAGGGTTAGGGTTAATTTGGGGTTGTGGTGAGGTTAGGGATAGGGTAAGGGTTAGGGTTGTGGGTACAGTTAGAGTTAGGGTTAGGGTAAGGGTTGGGGTAGGGTTAGGGTTAGGGTTAGGGTTAGGGTCAAGGTTGTAGATACAGTTAGGGTTAGTGTTAAATAAGGGTTGTGCTTAGGGTAGGGTTAGGGTAGGGGTTAGGGTTGTGGTAAGGGTTAGGGTTAGGGTTAAATTAGGGTTGTGGTTATGGTTCGGTTTAGGGTTGTGGTTAGGGTCGTGGTAAGGGTTAGGGTTCGGGTTATATAGGGTTGTGGTTAGGGTAAGGGTTAGGGTTAGGGTTGTGGTTAGGGTAAGGGTTCGGGGTTAAATTAGGGTTGTGGTTTAGGGTTAACCCTAACCGTAACCCTAACCACAACCCTAATTTTACCCTAACCCTAACCCTCACCACAACCCTAATTTTACCCTAACCCTTACCACAACCCTAACCCTTTCCCTAACCACAAACCTAATTTAACCCTAACCACAACCCTAACCCTAACCACAACCCTTATTCAACTCTAACCCTAACCCTAACCACAACCCTAATTTAACCCTAACCACAACCCTAACCCTAACCTTAACCCTAACCCTTTCCACATCCTTAACCCTAACCCTAACCACAACCCTAACCCTAACCCTTACCCTAACCCTAAGCACAACCATAATTTAACCGTAACCCTTAACCTTGCCACAACCCTAATTCAACCCTTACCCTAACCCTAACCACAACCCTTATTTAACCCTAACCCTAACCCTAACCACAACCCTCATTTACCCTAACCATAACCCTCACCACAACCCTTACCCTTACCCTTACCACAACCCTAATTTAACCCTTACCCTAACCCTAACCACAACCCTAATTTAACTCTTACCCTAACCCTTTACCTTACCACAACCCTAATTTTACCTTAACCCTAACCACAACCACAACCCTAACCCTAACCACAACCTTAACTGTAACCCTAACCATAACCCTAACCACAACCACAACCCTAACCATAACCCTAACCTCAACCCTAACCACAACCCTGACCCTTACCCTTACCGCAACCCTAATTTAACCCTAACCCTAACCCTAACCACAACCCTAATTTAACCCAAACCCTAACCCTAACCACAACCCTAACCACAACCCTAACCCTTACCCTCACCACAACCATAATTTAACCCTTACCCTAACCCTTACCACAACCCTAATTTAACTCTTAACCTTACCCTAACCACAACCCTAACCCTAACCCTAACCACAACCCTAACCCTAACCCTTACCACAACCCTAATTTAACCCTAACCCTAACCCTTACCACAACCCTAATTCAACCTTCACCCTAACCCTAACCCTAACCACAACCCTAACCCTAACCCTTACCCTAACCCTTCCCACAACTAACTCTAACCTAACTCTAACCCTAACCCTTACCTAACCATATCCATGTAATGTCTTTTCATTGATTAAATCATCCACCCAAATTCATCAAATTGAAAACTGCTGCTTCTTTTGCTGAATTTTAATATGCAATTATAATGTCACTTAAAAAAGCAATTGTTGCAATTAATTGAGATCAATTAATCGCAAAGCCTCTAATTACTTAGCGTCCCACCACCAGTAATATTTGTATGTAAACTACAAAAACACACGGAAAAATTTCCCCAGCCATCACCATATCCCAGACTGTGTTCTGTTAAGTAATAGCTTCATGCACTGTTCTAAGTTTGGTAGATTTTTATTTATTGATTTACTTGTCCTTTCTCAGCTGTCTGTTAGTCTTATTTCTCACCATAAAAACTTACACTGAATTAACTGCTGTCCTTTCAGGGTCTCTGTATCAATGTTTTGACACACTGCTGCATATTTTCAAAGCCCAACCTCACCCATATGCACCCATGACTACGTTTCTCTACTTTTTTTCTATTATTGAGATCAGAAGAGGAGCGGCTATGATGCATGTATGAGTGATGTGTGTGATTCGTGTTGTATTCTGTGTCTTCATCAGCTCATTACAGACCTCCTCTGGGTTCAGGTCCTCATAACAGAGTAATTATTTCTGGTGATTATGAAAACAGATCACAAAAATCCCCTATTGGTGAGCACAGTTATGATCAGCCCTGACAACACTTTAATGACTTCCCTCAGGCGCTTATGTTACATGAACCGAGACGTAACAAGTCTTTCATAACAATGAGTCACTTTGGAGGAAAAAGTCTAAAATTGTCTCTTAGAGCGTGCTGTGTCCTCTGAGCGTCATCTGGGGAGACTCCCCCTCGTGTTTGGACTCAAACTTTAACAAGCAGTCCTCCAGCTGCCCTGCTACACTGGAAATAATCAGCCACTGAGCTCAGGAGGTGCAGCTGCAGCTCTGCTGTGATACAGACCAATGTCTGTCAAAGTGTCACTTCGTCACATCTCGCTGTGAGATCGTCTAAATAAGCCGTATCCTTCTGTCACTCCTGGTTTGCTCCTGTCTGTTTCTGTGGTGTCTGCTCTGCACACACTCTCTGATCGCTCTGCTTCTGTTCACTGCAGACATTAACAGACAGGAAAAACGTCTGTAGATGAGCAGTGCAACAGTTGGTTATCAAATATGTTATCTGTACTCATTTCCATCTCTCCTTTGCTCTTTTGTTTTTGTATAAATGCTGTTTCTATCATCTTTTCAGCCTTATTCGACATCTTACCAGCAGATTATTCATCCTAACATTTTCTACAGTGTGGGAACCCAAAACCAAAAAAAAGTTAGCAAAAACAAAACAATGAACCATCAGCTTCTGAAGTCTGTTCAAAGAACTTAAGTAAACTGCGCATCTACTCTAAAAATGAATACAGTGAGTGATCATTCATCTAAACTATGCTTCAAATTTAATTTTAATCATATTAAAAAAAATGAGTCCCAGAGTTTAGAGTCGAAGTTGAGAGGGCTGATAAACCAAATATATCCTGAGCTTTTGTACCCTGAACAGCCGACTGATTACTCTGCTTTTTCCACTTCCTGATACAGCCCTGCCTATTCTGTCCAAATTTTACTCTGTAGGGAACAAATCAAGGTTTCTGATTGTTTGGTAACCTCTGGGTACATAGAAGAATCCCTTAATACTTACCTATCTGCTGGTCTTGCCCTTAACGTACAGAAATAGTGGACAGTGGGAGAGCACAACCCCCCTCTCTTCTGTGCTATCTATGCTGCTGCTCTGCCTGCCCCCGCATACAGAGCAGCAGCAAAGACCACCAAAGAGTGGGCATCATTGACAGAACTTATGGAACTGTTGAAATCAAGCAGATAAAAGGAGCCGCTGGGGTGGAGGTGGGTTGGCAAGCAGTTTGCAGAGGCAGCAAGAGGAGACAGACTAAAACTGTTATAAGAGGGGTATTGTGCTTTCCCATATTTTAAACATGGATGTAAGTAACAACAATGGATGTTCACGCTTTCAAACTGCTGCACATTCACATGTTGTAGAAATCTCTGAATCTGTCCATAATCTGCCCAGAATGGTCCATTCTATAAATAATATGACATCTTCATGAAATCTTCACGGGTGTGAGGTTATATTTGTGCCATCAGAAACTGAATTTGAGTTAAAATATTGAATTTGAAAAAGCATGTTGTGTAATGGAATTTAATGTTTTGAAATTGAATTTTTATACTTTCTGTATTTTTGAATTGAAAGTATAAAAAGTGTTGAATTTTTCTGTATTTTTGAATTTAAGGTATATAAAAAGTTGAATTTTCATAGGTAAAATAAACTTTCAAATTCAATAAAAAAGAAAATAAAATTTCAAAACATCAAATTCCATTACACATCATTCTTTTTCAAATTCAATACTTAAATTCAAATTCAGTTTCTGATGGCACACATATAACCTCATACATGGGAGCTTCATGAGACTTGCTGAAATGATGTGGTCATCACATAAGGATCTCCCAACTGGTTCATGACACATTGGAGGGTTGGGCCTCAAACACTAAGGTCTGCTTCCAACAGGCCTCCAGAGGGCTGGCCAATCAGAGGGAAGGAGGTTTGTAGAGGGGGAAGTCTTAAAGAGACAGCAGCTGAAACAAAGTGATTTAAACAGAGGCTGAAATAAGGGTTTTCTAAAACACTAGTATAAAAAAAAACTTTGTTTTTAGCTGTTTATCATTAAAGCTACTACAACTACTACAGTACCCCTCTTTAAACAGAGGGCCCATATTTTATCAGTGAATTGGATATTTAGGTTAAGTCAGACAAGCTGTGAGCTGATGGGTCTGGTGTTAAGTGCATCTGATCTTTTCTGGGCCTCTGGTGGTTCGCTGGTGTTTCACAACAGCAGTCCAGTCAGAGCCGGTTTCCCTCTCCCAGAAAATATCTTTGTAGCCTTTAAAAACAGAACACAGACTGGTTCAAGTCTCATGAGATGTACTCTAACTTCTCTGACACTGACTTTTCAAACAAGACAACAAGAAAACACAAGCGACACTGTGTCTTCAGGGAACACAGAGGAACAACAGAAGTGTCAAAGCTGATGTGAAATCAGTCAGATTTCATACAGGACAAGCTAACAGATGAGGTAAACGAACTCACTCATGTGTCTTCTTTTGAGGCTGTGTTTTCTTCTTGGTTTGTAGGTTTTAGATCCTGATGTACTCTGGACTCAGTGAAGAAGATGTGCTATTTTTATCCATTCAGAACTAATAAGAGAGGTCAGTCTATGGGGACAACAACCAACAGATACACTCTGTAAATCTTACAGGACTAAAATCCACTTGACCAACAAAGCATTAAAGATCTGTCAGGAGTGTTAACTGGAGATGGTCACTTACACTTATTGAAAGTTTTACAACTTCTCCTTTTTGTCACTTCTTCTCTTTCCATTTCTCCTCTGCTCCTCTCATCCTGGGCCTGCATCTGTCATCAGAGCTGTCAGTCATACTATAATACCCCTTTTATTAGCATCAGATTTCCCTTTAACCACATCTGAAAAATTTCGGATGTCACCTGCAGAGAAACATCCCACTGAGAGGTTGTAAAACAGGGAAAGTGCCAGACACCAAGTTGAGAAAATCAGACTCAACAAAGCGATGCTAACAAGTTTCTGGCAATGTGCCAGCACTGGTTGAGGGAGAAGAGAAGTAGAGACGAGAGCAGGTGCTGCTCTGATTTTCTGCATCTGTTAGGAGTAGGAAAAAAAGAAATGCTAATTTTTTTCTGTGATCTTAGTGAGCAGGGAAACCCTGACGAGAAGCAGGGATGCCTCACTTTTTAGATGTCAGTAAAAGTAAAACTGAATTCTCTAGTTCGGTCATAGTTTTCTAATTTTTATGACAGGTGGACTAATACATTTAAGCACTGCATATAAAAAGTGGGTCTCATTCACCAACTTTACAGCAATTTAACCAAACTGTTTGTTAAAAAACAGAAACAACCCAAAGAGACCTCACTACACAACAGAAACTTTGTTTGAGAAGAAATAGTTTGACGTGTGCTTTGGTTTCAAATTGTAGACATGGAGCAGGTGGGGTTTAAGATTTACACAACAGCCAGTTAATGGGAAGAGTGTAACATGTTTGGCTTTACTTTTAGGTGCCGTCACATCATCCATTTTTATGTAGTCTAATATTTCAACAGTGAAATAGTAACCTGTGCACCAAAATTATTTTGGCGCCCCCTGAGGACAAGGTTAATGTTTACTGGTTATTAAAAACAGCAATCTTTCTTTTTTTAATTAATCTGTCACACTTTGGATGTTAACAAAGACAAAAAGAGTCTGGGTGCCCTGAGTGACCAGTCTAATGTCAGTGGCTGTCAACAGGCCTTAAAAAATGGTTTCACAGAAACATTTATTGATTGCTGATAGATATGTTAGTTTTTTTGAAGCTCAGAATTAGATATCAAATGGGTTTATGGGAGAGTTTTTTTGTCTGTGACCAACATAACTCAAAAAGTTACAAACAGATCTTGATGGAATTTTCAGGAAATGTTCAAAATGGGATAAGGAAGAAGAGATTTAATTTTGGAGGTGCTCTGGATCACCGTCTGGATCCAGGATGTTTTTAAAGGATTCTTTATCATTGTGAGATAGGGCTGTTTTCACCATATGTGTGTATAACTCCATGATATATGGTCTGATTGCTTTGCAAAACAATACAAGACAAGGTCACCATAATTTCTGACGGATGTTAAAGTACGATTCACATCATTAAAGTAGGATTAAAGTGTTGCGTGAGTATCACAGTATGCTTGGAGGAGGTCCACCCTCTCTGAGTGCTTTGCTAGTTCTTTTTTTTCTTGTCTTTTTAGATACCTTTGTATTTTATGCTTGTCATCACTTTTTAATGGCTCATTTGTTGGGAATTGAACCCAAGCTGGTTACATTTGCCATGGTGTTTTGACTGTTTTTGTTTGTGTGTGTCTGGAGTGCCTATGTGTAACTGTAGTTGTATTGTTCACACATAAAATTTCAGCTTTTAGCAGCTTGTAGCATGTCGACGCTAACTGGTGCTAGGTCCAAAGTTTTCTGCAAGCTGAGAAGAAGGAGGCCTGGCCGATGTGTTGGTATGGTGTGAGAGAAGAAGAGACGACATGGACCTGTCCTTCCATCCATTGTTATGAGGGATGTAAGATCTATTTCCAATAAGATGGAAGAGCTAGCTGTGCTAACCCAGCATCAGAGGGAATATTAGAGGGCAGAGTAGGATCATGCTATTCACAGACATCACTAACAGAGTTAACAGAGCTAACACCGGACACAAACGCCACTTTGAAGGATTTCACCTGCTGTGAGTGGACAGGATCCAGGAGACAGAGACTGAACAGACTGCTGAAGAAGCTCAGTCCTGGACCCTGTGGAGGTGGAGGCTGGCAGGACTGGAGAACGAGAAGCTGTCGTCTCTGATAGACATTTAGTAGTTAACACTTTTTCAATTATTCTATTTATATATTCTTGGACTTTTTGCACATTTTCTTGTTTTGCTGCTGAGACTCTGAATTTGAAATAAAAAGTCCATTCTATTCTTTTCCATTCTGTTCTGAATTGAGTGCAGGGACACACTGAAGTATGACGGGCAGACAGAGAGACAGACAGACAGAGAGGTGACTGTGAGAGTCAGGTGTGCAGAGGAGATGTTAGGCAGACAGTGCACCAGAGCACAGGTAAACACAGGATTACACTGGAGTCAGGTAAACAAGAGGATTAATGAAGAGGTACAGATTATTCTGGTGTGGATGTTAGCACAGCTGAGACACTCTGAACCATCTGCTGACACTGAGGTGTAAATCTGAGGGTTTACTGCACAGCTCTGATGACAGGATGGATCACAGGTACGCAGGTGAACTGGCAGCAAGAGTGGAATCTGATGTCTCGCCAAGACGAACACCCACACACATGCACACACACACACAGGATGCTTTTCATTACGTTAATTCATTCTTCCTCTCTCCTCCGGATGCCAGGAAATCTCTCCTCCGTCATCACTAAGGATGTTCTGAATCATGAAATTTACCTTGAGAAGAAGAAAGAGGAGAAGGAGGCTTCTGAGGAGGAGTTGAGAGTGAGGGAACACAGGTGTATCCTAAATAGGAGAAGAGTCTCAGTTTCTGTCATGATGTTTCACACCAGTCGTCCTTTTCTCACACAGTTTATCCTCACGGTGCAGATCAGCGGGGCACATACACAAACACGTTTGCAAACTATTTGACAACAGACCTGATAAATTTAACACTTCAGTATTTGCAAGAGTTTTTAATGATGAAGGGCTGTGATCCCACAAAAAAACACTGCTATAAAATCCTCAAAACACATGAAGCTATGTGGTGTTCTGTTTTTATGGGGTAACAAGCATACAAGTGAAAAAAATCCTCATAAATTAGTGAACAAAACTGATCTAGATACCATTTAAACTTTTAAAAGGAATTTAGTGAGAAACTCAAAATACTTGATGTGATGAGCTATTTCTTTTTATCCAGCTCATGTGTGTGGATAAAATTTGGCATCTTCAGGATCAGAGGTCACAATGCAGCTCTGCACAGCAGGTACTAAAAATGAAGACAGCTCCTTTACTGCAAAAACTGAAATCTTATCAAGTGTTTTTGTCTTATTTTCAGTAGAAAATTCCTTTTTAGACTCAATATGAGCCAAATTCACATGACCAATCCAGAAAAAGGTCTTGTTTAAAGTTATTTAAGGACAAAAATGAGGTCTGAATTGCTCGTAACCAGTAAAAAAAAATCTGCCAATGGAACAAGAGAAAAGTTACTTGTATTAAGACATTGTTCTAGTCTCAAGGACATTTTCAAGCATTTTTTTCTTGATCCATTGGCAGATTTTTTTTACTGGTTACAAGCAATTCAAACCTCATTTTTGTACTCTGATAACTTGAAAGAAGATATTTTTCTGGATTGATAAGTTGAAAGTGGCTCATATCAAGTATAATAAGGCAATTTTTACTTTAAAAAAAAGACAAAAACACTTGATAAGATTTCATTTTTTTGCAGTGTCTTAGTTGAGAACAGATGCCAAACTGGATCAAACTGCACTTTTCCACAGGAACTAGAAACCTTTAAAGGAACTGTGTGGTTTTGTTTTGACTGATGGGAACTTGGGCTAAAAATGTTCAGGGATAACTCCTGAAAAGAACTCTGCCCAGATGGTAGTACTTTCCAGAGATCCAGGAACTTTTAAGGGCACGGCCTTCTTAACAACTGTCTCATTTAAGTCTTATGTAACTGTGTCTCTGTCAGATCTTGCTGTTATGGTTTAAAGAGTGACCCTGTAAACCAAACCTAAACGTGCCAGTGGATATCAGGTTGGTTTTGTATTTTATATCTACTATATGTCAAAATATTCCCATCAGATAAGTATAAGATAATTCAGAGCTTTTTAAGAGGGATGCATCCAGCTTGAAGTCGTCAATCAACAGAGCCACTCTCAAAGATTGAAACGACTCCTCCCACTATCGTTTCTCTCCTTTCAAGTGATTCAGTAAATCCATCTGCAGTGCAATAAGCCTCCACGCTAACAGGCTAACTTCAGCGTTGCATATAACTTAGCCTTCTGCGGTGTGACTGTCACAAAATGGCCCCAATTGTTGTCTTTACTGCCCTCTTCTGGTCTGGAGATGTAGTGCAACTGCTTTTTTATGTTTTCTCATTATGTCACTGCCCTAATTGACCTATGGCTAAGCCACGCCCGCTCCAGTCCACTCACTCAGACAACCAATGAACATTCAGTGACAGGCACTATGGCAGGTGTCACAGTAGGAGACTTTTCACAGGAGCTGTTGATGATTTTTGGAGACAGAAAGATCACATATCATCTAGAAGTCACCAAGAGGGTCTAAATTATGAATTTGAGGAATATTGAATCAATTTATTGCTGAGAAGGTTGATAAAAAGCTTCAGTTAGAAGACAAAGTTTACAGGCCCCAGTGCACACATGATAAACTGCATCTTATTGCCATCATCATCTCAGACAACAAAATAGAGGATCAGTATTGGTCATAGCAAAAATATGTCATCTTTTTTTTTTTACCATCTTTACTGTCTCTGGTACAGTATTTACACTGAATCATTCAGCATAACATTTGCCAGCCTTGGTTATCTTGGCTATTAATGAAGCTAAGCTCCAGAAGCTAACGATAGTTTAACTAGAGCCCTTTGGTCAACAGTTAACAGTGATGTACAATCTACAAAGATAAATAAAAAATAGAACAATATTGGCCGCTGAACTCCCAACAAACAAAGTGACATGATAAACAACGCTGTAGAAGCTAACGTTAGGCTAACTTTAGCCACCATCAAGTGACAATATGTTGCCTCAAATACAATGTGACCTAACTTAAAACAGATGTAGACATTCATGGTATTTGTTCAAGTTATTTGTGCTGAGTTGATGTTTTGGTTCACCACACAACTTTATTCAAAGAAAACACTCTTCTCTGTTGAGATGTGGTTTCGGAAAGGGTAAAAAAAAACTACACCCCGTGGCCCAGCCTCTCAGGATAACTTGTTTTGGAGCTGCATCTACCCCTTGAACACCATTTGGCCATTTTCAAGCTTGAATCTCTCGGGGGGGGGGGGGGGGGGGGGGGGGGGGGGTAAATAAATAAATAAATAAAAAGAAAAAAAGAAATGTCCCATGTGAGTGCATGGGAATGGCTATACCCACTGTTACTCATTGTGTTTGAGGATGGGACTTAGCCATAGGTCAATTTGTATAATCTTGTCCAAAAACTAGGTCTAAAGTTCCTGAAACTTCTGGTTGAAAACTTCTCTTGATGTGCTTTGTAAATTGGATTATTAAAGTTGTAAGCTAGCTAGAGTTGGATGACTGAGGTCAGCTGAATGTTCACTCTTGAAATCAAACATTCAGAGACGTGGTTCATGAGTTTTAGTGAGCTGTGCACTGAAACACAGGATTGAAAAGATTTTGTCCCTACAAACACAGAGGTGGAGTGAGATCAGGCCAATGTTAAACTACGCTGTTATTATAAACTCAGCTGATTTTTATGTCCCAAACAGAACAGGAAACAACTCTGAAGCCTAATACATCTCATGAATGAACACTTTGAAGGTAAGAATCTGATTTACAGGCAGAACTGACTTTATCATTACACTTGAACTCTGCGGTGAGGCAGTAAAAGCAGCGGTGTAGTGGTGAATTTTAATTCAATAATGCTCTGAGATGATTCATCTCCACAGTCAGAGAGCTTCTTTCCTACCTCATAGGTGACCGGAGCTTTAATAGATTTTTCTTTGAATTAAATAAGAGCGTCCGTTGGCCCTGCTGCAGAGCACAATATATGATCCCTGCTGAGCTCATTGATTATAATGCTCTTTAACCAGGAGGCTGCTGCCAGTTGGCACAGCGAGCAGAGAGGAAGAAGAGGGCGGTTTCTCTCTGTGGAAAGTGGAAATGGCTTAACTACACTAATAGATTCCGGCTTTAGATCAACAAAGATGCTGTCAGGGGGGATATTTTACGGCCTTTCAGACCAAATAGGATTTCTGTGAACAGCGGGAGACTCGAGGAGGATTGAGAGAAATATTACTAAATGTCAAATGACGACAGAGCAGGCGCAGAATCCTGAATTTACACACAACTACAATTACTGCCTCGTACTGTTTGAGTAAATGCCAACCTGTGAAGTTTCAGTTCACATCCATCACTGTGTCTCACAGAATGATGGTGTAACTGTGGACGGGATGAAGGATACATTTATTCATTGGTAATTTTTAAAAGGAATCATAACCCTAAAAGAGTGAACAGCAGAAGCAGTCCTGCGTGTAACAAGAGCAGTAAGGTCTGCAGGTCATGTGGTTGTCATTCAGCTGTTTTTATGCCCGAAGAAGAATACAGGAACAGGAATGAGGGGGTGGAGCAAACGTAGAGTCTATCTCAGACTATAATTCAGGTATTGCGGTAATGTTGGCTGTTTCCTTAACTGCCTACTACAGAAGCATTGCCTACTGATTTGTAGTACGTAGTAGTCAGTATGTGAAAACTTGCAAAATCTGCAGTTTGCCAAAAATTCCCAGTTGTCTACTTCTGTTATGGTACTTGAATGAGTCAGTCGTGTGTGTGAAGCAGCTCCGAGTACTCCCTGAATTCATGTTGACATATTGATCAGAATCTGCAGAACTTTAGTCAATTAATGAATTTAAACTCACAGGCTGTCTTTCTATCATGTCCAGAAAAAACAAAACAACCTCAGCAAAGAGGAGAAGCCATAGACTGTATATAGAGTGGACAGCATGGCTCCTCCATTTATCATTGTATGGTTTTGGAGCCAAAATTCCCCCGTCATAGGCGCAGCCATTGGCAGCAGTTGCAGCCAGAGTCTGCACAGTAGAGACGTTGAGGGATTCTGGGAGAATCTTAGTGAAGCTGGGTAAAAAAAAAAAAAATGTTTTTTTTCTCTTTCGGGAGTCTAAACATTTCTTGACTCTACCTCCCTACATATTTTACAATCCCTGAAAAAAAAGATACATGAGAACGGCAGCTGTCAATCATTGTTAAATGTGACATAAAACCTCACTTTTAAACTTGTATAACTAATGAAAACAAAACTTTTCGGGAAAAAGAGGACTTGAATGCAAGACAGCTAAATAATATCTTCAAATCACCACAACAATTGGACGTGAGAAACAGGTGTATCAATTTTTTAAAGTTTGACCACAGCCCATCTGGAATGGCTGGAGAGTCAGATTTTTTGACCTATACCTCAGCCAGCCACCAGGGGGAGCAGTTTTTGTGGAGACCTCACTTCGAACCGAGCAGGATGACGTCCATTTTTTTTACAGTCTATGGGAGAAGCACATCAGCTGACCTAGCATTACCAACTAGTCATATGGCTAAGATGGCTGAACCTGGGAGGTCTTTGACCTTAGCTGAACTAAAAGCCGAACTGGAGAGGAACTGGATCACCATGTCCAGTGAGCTTCTTTTTCGCCCATTCATCTTGCACTAGATGCCGTTTCTTTTTTTGTTTCAACTTTCTGTCACTCTTTTGGCGTGGTGGGGAGGGCTTGGGGGAGGAGTCAGGATAACATTATTTGCATATTATTTGCAAATTGTTGGCTATTAATGCAGCACTTGGCTGGCCACCAAGGACCTATGAGAACCTTAAGTGCGAAACATCCACAGTTTACCTGGAAAACCACAAGTTAGTTTATTATTCTGGTGCTATTCATCAAGAAGTGGAATAGATTAAATTATATTTTAAAATGATGTAACAATGGGATTGCAGAGGTCCACTGAAACAAGCTAGCTGGTGTTTGCTAACAGGCGTTATATTGCTTACCTGAAGCTAATCGTGATTAAGAAAGAGTCCACCTCTGCAATTTCTTTTATTAGTCTAGGAGTTTGAGGCCAACGTGATCACTGACAAGGCCTCATAAAAATATTAAATCAAAATGATTAGTAGCATCAATCTTCAGTGCAGACACATCTGCAGGAATGGGATTATTATATCATTTTAAAACTATCTTTGATTCATCTTAATCCACTTCTTGAAAAACAACAGCAGAATGGTTTTGGGGTTTCAGGTGAACTTGTGGATGTCTAAACCTTTAGGGTCTTGTAAGTCCGGTGAGGTCCAGCCATAGACTGTAAAATTCAGTCTATGGTCCAGACAAGTGATGCATTATTTGCCAGTGGTATGCATATAATATGCAAATCATGCTCTCCTGGCCCATTCCCCCCAAACCCTCCCCTCCACACCAAGAGAGTGACAGAAAGTTGAAACTGAAAAAAGACAGCAAGAAAAAAATTGTGCCTTAAAATGAAAAACATCATTGAAATTATAAACTGTTGTTAATAAATCAGTGACATTAGAAACAAAGAAAGAAAACCATCAGTTTTACAGTTTCAGGATACGTTTTCCAAACAAAACATTGGCTCCATATTGGTCAGAAACCTTTGGATTCAGACATTAAAAGTTTGTTTAGCTTAGAAATTTCTTCCTCTTTAATATGATAGTTACGGAGGAAAATGTCACCTTAACATGACCTTATAGTGTAGTCTTATACTAAGCTACACTCAACATGCATGTCCTGTAATTGTTGATGTAGCTGTTGGTAAAATTACACTTTGTGGAATTCATGACAGACATGTTAAAGAAAAAAGGCCCTTGAGAGGCAAAAGGTTGGATCAGTGACCCATGAATGTGAGCTCGGTATGATAAAATGCTTTTAAGAGGAAGAGGACATGGTGTATGTGGACTGGTGATCCTTTCCAAGAAGTACTAAGCAGCTCTGAGATACAACTTGACAGTGGATATCAGTCTGCAAAGACACATTAAAAAACATATAAAATCAAAACTTTGACTTGACTCTGGACATATTTATATTTTTTTTTCTATAAACTGACAGTGCACATCTCAGTGAAATACCAAATGATAGGATGATAAAATGTGATATGGCAGAGGGAAGTGATAGCCTCAGCTATTGATTAGTGCTACAGTCGCATTTTTTGACAAAATGGCATATCTCAACAGAACACCGGCTCTCAGTAAAGATGTGAGATATGATAAGACTGGTGATATATATCTATCCTGCTTGACTCCAAAACACTAACTCTCTCTTGTTACCTTGTTTGTTTGTTTGATGTTAGTTAGTTTGTTCTTTGTGAGTTATTTTTTAAATCATATTTCCTGTTTTGAGGAGCAGCTAATATTCCCAACATCAATCCTTTCAATTGAATTAAAAGAGAAGGTTTACATAGACACAAATAATCGATTGTGCACAGGTTTCATCAGAAAACACAACACCAAAAAGAGAATGCAGCAGTGTGTATTAATTCAGACATGTGAAAACTGACTAGTATTGTTGTATAACTTTGCCCTCTGGTGGTGAAACAGCACCATCACAGTACTGTGTTCTACTTTTTCAGGAGTTGGGAAGCCCACAAGCATGAGATGTTTCCCTTTTCTTGTCTGACAGCAGATTCCAACTGCTCAACACTTTTTTGCCTCTGTTGTCTTAATTTTTGTGTCATGATTCTCCAATTTAAGGCCAGTTTAACAGATGGGCTCTTCTACTTTTGAGCCATGCTGTCGTGAATATGAAGTAGGCAGCATTTTTTGCCCCAAAACCTGTGAATATGTTTAAGCATGAATAGTGCCTTTACGAATGTCTCAACTATCAATGCCATGAGCCTTATGCAGCACTGGTTGTACACCCCCTCACTGAGTTGTAAACTTCTTCCCACTTTGACTTCTAAGAGGATTCAGCCTCTCTGGAGTGACCTTTTTGATGAATTCATCAAACTAATCTGTTTCAAACCAACCCACCTTAGTCAGGAGGCGTTGCCCCAGGTGTTTTTTTTCTTTTTAATTCACACAACTCACAAAATCAGACATTTTTTGAATGTTGCTGGTGTCAAACAACATCAGCATATATTTTTTTGCAAAAAGAAAAAAAATTTCACCATCAAAATTTCATAAAATTTTGTTTTCATCAACATTTGCTCCAACTTTTATGAAATTAGGGTGTAAAATGTTAGTAGTTGAAGCATACAAACATGATTATTGGAAAATAAAAAAGGAAAATAAATACTATTGATTCATGAGTATGTGCACATACTTTGTACACCCCCTGCATATGTCATTGCCCCTGCTGGGTCATCCAGTCCAGCAGCTGGGACACGCCTTTTGGCACATTTTCCTGGCAAGCAGCCCATAAAGTCATACATCCTATCTCCTAGATGGAAAACTGAAACATCCACTGGACCCATTCCAGAACTTCCTGAACCTATTACCTGCTAAAATTCAAAAGAATGACACAGGTTTAAGCCTTGTGAATCTCTTCTGATAACATACAAAGATTTTGTCTAACACAACACCATCAGCAGATTTGATTTCCCTTTAAGGTCACAAGACTTGTCAGACTTTGGTGCTTCCATAGCGTTAAAGAATTAAATTTGCTGCACTGGCTCTGGTGCTCTGACCATTGACCTCTCCCACCTCCCAAAAATATATTGTAAAGACAGTTGGGTGCACTTGCCTGTAAATCAAAGTAAAAATAGTTTGTTGATAGGACTTTCTGGATCCTCCAGTTGTTTCTGTTTCTGCTTCAAAGATTTCATAAGGACCCAGAATAATCAATTTACAGACTTGCGAAAAAGTCGTTGGATCAGGCAGGGAAAATTTAAAAATGAAAAAGTAATGTTCTCATGGATGTTTGCAGTTTTGCAGAGTAGAGCTAAATCAAACTATATGACAATTGTTGTTTGCTATTGTTGGCCATACAGAGGCAGCTGTGTTAATATCAGTCTTCCTAAGCAGTTTAAAACTTCTAACAGGAGTTTTATATAAATAAATAAAATGTAAATAGTTTTTTTTTTTTTTTATCTTTATCTCTTCATCTGGTTTAGTACTCATGAGTTACTGCTGCTTTATCGTTTTTTGTTTGTTTGTTTGTTTGTTTTTTTTTTGCATAGCTATCACTCATTTTATGACCCTTTACATCTTATTTTCCATTTGCACTGTGAAAAACAATGGTAATACCAAATTTCCCTATGGAATTAGTTGAGGGTTTCTGATTCTGATTTAAAAAAAATTCACTCATAGGATGCGCAATTTTTTTTTATTTCGACAATAACAAAAAAAAAAAGTCTCATACTTAAAGACAACGCATAATGTGTTTAAAATCAAGTATTTAAATATTACGGTGTAAAAACTTTAGGAGGGCAGCACTCATAGCATATGGGTTTGTGAAAAAATAGTACAGCAGAAATGCAACTTGCTTCACTAACAGGTGAGTAAAAATCTCAATGTTAAAAAAGTTATCTACAGAAAATGACGAGTGGGAAACCTGACAGTCTCTACTTCGGGCAGTAAGCTCTCACTAAGGTTGGGTTTGTGCTTCTTCCGCCTGTTGATACTGCGCCAAAAAAGTGCAGACATGCTGTGACTCTAAGATGTTATGACTGTAAAACTCTTTAATTCCACCCTGTGGTAGTGTTATAGTTTAGGAATGAATCTAAATTTATATCAACAGTTTTAAAAGAGGAAGAAAGGAAACACTTGTTTGATAAATACAGCTTTCCTTCACATGACTGTCGGCGCATGCGCAGTTGACGGTTTGTAACTCGAAGTACTCAATAATCAGTGAAGCTGTCTGCACTGAACATCTCGCAGCAAAACGAGCCTTAACTCAGACAGTGTGCAGTTTATCGAGTAGTTTGATTCATCCAAAGGCTTCACTCACCAGCAGCGATGAGCTTCTTCGGGTTTGGGCAAAGTGCGGAGATCGATATAGTCCTGAATGACGCCGAGACGAGAAAGAAAGCTGAGCACAAGAGCGAAGACGGCAGGAAGGACAAGTATTTTCTGTTTTATGACGGAGAAACGGTGTCAGGAAAAGTCAACGTTACGTTAAAGTACCCCGGGAAGAGGCTGGAGCACAACGGCATCAAGATCGAGTTTATCGGGCAGATAGGTGAGCGGCTGACGGGCCTGAAGTGTGACAGGAGTTGTTGTGTAGCTAGTTATACCCAGTCATTGTACTTCTTACCACTCACACTGTGTAGTTTATTAACTTCATCTTAATAACTTCACGTACGAACATCTTTTTCTAAAAACTACTGCCCGCTGTGGTGACGTAACAAGTGTCAGTTTGAAGTGTCAGGTCTCGTGACAGATGTGGGTGCAAGCTAGCGTCACGTGACACAGTAGCCGTCGGCTAACTTGCTCCCTGACCTTTCACACCTGTTTTTATTCTATTATCTAAATTATGCTTCTCTGTTTATTTAATAATAATATTATTTATATTCAAAGAAATGGTTGTAAGCTGAAAGTAAGTTTACTAAAGAGGTAAATAATATCAACAGCAGGTTGCACGCCAAGTTTCTGTTGTGCGAGTTGCTAACGTGTAGTGAGCAAGTTGTGACTGTAAACTGAAACCCCAACTGGAAAGTCATGATATTAGATTTTGCCATTAGTTGCAATGTGCTAAGTGTTGCTACATCTATTTATTTAACTTCCTGGTTTCAGGACTGCAACTCATTCACAAGTAATAGATTTTTTTTTTTTTTTTTTTTTTTTAGCAATTTCCTTCACTTATCCCTCCCCCTGTTGACTGTTCACTGTTTTTTTTTCCAAAATGCAGAAGAGGAAGTATTTATGATCAGAAAAAAAATGTCAGCTTCACAAGTGTTTATTTATGGTGTTACAAAGCTACATCACATTATATTTTAAAAGCTGCAAGATGATGGAAAAAGTGGTCCTTTACTGTAGCTGATGAATAGATTTCTCCATCTGTCAGATCAAATCTTGGCTTCCACAGCACTGATCTCTGAACACTAGATAAAGCTACTCCAGTGTAACTCCTGCTTATGTTCATGTGTCTTTTCCAGAACTGTACTACGACAGAGGAAACCACCATGAGTTTGTCTCTCTGGTTAAAGACTTGGCTCGACCAGGAGAGCTCACACAGTCACAGACGTACGACTTTGAGTTCACGCATGTCGAGAAGCCGTACGAGTCATACACGGGTCAGAACGTCAAGTTACGGTAGGCTCTGCAGTGTGCTCTCTGTGAGCTCTGGTTAATGTGTTTGTTGATTCAGCAGGAATTTCTCACACATGCCTCACACTTTCATTTAGTTGGTTATGAGGGTTCATAGCAGTGCTTGTTGGGGTGTGAATCTTGCAGCTTTCATGAGTAAATCATCAGTGGAAAGTTTGAATCACACTCAAAGAACCTCTGCATCAACTTACTCCTATTCAGTTTTCCATCAGACTACACAAACTACAAAACTGATGAAGCTTTCTGTAGGGGGGCTCCACCAGTGAGCAGACACAGATAGAAGAGCACAGCAGCTCAAAGAGAAAGAAAAACAGCAGCAGATAAAATGTTAACAACAAATGTGGTGATAATTCAAAGGGAAATTACATAACAGGTTGAATAAATTCAGGCCTGTGTCATCGTCCAGCTCTGCTTCAGTTTGTGTCCTCTCTGTGCCCTTTTGAAGCCACGCCAACAGTACAGTCAGCTTTACTTTTACTGAGATTTCAGTCTACCCCTGCCAACTCCCCAGGGTGATTAGTAAGAATTTTTGTGATGTTTTGGTTCTGAACTAACCCCGAGAAACTCCATAGTCTGACAAATCCATCAATTAAAGAAATGATACACCAGCAATTCCTCCCCCTGTGTTCAGAGAGGGTCAAATAATGGTCCTTATTCTTTGAGTGACTTTAAGAAGAGTAAAATAGAATGGCTGTGTTTTTCAAGGGATGTTTACAAAACATGGCTCTGTAGGGATCCTCCACTAATGTTGTCAGACATTATTAATAATACCTGAAGGAGAAGCAGCAGGAGAACAGCATGAAGTTTGGCTGTTGTGCTGTTAGTTAGTGTGTGTTGTAGAACAAAACAGAATAGAAAGAATAGAAGGAAAGAAGAGAATAGAGTATATTAATGTAAAATAGAATAGAAATGATAGAAAAAAGGATTTTATTGCCATTGCACTAGGATATAATGAATTTAGAACACCACATCTAGCTAGTTTTTTCAGGAATCAGGCTTATGATAAGTATTACTGCTACCTTATAGGGAAAGAAGTAGAAATTATGAAGTCTAATATTTAAAAGAATAAGGTTCTGAACTCAAGGTAATTAGACTAAGGATGCACATTTAGAGAAAGAAAAACTTAAGTTTTATTCTTGTTTTGTTATAGTAAAGGAGAGGGTCAGAAGAACCACCAGCTTCCTGCTCCTGAATGGGTTTCAAAAATAAGTGAATGATTAGTCTTTGGCGCATCATATTTATGAACAAAAACCTTGATTGTGGCTTTAATCTTCAACCCGACAGAACAATGAAAAATGTAACTTAAAGCTGAGATAATGGTAGCCTGAGCTTTTGGATTTTTCTAGAAATTGGTAAGTATTTGGACTTAGTGGAACCAATTTTTTTTTTTTTTAAGTTTAATTGGACTCAAAAAGTAAACATTAAACAAAAACTGTTTTTCTGCTTGGTAGTAATTCTTCTTTTTATGTCAACCTGGTGGCCTTAAGAATCATTAAATAATGACTTATTTGGTTTCAGAAAGCTGATTTCTGATCCTTTCCTTAGCATGGTGTGAAAATATTAGTAAACACCAGCGGCTGCTAATGATGAAAAACATTTCACTCTAAGACTCGTTTTTCTGAGATTCTTTGCTTTGGAAAAGATCCAAGCTGCCAGTGGAAAAGAAAAGCCAGAGCCATCCTTAAACTCTTCTCATCCATCAGTGAGCCAGCCCCTTTTAAAAACCCTCAGTCATGTTTTTTATTGGTCCCATCTGATTCATGCTGTCTTTGGTTTTGTCGTCAGCTACTTTTTGAGAGCCACAGTGAGCCGGAGACTGAATGACATCAGCAAAGAGCTGGACATCGTGGTTCACACACTCAGCACCTATCCTGAACTCAACTCCTCCATCAAGATGGAAGTGGGAATCGAGGACTGTCTACACATAGAGTTTGAGTACAACAAGTCTAAGTAAGACTTTCCTTTTGCCTCTGATCAAAAATCTACCTCTGAATTTACGCCCTGGCAGCTCAGAATGAGAAAAAGAACACGTGCCATTTTTTTTATTCAGGTTGATCTTTTGTGTTGCAGGTATCACCTAAAGGACGTGATTGTAGGAAAGATTTATTTCCTGCTGGTAAGGATTAAGATCAAACACATGGAGATTGACATCATAAAGAGAGAGACAACAGGAACAGGACCCAACGTCTACCACGAGAACGACACTATAGCGAAGTACGAGATCATGGATGGAGCACCTGTCAGAGGTATGATGATGATGATGATGATGATGATGATGATGATGATGAGCAGAGCATGTAAGTGGAGTGGCCGAATATTGAAAGGAGCGCAAAGAGGGATTTTTTGGGGGTTAAAGGCGCAGACCGAGCGAGGCGCCGTCCTGCTCAATTTTTGCTCATTTCTGCTCACAACAAGAGTCTGATGCTAGGGATGCACCAATCCGATCCTGGTATCAGGTATAGGCGCCGATCTAGCCCCTCAAAGCTGGATCGGGTATCGGTGGGAAAGGATCGGTCCAAACTTGATACTAATGCTAAACTATAATTAAGTCTACAAGGTATAAAATTTTACAATTGAAATGGCATTTCTGTAAATTCTGAAGCGTTTTTTTTCAACCAAACTGCTGTTAAACATTTAAACGCTTCTACTTTAAATTAATATTAACTTCAGTAATTCCATATGTACTCATTTTTGTCTTTTTCTCAAAACATTACCAGTCTTATCCCATAGTAGAGTATTCAGGCTATTGTTTCACACTGGTAACAGATCAGGATCGGTATCGGTCGATACCCAAAGCCCTAGTATCAGGACCAGAAAAGTTGGATCGGTGCATTCTTAATTGATGCATGCCCAAATCTGAGCCAAAGTCTATTTAAGTTCAGTATCTGAGTCCAAATATTACCTCCCACCTATTTGGCGTCTAAGGCTTAAATTGAAGATACATAAAATATGCAGGCAAATACTTTTGGAGCTAGCACGGAGAGTGTAGAACAGAGATGCAACCCCATTTGAGCGGTGAGCGGGAATGAGCGGAGCGGCATTGTGGGACTTGAAGCAGGGAGCGATGGAGGCGGGCACCTCCGGTAGCAAGGAGCAGAAATTCTTGCTACTCCACTTTTCACTCACATGCTCTGATGATGAATGGCGTCTGATGTGAGAAATATTGTGTGTTTCTGTTGTGACTGTAAATCTGTCTTTGATTGGTTGTTCTGCAGGAGAGTCAATCCCCATCAGGTTGTTTCTTGCCGGCTATGAGATGACGCCCACCATGAGGGACATCAACAAGAAGTTTTCGGTGCGGTACTACCTCAACCTGGTCCTCATCGACGAGGAGGAAAGACGCTACTTCAAACAGCAGGTACAACTGCTGCACGAAGGCTTTGTGCTGGTCTGAAAATTCTCTCCTCCTGTCCACTGAACCCTCCATGTTGCTAATTCAGATGTTAGTGTTTCACATAGTCATGTAAGAGGTGTTTATATCAGTGAATTGGCTTGTCCAATAAGGACAGGATAACTATGCAGTTATCCTGTTTTTTAACAGTTATTTGTGTTTTGAAGCTAGAGATGTAAAAATGTAGAAAGCATTTTGTGACATGTTATTCAAAACAATTTCATCTGAATTAAAAACCTTTATTATGAAAGAGTTCGGATGATTGGCCACGCAGGTTAACTGGAGGATATACTTACACCTTGTATTGTTGCAGGAGATCACCCTGTGGAGGAAAGGAGACATCGTCAGGAAGAGTATGTCTCACCAAGCAGCCATCGCCTCTCAGCGCTTCGAGTCCCCCTCCAATCCTGAGAGGACCCCCAACCAGAACAGTGAAGAGGACAGCTAAAGCTCCGCCCACACTTCACCTGTGTGTAGTGAGTGTGAGAGCGCAACACGGTGCAGAGAGATCAGCAACTTCTGAATGTGAATATTATCCATTTGCATTGATAGAATGAGCTGCAGTGTTTTTAAGGATGAGTGTGTTTGAACATATGTGTGAATCAGAGAGGCTGTGTGTGTGTGTGTGTGTGTGTGTGCTAAGGGAACAAACAGTCAGACCAGGCTCAGACTAAAGTTGGCCAAGTGTTTGCTTTACCTACCTTGAAGTACCAGCTGGGTGGAGTTTACCACATCAGGACTCTTCGTCACACAGAATCAACTTTAAAGTGCTCAGCTTCAGTTTTTGGCATTTATTGTACAGTAGGACGTGGAAAACTCCACCCATTAGTTGCACTTAACTATCATGTGAAAATAACCTTTGACCAATATCAGTAATTCACATCTGTGTATGAATGTGCAGAGAGTTGCTAAGATAACTTTTCACTCTAACTTCTTTATTGGCTCATGGATAGAGCAGAGTCGGAGCTGTAGTTATGCAGTATGTTTCTTAAAGCGTTTTAGTGAGAGACTCTGACAGACTGTGTATGAGGAGTGGAGTCAGACTTCAGGGTGTCACTTTTTAGTTTGTAAAGCTCTCTTTTGAAGCTTATGACTGATACTTAGAGAAGGAGGTGACCATGAGAGCTGGGCAGTCAGTTTTGCCTACACTGTAAAAATAGTAACTGAAACTGAATTAAGTGCTATTGTCTTGTTTTTGGTAAAAAAAAATATGGTCTTATTAGGCTCAAGATTTGCTTTATTCACTGACAAGTCTAGACAAATGTCTTCTTTAAAATGATATCTACATTGCCCATAAAGAGTAAAAATCTGCCGATTTTGATACGAGAGACTAAATAAGTACATTTTTCTCACCCTATTGGCTGAAATTTTTTTAACTCTGTACAAGCGATTTAAGAGTCATTTTGTCTTTAAATATCTTGAAATACGAATAGAATACAATAGAATAGAACTTTATTGTCATTTTAACAAGTACAACAAAATTTAAGTCACAGCAGCAATTGAGAAAACAAAGTAAGAAAGTGTATGGAAAGTGCAAAAAGGTCCATAAGAAAATAGATGGTGACAGCTTGTCCATCATTGTCCAGTTCAGCCAGCCTCCACCTCCACAGGGTTCAGGACTGAGCTTTTTCAGCAGTCTGTTCAGTCTCTGTCTCCTGGATCCTGTCTGCTCACAGCAGGTGAAGCTCTTCCAATGTGGCGTTGGTGTCTGGTTTTAGCTCCGTTAGCCATGTCTGTGAATAGCATGATGCTACTCTGCCCTCTGGTATTCCCTCTGTTGCTGGGTTAGCACAGCTAGCTTGTCCATATTATCAGAGATAGATCTTACATTCCCAATAACGATGGATGGAAGGACAGGTCCAATTCGTCACTTCTTAGCTCACACCTGTGAACTAGCACGTCATCCTCACCTCCTTCTCAGCTTGTGGGAAGACATCAGGCCCTGCACCAGTTAGCATTGACATGCTACAGGCTGCGAACAGCTGAGTTCACATATAAACAATGCAGCCATGGTTACATGTAGGATCTCCAGACAAACACAGGAGAAAAAGTAGTAAAAATATCGCTGAAGCCACAAAAAGTTTGGTGTCCGTGACCAACAAATGAGCCATACAAAGTAATAATCCACTCCAAATACAAAGATGACGAAAAAGAGAAAAAAAAGTTACAAGAAACGGACAAAGAAGAGAGAGCTGCTGCAAAAGGCAGCTGTAACCAACAGGGTGGCACCCAGCAACCTATCAAAATAAGACATTTTTATGGACTTGTCATGTGAATGTGGCTTGTATAAAATCTGGTGAGACAATTTTGACTAAAAATTAGACAAAAGCGTGCGTAACTTTCAGTTTTTACAGTGTTATTTTCACAGATTTGGTGGGAGTATAAGCCGCAAAATCCTGTAGTGGATCAGACCCTCAGTTATGAAGCTGAATCTAGCTTCATCACTGAAGTTAAACAGTAATTCTTTTCAGGAGGATGACTTTGAATAGCAAAATTTGCATTTACTTTTAAAAGATAAAAATCCTCCATCCAAGAGTTTACTCTTATAGATTGGTGGAGTTGGCTCTTTGAGAACAAAGCAGGTTTAAGGAACGTCTGCTGCTTCAGCTTCACTTCTCAGACCCTGGAAGTTACATCCACTTCCTCTATACAGTTACGATCTCTCTTTATTTTACTCTTTGTATTCTGTGATTAATTCAGACAACTTTGTTGTCAAACTGTTCTTAGAAATAGCTTTTTATGTCTGATTTGATCTTAAAATAAGTTAATTTCATTGATTACTGACTTTGTGTCAAACAACAGGAGTACACGCTCTGAATGGAGAAACAAAGCGTCACATGTGATGAAACAATGCTTCAGATATTTTCATACATTCCACCAGAAACAAGTGTGACTTTAGAGTATTTATTTTTAAAGAGATCTCCATTTCTAACCAGCATTTACATGTTCAATGCGTCAGGTGGTCGTGGTGTTGCCAATGCTGCTTAAACAAACATGGCTCTTTTGAGCGCTGGGGGATTTTCTTCTATCCACGTTTCCCCCCCTGACAGTTTGAAGCCCTGCTTTCTTATTTGCACTATAATCTCATTCTGCTTTTTTCTGCTCTCAGTGCTGTTCATGAGCTCTGTGGACTCAAAGCAGGGCTCAGTAGAGGAGGAACAGAGTATCGCTTCAAATCTCCTACAGACAGTGTTACACCTGTGTTTGGTGACTGATGGACACAAGGCTCTTCTCATTTCTCTCCAGCTTGTCTCAGTGAAGACGTTTGCTCCTGACATACATCAGATACCAGTCACCTTTGAAATTACATACATTTTATTTTATTCTCATCTTTTATGTGTTTTGGGAGCAAGTAGAGAGAAAAGCTGGAGCTTGGTAGAGGAGTTACAAGTGAGGATGCACAGAGGGATCTGTTTGTTGCAGATGGGTCAAATACAGAGCACTGACACAAGACATAACAGACCTTGTCTTTCTGAATGTGCCCATTTACTATTTACAAGCAATTCAAGTGTTATTTTTACATTTAAATATTTTGATGTATCTTGACATTTTAGGACTTATCAGGTGAATGTGGCTCATATTAAGTCTAATAGACCATTTTTACTAAAAATAAGGCATTAATACACATTTTTATATGAACGCTAACAGGGTCTCTTAGGTATTTTGATAAATAAGTCTAATTAAGAATAAAGTACTCAAACAGGTTAAATTAAGATTGTAAACCATCTTTGTGCTTCTGGATTATTCAGGACTCAGAATAGGAAACAAATTAAGTATTAGTGTGAGCTCTTCTTTGCTTTTTTGGGTTCACTTTTCTACGCTAGGGCCACTTACACTGGGCTTTTTCATTATATTGTCACTCTGTTCCAGCCGGTTATTTTAAATGCAGTTTTGTTAAAGGAAGAATCTGCAGAAATTTCCGTTACTTGTTAGTAAACACAACATTTAAACTGGGCTCCTCCTTGGCTCAGTGCCAGCGACAGCGCACACCCACTGTCTCACATTCACATTTCACATTCAGCCGGGCAACCACCTGTGGCATTGCACTTCAACATGGGAGAGACTTGAGAGCCGTGCATTTGATTTGCCATGTTAGCACGAGCTAATCACGGGTATTTGACACATACCTGCTCAGTAGAAAGTCAACTTGTGTCAATCTTTGTCTTGTGCTTCACCCTCATTTAGTAAAAAGTTTTGGCATTTCGTTTCACTTTGGTCATTTTCCATGCTACGTCCACTGTCGTAGCTGCTTAGCTTCTGCCACTCTGCTTATCAACACCATGTCACTTGTGCGATGTGATTGGCTGAGGTGACCACACTTATTCTCCACCCAGAAACGTCCTGATACAACCAAAACATCAACGTACAGGCTGAGGAGGGGATTTGAGGTAGACACAGACACTGACACACATCATGTATAGATGCCCAGAAGTGATGACTGAGCCGGATTATTCCTGTAAAAGCTGACGTTTTATTCTTTAGGAAAATCCCACAAACCCTACCTTTATAGAAGATGGTGAAGACAAAATAAATAAATAAATCAAATTAAACCTAGATAGGAAAAACTTGCCCCAGATTATTTAACACAAACATTAGAATCTTAGTATGTGCTGACTAATGGGCAGTTTATTATGAAGAGAGAAGCAGAATTACTTATCTGCTCTGTCCACAAGAGCACTAGATCTGTTTTGTGTTAAGAAGAGGCGAAACGCACATCAGACAGAGGTCGAACAACCAGAGAGAAAACTCCACTGTGCCACAGATTACATTTAATTAACTCTGAGGTGTCTCAGCTGCCTGTCACTGCTGCGCCTATCTCCCTTTGACTCCTCACCTGCTCCGGCTGCATCTCAAGCCAGGTGGAAATGAAGAGGACAAAAATGTACATACAGAGAAATGAGAAGAGCTGAGATCCTGCCTCTTGATGGCTGCTGTAACTGACTTCCTGTTTGGTTAGTTAGCTTTGTGCCTACAGGATTAATTGCCAAAATGTGTCAGTGCAATAGACTCTATTACATCCCTTACATCTATTATAGACTGTGCTCGCCAGTTTGTCCACTGCAGTCACTTTTAATAAAATTAACAGCTGATTGTAAGAAGTACTGTCAAATAATGTTATTGTTAAAAGAATGTAAGACAAATTTGTTGTCGTTGTTAGCTTCATAAAATTCAGAAACCCTAGCTCATTTTTTAACTAAGCACAATCAGAAGTTTTGTTTTTCAAACTATTCAAAGTAGAAAATGAGTGCCATTACTTTGAGATTCCCTTCTTTCCTCAGAAATCCTTTCATCCATCCTGTCGAAGAGCACACACAGGAGAGTAAAAGAGTGTGCAGCACTGAACCGCACTCAGCCTGTCCTCCTTACTTGCTCTAAGCTGCAACTTTTCTGCTTGAGCTGACGCTGTGCAGCTTTGCAAACTTTATCACTGTGCATATAAGCTTCCTTATAATCTGTTTTTTTCCTGGCAGTGAGTGAGTTTAATTTTTTTTATGTCCACTGTTTTCAGACTGCTGGTGAGGTAACTGCTGAAATAAAGAGCACAGTTCCAAACAAGTAATAATTTATTTAGACCATAAAGTTTTATTAAGATTCAAATAGATTCAACTCTTTGATAATTTTTGAGGTAAAAATGGCTCACCAGAGGTTTAAATTTTCAGTATCCAGCAGAAAAAGAAATAAATGGAAAAAACTGGGCATTGTTTAGCTAAACACTTTACCTCAGTTATCTCTGGCTTCAGTTTCCAATTTTCATTGTGTTCAAAATGTGGTCGACATTATTTTCCTGTTAGAATCTGTGTCCTTTGTTTTGGCTCTTACCTCCAGAGATTCAGTAACACTTCACAAAAATGTGATGAAGAAAAGAAAACACCTTCAGGAACCAGAAATAACTTTGCTGTTTCATTTTTTTGTTGTATGTCTGTGATTAAACTTTTTCCAGTCCTGGTACACACAGTAGCTGAACTAACAAAGTTTGTAGGCTTATAGAGTGTGAGGTGAGCTGGTAGTTGGAAGAATAATGAAATGTACAGTGTAAATGCACAATGTAAATGCTCCTACTCTTTCATTTGTTGATGTCAAATTTTAATTTTCTGTCTATAAATGTTGATTTTAATCATTTTATATTCTTGTTTTATTTTGAATTAAAAGGGAGTAACAGCAGATGGCGTCTGATGATTTCACAGTTTGTACAAAGTCAGTCTGTAGCCTCTCTTTGAATGATAATCCCACAGCCGAAATACCAAATTATGTACAAGCCATAATGTGTTGTGACCAAATGGGAGGCCGGATTTTACCCTACCACTGCGAAATGATCTGTCATTTCTTTGTTCTTATCCCTGATATTGCATTTATATATCTATTTCTGGTGAGTCTCAGAAAACATTAAGTTACAAAGTGGCTTCATCAGGACTGGCTGGGTTATTTTTAATTCATTAAATCCACAAGACTTCCTTATTTAACACAAATAGGAAAAAATAAAAAAAAGATTTTGAGGATTGTTAGCTAAATTGTAAAGCCACCCAAAATGTAACAATGACCCAAAGTGACTTTTTGCCTGAAAATGTAACAACTTATTTTTTACATTTTCAGGCATTTTGGGCTCTAACAAGACAAACCACACTGTGTATTTGTAAAATGTAAAAGTCACGCTTTCTCAGAGGAGTATATATAAACTTTTTTTTTTTGAAAATACATTTATACTTACAACATCCAGTTTTATTAAGATTCCACTAATTTTGACTGGAGGTTCATCTCCTGTGTGTCTGTCACTTTATGGAGCAGATATCACCACTAGAGGGCAGCTTCAGATCACATCTCACATGTTCCTCCACCAAAGACTAAACTTGTTCAAGTTGTTAAAGGTTGTAGTTAATCTGCATTACTAGTACAACATAATAGATGATGATTAAATTGGGGCATTTACACCAATTTTAACAGCTTTTACAAAATCAGAATGTGCTGTTCAGGTTTCAACCCAACTAACAATGCATGCAAAGCCTTTTTTTACTTTCAAACAGGAAAAGTCGTAAAATATTTTGCTTTAATGTGCAGAATGTACAGAAAACTGTCCATCTACTCTGCCATTGTGTTGTAAGGAACAGGACTGTTAAAGTTAGAAAAGTTCCTGAATTTTCCCCACTCAGAGAAGATATAAGCTGTATGAAAAGAAACTGTGCATCTAAAGCTTCCAGCTGCTGACTGAATACAGATGGATGGACCTGTTGTTTGACTACACACCACACCATCACAGTCAGCTGAGTTTAAGCAAGCTGGATCAAGAAAAGACAGACATTAAAAGCTAGACCATGTTCACGAGACAGAGGCAACAGGAGGAAATAGGTTAAACTCAACATCATGGGAGAGTGGGAATGTAACTTTTACCAGCACAAACTACATTTAATGTCAACTAATCATTCATAGTTTGATTCAGCTGATCTACTGAAGGCAACTGGAACAAGTTGAGTTCTTGAAAACTTTTCTTCTTCAGTTCTCAACAGGCTGGCGGTAGGTAGGTAAGTTACCGCTTGTCAGGTGCTTAACCCGGCACAGAAAAGCCAATAAGTTATACCTTAAGGACAAGAGATACTCATTTTAGAGCAGCAGGATTCAGATTTTGGACATTGAAAGAGTTGCAACAAAACCATTTATGTTTAACTTGAACTTTATCTTCCCTTTGCAGAGTTGGCGACCTCAGACATCACTTATCTCCAACTTGTGATGCACTTCTGAATCCTCTTTCTGAGAAGGTAAGGCTACACCACAGACTGTATAAAGTATAGATGTAGTCTCTGTAATGTCACCCGTTTGTTTCTGAAATGGAGTTTTGAATCCTATTGTCAGCAGCAGCCATATAAGCCCCATATCAATCAAGCAGTCCAGTATGGATCAGTACAATCTGGTACAGGTTGGATAGGTACAGCCTGATCCTGTTTGTGTTTTCACAGCAAACCATACCCCCTCTTGGTAGGCGTGGTGGATGCCAATAGCCGCGTCAGGTAGGTAACAGGGTGAGGCCATAGCAGCGCGACATGGTGTACCCCACCAATAAATCCAACAAAGAAGATAAATGTGACACAGTAAACAAAGAACAACTCTGGAAGACATCCAGCAATTTGTCTTTTTTGTGATTGCCGTGTGGCCCTTCTAACAAAGTGCAATCGAGCTTTGTTTCAGAGGCTGTGTGCCTCCAGGAGAAATACAGCCGCTGTCACATGGTAAGAGATAATTCTTTGGACTCATCAACAGGCTGCAGTGATGAGGCTCCACCTTCTGGTAATCGGTATGTCTGGCATCCCAACAGAAGGGTACGAAAGAGTGGGACAGTGATTTGGAGACCTGTCCCAGGATTAGTCAATGAAAACACCATAAGATGCGTGCCGTACTGAGATGAACCAAACTAAACTGGTTGGTGGAAACAGGGCTTTAGAGACTCAATCAAGCTTTGTTTTAGTTAGCATAAGGAAAATGGCCTTTAGCCCTTTTGCAGACAGCCACAGGGAGTGCCCACTTGTCAGTCAAGTCAGACATGACCTCACATGGACAAAAGTCGTGGGTACTCAGACCAAAACCATTTTTTAATCGGGCTGTAAACATGTTTAATTTTTGCTGTAAAAATCTGCTTTTTTTGCCTTGTTTTCATTTTTTTTTCTGCAGTCAGCACCAAGTGGATTCTCAATGAAGTGCAGCTTCAAGCATTTCCTTATCAGCTTCATTTTTTGAAGACCAGAGGTTGCTGCTTGGGCCACACTCACAAAAGGGGTCATCCGACCCCAAGAACTAGGTTAATGACTTCTCGTGGCTTCATGTTCAGTTGCAGACTTACAAACATTAGAGGCTATATTTTCTAGCTCAGGTCTGTCCAGGGCTGAAGACAGAAGCCTTTCAGACAAGAGACAAGACTTTTTTTAAAAAAGTTTTACCAAGTTGAGTTGCCTTCATTGGATCAGTCCAAGAACTATGACTTGAAAGACTAAGAATCTTTAGAGACATTCATGGTATTTTTCCTGAGGATCGAAACAACGTACCTAAAAAACCTAATCTATAAACGTCTCCATATCACCCCTCACATGGAAGTGGAATTTTAGACATGGAAATGATCGTTGTGTCTTTAGTTTGTAATTTACACACATATTGAAGGAGTATCAGTAGACAACCATACTTTTCAAATACATCCAGGGCGCCTCAATGTTTTGAAGATATTTTTTGTGTGACAAATATACTTTTTAATATCACACTACAGGCTGCCTGAGAGATTTCCGAAAGACAGTTGCTGCTTTCATTGTTACCCATCCAGCGATCCTTTCATAAGAATTGAGAAGCACAACAAGCCCGAGGTGTCCAAAGAGCACGTGTGTATGTTATTGATACAAAGACCCAGCAACTCCTCTTTCCACTTTGTTGTCATCTGTTATTATCTCTTTCTTCAAAGAAACTGGACAGGAACACAGCAAGAACATCAAAAAAGTCAAAGAGATAATTTCATCATGAATATGACAACCATGTCATTATATGATATAATAGTTATTATTGTTTTATTACCAAGGGGTGGAACTTGCAGGCACTCTTTTTTTTTTTCCTTTTACAGCATAGCTCTTTTTTGTTTTAATCTATTCTCCGTCTGCTTTTTCTACATGGTTTCTGTCAATGCCTGTCGCTGATGCCTCGAGGTAGGTGTCAAAGAAGACAATTGGGGGTAGGTAGACACAGCCTTTTATTACATTTTTCTAATATTCAAGAACGATAGGATCTAGACAGGAGGGATGAATGTGAGTGCCACTAACCGCCTCAAGTCTGACCTGACACAGGTGCTGATCTGCAGGGCTAGAGGCAAAGTACTGAGTGTTCAGGAGCAGGTTTTTAGCATTAATGTCATTATCACCCATGACAGCAACATCAGTCATTATTCAGATTCATGGTTAACCTCAATGTCATCACCATCATCATCATATTCTTTGCCATCAACTTAATTCACAATGAGCTGAGTCTGAAACTTCCCCTGATGTAGACTGGGACTCTGCAGATTGAGTGTAGTTGGGTAACTTATTCTACCTCCAGGGACCATGGAGGAGGAGAGTCTAGCTTGAGTGCGTAGGTGTTCCCAAAAGAGCTGAGTCTTAAGCTTTTTCTAAAAGGTAAAAAGGGACTCTGCAAATGTAATTAGAGTTGGGTAACTCATTCCTCCACTGGGACATCAGAGGAGGGAAGTCTGGCTGGTGACTTATGCTTTCCCATGTTTTAAACACTGGTGTAAAGTAACAATGCTGGATGTTGATACCCAGTGTGCAGGTTTTAAAACCACTACATATTAATTTGTTGTAGAAATGTTCCAGCTGTAAATCATGTAAAGCTACCAGAGGGTCAAATAAACTAAGCACTCTAGCCACTCTCTAAGGCAGTGGTCACCAACCCTTTTGAGCCCAAGATCTCTAAACTCAACTGGCGTGAATGCAGTGAATGCAAGATCTACCTATTGAAGGCTTGAGGAAAAATGAGAAACACATTATCATAACTTTTTCCTTTTACATTATAAACAGATGGAACTTTAACATGTGTTGTAGTCTGGCTCATAGCTACAAACAGCCAGTCAGAGATATTTAATAGGGTGGCTGACAATAAGATGGCTCCTGTTCTTTTATTTGTCTGCATGTGACTGTGTGTCTATCAAATTAATATGGAGATTAATAGAGTAATAGGGAATGTTGCACACAGCATTTTTTTTTCCTTAAATAGGTTCTTGCCATTACTCTTTTAAATGTCCCTTTTGTAGTAATTCAGAGGTTTATTTTATCAATTTTGTCTTAAAAGCTCTGCTTTAAAATAATAGACTGGCTCACACACATTATGTATAATACATTTTTTATAATAACACAACAAACTGGAATTTAGTAACTATATAATTATAGTTATTCATAGATCATTAAGTGGAGGGTGAAGTTAAATAAGATAAATGGAGACAATTTATAAGTGTGTGCATTAGTTTTGCAGTTAATAGAGAGATCTGAGTTTTTCTCTTTTGAAAACGATTTCTTGAATAAATGTTGTAATAATGGTCTTAACTCAGAAAAATAATACCTTTCCTGGATAGTCCTCATAGCCTCTTTAAAGAGAAAATAGGTATGTGATGTAAATGTGCAAAGAGATCACAGGCCCACCCATTTTTAATCAAAAATGGCTTTAATAACAACTGCGTGGTCACATTTTTGGCTCTACAGACATTAAATTGACACTGACAGCTTCTTCATAGTCTTGGGATACTGACATTCTAACCCTTTTTTCTGATAGCTCTTATAGTTTTGGCACAAACACAGCACTCTCAGACTGTCACATGCAGAATTGTCCTTTAGCAAAACACTAAGCCCCAAATTGTGGTGTAGATCTTCAATGTGCATCACGCCACACCGCATCACAACACCTAGAGGGGAGGGTCAGGGTTTTCTTGCAGTGAATGCTGGAATGTTAAAATGCTGACCCGGCATTTCAACATGTGTTGGTTCAAAAATGGTTCGTATGGTATTCATCAACTGGAGCAAAGCCTTACATTACATTGTTTGTTTTTGTGTGTTGACAGACACTTGATTAGTCTGAGTTCATCAGAGCCTCAAACACTCACCAGCTCATTTCCTGGACAAGGAACAACTAGCTTCCTTACTACCAGAGATGATGCTGTCTCCATCTCAAGTGACCAACTTCGGAAGAGGAGACTTGACTTGCAGAAGGAGGTATCCATGGAGACCCTTAGCTTTTGGTCCAATTGCTGGAGAACCAACAGGCTTGGAGTCATAGCACCAGTGTGAGATACAAGGCTTGGAAGCAAATTTGACTGGGTTTAATGGAAATGGATGGGCTTTGAGCCTCCACACTAACAGCTATAGGGCACCCGTCTGTTAATCAGCTGAGCTGTGCCTCTGATTGGGCAAACTTCTGATCTTAATATCTTTTAAACTGCTAGGTTCAATTTTTTTTCCCCTGTACAATGTGTGCTGTTACATAAAACATCTATTCAAACAGAAGAGATTTTTTGTACCAGGCTGTAAACACGTTTTATTTTTGTAGAAAAACAGCTCTTTTTGGCCTGGGTGTATGTAGTGTCTGGTACTTCCATAGCCAGCCTCAAGGAGACACTCAACAAACTGCAGATTTGAGCACTGAAGCATTGCCTCATGTTTTTGGACCCAAGGTTGCTGTTTGGTCAGAGTTCTCATGCCAGGTACACAATGTATCAGTTTGAACGGAGCAGATAAAGTTGATGCAGTCGCCACACAACAGAGCAGAACAGAGCAGGCAGAGCGGGGATGGATCTGCTGTATTCCAGACATTAGTTTCAGGGCTGCACACCCCTGTTTTTCCCAAGACATACACTTTATTTTTTTGCCTTCCTTTAGTGTACTTTGTGCAAAAGTATGACAAAGTAGGCACACTGTGCTTACAACAAATATTAAAGCAAGTTTTTATAAAGTGCATTTTCAGCACATTAAAGCTAAAAACAAATTGAATTAAAAACTAAAAGCAACAAACATTTGTCCAAACTCTGATAGCATTGATGTGGCAATGTGTAAATTATCATTTCCACATAGAAAATGATGCAAAAAGAAAACGTTTGTCCTCCAGTTTCTTCAGTCACACTTTAGGCTTATAGCACTTTAAATGTCTGGAATTACCCATCTAGATAGCACTCCCAGGCTGTCATTGTCACGTAAATGTGCACTTTACATAGGCTACATGCAAACTAGGAGCCTAGAAGTAAAATATCAATAAAGAGAGGCCCCTTTTGTCAGCACAGTTACTCATTGTTCTCGGTTATCCAAAAAACAACCAAACAACAACCAACCCAATGTTGTGTGAAGGAAGGACTGCAACCACTGGAGAACATTTCAGTTCTCTTAATATAACGTTTAGGGAACGTAAGGCTTCGTATGGTTTCAGTGTAACCAAGGGGGAACATTCTCTTAACGTTGGATCTTGGTTTGGTTCTAAGTAACCTTTAGACAACCAAAAGCTAATGTTCCCTTTACATTCTGAGTTACTAGGGGCACAGCAGTTAGCACTGTGACCTCAGAGAATGAAGGATTCAGGTAAAAATCCCAGACAGCAATGGGGAAGAGCTTTCATGTGTGGTTCCCACAATCCAAAGTCATGCTGGTTAGCTTAGCTGGTGACTCTGAATTCTCTGAGCCTGAGTGTGCATTGTTGTTGTCAATGTGTTGACCCTGAGCTAAGAGGCGGTGAAGATAATATGTTGGAGCCTTTAATGGCTCCTCTCTTCTATCCTCTCCATTAGTGTTGAGTCTTGAGTGTAAGCTTATCTCTGTGCTTTCGACCACAAGATAGCACAATTACTGACATTTCGCCTGTAATCTCATCTCAGAGGGGTCCTCTCTTAACATGACAGCAGTTTGTTATCTTACAAAACTCAGACAAAAAAAAAAAAAGTCTTACTCTCCACCATGTGAAGGATCATAGCAGTAACATAACCCGTGTGTCTTCATTGTTTCAGCTGTTCAGATTTACTCATACTGCTTGAGGGCAGCAGCTGGGGATTACATGCTTGCACATTCTCATACGTCACCTTTACTATGAAAATGAAAACACGTAATAACAATGTTCCTTTGACTTTTCAAAAGAGAGGTCTGAATAATAACATGGGGTGTTAATCAAAGAAAGGGTATGGACAGAAAAGTACGCTAGGAAACTTACTAAAATGTAAAGAATGGCTAAAGTACAATAAGAAGGTGGATAAAAAACACTCCCTGGTCATGGAGCCAATACATTTAGAGCTCCCCCTGGTGACTAGCACAGTACAAGACATGCTGATTTATGTGCAAATTTTTGACGTTTGAAAGCGAGGATGTGATGTCATACCTGCTCTGCTAACAACTGAGGCTCATGCAGTCATTTCAACCATAGTCACATATAGGTTGCTAGGCGCTACCCAAGTAGCTGCCTGTTGCGGCAGCTCTCTCGTCTTTGTCCGTTTCTTGTAATTTTTTTGTCTCTTTTTCGTAATCTTTGTACTTGGAGTGGATCATCACTTTGTATGGTTCATTGTCGGTCACGGACACCAAACTTTTTGTGGCTTCGGCGATATTTTTTACTACTTTTCTCCTGTGTTTGTCTGGAGATCCTACATGTAACCATGGCTGCATTGTTTACATGCAAAATTAGCTGTTAGCAGCCTGTAGCATGTCAATGCTAACTAGTGTAGGGCTTGATGATTTCCCTCGAGCTGAGGAGGAGGAGGTGAGGACGACGTGCTGGTTCTCGGATGTGAGCTGGGAGGTGACGACGTGGACCTGTCCTTCCATCCATCGTTGTTGGGAACGTGGGATCTAGCTCCGGGGGATGGACGAGCTAGCTGTGCTAACCCAGCGGCATCGTGCTGTTCACGGACGTGGCTGACAGAGCTGACATCGGACGCTGGCGCCACATTGGAGGAGCTTCGCCTGCTGTGAGCAGACAGGATCCAGGAGACAGAGACTGAACAGACTGCTGAAGAAGCTCAGTCCTGGACCCTGTGGAGGTGGAGACTGGCTGGGCTGGAGAGTGGTGGACGAGTGGTGGACGGAATGTCGTCATCTAATTTCTTATGGACTTTTTTTGCTCTTTCTATACTCTTTCTTACTTTTGTTTTCTTAAATGCTGCGGTGACTCCTGAATTTCCCCTCGGGGATGAATAAAGTATTTTCTATTCTATTCTATTCTATATCATTATAGTAGAGGAGGACCAGCACGAGAAAATGTAACAAGTACGAACAATAATGACACTGAGCTCTTTTGATTTGAAGAAAGAAAATAATCATTTCTGATTTTTAACTGTTAATTTATTCTTAAAAGTGGGATCTACAGAAAATTTTGTTACTTGTTAGTAAACACAACCTACAAACTGGGCTCCTCCTCTATGGCTCAGTGCCAGCTGCAGCCCACACCCACAGCCTCCAACTGCAGAGTTTCTATGAAAGTTCTGCACAGATATGGATTGTTAAGAGATATCCAGAGAAGACCTCAGACAGGTAGAAATTCATGAATTCACTGTGCAGAGTGTTCATTATCTCTGGGTTCTTGTGCGATTCTGTCACCAGCAGCAGAGACTGAAACCCTTTTCTCAACTTGTTTGACTGGTCATTTCTGACACTGCTGGATGTTCTCGCTGGCTGACAGAGCTGACAGCCAAACTCTTCTCTCTTATCCTCAGAGCTGAGGCTGTCTGTCACTGAAGCACCAACAGCAGCAAAAGAGTCGAGGACAAGGTTATCACATTAATTCAGCAAAACCTGGAAACCAGACTGAGTTGTTTTTTTTTCCAGGTTATATCTCCTTTCACTTTATACAAGCCTCACTGACCTGAGCCCAGGCATAAGACCTTTACAGATAAAACAAGTGAAAGAAAATTCCTTTAATTGGTTTTGATAGGTAGATGTATATCAAAATTCTCTTCATTATTTTCTTGAAGCAAGATGTTATTCCTGTTGTAAGAAAGTTTGCTGTATTAGCAGCCATGATGTTTGGCTTGTTATAATAAGAAATAAAGTCAAGTCAAGTAAACAAGTCAAGTCAAGAATCCTTTAAGGAATCAGGGCACCTGAATCCTTGAAGGGTGAGCAGAGTCCAGGAGGAAGTGAAGGGTTCTGCCACCTGCTCTTTATAAACCATCCCACCAACCAACAAACTATACTGTAAACATACAGAAAGAAAATACTAATTCAAAGTTTTTTTTGTATTACATAGCTTTACTTCTTTGAAAATTATTCAAAGATTTCCTCGGTCAGTAACACTGGATCTATGTTTTTTCCAACTGAGTGTGATTGAGGTGAAATGTATCTCCTTTCTGTGGAAATAGTGTTTTTCCTTGGTTTTTGTTTAGCATTTAATTTGATCAATATTATGGGAATCAATAATGAAAATTAGGAATCACGATTGGGTACTAACCTGAAATAAGATCTATATTTGGACGTCACATGTGCCTTACGTTTGACTATAAAATTTGACAAATTGACTTTGGCCTTGATCTATTTCTGCCTTCCTTCACTCATTTCCCACAGTTTCAGTTTTTCTTTTGCTGTCCAGCCAAATAAAGAAAAAAAAAAACACATAATAAACTCATACCTCCAGGTCATTTCACAGGACCCTCTTACCTTCACACTGAATACAATAGCCACTGTATTACTTTAACTACAGGACTGCACATTACAAAAAACCTGACCTAATTGTAAAGTTTACTCTTAGAAAATAAATCTTAATTCACAGTCCACTTACTCTGCCCAGTCGTCCCTGACAGTTTCATTAAGTGTTCTCCTCTTAATGCAGCAGACTGAAGCCTCATTGTTGTGATGGATCAGCCTCCTATAACACAAATGGACTCCAGGGTGCACTTTGCTGCTTCTGTGCTGCCTTCAGGTGCACCTCTTAAGCTTCTGCTTCTAAAATTAATGCTTACAACCTGCCTCTGTTAAAGGTCTTCATGGAGATATAAAGCAGCAGCAACAATGAGGGTCAAAAGTTTTTAGTTTTAAGGCTTAGGTCATTTTTACACCGCCATCAGTGTGTGAACGTGGGTTGTTCAAGTTCTTCGAGAGGTCACACAGACTAATATAAGACCATTTATTCATATGGGTAAAACAAGGACTTTACATTGTGGTTAGAATCCCTATACGTGGTTAATTTCTGTGAAAAAAATAGTTTTTAGCATAACTCCAAATCGGAACAAAGGGAAACTTTTTTGTGGTGATTTTCAGTCTGGATACATGGATAAGAAATTGAGTGGGTAGGCTAAGGCATGACTGTTACCTCAGCATTAACCTTGTGCCAAGCTGAAAGATTTTTTTTTTTTTGATGAATAAGTTAAAATGATGAATAAGTTAAAGAATAAGTTAAAAGGAATAACGAGGTAAAAATTAAAACAAAAATCCCTCAGGTTTACTCTGCTCTGATGGTTTATGTACAGTAGTGGGTAATTTGAAAACATTTTGAACAAATAGTAAGGTAACTTCGGGATTAATGGATATTTCCTTTTTTTTTATAAATTATAATCAGAAGACAGCAATAGTAAGGAACAAGAATAATGGATTAAAAAAAAAAAGTCATAAAATGTGTTTTCACAGAGATATTTTTGAATACCAGGGAAACGTGGTTAGTAATACTCCTGCAATTTTTCAGACTTTTACTTTTTTGAATGAATTAACTGTTGCTCCATCATAAAAGATCCTATGTTTAATCGATAATGACAATGTTTTTGTTTTTACATCATCATAAAGGCGAACAAATAAAATTCAAACGAAGCGTACGACTATCAAAACGTCGGAAATCCGAGTTTAAACCTAGAACTAGTGAATCCTTACGTTAAAACGGTTCAGTTTTATTTCTTACCAGGATATTATTTCTTTCGTATTCAAATCCGCCTTTTGTTGCCTGCAGTTACCCCATGTTAGAGCATCGCCTTCTTAAGCCTAACCCTTACGTTGTTCAGTGTGTTGGGTTCCTCCGACAGCCCGTGAACGCAGCACAGTGATAGCGCTGCTCCTCTGCTCCGGTCAGGATTCACTCCGTGGTGTGCTCTTTATTGAGTTACACGCGCCGGAGAACCTCTCTACAAGTTTTAACCTGGAAACAGCGTCCCGTGACTCCCAGGAAAAGCGAAATTTCTCAGACTGTTGCCTCGAAAAGGATTGAGTGTTTAAAGGACGACACTAGTCTTTATTTTTACCCCAAAAAGAGGAGAGGAGACCAACTGACTGCACGCTGACTGAGAGCCGTGTCGTCCCGGGGGAGCGTTTTTGTTTGGGGTTAACCTCACTGTGAATACCAGTGGCGCGGTTTTTCTTCAGCCTGAAGAGTTTTTTGAGAAATATATCAAATACTTTCGGCCTGACGTCTTTGAGTCTGCTGGATGGAGCTGTGATGTGGAGGGAATTGAACAGCGGTGAAGCGCCAGACGGAGACAGCGAAAGCTAAGCTCATCTCAGCGACCAACTGTGGTCACCAGCCCCTGCCTCGACCACTAACACACAGGTACACAAGTTAGATGATTACCTCTGGCGGTCAATGTGGTGTCTGTCTGCCCTGGTTCATATCGCTCTGATAGATAACGTTATAACTGACAGTGAGTGTGGTTTAGTGGTCAGACAGAAATCCGCTGATGTGAGACGGCGCGCATGTGTGTATTGTGTATGTGTGAGAGTGGAGAGGTGGTGTGTGTTCGGGGGGGGGGGGGGTTTCAACGTCTCCCCCAGCCAGTCATAGCCTGCACCGAGTTGATCCTACCCGGGAGAATATCGTTCGGAACCCCGCTTAACATCATGGCGGTTTAACTTTGAGTTTAGGGCAACACTGACCGCGTTATGTTTGGCATCACTTTTTTTCTGAATCCGTTTAATGTTTTTTTCGTTTCGGTGGTATAACACATGTCTGTGAAGCAGGGGCGTGTCAAAACAGTATGACTCTGGTGGCCCAACGGGGGACTAACTTATCCATGGATAAATACATATTTTTAATAAAAACATGGACATAACACACCAATGTTAAATTCTTCTTTGTAACATCTTAACCTACTAAGATAATTTATAACAGTGATTATACTTAGCCTCTTTAAATTTAAGAACTATTGATGGGCCTTCATTAGAAAAAAATGAATGTAATTAATTACAGGTGTGTAATAAAATAACCACATTTTCATCGCATATCAATATTGGTAGAAGCTGTATTTTTCAAATTATTGAATAGACATTTACAAACATTTAAACATCGAAGTCCTGTTCATTTTCCGTTAAAATACTTTTTGAATATAAAATGTGGTTGAAGTAACATCAGTGCATTTTAAGCCAGCAATGTTTGCAAGGCTAATGAATTCAAGTTTTTAAGGACTGGCTGTAAATGTGAATGTGGGTTGGCGACCGCATGCTTGTACTCCAGCAACCTCTGACGTCCTTGCTCACTGTTACCGCAAACAGTTCATGACTGCTGCATGTCGAGTACCGAGGTGATGCTGGGTGCAAGAATTATCCACACTTTCTTGTGCATTGCTGCGATTTGAATGCCAGGAACTAATTAATACATTAAATTCCCGGCTCTATCAGGGACTCAGAGAAAGCCCTGTTTCAACCTAGTGGTTCAGTTCAGTTCGTCTCGGCATGGCACGCATTTTACGGCGTTTAGCTTAGCAGTCAGATAACGTTTCCCAAGAAAACTCTGATTCAGGATTTTTAGCTCAAAGTTTGACTGAAGAACTAATTTCACAAAGAAATGTTTATTACTCTCTCTCAGGAGATTCATATTCAGTACATTCAAAATGGTATAAATCACCTTATTTACTGAAATAACAAAATAGTGCAAGCCGGATGCTAATGTATATGGGAAACTGCATTGATATGCTAGCAGTTAGCATACATCAGTATAACTTTAGCTTCGGAATAGAATTTCAACTTTCATCACAGAAACATATCACATCAACTCTTTGTAAAAAAATAGTGAGAATTTCAAATGTCAAAAGCTAACAGGCAATTGAAAGGCTCATGGCTGACTTCATAACTACGGAAAGCTTCCAAACAACTTAAACTATTGCTATAACCACTTTGAGACACTAGATGGCCTACTGAATTATTAATATATTACAACACAGTACATCAACGTCACATTGTGTGCAAGTTTTACCTGTTTCTGTATAATTATGCCCAGAAATATCCAGACTCAGGGACCAATTACATTTTATTCACCTACAGTATAAACTCAATTAAATGTTGTTGACACAGAAAACCTGTAAGCTACTTTTTGTAACAAGAAAATTCACAAGAGGAATTGATAAGGAAATTGATGAAGAATCAGATCAATAAGTAGAGTCAATAAGGGCTCACAAGATCTTGTCAATTGCCATCCCTAAACAGGGCCAGGTTCAACCGATCCAACCCGTTCCAAACCGTACTGATCTAAACTTGACTCCTTGGTGGAAACAGGGCCAAAGAAAGACAGTAAAATCTTACATACTGTCTATGTATTAGAAATACATTTTATCAGCTGCTGGGTCCAACTAAACCCCACATTTTTAAAGTTATATATTTTTTTGGGCTTTCACATCTTTTTTATGTAGAGGATAGGACAGTGGACAGTGCAGAAAACTGGGGGAGAGTGGGGAATGATGTGACGAAGCTGGGCCGCTGCAGCTACCTGTTTGAGTGTACAACTTTCCCACTAGGTCAGGCCTGCGCCTTGACTGATTCCTTTTAACACCACACAGTTTTTCACATGCAAGTAACCCACTCACGTTCTGAGATTATGACCCCCACCCTGCCCTGTGGTGAATCAGGAAACAGTGCGGCAGTAATGTTGGGCGAGGAGGGCAAGCAGAAATGGATAAAGAAACAAGTCCAGTTTTGTCAACATAAACATTTTCATTTACACTTAATGTCAGTTGAGCTTGAGCATGCTGAGTCTCAGATACCACTTGAAGTGAAGCACTTAGCTAAAGCAGGCACAGCTCCTGGGTGTTTCCACGGCGAATTTTCAACTTGGCCTTATTTTCCTCCATTTGATACAGTTGTGTGAGATCATTTGCTTTAGTTGTGAAGGATTCAGGGAATTTTTAGACTGAACCCCATGATGAACAACATGATCACATCTTTCCAGTTTGTTAGACAAGTTCATCCATCTGCTAACTTTGCTGCGTTTGGGGTTGCAGGGTGAACACAGTCTACCCAGCTGTCATTGGGCACAAGGTGACAAACAACCATTCACACACACTTTTACAGTCTGGAGAGTCCCATCAACCTGATGAAACATTGGGAGAACCCTGCAAGAGCAACATGCAAACTCCACAATGAAAGGCACCTAGCCAGCTAGGGATTTGAACCATGCACAGTCCGTGCTGTGAGGTAGCAGCGCTAACCACATACATTTCAGCTGCCAAAGATTTAACTTGGCTATCTGTTAGTCATAGCTTTAATAGATAGATGCTGTTTCACAGCCCTCCACTGATTCAAGACGCGTGTGCTGGACCCCGTTCAAAAATAGGGCAATTTAACGCTGCTTTGAGTTCAGGGCTCCTCTTAGAACAAACAGAAGACAGCTGTGATTCAATTGTTAGTGTTTTATCTTTTGTTCTGTTCAGACAGACAGCTGGAACACTCACAGAGGTACTGAAGGACAGATTAATATTCACAGCTTTTATCAAAGTATGCCTCTCACATGTCGCTCATTAGAGCAGGAGGTGCAACAAAGAGACTGCAACAAAGCTTGGTGGTTAGCTTGATTGTGAAACGAAGGAAAAAAGCTGGCAGATTTGTCGCTTTTTCAAGTGAAGTTGGAATTTATTTGATTTTTTTTGTCTGTTTTCTTTTGTAGTTAGAGCCAGTACTGTGCACTGTGAATTTGACAAAAGAAACAATCTGAAGATGTCACTTGCAGCTAAGAAATTGCAGTGAACATCTTTTACAATCGTTGGACAGTCTGAAAACTTAGTCATTGTGAGAATTACCAGAAAATAATCTGACTCTAACAGCTAAAATACATTGGATACATCTGCAATGCGTGTCTGTTCCGTTACGGAGGTTTATAAGTTTAATAGGTTTCACACAGCCATCCCATTTTTGACGTATGCGGAGCTGTGACGCATAAATTCAGCATAGGAAAGATTAAGCAGGACAGGAAACTATTAAAATAGCCAGTGACTTTCAAAATAAAACAAACCGTGTCAAAATCAGTTTGTATGTAGCTTGACTATGATGATAAATGGACATAATGAGCAGAGCCAGACCAGGAGTCAACAGATTTGAGGTTCAGCCCAACATGAATGAAGAGACACTTACAGATGGAGAGAGAGGCGGGGAACTCCTCGGTCTCGTGAATCCAGTTGTCTGTCAGTCACGCTGCTTGTCAGACTAAACATGCAGTCGGCGTAAGTTGAGAAACGTAGTCAAGACGCACCACAACAGAGTCGCACTGCGGACGTATCTAGTGTATTTCAGGCTTAATACCGTGTTTTGTTAACTAGCTGTGAGAAGTACATGTTGAAGTCTGACTTGCTTGCAAACCTTTTTTGCAAACCGGGAGACATCAACTTTAAAACCTCTAACATTAGCACCTGAAGAAGTGTCACACATATCTAGGCCTGTCACGATAATCAATAAATCATTTGACCGAATGATAAATAAAAACGTCCTCGGTAAGTTTGCCAGCCTCGATAAACTGACACGTGCATACATGTTTGTTTTCCTCCTCTCTTTCGACTAAAGAGGCTGAATGAGAAGATAGCTCACTACGTCTATCTCTCCTAACATGGGGGTGCATAGGTTCTGTAGCGGATTTGGAGCGGAGTGAGCATCTGTCAAAAATGCGATCTTTGACATCTTTTGCGACGAGGCTGCTCGCGCATACACACGGAGAGAGCTGAAGTGAGCGTCCTGAGGGGTAAGGAGGAAACACACGCTAATATTAGTGATGGCACGAACTACACGGTTACAGTCCCAGTGTAGGAATATGTTTTTTTTTTATCAGAATAAACAAAGTGTGAGCTCATGAACACCAACGAGCTGATATGTCGCATATGTTTGAAAATAGTGGCGACGAAGAAGAAGAAGGGGAGGTGCAGCGGAGCCTTGTTCTTTGACAATCTGCTCTTACTGAGGCTTTTGGTCTGCAAAGTAAATAGAAATAAAAGCACCAAATGGTGGGCGCTCAAAGACAGCTACATTGCCAAAGAAATGCAGCCCTTCAATACGGTTGAAAGCCAGAAATGTTAAAAATGTTTGACAGACAGTACGGATTGACTGAGAAAAAGTACATGTTACAAACAATTCAGGAACTGTAAAAATGCCCTTTTATTTAGGCTATAGCTTTTATTGTTGGTTTTTTTTTGGAGTTTCGTTTTTTCTTTAGAGACAGGGTCTATGTTTTATTGTTTTTGATTAGTATTAATTATTTTCATTGACATGTATTTTTTTCTAAAAGAGAGTCCATTTCATTTTCAAGTTTCTTGATCTTAAAATGGTGTACTCACTTTATTATCCCAATTATCATAATTACATCAATGAAAAAATTGGAAAAAAATCAAAATAATATTGACAATAATATCATTTATTGGCAATAATATTTTGGAAAATTATCGTCTAGCAAAATTTGTTATCGTGACAGGCCTACACATGACGCTGTCCTCCCTCCACTGATTTGTACAGAGGATTTACAGAGAGCTGCTCGACCTGTTGTTTTAATTGGGCGTTCTCTTTTAAATTGCTTTAAGCAGAGATGTTGACTCCTAAATGATGTGTAATCCACTCGGGAGTGTCTCAAAAGCTGGCCTCTGCCTCTCAGGTTATTTGATCAGTCCGATGCTTCACCCTCTATATTAGATTACCACTTAATCAGATATGCATGGCTGCCTTTAATCCTTATTTAACAAGGCAAACTAACTCTAAACAGGGTGGGATACACGCATATTACACTCTGTGTTCCAGCATATGTATATTATCTCCAGTGTGGAGTTAATGCCTTGCTGAAAGGCACTATTTTTTTTACAGTTTTCCCAGGAGGACAAAGTGTTTTCCAATCATCTCCCTTGTGCACATTTCTCGGTCAGCGTGACTAATTAGTTCAAGCAACACGCCTCTAAAAGCCATTATGTTACTGCTTCTCTGTGATCAGGGTGGGAGACTTTACAAGCCATGCTTCATTATGTGTTTTGCTGTTGAAGTTCACGGTTCAGTGCAGCGTGTTTTGCTGCGGCGTGGGGGGAACGTACCTGCACCAGTTGGCTTTTCGTGTGTCTGAAAACAAACACCAAAATCTTATCTGCATTTGTACAACTGCTCTCCTTGCATGTTGCTGCTTGTTATTCTGCTCCAGCTCTCCACTCCAGGTTGTTGTTCTTCTTACTGAAAAAAGGGACAGTTTGTCTCTGCTTTGTTCTTTCCTGGACCCACTTTCATTTTCACAACACTTAGTTCTGCTGCTGGGGATAAAAACACCACTCCTTAGTGGACTCTGTGACAAAATATCCCACGTCTCTTCAAAATACACAGCCACAGCCAGACCAGGGCGATGAAACAATCTTGAAATGGAGTTGTGATTGAGTGGAGGTAGTTACTGGTAACACAATCTGGACACTTTGTTCTCTGTTTGGGTAGATTTAACAGCCTATCAACCTGCAGAAATGTACTCAAAAATCAGCCAGCCTCACTTTGGAGCGTGCACACTGGACCCTGAAACATTCTGGGTGACAGTTTGCTTTCTGTGGGAGTCAAGTCACCACCACTTCTAGGATTATGGTCATTTTAAGCTGTACAATTTTACTGAATGAAGGGTTTTTGGCAGCAACTGAGCAAAGCCACTCCAGCTACGGCTGTTACAGGTCTGTCAGGTAGCATCAGAGAAGTACTGAAACTTAACAAGAAACTGCTCTAGGTGGTGTTTTCATTAACTGGTGTGTTTGTTTTGCAGAGTAGGAGACCTCTGTGGATACTTCAGCTCTATTAAAAATCCATGTTAACAATGTACACTGGAGGAATCGTGACCTTAAAACAAAGCCATGCACTGACCAAATAACAATGCTTGAAATTCAGGGATGAAAAAATGGCAAAAACTTAGGCAAATTTAGGGAAAAATAGAAAAATAATGAAAATTTGCTTTATAAAAATACCTGTGCAATTTAGCAAAATCTGTATAGATCAAATGATACTTAAATGCGCTATGTGCCTTTGTTTCCTTCTATAAAAATATAACGCCAAAATAAAGGGATGCATGCTTACATATAATAATACTTTATTTGCATAGAACTTTTCAATACAAGTAACAAAATGCTTCACAGTGCACAGTAAAAACAGATAAAAATGAACAGCAGACTGTAAAAACTGATAAATACAAAGAAGACAAGCAGCCAAGCAATAAAATAAATCAATAGAAGAAAAAACAATAAATTAAGATAAAATATAAGATAGAATTACAACATAAAAGCTTTAATAAGCTTTAAATAAGTCTTCAGTTGAGAAATAAAACAAGGGACTAATTGTGCAAGTCTGATCTCTTCTGGGATATTACTCTGGTGACCTGAATTTACATCAGTTCAGTTCACATATTACACCCTGTTAATATTATTAATATCAAATAACTTATCAAAACATTTGTACTTAGTAACTAGCACAATAAGCACAATAATAACAGACATGTTTGACAAAAGTATTTAAGGTGTCACTGCACTCTAAACTGAATATTCAGCAACACGCGACACTTTGAGTAACTCATTGCTTTTACTTAGGTTACGTAGGTCTTTTGACACAGATTTTTTTGTAAGTTTTACAGAGAATGTCGGATCACTGTCATTTGCCTCAGAGACATGAAGAAACTAGCAACTTAACCAATGTCAAAGTGCAAAAACTGCAGTTCCTCAAGTGTCCACAAAGCCTGGGAATCACCTTTAGTTCTCAAATTCAAACCTTCTATTCATTCTTGGAGGGCCATTGAGGTTCCCCCATCATCTTTATCGTTGAGATCTCAGCAACACAAAAAAACACCGAACAATAGGGGTGTAACGGTACACAAAAATCATGGTTCGGTACGTACCTTGGTTATAGGGTCACGGTTCGGTACATTTTCGGTACAGTATGGATCAACACAAAGCCATTTGCTTGTTTATCATGTTTATCAAACCAAAAACTTGCCATTATACAGCGAGGGGGGAGGCTCTTCAAGCTCCGGTTGGTCGTTAGCAGCAGCCATGATGAACAATTCAGACACAAGCTCCTGTGGCTTGGGAAGCTCTTTGATATTCATCTTCTGATTGGCTCACCGTGAGACGTCACGTTCACATGATATGCACATGATCGAAAAGCACGAATCACAGACCACTTTCCTCATGAATATTACAACGCCTTCCCTGCTCAGCCAATCATAGACGAGTACTCACGTGAATATTAAAGAGCCATGAGCAGCGGCTAACATAAACTTACTGTACTCGTTCAAATACAGCACTGTACCAAACCGAACGGCCTTATGGAGCAGTTCGGCACGAATACATGTACCGTTACACCCCTACGGAACAACACATAAAATCATTACCTAAACAAAAACTAAACAAATGAGTTAAAACTTGAGTAACATTAGTTGGAAATTTAAGTCCTAAACTCTGGGGAAGTGGGAATGATAACTTAAGAGTTTGTTGAAGGGCATCAGCATCCTTACAATAATGACCTTTTAACAAAAAAGTCCAACAGGTTCACTTATTAAATACATGCTATTTGTAGGATGCATTTCTTTGTTCAGATAAAGCAAAGGCTTAGAGTTATGCATAGTAGTGCAGGGATCTTCATCTTCTACCCTGGAGGGCTGAGAGGCTGCAGGTTTTCTTCCCAACCCAAAACTCCCCCAGCTGATTTCACTGATTAGTCCCTTGCAGCCTCCAGAAAACTTGCAGCCTCTCAGCCCTCCAGGGTAGGAGTATGAGAACCCTGGCTTAGTGGCTGTGTTGGTTGTCTTTCAGTCAGATGGTTGGGCGCTTAAACCCAAGTCCACCTTTCCACATGCTGAAGTGTGACAGGTAGGCCGCTTGGCCCCTGAACTGCTCCGTGGTGCTGTGCCATTGGTGTATGAATGGGACCAGTTTATACTGATGGTTCTTTATGTCGTTGCCTCTGTCATCATGATGTGAATGTAGGATTAATGTGATTTGCAGTATGAAAGCACTTTGAGAGTCTAGACAAGAGAAAGTGTTTTATAAAAACTCTCCATTTAATGTTTCATGCCATTAATATTCAGGGATTTAGCTTGTCTGATGGTCGAACTTAGTGTTTAAGTTGTTTTCTGATACACATCTCCGCTGTGTCTCCTGTTTTCAGGATGCTAAAGAGGAATAATTGGGCATATTCAATGTTTCCAACATAGTGACCTCTATCATTGGGTACCAAAACTTTACTTCAGAAATCACTGGGTGATGTCATAGAGACTTTGCCCATGTTTTCCACCACCCACGCCCACGGCTTCTCCTTATGAAGTCAGCTTGTCAAACAAAATCATCAGACAGACACTTTTTTTCCAAAAACAATCTAGATCTGCTTCATTCTGCTGTTTTTTGATCATAATCTTTAAGTTTGAAAGAGGAGGCGACCTATGTGTGATAAACGCTTTGGGAACAATGAACACTGAGAGGTCATTATACTCGTTGTGGTGACTCAGCAAAGAAACAAAAGTTGAGAGAGTTGACCCACAAAAACCTGAGTGGTCTCTTTTTCCTCCCAACAGATGAATGAAACCATTGACTTTTCAGGGATGGCTCTAAATCACTGCAGCTGAAATACCAGGAATATCATATGTTGTACGTGGACCTTATCAAATTTAGGCTGTGTGCAAGCAGGTCGCTTATATAGCAAGAATTAATTTTCATCTCCATTGTGATTCTGTCTTTTGTGCTGAGTTTTGTAGACGTCAGCTGTAATGCTCTTTTGTTGCATTTTAAGAACATTGTGTTTCAGCTGCTTATTATTAAGACTGTGTTTCATGAACAATGATGCTTATATTGTGACAAGCATTTTGTTCTTAGCTGACATGGTGTTACAGCAAGATGATTAACTGTCATTGTTTGTTTTTTTTGTAGCTGATGAGAAATTTTGCAGCTTTAAATATAGAAGACACCTCATTATGAAAAATTACTCATCCAAGGGCTCACATGGAGTTGTTATGTATACCAAAGTGATGTTTATATTCATAGCCCACCTGGTTATGTGCTCACCTTCAAGCTGCCAGGTTATCAGACTCTTAGAGAACATTGGACCAGGATTTGTCTCTCCCTCTGTCTGTGTTTGATTTAATGAAGCAATTAGTGCAACTGTTTACAGACCATCTTTAGATCTGAACCATCAATTGTAAAGGTGCGCTACCTCCACTGTTCAAAAACAAAGCCAAATACCCCAGACAGAAGAAGAAGCTACTATAAAGCCTTCTTGGAGTCTGCACGGTGGGATTGGTTGATTGAGCTACCCTGCCCCTTCTGCTAAACAGAACACACTTTTGGAACATAGTCTGTGTATAGAATGGACATCATGGCTCCTTCATTTACTATTGTGTGGTTTTGAAGCCAAAATACCCCCGTCACAAGTGCTGCCATTGGTAGCGGTTGTGCAGCCAGAGTCTGCACAGTAGAGACTGTGAGGGATTCTGGGAGAATCTGAGTGGAGCTGGGTGACAAAAATGATAAATTATTTCTCCCTCCCGACATATTTTGCTATCCCCCCAAAAATACACAAGTTGCAGTTTAATCATTGTTAAACGTAATGTAAAACCTCCTTTTTAACCTCTTACAACTAATAACAAAACTTTTTAGATAAAAAAGACATGAATACAAGAGAAAGTTTACAGAAAATTATCTTCAAGTCACTACAACAATTGGACGTTAGAAATATTTCTACGAGGTGTATTAATTTTTCAAAGTTTGATCACAGCCCATCTGGAATGACTGGAGAGCTGGATTTTTTGACCTATACTGCAGCCAGCCACCAGGGGGAACAGTTTTTGTTGCGACCCCACTTTGAGCCGAGCAAGATGACGTCCATTTTTTTTTTACAGCCTATGGTTTTGAAATGCAAAGATCCCCAGGTGGATGAAGTCCACAGAATCAGACTTTTGTGGTAGTGTTGGTGACTTTTTCCTCCTGCTGATAATCTGGTCAACAAAAGCCCCTCTCCACCAAGCAGTCCTGTATTATCAGTATGGTTTACGTATGGGTTGGATTGGTAAAGCCTGATCCTGTTTGCATCTCCACAGCCAACTGTGCCCCCTCGTGGTAGGCGGCATGTAAGTCATATGCCAAAACTGCGTCAGTTACATAATAGAGTGACGCCATAGCAGCAAGATACAATGTGCCCCACAAATAAATCCACATGCAGTACACAAAGAGAAACTATGGGAGGAATCCAGCTGATTTTTCCACCTACCACTTCCCACTCACCTCCAACCATCTCGACAGCGTTTCTTCCAGAAACGTTAAAATGCAGTGAATAAAATCTGCGTTTACACGGAAATGCTGAGGGACTGAGAACGATGTAGTAAGCGTGCCAGACCTGTAGGTGGCACTTTAACTGTCTTGTCCAGAAGTGGCTTTTGGGAGATCTCCACCAAAGTAGAGTTGAGCTGATCATCTGATGTATTGGTGAATGCTAAGTGCAGAAGTGGAGCATCAGATGCACATTTTGTTGAAAGACAGTCAGCAGATTGGGCAGATTCAGCAGCACAAGCACAACATGGTAGTCCAATCGTGACAGTAGTACTTTAGTATGCGCTTGCGCAAAGCGGAGTGTGACGTCAGCGTTTCCACTGAAAACGCCGGCTTACTGTTTACACTGCAACCGTGGCTGCAGCATTTCAGAAAAATTCCACTCTTGAGGCCATTTTCAAAAGTTTGCATTTTATAACGGCTAAAAAGCTGTTTTCATGTGAAGCAGTGAAGGCCGAAATGCAACAATACTTTTGCGTTTCACCCTGAAACCGTTGTCGTGTATACGGCCTCTAAGTGTGACCCCTTCTCTGTCCTGGCTGAATGGTTGCTTCGATGATGACTCAGAAACCGAATGATTGCTGTTCAGAACAGCTTATGTTCCTGTCTGAACCAACATGCTAAAATCTTTACCAGATTTAAAACCAAATGATTGAGGCCATAACCTTTTCATTCACTGAGGATCAAGAAGCTGTGTCCAGGTCTCATGAAGACTCTCGTGTTCTGGTCTGTGATGATGCAGTTTAAGTCTTTTATGAAGGGGCAAATCCACGACTGTAGAAGAAAGTGTTTATTGATTTTATATAACAAGACAAAGTGACAGCATCACTTTGAAGGGGATGACAGCACAACAATACTTTTATCTGGATCATCTTGTTTTTGTGAAACTTGTGGGCTGAAACTGTGCTACTCTGTGCTGAAATAGATTAGACTGAAATGATTTTGGATTTCCTGCTGCGGTGACTTTAGGATTAGCTGTTATCTGAGCAGACAGAGGGTACAAGGAGCTGTGGCTGCTCACGGCTGATTGAAATCTTAGAGACTGCAGCATGTAAGTCACATTGGACTTGGTGCTGGGGTTTTGTCAGGTGAAGTATGACAGAGGGAAAGGAAAGTGAACAACAACAGATACAGCTCTGGGAGATGGAGCTGGTTTCTGGTTTGGTGGCTCTGTGAGTTGTCTAATGTGGTTCCCACATCACGTCTCAACAGCTATTAGATTGACTTTCATGTAGTTTGTTTTAAATACTCATGTTCCCTCCCTGATGGATTTGTGTGACCCTTTAACTTTGCCTCTGGCTTCATCACCAGGACTCCAGTTAGATTTATCTAATTCTTATTCCCATCAGCCTTGGCAGCCCTGCTAGATTCTCCTTAATGTAATGGCTATGTCCACACTCATGTCATAAAATATTTAAAGGACATTTAAAAGGGAATCAATCTCTGTACAGATAGGTTTTATCACATCTTCACAGGCTATCTTTGTCTCCACTAACACACTTAAACACTTGTTCATTGATCTCTCATGTAGAAGAGGCTAAAACGTCTGCCTGCAGCTTCATGTGAGAGGAAACCATTGATGAACATGGAGATCTCCTGGGCAACAGCTTTCCTGCTGCACATGTAAGCAGCAGCATGACAATAATTAAGTGAAGAACCAGTGTTACAGCAGCTAAACATGAAGTCTCCACCATTTATTACTTTACGAAGCAAAACCAGGTGTTCTCCATCAGGAGTGATGTTTTTTGTCACGCATGGCCAGAAATGACCAATCAGGGATGGACCATTGTGCCCTCAAGGAAGCGAGTTCCCTTTACATAACCAATTTCAAGGCTAATCACACCTTCAGTTTTAATGTCACAAAGTTGTCCTGCTCAGTGCGTTTACATGCAGCTTGAGAAATTGGACTATAAGCTAAGTCAGAACAAGATCAGACTATCAAAATGCATGTAAACAGCTGAGTCAGACTGAGAATGGACTAAGCATAGGTCCTTTGACACATGTAGATAATGAAATTGCTATCAGACTACAGTTGGATTCCACAGGACTCGACAGGTCTTGGCATGCCTCGGTGTTCAGATTGGGAACAGATTGTAGAAGGAGGAAGTAGATGACCATGATTAAAAAAAAAGGTTGCTGCGCCCCAACACCACAAACTAAAACCATTTCTGTGTTCCAAATCAGGCAAATGTATGTACACTTACATAAAATGCTCTGTGTTCACTCTGCACTTAATGGAACAGTGCACAGAATGGTACAGGGTAGTGCTGTCCTAAATTCAACACTGTGGCTTTGTACTTACCAGAAACTACAATTGCTTTTCACAGATGTTTTTCTTTCTTTTTTTTTTTTACTTTATACTTTCAGAAACATATGCAACATACAATAAATAAACACAGTACAATACCTGTAACACCTCCCATTCCACCCCTGAGGCTAAGGGGCCATTTACACAACAACGGTTTTAGGGTGAAATGCAAAAGTTTTGTTGTGTTTCAGCCCCGCATTTCAGCTGACCTAAAACGCAAACTTTTGAAAACGGCCTCCAGAGTGGGATTTTTCTGAAACGCTGCTGCCACTGTTGCCGTATAAACAGTAAGCCCGCGTTTTTTTGTGAAAATAATGACGTCACTCCCCGCTCCGCGCAAGCACAAACAACAGTCCAGTAGTATGGTTGTTCCTATTATCGTGGACTACCGTGTTGTGCACGTACTGCTGAATCTGCTGAATGTCTTTCTACAAAATGTGCTCAACTTCTGCACTTAGTATTTCCTAACATACCAGATGATCAGCTCAACTCTACTTTGGTGGAGATCTCCCAAAAGGGGCTTCTGGACAAGACAGTTATAGCGCCACCTACAGGCCTGGCATGCTTACTACAGCGTTTTCAGTCCGTCAGCGTTTCCATGTGAACGCATATTTTTTTTATTGCGTTTTAGCGTTTTTAGATGAAACTCTATGTAAACGGGGCCTTAAAGAGACACACACACACACACACACACACACTAGGACTTTAAAAAAAACAAAACAAGTTTGACCGACTTTCAAATGACCCATGATAAGTTTCAATAAATTCAACCAACCCCATTTTAAAAAATCTGCCCACTCCCTTTGATCACCACAGCACAACCTCATTGTTATTTGATTTACTTAACAACCCGTCTAGCGGAGAGAGCTCTGACTGCTCTAAAATGGAAACATAACAAGGTAAAACTGAAAGTCAAGCCAAATAGCCCGTCTTAAATTCTGAGATTATTTGCCAGAAACACAAGTAATGAATTTAGCTTCTAATTTATTTTTGTTTTTTACATTATTTTCTAAAATGTCTGCTATAGTAGACAGAAGTTGGACAAAAAGTAAGCCTTTAATTTTCAGTTCTTTTTTGAAGCTTTTTCTCAGTTTTTTCAGAAAGGACAGGACACAAGAGTGGTTAGAGCGTGAGAGTGGGAGGCGGCTTACAGGAAAGAAGCCACAGGTTGGGTTTGAGCCTGGGCCACCAGTTCAAGAGTCAAGTTCATGATGCATATAAAATGGATTCTGGGAAATTAGGAAAATTAAATTTTGGTCTAACTTCCAAAATAAATGTAAGAAGGCCCTGATCATCTCTCTTCGATGTAACACACACTTTAGAAAACTGTTCAACATTGAGCATGGTCAGCAATAAACATTGATGACAAGATTTTGTCTTTTCTGACTTTAGCGTCAGACTTTAAGAACAAAACAAAACAAAACTTAGAAGAGGCACAGAATAAGGAAAAGTCAGATCACGTTTATTTTTTGTTGACCGGGTCTCGAAGTTTATTCTTTTCCGTGACCCTAATCAAGAGGATTAAGAAGGAGCTTCAGATTTCATAAGATTTTAATAATAAAACAGTCATTAATTCACTGTTTTGCATTTAGATTACACACAGTTTATGCAGACTGACAGTCCTCTCTTCTCTTACACAACCATCTGCCAGCTTTTGTTTTCCTCTTATTTACATGAGACCTCCTCTGCTCCTCAAAGGTCTCCTTGTTTGTCTTCGTGCTCGACGGCCACGCACAAAGCCAGACATGACCTCTGACCCCAGCCTTAGACACTGACGCAGAAAGCGGGGGCCGAGTGTTCATTGTGACTCCTTTCCTCATGTTCATTAATTATGTATAATGCATACGCTGTCGTCTTCAGGCCCTGTCCCACACACTGATCCGCAGACTGTCACTCTCGGTGTGAAAAAGCCTCTGGCTCGGAGCTCTCGCGGTGCTGAGTTTCATTTCTCCAAGGATGCCGTGACATTCCCAAAGGAGATTCCATTCCCCCGTAAACAATCCTGGCATTGACAGAGTCACTGATTAGTGAGTTGCCAGGGTTTTCCCACAAAGGCCCAGCGGAGGATAATGAGAGCGGATCGAGAAAACCAGAGCTCTCATTCAGGACTTTTGTTGGCAACATTTTGTGTGAAACTACTTGGAAGCTTTTGGGGAAGCTGAAAGTTTGGCTAAACAGCTCAACAATTGTAGAGACACTGAAGGCACCCAGGAAGCACAGGAAGCAGCTTTTACAGATATGTGTCTTATGTTTTCTCTCAGCACTTTAAACTCCTTTTTTTCTGTGAGCTATAACAGGAAGGTGATGCTGAATATGTGGTGCTGCAAAAATTAGTGCTGTCTCTTTGCTCTGAGCAGCTTTTATTTGGTGAACAGGGGAAAGATGAATTTTATTGATCTTTTTGGGGGAATCGGGTCATTACTGCAAGAAACAGAGCCGGTAGAGAACATTATAGGAAGATTATAGAATGTTAAAATAGAGATGAGGAACTGGACAGAAATAAAAAAGATTTTTTTTAGCTGAAGCATCTTCACTACGTTTGGATTTCTGGTTTGATTAAAGAGAAATGTGTTTGGAAATAATTTAGGGCTGTGATGTGTTTATTTCTCTGCATGTGAGGAGGTGTTTGTGAGGCTGTTAAAACAGAGTGTGTATTAAGAGATGAGAGCGTCAGACTTCCCTGATGGTCTTTGGTGGTTTGAGTGCGTAAAGTGACTTCTGTCTCAAGCTGTATTCAAACATGCACACGACTTCCTGAATATTTCATTCCAGCAGCGTGTGTGAATGCAGAGAGCAGAAGTTTACTCTGATTTTAACCTCAGTGTACAGTATGTTCTCTTTCCATTCTGGTTTGAGTGCATAGAGTGAGTGTTATCTGAAGCTGTATTCAAACATGTACACCACTCCTTAAGACCTGCTGAATTTTTGATTCAAGCAGCATATGTGAAAGCAAAGAGAAAAAGTTTACTGTGACCTCTCCCTCAGAAATATGTTCTTGTCCGCATTTTCAACCCAAAATAGAATTTCTGATTTAAAGAGGTGGCCCAAACCACAAATATCTGTAATAGCACTTTTATAAATCGCGACAAAGGAAGCTAAATCGTAGAATAGAAGAATTGTGGGGTATGGAAGAATTGAACATGCAATTTGAAGTTGACCGTCCAGAGCAACGATAGATATTTGGCTTTGTAGGATGTGCATGTACTTGAAAATTGATACCTCACTTGCTAGCTTGTAGCATAGCAAGTGATGTTGAATTAGCCGTGCGATTCATTCCATGTGGCCTTGTGAAAAAGGTGTTTAACAACTTTTATGCCGCCGAGGTCAAACGTTTTATTCAAATTAAGTTAATCATCAATACGCAACTGTACGATTCTTTTCATGCGGACAGTTTTTGATCACAAGGGTCATTAGCAAAACCGCTCTTCTATTTTTCTTGTCTTTTCTCAGTCTTACTCACCTCACCAACAAATTATGGAATTTTGAATCTAATGAAAATAAATAGGGATGTCCCGATATTACATTTTCACTTCTGATACCATACGATACCGATACTGCAGCATTGAGTATTGGCCGATACCGATATTAATCAGATACAATATCAGCATTAAACATGCATACTTTTATTACTTATTTTGTAGTATGTCATGTTAGAAAAGGCTTGATTAAGTGATATTATTCAAACAAAGAACAGTAATCAGCAACAGTAGGTATGAGGAAAAACTGACCCATTTATTATTAGCCAATGTGTAACAGAAACTGCTTGTATCAGAGATTTTAGATGCATTCCGATACAATACCGATACTTATTATTTTGCTGATATCGGACCAATATCCGATATCAATATCTGATTGGGACACCTCTAAAAATGAAACCCCAATTTATGGTAGAATCATCTTCTTTTATGACAACAAGTTGACTTGATTACTCCACAGACCAGGGGTGGCCAACCCACAGCTCACGAGCTGCATCCAGCTCTTTGCCTTTGACAGTGCAGCTTTGCAATCCATTCAGGCAAAAAACAATTCGTTGTTATGAGTAATGGTGTGCAGATCAATCTAAAGTAGTGATATATTGAATCAGTATTGATAAGTACTAAAGTGATGAAATTGATACTTAAGTTTCAGTTTCTTTTCTCTATGTGCTCTCCTCTCACTCACTTCACTCTTGTGCACTCCGCCCCCTCCTCCCCTGCTCTACTGTGTGTGTTGCTGCTCAGCCACATCACTCAGTTTGTTCAGAAAACAAATAAGATACTCTGGCAACTCTACATATATTTTAAAACGTGTAAAAACACACCCAAAAGACAAGTTCGTAACAAGGTCAGTATGAGAGAGGGAGAGACTGTGTGTGTATCTGTTCATGGGTATTCAGTTGTGTTTGAGGTGAAGAAATCTGGCTTTTAAATTTTGTGGATTTTATTGAGAGGTGCGTTTGTAAGACCATAGAACATACACAGGCAATATTAACAGGTAAAACAAAGCTAGATGTTTCACTCAGGTTTTTTTTTTAAAAAGGCTAACTAGTTTGGGAATTATATATATTCTCACAAGGCATAAAATGTTTCCCGTGTATCTAATCAACACTACATATGCAGTAGAAACCAGTCTCGACATGTACTTTCCATCAGCCTGTATTTTATCAGTCTCTCAGAATATGATACGTGTGTGAGTATTTTGAGTGGCCAAACCTGTTCTGTAGCTTTTTGAGTGACTGTGATAAAAAAAGCCTCAGGGTTAAACTTTAAACCCTTCATGTTTGATATATTTGTTTTACGAGGCAGTGTGTCACATGTTCAAAGTGAGACAGATTTGACCTGCATTGGAAGAAGTTAAAGCCCCTCTCCTGTTCATATCAAAGAGGATTTTTTTTAAATCCAGTACCTCATAAATCCAATCCCAATCCATAAAGGATGTTTTGTTGACCATTTTTTAATATAGCTGAAAGTCTTACCCTGCTGTGTCCTTCTCATGTCATCTGCCTGTGCTGTAAGCTCTTCCTGTTTGTTCACGGTGTAGCCTGGTTTTTATTTTTCCAGGCCGAGCCCCTGATCTTCACCGTGATCTAAAGCCCCCAGGCTGCAGGCTCCAAAGGCCCAGAGAGGCACATCCCCCCTGAAGGGGAGTCATAATAGGTCATACTTCAAAAACCGTTTACTGGTCACCCATTTTTCCCCAACACCCTTCCCCCTTTCCCCACTTTCCCATTCTACTAATTAGGTTGATGGGTGTCATGTTGTCTCCATGCATTAAGGTCACATTCACCTATTTGGTTACAATAGCTGTCAATAATCCTGTACATGTACATCCTCATCTGAATACTGCACATAAATCTCATTATTTTTACATGCTACAATCAGGGTTAGGACATGAAAAGGTGCACAGAGACATTCAGCATTCTTCAGTACATCAGTGCTTCCTAAAACCCTGCTCTGATGGTGTCAGCAACATGTGAGGGCGCTGAACATTAAATTAAAATTAAAATTAAATTAAATGCACAGTGGCTAATCTTAATCCATAAATTAGAAAATAAAATTAAAAGTTATGTACAATGATAAGCTAGAAAAGTTTTACACTGTACATTTAGTTAGCTTACAAAATGTGACAGACATATTAGTTCAGGGCTAACCATCACAGCCCTGTTGTCATGAAGTGTGCTCCGACATCCTTATCCATGTCTGGATCACACAATTACTCACAAAGTCCAACTCTTTAGCCCTCAAAGAGCCATAAGATAGTAAAGTATTCACACTCTAGCCCCAACGCAAAATCCTGTTCACATTTTTGCTGTTTTAGCTAGCAAAGAGTTTTCCTGTTCACATGGAATTACCTTTTTTCTAATCCTGCTCCAATATCAGCCATCAGTACAAAACACTGTTAACTTTGTTTTATTACGAAAGCCACGAGGAGCCATCAGTAACAAAATCACTTAAAAAATTCTTAAAAGTCCTGAAAAGTTTGGCTTGTTTTTTCCTTAAAGAGAGGATATTACACTTAGAGATGCACGATATATAGGTATCAATATTGGTATCCGCTGATGTTGGTCATTTTTTGACATATTGGTATCGGCCAATGTGTAAAAGTAGGCTGATATTTACTCATTAGCCATTTTCAGAACATCTTGAACGATCTTTCAAGAGCCAAATGATATTGTTTTCTATGACTATTTAAACACCAAAACCACCTAAGAAGAGTGGACCCTCTTCGTCTCAGATTTTCTTTTTTTTACCAGTATTGATATTGGTAATTATTGGTTATTGGCAATAAGAGTAATAATCATATTAGCTATCAGTATCGGCCAAGATTTTCATAACGGTGCATCCCTCATAACGCTTTTTCATATTTTAAACATGGACGTAGAGTAAGAATGCTGGATGTTGATACTTAACGTGTGCTACTTGTTATGCTGTGGAAATCCCTGAATCTGTATGAACTACTAAAAAACGGTCAGCGAGATCTTCGAAAGACCTGTGTGAGATCCTACAGTCCCTAAAACAGTAAGGCCATCGCTGGTTCCCTGGTTCATGCCATTTTGTAGAGGTTAACCTCAAACACCGAGGTCTGCCCATGGTGCTATTCTCAGGGGGATGGCCAATCAGAGGGAAGGGGGTTTGTGGAGTGAAAGAGACAGCCTTTGTAGCCTTAAAGAGACAGCAGCGAAAACAGAGCCTCTCAGGTAGAGAGGTTTTTCTAACGACCTTAAAAGACCTAAGAAAAATAGAGATAAAAAAAAATCTTTTAATCATTCAGTTACTATAGGGATAAAATAGGGACAGTATAAACCCCTCTAAAAGCACAATACCCCCTCTTTAATCTGTAAAAATGGACCCTGAAGTCTCAAATGGCAGTATGAGCATGGCCTTTCAGTGAGCCTCACTGAGACCTTCAGTGCCAGTTCGTCTTGGGTCATAGCCTTCTATAGCATCTTTTAGAAGCATGAAAAGGCTCACCAACCGATGTACATTGAATTTGTTCACATAAAGAGCCCCTTGATCCTGACACAGTGATGTTCCTGTTCCCTATGCATGTCTGAAACATCATGTGATTAATGTTTATACACTGAGCAGTTCTGGTTGAGCAGCAGTTTGACTTCATTGTAACAACAGAGCGAGGGTGTTTGGCAGCAGCCAGAGCCGTTCACTTCCTTATCGTGTGGCAGAGAGCATTAAAATGTCTGCTCAGTGAAGCGGATTGACTCTCCCTCTCGCTCTTTATGTCTGTGTCCCCCTCTGAAAGAACCACAAGTTATCTGTTCAGCTGCAGGCCTCAGACCCAGTTTTTATTTTTCTCCACACAGCGTTCGTTTATTTTCTAAAGGAGCATCCTGAGAGTTCTTCAAATTGGCGGTCTGTGTTTATTTGCATGACTCTTCACTTCATAACATCATCATCAACAGTGACTCAGGTCTATTCACAACTGAGAGATAATTTAGGAGACCAAGCATGTCTGAGTGTGTGTATGATGAGATATTTCATGGACTGAGTGACTGGAATAAACGTTAACTATTTGCTTGATAAAAAAAAAAAAAAAATCTAGATTTGGTTGAAGTGACAGTACATGAGGGGGGAGGTTGTAATCTTAATGTTTGGTTAACATCTGAAAAGAGAAACGGGGATAAATGGCTTTTTTTTAGCCAATCAAACTCACCAACCTTATAGATCAAAATAAACAGGTGTGCTTTATTCTAACACCACAGTTTGTCAAACACCAACAGTGTCTCAACATGTGCAAAGAAAGCTGCTGTTTTTCTCTCATTGGTCAGCTCAAATTAATTAATCCCACAAACAAGGGTGTGACGGAAGATGTATTTTGCGGATATTAAAGATGATCTTTTTCTCTACAACTTCAAACTCCAACTTCAAATATGAGACTTCTGGCTGCAAACACAGCTCTGAGCCTTCACCCATATCTCCATTTCTCTGCTCTTATAGTGAGACTGGTGTTCCTCCTGTTCTTCCTTGTTAAAGAAACAATCAGAGCGAGGGAACATAAAAAGAAAATGCCAGCTCACTCACTAACTGTCACATAAAGTCAAGTATTAACAACGCTTCATCACCGTGGTGGAAAGTCTGATTGGAAAAATGGAGGATTTACCACACAGTAGACTGGCTTACTAATAGGCTGAACTGTGATGGTAGGCATAGTTAAACAGGAAAGGAACACACAGATGACTTATGTTTGAATACACAATACCTGGCCACAATAATGACAAAACTTTGATGATGAAATAACTGACATATAGTAAAAAACAAATACAATGTCGAATTAACTGTATGATAAGTTTTAACTACAGAAAAACCAAGTGTACTGGATTAGTTTCACTGATATGAAATATTGACATGATTTGGGCTCTGTGTGAATGAAATATTAACTACAGAATAAACACTATAATAAATACACATTTTGTTCTTGACAGGCAGTTTAAAGTTGTCCGTAAACCTAAATATTGGTGTAATTCCCATTGATACAATTACAATTTAAAGTTTTCTCTTAACTCCCTCAATTTTCTTTAATAACTTGCCCCATTGCCCAGAGACACAAATCTTGCGAAAAGCACAGTTCCCCTCAAAAGCCACTCTAGCCTGTTGTCCTGAAACAAAGACTAGGTTAACTCCGCATGGTGAGGCCAGTTGTGCTGATTGGGACAGTGCTAGCTTGCTGGTACATATATTCCCTGGAATCATGTGACAGAGTATTTTACAGTTGACCAAATAAATACATTCAAATTTGGCCATTCACTCATATAATTTACTTCATTTTCAAAAATTGTACCGCACAGTTTCTGCCACCCTTGCACTTAAGTAACCTGACACGCCAGACGGACAGTTTCATATATCCACCACAGAAACATTTCACTAGTCCATCTGGGTAGCAGCTCTTTGGATTTGTTTTCAGAGGCGGGACCTTTAAAAAAATCAGCAGCTGGTGATTGGATGACTGTTCTGATTGACACACTCACCATAGACCAATCCACATCAAGCCACGGTATGACGTAGCTTATGTTTGCCGCTGCTGCTGAGAAACAATAGATGAACAATTACAGGAACACGGAAAACAGCTATGATAATGCCGTTAGACAACTGCTGCCGTTTTTGTAAAGTTAACTTAAGAATCAGAGCAAATCTGACAAGTACAAAAGTCTGCTGACGTCACGTCTGCTTGTCACTTCCACTGCTCCCACAACTTCTGCAGCTCTGCCCTGATTGGGCCGGTTAGAATTTAGCAGAGTGAATTTGTTGGTCAGTGGAGCCCGGCAAGATGGATCTCTAGGATTTCAGAAACTGAATTAGGCAAGTCCATCTGACTTTTCTGTTGTTGTTGTTTTTTTTAACAGCAAAGCTTAACATGTTCACAGCCTGGTTCAAAACAGTTAGGGTCTGAATAGCTCATTGAATAACACAATGTATGGGTGAAATTTTTTAAACAACTTTTCATTTTCTAAGTTATAAAACATATGAGTATTGCCCATGCAAAGACACAGCTTACTTGGCTGACAGGTGAATATCCTATCGCTGACTGCAAAGAGGATAAAGGCCCAGCTCTTTTCCTCATCCAAACTTGAATGACGCCAGGTTGAGTTCAGCATTTCCAATTTGGTCCTCCATCTACAAGTGGCTTCAAAACTCTGCATCAGAAACAAATGGATGATGTCACGGATATCTTGTCCTTACAGTGTATTGAGCTACAGTGTACTTGTCTCCTCACGTCTTTGTGTAGTAATTCACTTGCGCTATTGAGTTTATTTGTGTTTGTGAATTCACCTTGGGCCATTTAACACGCTGAAAGCAAGCATGTAGTCTGTTATGTGTTCTCTGTCATTGAACTGGGCATTGTTTCTGAAGTAGCTTATGCATTCCACCTAGGTGAGCGCAGCTCTCTCTGCAGACTGGACGCAGACACCTTTGCTTGTCTCAGCACAACTTTTTCTTCTTTGCCGCCTTCTGGGCCTTGAAAGGGGCCACCACATCTTGTAACTCCTTTTACAACTGTCCAACATCATCCTGCTGTCAGCCCCTCCTTCAGCCAGTTGACTTCCAATCATGTCATCTCCATTCATGACATCATTCATTCATTAATTCATGACTCACTAAGTTGTGATGTAATGAGTGAAACTGGCACAGTCCAGCTGAAAGACTTTGCTGATGGATTGAAGTTTTACTAGTTTATAAAGAGAAACAGAAAATAATACTGACTCTAAAAAAGGACACCATCAGCAAAAAGAATCTCAGTATTAATATATGGTATTTAATCTATATGGTAATTTTTAAAGCCTGTTACCTCTGCCGCCAGGTCAGAGTGAGGAAAGGTGGATTGAGTTAAACTCGTCTGTGTAGAGCTGCAGACTAATGTGTTGATTCTCACTGGCATCAGCTGTGCTCTTTATACCTCAGGGGGTCAATTCACGGGTCAATCAACAATAATTTAATGTAGATAGTAGAATAGTTTAGTGAAGCATCAACGTCTGTCTGACACAGACTGCCCAGTTCATGTTTCATTTTACACTCAGACTCTGAAGTGAAGAGCTGCTCAGTTTAAAAGTATCAGGCTGCGATACCCAACACCGCTTCCACACACATACACACACACACTTTGTGTTCATTTTATGAAGGTGAATTGCATTAACAAGGTCACTCTCCTGATACGCGGTCTCTGGAGGCTGCAGATGCTACACCTTAGTGAAGGGGTCAGATGACACAAAGAGGCAGTTAAAAAAACACACAAACCCTATGTCACTTATTGATTTTGTCTTTAGTTTGTTCAGGGACAGTTAGCTGCAGACTGCCTGTCTCTAGCAGTGCGTTGTGAAACGTGTGGACATCAATACGGGACAGTAGCCTAATGACCATGGTGCCTGTATACAATCATTTGGGATTATGGTGGACTGGACAGATGAAGCAGCAGCTGGGAAATCACTGGAGAGAATAATCGATGATATTACAGTGTTTTGTTGCAGTTAATGGATATAACACAGTGCATGTGATATCTTCTTATAAGTGAAAGCCCAGATCATGCCAAAAATAAGAATACTTTTGTTATTGCAGTTACATTGAAATTTTGGAAAACTTTATTTATTGTGGAAAACTTAAGTTACTTATTTTTTAAGTTTTCATTTAACTTTATAAAACATGCTGCTAAGACTGGGAGCTGTCTAATAAACTCATGTTTAAAGGTATTTGTATGAAGTTAAGTGTTAGAGTTTTTATTGTTCAAAATTTTGACAACAATATTTTCACTTTGACTGCAAATTAACATAGGCGTCAAATATCAGTTATCGGCCTCCTTGACCACAAATAATCAGTATCGGCCCAGAAAAATCCATATCGGTCTATCTCTACCTGAAATGCCTTCTCCCTGTTGCGAAAACCTACTTGTGTGAGTCTGGCTCATCTAGACAAATATGATAGTTATTGAAAAGTGAATAAGAGTTGGAAAATAGAATCTTAAAGTTGACATTTCTTTACATATTTTGAAACATTGTCTGTTTCCAAAAGGGTTCCCAGCCAGGAGCAAATGGTTTTTGAGTGCCTTGGCATAGAAAAGTTTGGGAAACCCTGATTTATTTTGACAGGGACCATGCAAAACAAAACTTTCAAACCAGGGTTAGCTATGAAGCAAATTTTTATCTTTGGTCCCTGGGAAGGGGATTTGGAAACAAACATACTTGCATTTAAAACAGTACATACCCAACAACAGTATATCATTAATAAAAACACTTTTTAATTACATTTCATTGCCTCTAGTTTGATGCAGTCAGGGATTAAATCAATGATCACATGATTGTTTTTTCTTCAGCTAGACTTGATGAAGATCATCAAGATCCTGTGCTATTTTCATAATGGACTGTTTTGCTTCTGCATGTGCTTTTTGTCCTTCCGTCAGTGTGGAGTCATCTTTTTCACCATCTTTTTCTGAAAGAAGTTTGAGTTTGGCTGTGTTGCCAATCATCCTTGCCACAGAGAGGTTGTTGTCTTGCTGTTTTCATGTAAGTAAACTTGACATCCTGACATAATTTATGTCCTGCTGTTTTCTCTGTGTCAGCATGACATCTGAGGTTAAAGTGAAAAAAAAAACAAAACAAAAAAAAAAACATCAGGTCTAGCACGACTATTTCTTGCCTGTGCTGGGCTATGGTAGGAGCAATGCAGCAGTACACCTAGTGTCTGCATTGTCTACCCGTCCTTGTGCCCTTGCAAGAGAAACCTCACCATGCCGAGGCTCACCTTTTCCAACTGTGACACTGCGGAGGAAGTACATCGTGATTGGGTATAATATGCAGCACACACAGGTCGATTTTGGGTTGAATGGTCGTTGGGTGTAAGACAGATGTGTGAGAAGTAAACACCAGTTTCTCTCTGCTTCATAAGCCTCCCTCACTGACATTTTTAAGCCAGCTACTGTGAGACTACACCCACAACATTTTTCCCAGAGCTGTAATAAAGCTTTGATTTCCCATTTTCCCCAAGTGTGTTTCAGCAAATCATCACATGCTTAACAACAGACATCCTTTGAAACATCTCTGACTTTGATTGGCAGTAAAAAAAAAAAAAAGAGTCTGATTGGCTGTCAAGGCATGAGTGGGCCAGTGATGGGTCAGTAAACTTGCCCTGTAAAAATTTGGGGCCATGGGTTATGTGTGGCCCTGGTGTGTGGTCAGTACTTTACTGCAGGAAGTGGAGTCTGTCTTCAGCCACAGATCCAAACAAAAAAGTGCTTATATGACACCAGGATGCTGAGCAGACTGCCTTGTCATGGCTTTAATTCCTGTAAAGCTCTAAATTACCTCATGAATATTCACCACGGACAGATGTAAGGTCATTTCCTGTCAGTACGGTCAGTTTCATGCTGTCCTGCTCGGTGAGCAGAATAATGAGGAAGTGTGAGGAAACAGAGACGAGGTGTTCAGAGTGGGGAGAGTGTGATGACAGGCCTTCAGCAGGGCTTGTTTTCACCTGACTCATCCGTCTGATAAGATCATTTCAGCATACAGATGTTATAAAAAACACATGCTCGTGAAAAATGAGTCCAACAGTCACAGAATCTTTGCTCATGAAAACACCTTTCCAGTGTGAGAGTGTGAACCCAGAACGGGCTGCTTGTCCCCTCTCTGAACCGTCTCTGATACATTTCTGCAGCGTCTTTCAAAAGTTTTCAAACTCTTGATAAGAGGAGCTCTGCAGGGGAAGCAGTTTTACTTCTCAAACTTTCAGAGCATTTCTTATTTATATTTCCTCATGTGAAGAGGAGGAGCTGTGTGTCTTTAAGTGGACATCCACTCCTCCTTCTCTAAAGGTCTAAGCAGTGCGTGGCCACCTCAGCAGGTAGATAAATGATTCATTCAGAAAAAAAAAAAAACTGTAAAGGAACTGCTAATGGAGCTTGTCTTTCATGCTTTCCTACCAGAGCTAGTGTTTGCTCTGTCACGAAAACTGACAATTGTCCCCAAAGTGCAGTTATTCTAGAAATTAAGCAAAATGACAGTTGCTATAAAAATCTACCAACTTTATTCAGCTTTAAATTGTCCCTATGAATGATTAAGTCCCCAAATATATTATTTTGCAGGAAAAACTGGAGAGGATAAAAGCTGGAACATAGTGCTGTGTTTCACCTAATAAAAGGGACAATGTGAAAAGGATGTTGAGTGAAATTAGATTAATTTTTAATTTAAAGCTGAATTTTTTTAAATGTTTTTTTTGGCTGGCTAAAATGTCCTCTCTTTATTAACAATCTCCTGCTTGTTGTTTCACTGCTTTTGGCTGCTGACTAAGTTTACATCAATTTTCACTCCCTACTTGAGCCAAGACCAGAAAATTACATTTACAGGTTTTGTTTGGTCCTCCCTGAAATGATCAAGTTTAATGATCAAAACTTCCCAAAAATTCTAACTTTTTACCCTAACATTTTTCTGAAACAAGATGAGAACAAAAAAAATGTGTGCTGATGTTTTAATGATACTACAGTAGCTAGTTGGTATTAGAATTACCGTGCTGTTTAAAAACAGGGAAAAAAACCCACATTTTTTTTAAACCTTTTTTGTCTTGGGGCTTCTCTTACCATCACAGTCAAAGTTTTTGGGTGTCGTGTATAAAATAGATGGAATCAAGTGTCTGTGGATGTCTAGTATGATGCCATATCGGCTGTAATCCACATATTTACCTCCGCCAAGGAGGTTATGTTTTTGGTAGAGTTAGTCTGTTTGTCTGTGAACAACATGACTCAAAAACTAACGAACGGATCTTGATAAAATTTTCAGGAAATGTTTAAAATGGGATAAGAAAGAAGTGATTAAATTCTGGAGGTGATCCGGATCACCGTCTGGCTCTAGGATTTTTTTTAAAGGATTCTTTATCATTGTGAGATAGGGCTGTTTTCACCATATGTGTATAGAACTCCACGATAAATGTTTGGATTGCTTTGCAAAACAATACAAGACAAGGTCACCATAATTTCTGACAGATGTAAAAGTACGATCCAGATCCAGATCCTGGCAATATTCTTGATACTAAGATCTGGAATATGAAATATGTGCTGGGTCATCATCATTTTCAACAATGTCAGGTAACAAATTATTGTACAAACCTGCAACTAACACCAAAATGTAGCAGACAGTCTGCTGAAAGGGAGTATAACATTAAAGTAGGACTAAAGTGTTGATGACAATCACAATATGCTTGGCAGAGGTCTGCGCTCTCTGAGGGCTTTTCTAGTTTTCTAATAAAGTCCTTAGAAATCCATATTTACTGACAATCTCATATGAAATCTTAATGACCTGTAACTAGGCGTAGGTGCCAAATTAGGTACTTTTATTGGTACCAACTGAATTCTGCCTGTAAAACCAAGTGTCATTTCACATGAAAATCAAATGGTACCATGGTCCTAAAAGCATCCTTGTGACTGTGAGGGAGAGGAAAATAGGCCATTTTCCAATGCAAGTTTATATACTGAGAAATAAATATATAACATTAAAAAACATGGAGATTTTATTGTTGGAAAAATAAACCTTTATTTCCACATACACACACGCAATAGAACAAAAAATAGTACCATTGAGTACTGGTACTGATTGCCAGGTACTAGGTGTTGTTACTTTGTCATTTCAAATGTGAAAAGTACCCGTCCCTACTTGTAGTATTTTTACGAGTCATCGCTGTCATATTTTTTCCTGCTTCTTGACTGTGAGGTACAAACCTCATAAAATGTTTTTTTTTATTCTTACAAACACCCTTGATTATTCTGGTTTAACAGGTTCAGTTTTTGTGGGAGGTGATCAGTCCTTAATCTCATGGGACCTTTATGACCCAACAGGTGTGTATCATGTCTGTGGTGAGGGAGCATTAGGTTGAACATAAAAGACCTTCCCTTCCCCAGTTTCTTCAAATAGCATGCAGCGTTGGTTTGCTTTGAAGAGCAGGGTGTTATGGAGTGAAAGGCTTTGTTCCTAACAGCTGTGAAAGAGAAAGCACCATGCACCACCTGCCATGTTTTATTACCATGGCTCAACTTTGACCTCAGACTGGCTCGACCTCTGTGGGCTGTGTCCAGGGGCAGTCTGGTGAGCAGGAGGTGGCTTTATGTCCTTAAATATGATTATAGGCCTTTAACTGTGTGCTGCCATGAACAGGTAGTGGCTTAGAAAGAAAAATACCTCATTACAGAAAATCAAGAGGCCAACAAAGATTTTAATCACTGAGGTCAGCTTTGAAACAGTGATGTAATGATGTTTGTTACCATAAATCAAATCACACACTGAATCCATCAAATGACTACAGTGTTCATTATATTTTCATGTCTTCCTACATTTAGGTACTGTTAGCTATTGATGAACAGCCAGGCTGTTTTCTCTCTCAGGATCGCCATCTTTCCTCCCTTACCCCTATTTTACTTGATTAAAAAAAACTTCATGACTTACATTGAGCTTTTCTAAATTCTCTTAAATGCTGCAAGGAAATATAACATGCAAATAAAGTAGGGATGGATAGGAGTAGTCAAGTACTTGAGTACTCGAGTAACAGTTTTTTACTGCACACCTGTGCAAGCGCTTCTTTGGCTACATAACCTGAACACATACAGCGTTACATGTGTGACCCTATTCTTGCTGCTCAATTCTATTATGATTTTTTGGGTGCCAATTTGATCTAAAGGGGACATATCATGCTGATCCGTGATTTAATACTTACATATAAAATAATTAAGTTGAAAACAAGACCTTTCATCCCCTGAATTTTCAAAAAATGAGATATTGTATTTCTTCTGATATACTAGAACGAGATTTGATGCCTCTGAAAATAGGTCATTGACATTTGGCTTCAAGATTTCGACCTTCATGATGACATGAGGATCTTCTCTTTTTATTGGAGTAATCTGATAAAGCAGCTCCTCCTCTGTGATGTCAGTTAGTCACTCAACCGCCACCGAGGGATACACCCACCAAGAGCCGAGTATAAATACAGCTCCCTACTAGCTCTGGCTAACTTGACTGAGTGGTAACATAGTGATGAACTGACGGTAGAGGCGATCTTTAGACTGCACTTTCAGCATGATGGATAAAACAAACAGAGAAAAGTGAAGGAGCAGGATGGAGCCCTGTTAAAGGACTCGGTCACACTGGCCAATCGTGCCGTGCCTAAGCACGCTTCAGCCGTAAAGCACGTTTGGAATGGCCAGTGTGACCGCAACTGTGCCGTACTCAAGCACGATTCCCTTCCGTGCTTCGGCACGGTTTACTTCATGCACGAGCACAAGCACATGGACAGCGCGTGCGATCCATTACGTATAATCACCGCGAGCGCATCTCTCGACAGTCATTTTAAACAAAGCTGGGGTGCTGGAGGGCTTTGTCGGGCGAAAACGACTTAATATAAGTCCAAAAGTCCCTAAAGTTGTAGCAGTGCTCTCTATGTCTCATTGTGCTGACTCTGATGAGATCGCGCTTCATGTAAACGAATGCTTCACGATGACGTAGGCGGGCTGTGCGCGTATCTGATACCCGCTTAAGTCTGGTTCACATTGGGGTAGTGTGACCGCCGGCCGTACTCTCCAGCTGGGGATCAGCGCTGCAGGGGGGCAATCGTGCTTAAGCACGGCACGTTTTGGATGGCCAGTGTGACCACGTCCATAGAAATAGTTTTTTGGTGAAGTCTGCCTATATTTCCATGTATAAACTATACATGTTACAGTACCGGTTTGACTCACCACACTGAAGCGTCCTGAGATGATCTGTGTCGAGGTGGATTTTCTTCCTCCCGAGCTGCAGAACCGTCTGGGTCTGACTCAGGGTCCAATACAAAAGGACGTATCCTACACTCTGCCATTTTATTAGTGCTATCAATGCCTTACGGTGAAGTTTTGGCAAACAGCAAACTCGCTCGGTCTGCTCCATTCAATGTGGTGATTTTGTAAATACTGCCATGCAGCAAAAACCGCCCCCTGGCTCTACCCCCTCCGCCCCTCTGATAGAACTGACCAATCAGAGCACAAAGGGCTGTGACGTTGCGAGGTTACTGGAGGTCATTCTCGAAACGGAGCGTTTCAAGGAGATCTTCAGAATGGCCTAAAATGAGGATATTGAGAACGTTATTGTGGGGCAATGAAGGAACTAAATGACTTGTACTGAGGGCAGAAATGCTTTAAGGCATCCTAGTCTGGCATAGTGAAAAGGAGAAACAAGCATGATATGTCCCCTTTAACAAAGAATCCCAATTTTGATATTGTCAAACAAAAAATCCCAAGGGTGAATTCTGGAGAACTTAATTTGAATCTTTTGCTTCTTGTGTTTGAGTCTTTTAAAGTGACAGGAGCTGCAGGTTCCCGTGTAGAAGCTTGCTGTTGAATAATGATGAAGCTCTTGCTAAGATGTCTGTTGGTGAAATCACAAGCTTTAGCCCGGGCACCAACTTTGAATTTCATTTTGGTTGGGTCAGTGACGCTCTCCTGCTGACAGAGAGGAGCATGAAGGAGTCATTCTCACTTCATTAGCCAGAGCAGGAAGAACGGTAATGAAGACGAGACATGCAGGGAGACATCCAATCAGTGAGCCTTGGGCTTGTGCTTGCAGGGTTTCTGTTGTTGCAAACGCTGTCAGAGATAATTGACAGGAGAGATGCCACACTTGGACAGAGGATTAGTTTCAGCTCAACCCGCCTGCATTTTCAGCAGGAGATTTATGAAGAAGGATCCCTGATAAATCACTTATTTATCAGTGTTTGGCACAGTGAGTCAGCATGGCGGGCTGAGGCCAGGGTGACGCCCTGTCCTCTCGTCTCCTTCTCTTCTCACACGGCGATGGTGACACGCCTCAACAGAGCGCGTCTCAGTCAGGCAGAGTTATTCCACGACTGCACAGATGCACTGCAGAGGCAATAAAGAGAGCAAATATGAAGCCCCCGTCTCGGTGAAGTTAGCTCTCCTCTCTGGCTGTCTTATCGTCTGTTTCCTGAGAGCCAAGTGATTACCATGCACAGCTGCTGCCAACTCAACATAGCAATTAAAATAATAGTTTCCAGTAAAGCCGTCAAGTGGATGTCAGATCTGAATAATTAAAAGTGCAGACACAGAAGCCGCTCCACTATTTTTACGATTACACTTGATTAGGCTTACAACCATTAACCAGCAACCTGAAGAGCTGAGTGCTTTGTTAACATGGACTTATCATCTGGAGACTTGTGCTTCCTTTGTATCAAGTTGTCTCCTTCATTTCTTTGATGCTTTGCTGTTGAAAGATTTGTAGAGGTACTTTTTTAGCTTTAGCATCAATTATTGTGAAACAGACTAGCACTCTTGTTATCATGCACTGAGGTGTGTTTGCTGAATACAACGTGAGATTAAATCGAGTTTTAAAACATTATTTACACTTTGACAAGCAGCTTAAAAAGTGAGAATGGAGTTCGAGTTGAGAAACAAAAAGCAAAATTGATGACAGTGGGAGTAAAGTGGGACAAAATATTGAGTGGCAATATATGCTCATCCTGACCAATGTGATAAAGTTATCAATACCCTGACACCATACATTGATATTTCAACTGAAAACGAAGGCGATTGACTTGCTATGTCAATACTTCCCGGCTCTTTGCAATGGCACTAATGACAGAAATGTTGCTCATGTGAATAGAAGTTGATTAGCAGAAAAAGAATTTGACAGCCGGGTGACAGAGAAAGAGGACAGCAGGATATTTCTGGTTCATGGTGAAAGAAGTTCAGAGATGTGCTAGACGCTTCAAAAGCCAAGAAGAGGAAGGAAAGAAAAAGAAAATCTTTCAGCTCTTTCTACTGAGAAGTCAAGCCTGAGTTTTCTTCTAACTCGGGAGTTTAGATGATGTTAAGATGGCAAGTTTACCCAATCAGAGGCACAACTCAGCTGATAAAAACAAAAGGGTGATGTCACAGAGACGGGAAGTTCATGGTCTTCAAGTCCTACATGACAGTTCTGGTCCATTTTCTTGTCACCATGTGCAGAAGAGATTCTTGAAACGAGCATCATGTACAGAAGTTACAGCTGTGCTCATATGACAGAAGTTTAAAAAAAGCTATGAGAGACTGGAAGCTGAACTGACTGACTTCACAGTGAAGGTGACTATAGCATCTAAAATTACAGAAGCATGAGACACTTGCATTCATTAGGGATGAGTAAAGGGGATAAGCTCCACCTCTTTCCCCATATTAGGTTGACCAAAAGTTTCCAACATGGCAGCAGCTGGTAATAGCCTTCAAAACTCAGCTTTAGAAACAGATGGGTGACATCAGAGAAACAATTTCCAGGTATAGTACAGTCTTTGGGTGAGCCCCACACCTGGCCTGTATTAGGGATATAATGTGTTAGCTTTTGCTGTTAAATAACAAAAAATAAATAAACTAGAAAAGCACTCCAGACCCCGCAGACCCCCACCAAGCATATTGTGATTGTCTTCAACACTTTAGTCTTACTTTAATGTTATACTCCCTTTCAGCAGACTGTCTGCTACCATTTGGTGTTAGTTGCAGGTTTGTACCATAATTTGTTTCCTGACAGTGTTGAGAATTATGATGACCCAGTACATATTTCATATTCCAGATCTAAGTTTCCAGAATATTGTCAGGATCTGGATCGTACTTTTACATCTGTCAGAAATTATGGTGACCTTGTCTTGTATTGTTTTGCAAAGCAATCTGACCATTTATGGTGGAGTTGTATACACATATGGTGAAAACGGTCCTATCTCACAATGGTAAAAAATCCTTTAAAAGAAATCCTGGATCCAGACGGTGATCCGGATCACCTTCAAAATTTAATCACTTGTTCCTTATCTCATTTTAAAACATTTCCTGAAAATTTCATCAAGATCAGTTGGTTACTTTTTGTGTTATATTGTTCACAGACATACAGACAAACTCTCTCAAAAACATAACCTCCATGGTGGTGGTAATAAAATTAAAACGCAAAAAAACAAAACTTTGTCGCACTGTAAATTTCCAAGTTCCATGAAAGGCATCAATGCCAGTTACCAGTTGTTCAGGGGACCTGTGACATTCAGAGCTGGACAAAATCAGACTTCAGCATCACATAAAGACTTCTTAGAAGTAACAAAAACAAAAAGCTAGGATAATAAATATCATTAATGTATCATATTTAACTAGTCTAGCTTGATCTAGCTCTTTCAGCTGAGCTCCACTGCTCCCCCAGGTTGTGTTATTTATAAACGCACAACATTAAGTGAAAGCTTTGATAATTCCATCAAATGACTTTCCTATCTTTCTTTCAGGCTGCACAGACTCCAGGGACAGGGAGCTTTTAGAGACACTCCCTGAAATGACATCACATTAAGCAGAAATATTGGTGTAAACAGTTCTCAGTGAGAACTTGTATCCTAAATACAGGTCCCCTGTTTCACAGAGGCCTGTTTTGTTTTCCATTAAACTTATTATGGGCTGGACACCTGGTGGTCAGCCTGGGACAGAGGGGAGAGTAAGGCTCAGGGATAAACCGCTGATGTGTTTACTATGTATGTATTTGAGTGGAAAATGCATTTGAATGAAAAATAAGAGGATTGGTCAGAGTGTCCCAAAAGTGGAACAGCAGAGAGAAAATCCTCTCATCTCTCCTGATGGACAGTCAGACTGTTCGAGTGGCTTCATTCACCATCTGGCTCTACCATATCTACAAATGCATGTAGGCTGAAGTAGCTTCATTAATAAACTTGTTTACTCGTAGATAGCTATAGAGCTGGCTGTGTTGCCCCATGCTTAGAGAAGTTGTGTTTTTGCAGTAAGATGACACCGCCGTCTTCAGTTTACATAAACACAGTCCTCTGCTGGTCGTTGCCCTCATGTCAGCTGATAAATACAGTCCGTCAGCTTGTTTGGTGTGGAGCTCTGCTCTTTGCTTTGTCACACCCGAGATGACCAAACCACTTTATGTGGATGACGTCACATGACAGGGATGTTTTCTCACTGTGCTGCTGTGCACAAGAAGACAGCTGATCATTGGGTTAATCAAAGTTTAATTAAAATCCCTGTGAAAGCATTTCCATCGTTTCTTTGAGCCTGAACAGACTGAATTGAATCAGTAGATATTTCGCTGTTTGATTTCAGCTTCAATAACTTTCATTTTTCCAGTTCAGTTCTTCTCAATCAGTCTCCATGCGTAAAAAACTTAACCTGAATGATAAACACAGGCTCCCAGCCAGATAACTGAACATTTAAACACTTTGCTTTGATTATATTTAATTCACATTGTGGTGGTTTTCAATGAAACTGGATCAGCTATCTGGTTGAATGATCTCTCTCAGCCAGTGAGCCATAGCTCATATTTTCCACTTTAAAGATTATCCAGGGGACTGTGTGTTTTCTTGTTTAGCAACTTTGCTTGAATTTACATGTATGTCAAATTCATAGTTACAATAATTTGATTAACAATGAGATCATGATTAATCACGACCAGTCAGGATAATTAATTGATTTAAGGGACAACCTGTCATTTATTTATTTTTGGTACTTTCACATTCAAAACAAACACAGCAACATTAAAACATTTAGCTAAACATTTAGTTAAACTTTTTTTAAAGTTATTTTGGGACATTTTTCTTTTTCATTATATTGAACAACTAAGGGCAGAGCGGAAACATGGGGAGTTGAGAGTTGGGGAAGGAATCTAGTTCATCCAAAAATATTTAAATAAGTTTGTACCAAAAACTTTAACCAAAATTAATTAATTCATTTTGCTATGTCTTTTCTGTATTAACCTCTTTACTGGAAGGCAGAGTTCTCCACCTGAATTCATCTCATAGAGGCACAAAACACTTAACATTATCTATAAAAGGATTGCTTAAGCAAAGGTTAATGGGAAAGACAAAGTAGTCAATAGCTTTGACACTGTAATCGATTTCAAATCCACATTTTGGATACCACACAACTGTAGTGCATATATTTAATCTGATAAGAATTGCACACATTTCTTTAGCAGAATGACATTGAAACAGTGAGTTTGGATAAAGTCAAGGTCAAACTGTACAGTGTTTCTTTTGATTTGACACTGGCCAATCATGCCTCATAATGCGGTTAGATTGCTTGAATGTAGTTGAAGTAGAAAATATTGTTTTAGATATGATAAATGGCATTATAAGTCTACTTGTTTGGTAATTAAAAAAGGGGTATTGTGGTACCCCTGTGATAGATTTTCATGATGAACAGCCAAAAAGAAAAAAATCTCTTTCAGGAACACCTCATTTTAGCTACTGTCTCTTTAAGGCTCCCAGCCCACAAACCCCCTTTCCTCTGATTGGCCATCCTGCTGCAGGCCTGTCGGGGGCAGATCTAGGGGAATTCCTCGGTGTTTGAGGCCCATCTTTTTTTATGCAATCTCAGGTAGTTGAATATCATATTTATTTAACTGTGAGTAAAATGCATCTTGGCTGGTTTTGATCAAAAAGTCCCTCTTTAAATAATTTGGTTCCAGTTAAAAAAAAAAAAAATTCAACAACTATTACTTGACTCTCAGAACCTAATTTATGTTGTTAAGCACATCAAAATGAGCTAGCAGCAGCTTAGCCTGCAGCTCCTGATGCTGTGCTGACTGCCAAAAGTGTCAAACACTGAAACCTCTTTAATCAAAGTGAGAGGAGCTCTGGTGGCTCGACAGGTAAAGCCTGGAGCTCAGACCAAACTTATTTTTCAGTATCCACACATCCCCTCAAATCAGGTGACTTATGCAGTGTTTTGTTTTGTGTTTGTTCCAGATTTGATGAATGTGTGGTTTTCTGCAGGCTTTATGCAGTCATAATCAAAATACAAAAGAAAAAGGAGTTGAAATGCAGACCCCCATGTTCATGCATTAACAGACTAACACAGATCATTTCCTTGTTTTTGTTTTAATGTGGTGAATATTTTATGTTTCCTCAGATACATCTTTTTTTGTTGTCTTTGTCCCACCTGTTCTGTTTCCGACACCATTATGCCTGCTTTATTATGTGACTCTGGATGTGTGAGGAGTTAGAGCTGCATAAACCTGCACAAGGAGTGTATGAAGCAGGAGTAATTGAACAGAGCCACAGTAACCAGGCTCTGCCGATTATTCTGATTAGATGAGGATGTTTACACTGTGCCTGGAATAAAATTATCACCATTACCTTACTGCTGTCACTGCATCATAGAGTACACACACTTAGCAATACTTTAACTTCTGCAGCCTGCTCATTTTTCATCTTAGTAATTTAGATCCCATCTCACCTACTATTGCATTATCTCCTGAGGTAATTTAGTCAGAGTGGTGAGCTGCTGTGAGTGGGTAGATTATCAGATTTTGGCCTGCTAATTATCAGGACAAGTTTTATCACACTGCTCTTCTCGAGAGCTTCCACTGCAGCTCCAAGGTCGTTCATCTCCAGGACGCTTTTTATGAAGGCAGAGTGACTCTACCAGGATTTATTCCAAAGTGCTCACAAGAGTTCACTTTAGGACGTTGTAAAACAGAAGCGGAGTTTAAAATAATGCACAGTCTATGACCAACAATACAGTACTAATACGTGGTAACGTGATATGACAGAAATAATGGGTCATTGAGACATCACAACTAGGGATGCACGATATTGGATTTTTGCCGATATCCGATATGCAGATATATCGAAACCCCTTTTGACCGATACCCATACCGATAATCACGAGTTTCTTTGTTTTTTTCACTGTAAAGAAAGCTAAGTCTATCCTGTACAGGAATTTATATGTTACTCTTATTGTGACGGTCTTATTTGTTTAAGAAACACATATAAAACAAGACAAAAAAAACATTTGATTTTACCATAAATAAGAAATGTATTATTTTTTCAAACTCAAGACATTCAGTATTGAAATACAGAAAAATAATTTCTTTAGATCACATGAACTTTAAATGTACAATGCATTTTTAAACATAACCAAGTTGCATTTGATTATTTTAGAGCTACTGTAACAACCTGGTGACAGACACAGAGCTCTGCAGTGCAAATAAATGAAGTGCTACATTTTATTTAAGGAGCTTATTTTTCAGATGGAAAATAATAATAATCCTAACTGAATAGCACCTTATCGGCTGTGCTTATCGGCAGAAATTTTCATATCGGCCGATACCGATACACATCTTTTTAAGCCGATACCGATTTTGTGCCGATAATATCGTGCATCCCTAATCACAACACATCTGACAATTATATATCATGAAACAAAGATTTAATTGGGCAAATTAATAACATTATGAAGTAGTTAGCATCGGCTAATTAGAAAATATGAACCATGTCTGCAGACACATTGTTACTGTAGCTATTGTTGAGCAATGTTGGCGCTTTTCCTCGTGTCCATTTTGCCACTCTCCTCTCCACAATCTGACTGTTGATCATGTCCCACAGTGTTAAACCACTAGGGATGAACCAATCAAACTTTTGCCCCAGTACCACTCCCGATGCCTGGGCTTTGGTATCTGCCAGTACTGATACTGATCCGCTTTGTTACCAGTATTATTTTAACATCATCTGTTCCTTAATATGAATATGAGACTGAGAATCAAGGTTTGGGAAACTTCCAGCTTTTCTAACTTTGTAAAGGAAAATAAAATAAAACTATAAATAAACTGACTTTATTTTGACATTATTGGACAAATGTGTAGATGTGTGGTGAATAGCTCTCCAGCACTAACAGGAATTACAGTTGAACCGTAAACCTAAACAGTTTACACCATAAGTGAGGAAGTAAACTACAGAATTGTTGGAAAAACAATCGTGAAACATCTGCAAATTGCCGAGAAGCTGGAATTATCCGCCTTCATGATGTTTTAGCTCTGCCTGGGAAAATGCACAAACTTACCTATGTTGATGATGTAGTACCAACATGGTTCTGTAGCCGCAGAAGAGCATAGAACTAAGTTAAATAGATCTGCCCCATGAAACAACCTTTTTTTTCATTAAAAAATCAAACAGTACCATGGTTTGTTAACTAAACACATCCTTGTGACTGTAAAGGGGGAGGAACAGTTGGCGATTTTTCATGCTGGACATCAACACAGCAATGCAAGTTTAAATATTGAGAAATATTTTCATGAAAAACTTTGAGATTTTATTATTGAACAAATTATTTATTACCACATAAACACAAAAAAATACCAAAAATTGTTACTGTTGAGTACCGATTCAGGTTGCCGGGTACCGGATATTGGTACCGTATCAATTATAGGGATGGGTACCTTTCACAACCGAAACGATACGATACAGATGCGTGGTACCTGGCAATCGGTACCGGTACTCAACGGTACCAATTTTCGGTACTTTTTTGTGTTTATGTGGTGAAAAATATCAATTTGTTTGATCATAAAATCTCATTTTTTAAACATTTAATATATTTATTCTTCATTATAAAACCTTGCAATGCTGTGTTCGGGGCCAGCATGGAAAATCACCTGCTCTACCATTTTCTCACAGTCACAAGGATGCGTTTAGGTACCTAAACATGGTACCTTTTGGTTCTACATGAATCCATACCCGGTACTTTTGACAGAATTCCGTCGGTACCTTTGAAAGTACCTAATTCGGTACCCATCCCTAATCGTTTACAATGTGAAAGGGGCCTGTCCCTAGTTATTCTCATGCCATTTGGGCTATTGTAGTGAAGTAGTGACACAATGAGCCATGTGACTTTAAAGACTCACATTTTTCCAGTTCAAACGTTTGGTTGTGACTTACAAAAACATGTTCCTGTCTGTACCCAATACTGAAGACAAAACTTTGTTCAAAATGTGAGAATTTTAAAATAAAGTGACTTTTTTCTTAACCACTCAAATACTGGAAAGTAGGGCTGCACGATCATCGCAACCGCAATCGCAATGTCAGCACATGCAATTCAGATTTTTCTCCATGATAACCAAGCAAGTCTGAAGACTCATCATGACACAACTTTTTTTATTAAATCGCAAGCACAATCGCAATCGCAATATTGTCCACCTAATCGCAAATCGTGCAGCACTACTGGAAAGTAACACAAAGTGTGTTAAAAGTCCATAATTCATTTTGTTTTTTTTGACCATGTCACAAAAATTTAGGGCTGTGTCCAGAAAATGAACCAAAATCAGATTAAAACACATTTCTTAAATTTTTGATCATTTTTATAGATATTAGACCCATAAATAACAAATCTGAGGTCGGACAGCAGTTTATCTCTTAGGAGCCACAGAAAACACAGCCTAATACTTCGGCTGATGATTCCTGTAATATGGTATGTAGCTAGTTTGCTGCACATTATCTAAATAGATGGGGTATTAGATCAAACTGATGAAAATGTCTCTAATTTTTTTAATTTTTCAGACATTGGGGCCTCGATAGTCTTTCCATTATTCTGACAGGTTCAAACTTAGAAAAGAAACAATCTTCTCAGACTCTGATCGAATAAATTTGAGGGTGGATTGAGGTGAAACTGCTCCTCTTCCACTAAATGATATTTTAATGAACTCATTCCTGCAGATAATTCCCATTTAGGTGTAACTTTGTGTCTCATGGCAATCTGTAGATGAGGTCAGCCTCACTGGAGACAGAACTTCATCCCATGATTTCATCTGACATCACTGAGCGTCTCCAGTCAGTCAGCAAAAATAACTTTCACTCTGTTCAAGTTCACATATTCACAGGCAGATAAAACTTCCTCCAACTCATCATGTGAAATCTGAGCATTCCTTCCTGTCTGAACGTGTGTACCATGTTTGCTGATTTTAGTAGCTTTATTTTGAAACCTGTTATCTGCATAGCTGCACCTCTCCCAAGTTAGACAATGTAAAATATGCCAGCAGTCGGAGTCCTTTACAGCAGCAGTCACGTGTGCTTGGGAGAAGTGGCTCTTCAGCTGGCAGCCTCTCATGTTCTGCTGGCGGGGAGATTAGCTTTCCTGATGCTAACCCAAATGTAGTCTAGTTTGTTAAATCCTCTGCTCCATCTCTGGAGACCCAAACACATGCCAGCGTATTAAACCGGCTTCTGTGACTAACAGAGCTTTCAAACCAAACCCACGAGCGTGACACTGCACTGAGGAGGGACATTGCTTTCAGATATAAATGTTTCTTGAACATCTGCGGCAGTGACAGCCTTGATTTCCTTCCTGGCTCTGTGCAGTGAAGCACTGTCACGATACCAACAATTTGACTCTAAGATATCAAGATTAGTGTCACGATACTGGAATAATACCTGGGGAAAAAAAATCCTGAACTCACCTCCAGTTTAAATCAAAGTGTGCTCAAAGGACACGCCTGTCTGTGTGTGTTAGACCCGCTCGGACACTTATGGATAAAGTAATGAGACAGACGGTTTGTTATTTACTGATATGAGCATACATTGCACTGTGTTGGTTCTTTTCTCTTCAGAGCCGCTGGTCTCTCCACTCAGGCCAACACAGCTGTGATAGTGGAGACAAAATGAGTCCCACAGCGATAATACAAAGGCATTAAATATACTCAGCCACCGTGATGCGAGTACATGAGTGTACTAAAGCAGTGACACACAAGATGACTGTGGATGTGTTATAGAGATGATGTGGATACACTGTACCTTGAAATGCTCTTAGAGTGGAGGCTAAGTAAGGAATAGAGGAGTTATAGAAGTCTATATATATATATATATATATATATATATATATTTATATATATGTAATATGTAATTCTTTCAATGAAATCCAAGCTCTCTTAAACTCCAAGGCTTGAGTTTTTTTGATGGTCTAATGAATTTTTTAAAACTCTGAGGTACCATTTAATTTCTCCTTCCCCTGATGTTCCCTCTGGTTCTTCACAGCAGAGTAACATGAGAGACCTTTACTTTTGTCTGACCAGAGTTTGACTATAATCGTCAGTACTTTAGATGTCGCTGTTTCACTTCCAGACACTTTCTAAGTGCAGCTTTACTTTTTTGCTCAAGGACACATTGACAGAACAGATGGCTTCCTGCAGGACTGAACCTGTAACCTTTGAGTTGTGTTGAGCGACCTTTCAGAGCGGTCTTAGTCTGATCAGCAGGCAGCCTGCCACTGACTTCACTGCTGCAAAGAGACGAGTGCTTCGAGGGAGGAAAGGGTTTTCAAACGTTAAATTACTACCAGGGACAAAAAGTTTCACAGTTTCTCTTCTGCAGGCACCGAAACAAACTAATGGCAGCCACCTTATCTTATCACATGAGAGGCATCTGCTTTAGGTTTTTCAACAAGGAGTTAGTGCCACTGATGGACTCAGCTGCTGAGGAGTTTAATCTTTTTATTAAGTCATGAAACAGCCATGAATCTCTTTGTAGCCTCCAAAAAATCACATATTTTACTTCACACACTTGCTGGAAACAGAAACGGATTACGTGGATTGAGGAAATCTTAAAGATAGCGCAGGAATTTTTGTGACTTGTTAGTAGACACAAATTCAAACTGGGCTCTTCCTCCCCCTTGGCTCAGTGCCAGCAGCAGTGGACAGCCACAGCCTTGGACCGCGACTACGTGAACACACTAACTAGCCCAGCAACCACCTGTAGCATCCCATTTCTACATGGGAGAAACTCAAGAGCATGGCATGTTGGCACAAGTTAATCACTGGTATTTGACACATCTGGTTAGTCATAGGGATGGGTACCGAATGAGGTACTTTTATAGGTACCGACTGAATTTTGTCAAAAGTACCAGGTTGGGATGTCCCTATATTACATTTTAGCTTCCGATACGATACTGATTCTGCCGCATTGAGTATTAGTTGAGTAGTAGTACCGATATTTATCCGATACAATATCAGCATTAAACATGCATACTTTTATTACTTATTTTGTAGTGTGTCATGTTAGAAAAGGCTTGATTAAGTGATATTATTCAAACAAAGAACAGTAGTCAGCAACAGTAGGTATGAGGAAAAACTGACCCATTTATTATTAACCAATGGGTAACAGAAATTTTAACATTAAACATAAGAATATACTAGTAATTGAATGAAATAAAGAATAAATTAGAAAACCCAGAAAATAACCTAAATAAATCAAATAAAAACTGCAGGAGCGGAGTCTGGAATGGACTGATTATATCGGAGATTTTAGATGCATTCGGATACGATACCTATATTTGTTTTTTTGCTGATATCAGACCAATATCAACATCGGACTGGGACACCTCTAGTACCGGGTACTGATTCACCTAAAATCAAAAGGTACCATGTTTAGGTACCTAAATGCATCCTTGTGACGGTGAGGGAGTGGAAGAGTAGGCGATTTTCCATGCTGGGCATGAACACAGCATTTCAAGGGTATGTTAAAAAATAAATATGTTAAATGAAAATATATAAATATCTATTATTATTAAACAAATTGATATTTTATACCACATAAACACAAAAGAGTACCAGAAATTGGTACTGTTGAGTACAAGTACCAGTTTCTTGGTACCGGGCATCGGTACCGTACCGTTTCAAATGTGAAAGGTACCCATCCCTAGTTAGCAGAAAGCAAACTTACATCACTTTTCATCTGAGCTGCTCTTCAAGTGCCTGAAAGCGAGTGAAAGTTGAGCTAGGCTTCACCCTTGTTTAAGAAAAAAGCTTTATCTGTTCTGCGTTCTGCTTCAGTTAGGTTGTGTTTTTCTTTCTCCATTCAACATCCACAGTCGTAGCTGCTCAGGATTACTTCTCCCACTCTTTATTAACTCGCAAAGTCACTTGCACACTGGGCACACTGTGATTAACTGATGTAACCACTCCTACTTTCCACCCAGAAACGTCACATTACAACCAAAACATCAACATACAGGCAGAGGAGAGGGTTTGAGGCAGGCACAGACACTGACACACATATATAGTGGTCAAGAAGTGACGACTGAGCAGGATTATTCCTGTGAAAGTATATATTTTATTTTTCACAAAAATCCTGCAGACTCTTCCTCTAATGCAGGTCAAACTCTACTTTTTAAATTCTGAATGTCCTCTCTAACTGCGACAGACATTCTCCTTCACTTTGTTCTGTCCTGTAGCTTAGACAGATTCCAGGTCGTTAAAAATGTTGAAGAGGCTGCACAGAGCAGGGTTGGACACAATCAGAGGAATGTGGAGTGTGGATCCAGCCTCGTTCAACAAAAACACAGAGTGTCAGAGTAAATGTCAGCTCTGACAGACACATTGTAGAGTTACAGCAAAGACTGACAGAGCCCAGAAGAGGCAATAAGAATGCTGCTCGTTATATAACCAAACCCAATGTGTCATCATTCAAATGAATCATTTTACTAAACAGTGAACATGTGTCTTTACATTGTTTGCCTCACAGGTTTAGAAGCTGCACAGTTGTCTCTGCTGATGAAAAAAAACACAACCTCATATAAGAAAACTTTATTTTACATTGCATGGTGTTATACATCACATAGAGATGACAGTGAGGAGCAGCAACATAAAAAGGCATTTTCAGCCTCAGTGCTCAGACATTTGGTGTGTGAGGGGTTATTTTATGATGTTTCCATTAAAAATGGTCACAGTGGAGGGCGCAAACAACTTCTTGTATCCACTTTTCTGTCTAGTTGGGCCTTGAGGAGAAGTGTAGCGAGGACATTACATCCCAGAGACTAATAGCAACAATTTACAGCAGGAAATGAACACTTGCAAAAGTAATCTGGTGTCATATAAACTGAGTCCTTTATGAATTAAGAAAAAACTTGGTAAGTTTCCCCTTGAGAATTTACACTTGACTAAATCTGCAGGGGAGTGAAAAATCAAACTTATAAATCATAATTGTCCAGAGTAATAGCTCTGTTCAGTCTTGGCATACCATTTTTATTTTTATGCATAGCTAAGAAAAACATAATGTTTTCTTCTCTCATTGAGTTTATAAATGTCAAAATCTGCTTGTTCAGTGTTTTTCCACACTCTGTAGTCTCTCTGTGCTCGCTGTTCAGGTTGACTTCAGTGCGCACACTTAAAGCTCAAACACTGGATGATTCTGTCTGAGATGCACCTTGTCATTGTAAACTTTTCCCCTGACGTTTCTTCCGTGCACAGTCATGTACCTTCTCTTAACGTTTTATCAAACGACTAACTGGATGTGTTCATCTGCTGCAGAGATGATTCAGGAGGGTGTCGAGCTGAAGTGCTCAAACTGTGAGTCACAAAATGTTGTCGGTGGGGAAAAAATGAATGGGGCTTCACTGAGACCCAGTGTGGGAAATAACTCCTTCCTCTTAAAAACTCCTCTTTCATGAATATTCTGAAATTACTGCTGAAGATAAAAACCTGCTAACTGTGCTTAAATCTGCTTTAAAACATTTATGATCCTCTTCCAGCCTCTGAGTGTCTTCACTGTAAAGTTCAGTCAGCCTCTCAGCAGAGCCAGTCTTTTTCCTTTAGGATCATCTGCTTTAAACTGGACTATATGATGCTGTAATCAAAGAATGTGTCACTTATATTACAATTAGCTTAACCCTGCTTAGAAAGGATTTTGTTTTTTTCTTTTGTTTATCCAAAACCTTCAAATAAACTTAAAAGTGGTGTTAAAGGAGAAGGCATTGAGCACAAACCCTGATCATACCACATATCATAACATCAAACATGTCATATAATCTGCATTGAGGTGCAATTTAGAGAAGTGGTAGAAGTATTCAACTTATGCATTTGAAAAAGAATCCCTTCTAGATGTTGTCCATACTTAAGAATGAGAATATCAGCACTAATATAAGTTATCAAAATGCTTCCTAGCTTTTACTCTGTAGCTTCTGGATTGGGTCGAGCAGGACTGGATTAATGTACGGCGTGTTGACATCTCCATGACAACACCACGTCAGCTGACGAAGTTCAGAAGTGAGAAGAGAGATCTGTGTTTTTCTCTGCTGAAAATGATTTCTGTGATTAATTTTGTAGCGATGGTGGACACAGGAGCCTAACTGTCAGATAAAAAAAGGACAAAAGACCAGAAGAAAGTGAAATGGGAGAGTGATACATCCTGAGCTAAAGGCTAACACAGGGGCCAAACTGTTTGTGATGGTGTTCATTCCAACCCACATGCAGCAGTAATTCTGCAGTGGTCTGTTCAAACAGATGAGTGCTGGCTCAACATAACAAGGTAGGGATGGCCAGATACCAATACTAGGTGTCTGTATCGGGCCGATACCAGCCTTGTTTCAAGGTATCAGCACTCGAGAAGGCTGCAGATACTAGCAGCAGATACTCAAGGCAAAAAAAACTTATGTGGAGCGAGTCCTCCTTGCCACTAGATGCTGCTAAATCCTGTGGTTCAATATCACTGCAAATGTGCACCAGGTCCTGTTCAAACAACATGAATGAACCAGGAAGAGTTAACATCTAAACTTTTTTATTTTTCACTGTGGTCAACTTTAAAAAATACTTAAACTCTGACAGTTGTTAGTTTTATTGTGCACTTTAATTTTTTTTTTTCTTTTATTGATCAAAAAAGTTCTAAACTCAGAGAGAGTTGTTTGTGTTTTATTTGGACTTAATGGCAGAGTGACTGTGCTGTCTGATCAAAATAATCTGTCACTGTTAACTAAAATTTTATGTATCAAAAGTGCTAGTAGTATCGGTACTCGGTATCGGTGAATACTAAAGGAGGAGTACTCATACTGGTATCGGTCTGCATAAAAAGTGGTATCGAACATCCCTGTAACCAGGACTCACTGACCCTACACATTACCAACACAGCATCTGGATGTCAGTAGCACAACATTTTGATGGCTGCTAAAATCAATATAAACTGATATTTCACTTGTTGTCACGTTAGCTTACGGATACGTCATAGCACCAAGGCTGCTAGTATCGCTACATATAGCCGGCAACTGATGCACGGAACAAACTATCATTTGCTTGTGGTCACAATTCAAACAACAGCACTACATAACTATACTGATAAATACCTTAGCTTGTTGCGTTGTATCCGGTCTTGAACACAGAAAATTTGTTGCAAAAGACATGCATGGTTAAAAGTTACATCTTCATGACAGTGTTCATGAGACTCTGGGCCAGAAGGTGGAGACGCAGTCCAATTAAAACAGATCCTCCTCACAGCAGCTTTAAGTTCCTTGTTTGAATAAGTTATAGTCTGCGTGATACGCTTGTTTTCACATGGGGATTTAAATTCCAACTGGCTTGGTTCAAGTTTGAGATGAACACAGAATTGAGTCAGATTTGAGCATAATATTCAGCAATATGTACAAAGCACCACAAAGTCAGTGGGTGAACAGTGTCAGCAGGCTTTCTGATCCTGGCTAACAACAGCAGAGCTAGCCCCAGTAACTGCTGGTTCTCCCTGCTGGTTAAAGAGGGGGTAATGTGCTTTTTTAAGGCTTTATACTGTCCCTCTGTTAGTCTCGTAACTCAACATGCTTAACTGTTTAAATTGATCTCTATTATTCTTACACTGGTGTTTCAGAGAATACTTATTTCAACTTCTGTCTGAACCCTGTCTCTTTAAGGCTCCTCAGTTAGCAAACCCCCTTCCCTGTTATTGGCCAGACACCTGGAGACTTGTTAAGGGCAGAATCAGAGTCATTGGCTGGCCTTGGTGTTTGAGGCCCGTCCCTCCAAGGTGTGATGAAATATTTAGCAGATCAACACGTGATAACCTCGTGGTTTTAGCAAGTCTCGCTAAGATCCTGTGAAGATCTCATGAGGATTTCTTTTTTAGCTGAACTTTTTTAACAGTATACAGACAGATTCAGTGATTTCTACAACAGATGAATTTGTAGCAATTTAAAAATGATCATATTGCATATGGACAGGCATTGTTACTTGACACTCATGTTGTAAATATGGTTAATACACCCTCTTTATGGTCCATGTGACTGTGCTGATGATACATCGCTCCAGCCCAGACAACCAGACACGGCCTTCATACAACTAAATTACCCTTTTCAAAACCAAAACATGACATTATTCATGTGTTGACTGGGGAAGGTGACAACGCTGACTCGTCTTGTCAGTGAAACAGGAGAAAGACTCTAACTAGCCAAACTAGTGAACACTGTACTCCAGAGTAGTTCAGTTAGAGAAGAACTGCTGTCAGTGACTGATCTAATGTTGGAGACTTTATATCAAGAACATCACATGAATGCTCAGAAGGCTTTCCATAAGCTACAGCCACAGTGTCTCAGTGGTTATTTTAGCTGAACACGTTTTACTAATTACTTTTCTGCTGTTTATACCAGGCACCGTGAAATTGGTACATGCTGTAGCAGTCAGCCATGCAGTCGCACACACACACTCTGCAGAGGCTCAGCAGAGTTCAAACTGTTGCTGAGCGCCCAAATAAGTGTGCCTTGTACCTCTCAGATGATGTAATCATCTCATTTGAATATCAATAAGTTTGAAAGGTCCCTTCTTCGGTGGAAGGAGAAGGGAACACGGGAAGGGGTGCAGTCATCCAACTTTTTCTGAAGACCTCACAGAGATGGGAAACAGAAACTTAAGAGTAGTGTTTCTGTTCATAAACAGTTAATGATTTAAAGTTGATGTTTAAAACCAGAGGCCAAACTCAACTAGGAAGACACACCCAGAGACTGCACAGTGTGAACAAACTGGAGCAGACGTGTTCTTTTTTGTTATCAAGCAGCAGGACTGTTTTTGAACACTTCTGTCTACCACTCTTACAGAGAAGCGTTAGTGAAATTCCAGCACTGGAAGCATCTGACCGGCTGACAAACAAACACGGCCGCACTTGATAAAACTTCAAACTACTGTGGTGGGGCAAAGAAAATAACTTGGACTATAGTCTGCTGCTTTTCTAAAGCCTGCACCTGCACAGGGTTTTGAATAACAATGTGTTTCCCAGTGCAGCAGAGAGGCTGTTTTCACTGCTGGAGACAGGACAGCACAGAGGAACACTGCTGTTTACAGCAAAACACACACTTTTTCATCTGATGAGAAAATCATACACTTTTATTTGAACATTGTCCCAGGAGGGAGAGGAAAGAGTTGTAATGAATACAGTTAACTTAAACTTTTATACATTATGTACACAAAACTAGCAGACCCTTAAACATGTTTATCCATACTTTAATACAGTGGTTCCCAAAGGGCTGGGAAATACTGATAGGGGATCACAAATTACCTTCAAAAATAAAAAAACAAACACAGCTGCATATTTTGTGTATTTTTATAGTAAATAGAGGTTTAGTTTTATATGAAACCATGCAAACAGAGCATTTTTTAATTTGTTTTCCACATTTCTCTATTGACACAGGACCCCTGGGGTGACTGAGCCAGGATAATGATGGCATCAGTGAAGACAAATTAATTTAGGAAGCACAGCAATAAGAGCACTTACACAGTCTAATTCTCTCCCAATCAGCTAAATTAAACATCTTAGGCCTCTTTTTTAAAATGTATTTCTGTTTTTAATTTGGCCTGTCGCAATGTAACTCCACAGCAGGGGGTCGCTGGTCTCAGGCACCACTTTTTTGCTGGTTGTGGGTTGAAAGGTTTGGAAAACTGCTTTAATAAGAAAAGAAGCGTTGATATGTGGGTAAGTTAAGATGCACAATATTGACTTTGCTCTTGAGCTCAATACTGAAAGGATAATTATTAATATATTTTTTAGTATTTTTAAATGTGTGGTTCATACACACCTGAGGGCAGGAAAAGCTTAGTGATTAAGATGCATTTTTGATCATTGATGCTCCGTTGTAACAATTCTGAATGCAGTAAGCTGCAGTTTTGACTTTTAAATAGCTCTCATTTTCTTTGAAATCAGAATAATCCTGTGAGCACAACTGTATTTTTTTCAAACTTGGCATACTCACTGGACAGAAGTCCATTTATTATTAACCAATGGGTAACAGAAACTGATTATATCTGTGATTCTAGATGCATTCCGATACGATACCGATACTTGTTTTTTTGCTGATATTGGACCGATATCCGATATCAATATCGGACTGGGACACCTCTACATTTTATTGGTTGTTTAAGTTAAAACATAAAGATTTTATTGTTTCACAGGTATTGTTTAATTATTTTCAATAAAAATAAGATTGGAACATTGAAGGTATACGCTGTCAGTTATAAAAAATAAAAAATAAAAATCGGTATCCGCCAAAATCTGTAGCAGCAGGTCAGGCTTTTTTAAAGATCGGAGATCGGCCAAAAATTTGTGATCGGTGCACCCCTAATTTTGTCCCAAATACACAATCAGGTGGTGAAAAAGTTGGTTTACCTTGAGAAAAGTTGTGTAATCAAGTGCTTTTCACTGATTTTAAAAAAAAAATCCAATCATGTATCAGATAGAGGTTTTCTCTGCTAAACTTTGCTCACAGATGCTGGTTCAGTGAACCTGACCACACTCATCTCTTTTTGCTGCCTAGCTGCAGCTTTGTATTTTTTCCACTGCATGTTTTTTCAGATGATTTATGAGACGTTTCAATGGAATGTGACGACTCTCTGCGTCAGGCTTTGACAATCACAGTCGAAACAGGAATGGTGAGAAACATCCACATCAGGGACGCCATTATCTGTTGACGTGTTCTTCTTTGCATGTTGTTGTGGATTCGTCCCTCCTCTTACTGGGTCAAATGGTCAGCCTGATAAGTGAATGAAAGCATCTTTTATTTATAGTCTGTTAATTAAGAGTGTACACAAGACAGTATTGCTGTTATCAGTCTGGTATATACATGCAAGTTTTATGTTATTTTCATAAACATGCAGGTTTTGAAATCATCTTTTACAGTTGCTCATAAAGACATCTAAACTCAAGGGTTTTTGCAGTGTCAAACAACCTCACAGCCATAAAAGCTGAAGGTGTGCTCACATGACATTGTGACTTCATGTGAAAAGAGGAAGTGATGAATCATCATGTATTTTGTCGTGGTGAACAGGGACAGAGGAGCTAGAAGAAAGATAATGAGCTGAATATCTGCTGTAACGCTGTGATAACTGATGTAGGATTCAGCCCAGAGAAATACTCTTGTTATAAAATTTACACCCTGGAATGATTGGATCACCTACTGTCGCAGACTCACTGCTTTGCATTTGCTCAGCAGAAAGAGTAAAGAATTAAAGCTGCACAGTTTGGACAGCTGAGTATTGGGAAATTGGTAGCGCAGAGGACAAAGCATGTCAGCAATTTGATTTTTTTTTGTTAAATCATTTTTCATTTTCACTAAACCATCTGATAGCTGTGAGTATGACTGTTCATGTAGACTAAACATTCACATTTCATCTGATGGTAATGAAATAGTCTCAGGAATAAAAAGGTCGCTAACCCTGAGCACGCCATCTGTTGTTTGGGTCCAGTGACATGTCTCCATCTCTGAATGAATTTTTTTTTTATTATCTGTCTGGGATTTAGACCCACGGAGAATGAACTGATTCTAAGCGTGCATGAAAGTGTGATGCAGTCTTTGTGTCTGCATTTTCTCTTTCAGCTGTAGCTGCAGTGTGTGAGAGGTGAAGAGGTCGTGGCAGTGAACTTTGACCCTGTTGTATTGATTTCATGTAAAAGGATTCTCTGCAGCTCTGTTTTCGCAGCGTGGGGAGGGAAAATGCAGTCGAACCAAACACCAGGAAGTCTGTTCATTTCTTTACCGTTGTGTTGATATAACTGCTAAAACCTGCAGTTCCTTGGGTGTCCACTTGAGGCTGCCTTCAAAACCTGTTAGGTCTCATTTTAATTATTTCAACACCTGTTTTTTGTTCTTTGGACTAAAGTGTTTGTTTATCACATTTAACTCATTTCATTTGTGTCTTTTTCAGAAATTCAGTCTTCTTTTTGTTTGTCCTGTTCAGTGTTTATGTCTGATCATCCTGAAGCTCCATCTGCTCGGTCTCTGTCTTATACAGGCTCTATGGCTTCATGTGTTGTTCCCTCCCTCAGTTGGAGACACCTGGACTCTGTGTACCTGTTCAGGCTTCATTCAAACAGTGTCCAGGTGTCTCTTCTCCTCAGGTGAATTAAATGAGCTCTCATTTCCAAACTCGACTGTTTGGACAGTGGTTTCTCTATCAGTCTCATCTGTCTTGTGTCTCAGCGTATCTTTTCTGTTACACCCACATGAATTATTTCAACAGTAACTCCAAACAAATGTTGGCGTTCTGCTTCCGTCTGCGTGTCTTCACAGTCTGTCCCTGCTGTGTTTTGATACTCAATAATCTTGTAGATTAATTTCCTAAATAACTATCTGAATTGTTTAAAGACTTAGCTTAGATAACTGGTAGAATAACTAAGTTGCTTTTCAAACACAGTGTGGTGCTTATTAGTGCTTCAGGTCCAGCAGCTCATTAAAGACAAGATCAGGGTGCTGGTCTGACTCTGAGCAAACAACAGTTCATTTGTCCCTTTATTTTTCACTTTACCTTTTGTTTGGATCAAATTTAAATAACGAGGAGACAATTTTAAAATGTCCTTTTTTTTCTTCTCGAAGCTCCTTTTTATTGAGTTTACTGCTGGCAGAAGCTGCTGAGTATCACATTAAAGAAAATACAAAATAATTTATCTCTCCAGAGATACAAAATGAACCCTATTACAAAAAACTGCTCAGTAGTTTGAAGGTGTAAACATAAAAGAGCTAATGCTACAAAGTTTTTGACAAACAGAGATTAAGCTGTTTGTTTAAACTGTAGACAGCTGGACAAGTCTCTAAAGTTGGATGATTTTAACATTTCTAGACGAATGACATCTTCAGCTCTAATCAGTGATTTTTTGTCCTCAGTATTTCACCTACTCTGATTAGATTGAGGAATATTAGCTGCGTAAAACTATCCAGTCTTGATTTTCAATCTTCTCTCAGCTGGGCCCTTGTCCACCTCCTCTTCTCTCAAGGTCAGACACTTTCTGTGTTTTCTGCTGCATCAGGTATTTCAGCTCAGCCTGCTCTGTCCTGCTGCCTGCCTGGCATACACAAACTCACTTCCTGGTTGAAATGCATACCAAACAGGTGTGTACGTTGGTGTCCACAGCTTATCAGAGCAGGGTATTTGTAGGGACCCCACTATGTAAGAGATTATAATACATGGGACTAGGGCTGCAACGATTAGTCGACATAATCGACTACGTCGACGAAAAAAATTCATCGACGCAAATTTTAATAGTCGACGCGTCGTATTATTGTTTTTATTGTTGTTGTCACATGGTGAAATCAAATACCAGGGGGTAATACTTATCTGTAACTTCAGTTCACAGCATGAGGTGCTGTGTTATTGGATACTTTTATGGGAAAAGATCACTAAGTTCATACGTGCGGAAAGTTGATGAGGAAAAACCCAGGGCTTGAAGACCTCCGGCATAGTGCCGGAAATCCGGCGTAGACAAACCTGCCAGATTGTGAAATCCTGCAGGTCGGTCTGGCTGCCCTCCGTTGATTTCACTCGATCGAGTTCCGACTGAACCAGTCAGGAAAGAGAGGCGGGAGCTGGAGAGAGCAGCTCCCGCCTCTCTTTCACAAACAAGCAGCAGCGGCCCAAATCCGCTACGTCATACCGTGGCTTGATGCGTATTGGTCTATGATGAGTGTGACTGGCAGAACGATCGTCCAGTATGGCACTGTCCGTCTAATTTGTCAGATAAATGTGCTTCGTGAAGAGAGTAATTAATGACGGAGGCGGAGAGCAGAAGCAGCGTAGCAACCCCTTATAATGAAGCAGTGATATTGAGAGATGTTTTTGGACAACAAAGAAGCTTTTTAAGGCTTCAGAGAGCAAGTTTACCACGTAATCGGGATACCCGCTCGAAAACTGCGCCGCCAGCGAGTCTGTAATCACGCAATCGGGCGCGCATGGATGTATTTTTCATCCATGCGAATTTCTGTAAAACCGTCACTCCTACTAGCGACTTCGGCGGGTTGAATTATTTAATTGTAGTTTTCTGAAACGGCATCTGAAATACTAAACCCATTGCAGTATGAGACTACGACACCACAACTCCCACGAGCACTGCCTGCACACAGTGTTTGCTCATTCGTCCTTTCACAAAGTCTTACTACTACTCTCTACTGTGAGGCGCCCCAGACGCGCTGGTCTTCAGCCTTCGTCTCGGACACTGTGACAGCTCCCGGTGTTTAGCGCCTGATAACGTGTTTTAAAACTTCCTCGCGTCTTATTTGCTCTCTATGGTAAACGGATTCCGGGATTTAAGTCACAATCTAGCGCCAAATATTCCGTAACTTGTTAAAAGTGAGGACATTTATAAGATGGAGCTCATTTAAGCTCACAGTGCACCGTTCTCACCAGCAACACTCACCTAGAGCAGGGGAGGAGGAGAAGACAGGAGCACACGTAGAGAAGTGAAACTGATCATAGATATGAGAAGCCGTAGGAACAGTATTTAAACCTCCTAATAAACAAACATTTAAAAGTTATATGTAAAAAGTTCACTCTGGAATTACTGTAAACAAACCAAATCATTCTAAATAAATGAAACTTATGGTCCAGTGTGACTTATGTAGGCCAACGTTATTTTCGTCTTCATGACGCATTTTTTTGACTGATACGACCTCAAAAAATGTATGATAGTACTACGCAGTGACGTGTAGTACAGAAAGTATGGTACTAGTTTATTAGTGAAAAATTACTGTTGTAAATAAATATTAAAGTAGACAGTGTTTCTAGAAAGCTTTTTTCAGTTTAGTTTTTATTTTTTCAATTAATCTTCAACCTTCACAACTTTCATTGAATGCAATATTATGCTCCTCCTTTAATTACTTTGTTTCAATAGTCTGCATATTTTCATATTTAAGGAGCACAACCATTTCAGAGCTGAATACCTGATTTAGGTAGTCTTTATTTGAGTGTGCACAGGGGTCATTTATATTTAAAAAGGTTTTAAATCTATTTCAGGTAAACTTTAGCATTTCATCATCCGCCTTGATCATATCAAACATAATTATCCAACAACAATATTGTGGACCCTACCAGAAGCGATGGCCACAGGTACTTATGCTGTATCGCTGACTGACCGTTTGTGTGAACAAAAAATTAGTGTTACTGTGTTTAATGTTGTTTTTATTATTATTATTATTAATAAAAACAATATTAAATGCAGTAAACGCCCCCCCCGCTTTCAGGCACAGGATTTTTTCCTGCTTCAAGCCCTGAAAACCCCACTTCCCGTGAGCGCTGTGCGCTTACGGAGGCTCTGCATCTCCGGCTTGGACAGACTGACAGCTCCCGGACTTTAGCGTCTGATAACGTGATCTAGAGAGTCTCCTTCACTCTCTGTTACCAACAGTTTTTCAGGATCTAAGCGACAAACTAGTGTAAAAAATTCCCCTAACTTTTGAAAAGAGAGGAAATTTATCACTCTCAAGCTCACACTGCAGCGGTAACACTCAGCGGGGAGGAGGAGGGGCGGAGTGTGCATGAGCGAAGTGGAAGTAGCGCATGTAGAGAAACGAAACTTAACGCGTTGTCATGGAGAGCTGGGAGAGAGTCAGACGGGATCATACAGAGAGCAAAGCCCCAATGAGCAAATAAACATTAGAAAACAAGGCCAAAGTCACTAATAAGCGGTCTGTCCAACACTGCGTACAACAACTTAATTTCCCTGTTACCTGCTTCATTCAGTTTGAGATTTAGCCTATTTATTTTTTGTATAGCCTAGTACTTATATTTTTTCACGTCATCATGAATGAAATAAAGACAAATAAACAAACGTGACACAGGGCTGACCAATCAGAGATGAGAACCTTACTCTGGGTAAATGCAGTAAAAATGCAAAACACAGGTTGAATTATAAAGGTCTGCACCTTTTAAAGGCCAAATTAGGTTGAAACTCAAAATAATCGTGATTAATCGACTAATCGAAAAAATAATTGATAGATTAGTCGACACTAAAAATAATCGTTAGTTGCAGCCCTACATGGGACACAGTATGATACTTAGTGAATTTGCAAAACAACTTTTTGTATAAATTAATTCTAAATTTGAAAAAATCTTTTGATGCAGTTGACAAAAATCAACAACAAAATTAGTCACAGATGACAGAAAAAGGTGAAAAGTTATCCCACGTTTTCATTGTCTTGCTCAGATATTGAATAACTGAGGAGTAAGACAGTGTATTTTTATTAAAGTGGGAGTATTATGGGTTCACCCAGAGTAACATAGCTGGACATTCAATCGACGATATGCTTTTCTCACAAGTTGATTCCATCACGATTTTTGGGGTGCAGATTCGATTTGAAATGTTATTTTGTGATATTTATGATTTTTGTGATTTTTAGTTTATTGTTTTAACACCAGACCATGTAAAAAAGTTAAATGATGATGATAATGTCTACAGACACGGGGTTCACCGATCACAATTTCCTGGCTGATCACTGATCACCAATCTTTAAAAAAGCCTGACCTGCCGATACCAATTTGAGTCGATATCGATTTTTATTTTTTATTTTTTATGACTGACAGCATATACCTTCAATGTCCCAATCTTTTTTTAATGTAAATCATTAAACAATACCAGTCAAACAATATAGTCTTTATATTTTAACTTAAACAACCAATAAAGTGTCCTGAGTTTTAGGTCTCAGAGCAAAAAGCGACAATGGCTGGCTGTGAGACTTTCCCAGACGTGTATATGATCAGTTTCATATGTAAGGATGGGCCAATCACCAATCCCCGTTCACCGATCCCCCAAAATTAAGAAAATCAGCACAGATCGATCTACTACAGACTATAACAGGAGCCATATTTTTCCATAAAATGCACATCAACATTTCACCCTTTGCTAGTGAAAAGCCGTAATGTTTTTCCATTCCAGTTTAAAAACAAAGGCTAGAATGAAGAATTTGAATTTGAAAAAAAAAAAATTTTTTTTTTTACTGGGAACCCCAATTTTGGTATTTTCAAACAAAAAATCCTGCTATAACGATTTTCAATTTTTTCCCCTACCCCTATTGTTCATATGTTGTAGAAATGCTTGAATCTGTAGACTGATAAAAATGGCCTATTCTTATAAAGTCACATGATCTTGGTGGGTGGAAAGCCTCAAACACCAAGGTCTGACCTGGAAAGATCTTCAGATGGCCGGCCAATCAGAGGGAAGGGGGAAGCCTTTCTCACTTCTTCACCCTGCTGCTTATGTCTTCTTCAGACAGAAGAACCAAGCAGTGACATCTACAGGTATGGATGCTGTTGTGATTGTATGAGCTTTCAACAAAATCCACAAAAAATATTACCAATGATATATAACATTTCATGAGAGCAGCCATTTTTGAAAAGAGCCAATATAGGGAGAAAGAAAGGACATTTTTAATCAATGTAATGTATCAATATGAAAGGTGTGTAAATCAATACACTATTATGAAAACAAATGTCACAATGCTTCAGAGCATTGATATTTTAGCACGGTACTGCAGTATATGTATGCAGGTACTGACAGTAAGGTCCACAGATAGATTGATCTCCTCTTTGTCCTGTGAGAGGCCGAGCTGTGTGATTTAAGTGCAGGACGTTACAGAAGCACAGGACATGGCATGAATCTCAACATGGAGCCTGTGTCACTGACCACTTCTTACTGTGTTACTGCCTTTACACTTACACCACTCATCTCACCAGCTCAAAGCAGCCAATACCACAGCGTTAATGTTATCAGGTGAACACTACTGGTGTGAAAATATGAGATCTCCAAACAACCTAAACATAGAGTTTAGTGAAAGACTGTGTGAGAGGTGTTAGTTCAAAGAAGAATAAGATCCTGGTTGTTTCTATGAGCAAAATAATGACTGATACTTATTATGAGCCCCAGGAGCTTCTTTTTCTTTTAGGCCATTGGCGCTGCACCATGAAGGGTGAGGAACTTAGGCTGGATTTGATTACAAATACACAATGTATCTGAAATATTTTCTCTGGTGAATAGTAGTTTAGCCTCTGAGATGGAAAAAAATACCCCAAAATACCCAACATGCTTTATTTTATACTTGAAACCTGTGCTGCTAAATTATTTTCCTGTTAACCTTGTGGAGTCTTTGAATAAAAGAAAATAAATTCCTGTGTATTTATCTATAGAAATGAGTGGAATGTAAACAAGCATGCTGCCTTGAAAAATTCCTTAAATTTCAGGGCAGTCTCTTATTCACACGTGGCCTTCCTTTATAGAGGGAAATTTACCTTGTCATTTGAGAAGAAGGAGGGGCGTGACATGAAAAAAAATTATATATATCAATGGGTATATGTATTTAAACTGCTCACATGATTTAAAAGCTCACAGATGATGGTCTTTGGAAGTGGTAAGGAGCTCATGCAGTGACTTCCAGCACAGAGTCTTCAGTTTTCAATGCCGTGAGATTGCAGTCAGTTTCTGTCCTTGTCCCTTTCGTACAGAGAACTCCTCAAATTCTTTGAGTTTTTTTGATGATATCGTGCACAGTAGATGATAAAAGCTCTAAATTCTCAAACTTTATGCTGGGAAGCATTTTTCTGATGGCTGAACTATTTGCTCATCCTGTGGTTAACCTCTTCCCAAATTGATGTCTGTGAGACTCAGCCTCTCTGGAATGCCCTCTGTTAGCCAGAACTGTTAAAAGTCAGCTTTATTTTTTCCCCTTTTCTGTAACTGTTAAAAATCTTTTTTTCACTGTTTTTATTTTTTGGGTCACAGACTCAAGTTTTTTTTTTAAATGTGTTGTTGGCACCAGATTTGAAGGAGCACTTATTTTCACATCAACACTTGACATGCCGTCTTTGCATTATTTTCAATTAATTGTAGTTTAGATGATTTGTAAGTCAACAAGATCTATTTTTAATCAGCATTTCACACTGTGCCCCTGCTTTTTTTGGAAATACAGCCCTGTTTCTGAAGGGATAGTACACGTAACTCAGTACTAATGTAAGTCCCTCTTGGTTAACCTACAGGCTTGTTTTCCTCGTCTGTTTTTTGCACTGATATTGTTGTAATCCTTGAATCATAAAAAAATAACAGAATGTACCATACAGAGCTCTTCAGGGATGTTTGTCTCATATATGTATATATATATACACAGTAAGTCTCTGTCAGATATAGGAGCTGCTTCTTCATTGTGGCCTGTGAGGATCTTCTCCTCCCACACTCACTCCTCCTGTGCCCCCCCTCCTTCCTCCTCTCCACCTCCTCCTGCCGTCATCCTCCTGGGATTAAACCACAGCCATTGACTGCCACAGTAAACATGGACTTTTCTCTCCTCCCAGTTTTACTGGGTCATTCCTGCTGTTCCTGTCGTCTATTTCAGTCTGCTGATAACATCATGTTAGGATTTCACTGGGATGTGGTCATGTGGTGGGTTGTGATGTGGCACTTTAACCCAGGAGGGTGTTCTCTGCTGTACTAGTAGGGATGCTGATGATTCTGTGGACAGGGGATGAGCACTGATGATAACTAAACTAACGTTAAGTACAGGACAATATATGGTGATCAGGTGGTTTTGTAAAACAGAATTCTGACATGAAAGTTCCATGTAACGGTATTTTAGCTGTTTACAACATGCCCTAGTTGTCTCTAAGCAAAAATCATTAGATTCAGCCTCTGTGGATGCTCTGAAGCCCATTTGTGAAGTAAAAAAGGTGAAACAAGTACGAGTTCTTCCTCCTGAGTACTCACTGATACCCAGCACTGATACTACTAGTACTTTTGATTACGGGTGTAACGGTACATGTATCCATGCCGAACTGCTCCATGAGGCCGTTCGATTCAGTGCTGTATTCAAACAAGTACAGTAAGTTTATGTTAGCCGCTGCACATGGCTCTTTAATATTCACGTATGTACTCGTCTATGATTGGCTGAGCAGGGAAGGTGTTTTAATATTCATGAGGAAAGTGGTCTGTGATTCGTGCTTTGCGATCATGTGCATATCATGTGGACGTGACGTCTCACGGTGAGCCAATCAGAAGATGAATATCAAAGAGCTTCCGTAGCCACAGGAGCTTGTGTCTGAATTGTTCATCATGGCTGCTGCTAACGACCAACCGGAGCTTGAAGAGCCTCCCCCCTCGCTGTATGATGGCAAGTTTTTGGTTTAATAAACATGCTAAACAAGCAAATGGTTTTGCGTTGTTCCATACTGTACCGAAAATGTACCGAACCGTGACCCTAAAACCAAGGTACGTACCGAACCGTGATTTTTGTGTACCGTTAAACCCCTACTTTTGATACATAAAATTTCAATCACTTTACAGTTAAGTCCAAAATAAAACCAAAATAACTCTTTCTGAATATACGATTTGTTTTTGATAAATTAACTAAAGAGCAAAACAAAACTAAAAACTGTTGGAGTTTTAGTAATTTTTTAAAAATAAACTGAAGTGAAAAATAAAACAGTTTAACTGTTAACTCCCCCTGGTTCATTCATGTTGTCTGAACAGGACCTGACACACGTTTGCTGTGGTATCAAAATGCAGCAATGTAGCGCCAACTACTGGCGAGGAGGACTTACTCAACGTAAGATTTTTTTGCCTTGACTATCAGCTGCTGGTATCGGCTGCCTTCATGAGTACTGATACCTTGGAATAAGGCTGGTATCTGCCCGATACTGAAACCATTACTCACTCATCCCTATTACAAACATCTCACAATTTTTAGGGAATTTTTAACTTTATTGCTGGGAGGAGTTTTATGCTAACATCTGGATACAAAGGAAAAAACAATTTGTTGGCATGCATTTCTGAAGACATGTGTAATGTCTTGTTATCAAAAGATGCTTGGAGATTACTGACAAGACTTGCTGATGATTTTGAAAAATGTGTCCAGTTGTTTTCAAATGAGGATCAGAAAGAAATCTGCTGGTTAGAGAGCCGAGACGTTATCATCTGTACCTGGCTGAAGTGGTCAGTGTTACTGGGTCTGTGTGCTCTCTGTGAGCTGTGTCTGATCTGCTGTTCAGTCAGTGGATGTTTCCACACGGTGCTGTTGTTAATGAGACACTGAATAAAACTGGATTGTCTGACCATCGATATTCTGGGTTTAAATAGGAGACCCAAGAGAGCTCCAACACTGCAGGAAAGCAAGAGCGTGTGTGTGTGTGTGTGTGTGTGTGTGTGTGTGTGTGTGTGTGTGTGTGTGTGTGTGTGTGTGTGTGTGTGTGTGTGTGAGTGCCAGAATCTCCATGTGAAGTTAAATCATGCTTCGCAAACCCCCATCAGCATGACTTATTTCATCTTCTCACTACATACACAATCAATTAATATTTCTCCCCCCTCTCCCCTCCCTCCTCTTCCTCCTCTCCCTCCTCTTCCTCCTCTCACTCCTCACATTCCTCCTGCCTCTACATGTGATTTCTCTTATCTCATTTGTCTCTCTCCCTCCTGATCTACCTCTTCACATCTTCCTCCTCCCCTCCCCTCCCCTCCCTCCCTTCTCCTCCTCCTCCTCCTCCTCCCCCTCCCCTCCCTCTCTCTGGGCTTCTCTGGCAGGCTGCTCGTTGCAGTGAGTCAGTATCATGGAGGCAGGCAGCGGGGCTGCCGCAGCGGTGGGGAGTGCAGCGCTAGGACTGCTGGGAGCCGCAGCCACGTCCAGCCATGACATCCTGGACAGGTAAGGAAGCTCCGCAGGAGGCTGACACACACACACTCAGGGATGAATGAGAGTGAGGAGGAGTGTATGAACTATGTGTGTGTGTGTAGAGAGAGATAGAGGGGGACCACACCTTAGGGTTTGGTTTGGTGAGCATGCTAGTTTGTTTATAGTCAGAGTGAGGGGCTTGGAGAGTGTGTGAGTGAAGTGTGTGTGTGTGGCTATCTCTTTACACTCTGCATGTGTGCGGCTTCCTCTGGCAGTTATAGAATCTGGATTGTGTGTGTGTGTGTGCATGTGCTGAGATGTGTGTTAGTAATTTAAGGGGGGGTGTTACTTGGCTTCCTCTATGCCTCAAGGAGAAATGACACCGGGGTATGCGCATGCAGAGGGAGGAGGAGGTGGTGGGGGGGAGTCATCAGTGGACGATGTGCTGTAGCTCAGCCGATAGGATGAGTTTGCACAGTCACCACCCCACCCCCTATTTAACCCCCACCCACACCCCATCACTCCCATAGCAACTGGGTGACAGCCATAGCTAGCTGCTGCTGCTGCTGCTGCTGCTGCTGCTGCTGGAAACCCCTCATTCAGATTTCTCCGGCGACCACCGGCTCTCAGCTCGTTACGTCACCGCTACAGCTGTACGCCCACATGCCCGTGCACTGTCATCACCACACACCCTGACGCACGTATGCTTCATGTTTTCGGACAAACATCGCAGTCACACGTGCAGGCGGTGACACAACAAACAGACGTGAATCTTTGTCGTCAGGTGCCGCTGGGATATCACTCATCTCCTCCACGTTAGAGCCGATACTCGCCTGTGAGGGAGAGCTAATCTGCAACGCGGGGAACTCCTTTGACACATTGTACAATCAGAGATGGAAATTAAGGCTGTGACTCATTTGGCTGTCATTCCCTCACTATTTCTGTTAGTCACCACTCACATCCTAACTCCACTGAAAGAACACACTCTCCAGCCACACACACACAACTGTTGGCAGACCATCAGGACAGGTAGGCAGCAGCTGCTCTCTTCTGCATTATTGCAAAAGCTGCATGATGATCGTTTATCCTCAACACTCCATCAATTCGTGTGTGAGTTCATACACTCATGTTCATCTCTGTCGTTCGCTAACGTCATCTTCTTTATTTTTTTTTTGATTTGATGGAAGGGGGTTACAGTTAGAGCTCCCCAGCCCCTCCACCTGCCCCTCCACTCATGAGCAGGGTCTAAATCCTGCACCGGGGTTACCATGGCAGCAACAGCTTAGCATACATTAGACAGCGGTCCAATGTTACTACTGAGAAAGAGTGAGTGAAGAGAAGACAGCAGAGAGAGATAAAGATGGGAGGGAAAACAAAACGGGGAAATTGCTCCTAAATTAGCTGCAGATGATGTGCATTTACAAGAGTGTGTGTGTGTGTGTGTGTGTGTGCGTGCTCAGTGTTTTGTGCATTGTAGCAGATTATGTTTTTTATCAGAAGCAACAGAGATGATGTTTGGCTGTGTGTTAATGCGAGTGCTTTGTGAAAGTTGTCTGGTGAATCCTGGTGGATGGACAGGGCTGGATCAGAGGGGGCTTGGATTTGGGACACGAGGCGGATCAGGAAAGCGACACAGAGGAAAGCAGTGAAGATGCTGTAAAACAGTACAATAATAACTCTTCTACTGCAGATTTAATGTTTTTGTGAGCTTAAAGAGTCTGCAAATTTAAAAGCAACAACAGAAACATGCAGCTAAGACAACATGTAGCAAAAACTGAAACAAATGACTTAGCTATCAAGGAGAAACAGTGCAAGCTTAGGAAACACAAAGAAGTGCTTTTTTTTGTCTTTTTTTGGATTTTAAATCATTAATAAGTCTAAGAAAATCACTTTTCCTGTTGCAGTGTGATTGCTCCAGTTGACCATGCTGGTACACACTGCTGGGATGAACCAATCCAGTCTGACAGATAAGCAGACAGCAGTTTGTCTACAGCAGGAGGCCAATACCAACCAACCAAGAACCCATAAATCTGTAACCCAGTAGATTTGCTGAGTCAAGGCACAGACGCGACGTGAAGGCTCTAATGTTCTAATGTGACTGTAGTAGAGCTGAAACGATTCCTCGAATGATTCGAGGTACTCGATTACAAAAATTACTCGAGTGATTTTCTCTGCCTCGAGGAATTGTTTAAGAGTGGTATTTCAAATAGAGCTGAGGCCATATTAAGAGAGTTTTCAGACCCCTCAAGCTACCTCTTATACAAAATAGCAACTAGCATCAAATCTAGCTTCTTTTCTGGAGTTTGGAGACTAATGGGTCATTCTACAAAACGGGTGCCATTTGGGGCCGCAGCATTTGATGAGATGTACAAGGCACAAAAAATGTGTCAAAGTGTGTTAATAGATTTTGGAGCTACCAATGCAAGTGCTCTTATTGACATGCTGTATCAGAAAACTCTATTTCTTCAAGAGAAACATTTTCATTTGAAAAATAACTGCTCTTTGACTAAAAACAAAAATATATTTTATCCGATTACTCGATTAATTGATGGGATTTTCAGTAGAATACTTGAATACTAAAATATTCGATAGCTGCAGCCCTAGATTGTAGTTGTTTGTTTTAGTCACAAAAAATTTTGTGCCTCTTCTTTTACTTCAGGTCAGTTCCTAACTTAAGCACATCCACCTGAGGAGAATTTAGCCATGAGGCCAACAGCAAATAGTTCAGATCTTTTTCTGTAGCCAGCGGATATGAGAATAACTGTAACGGATATCCAGGCCAAGTCTATTTTTTTTTAGGATGCAGGTCATCTGAACAGGCAAACAGGCAACTGCAAACTTGAGGATACAGCTGGAGAAAACAGCTCTAACTCTATGATCAGATGTATCCGTATTTACTATAAAAGATAGCTGTATGAGGGCAGTGCTTGTCCTCTTAGTGTGTGCATCATGAAGCTCTTTGGTGGAGGCCCTTTTCACACCGTTTGGATGCAATCAAATAAGCCAAACTAGCCATCATCCACCCTCAGAGTAACCATTCACCACCACCCTCATCTAGCGGTGGAAACAGAACTGGACATGTTGGAGACACATTTGCGTAAAACATGAGGAACAGAGCAAATCAACACACAAACTGTAAGTTAAAGACCCTTTTATTTAAGTTTTTCTCACACTTTATGTTGTTATTATGTAGTTGCATGTGTCATATAACTCATAACGTATAAGCCGAACTCATAAGCAGATATTTTTCAAAGGATGAATAATTTGCCAAGGCATGTACGTGTTTATCTTCATAAAAGACTTAAGGCAGATCTGCCAACATTACACTTTGACAAAGATGGAGAGAGCTGTAATGCTCTGTACATCAATCATCAAACTTACTTCTTGGGTGATGAAGCCTGCCATTGACTGTTGATCTGCACATAGTGCTGCACTTTCTGCTGCATGCCTTGCTCTCACATGGCTGTGCATAGTTGTTGACGACTTTTAATATGCTAGACTAACCTTGCAGAGTTTGCATTGGACCTCGTTTTAGTTTATTGTATTGAAGGCGTTTCCGTACTTCCCAATCCAGTTTTAAGCATCTCTTTGTTCTTGTTTTGGCTGTGACTCCTGGTCTGGCTCTGTTCGTTATGTCAGGTTGTTGTTGAATTCAAGTTAAACACAATCTAGTTTGGACACAGTTTGTTTTATTTTGAAAGCCACCGGATGTTTTAGATGGTTTCTGTGCACAACTTCCTGTCTCTCTCGACCTGCTTTTATGTGAAATTGGCTTGTAACAGCTCTGGTATTGGTCTTAAAACTGCGAGCTGCTGCAGACAGGACAAAGCCATCATCACATGAACTATTCAATTTTTTTTTTTACATTAATGCCTATTTTGAATAATCGAAAATCATTTCCCATCCCTAGTTTGACATCATGTACCACAGACTCTGGGATCCTGTGTGTAAGTGTATTAGCATATGATATAACATATAACATAGCACACATGCTCAGTTTTATTTCCTTACAGTTTTCTTAACTCCAGACTAGTTGGCTTAAAAGTCTTCAAACTTCTGTTTAAAAGACGAGGAAATTATTGGTTCAGAAAACAAAGCTTAAGCATTTACAGATGTCTGTCAGGGCTCATGCTACAGTTGGTAAATTCCAAACCATTTCTACAGAACAGGGATCGTTTAATACACAAACCACACAACCTGTTAAAACAAGATGAAGTCCAGTGTGAGCTGCTTTCTTGGAAAATGACTCTTTGTAGAGATTTACGTAGTTACAAGTATTGTTCACATTTATCTCATCATTTTCCTTCTGTAACTGGATCTCTTAAAAAAAAGCCAGGATTTAAGAGTCTCAGTGTGCAGCCATTATTTTAAAGATGAACTTCTATGAGTTCGGTTTCACTTACCTGCAGCAGTTTTAGAAAAGAGAAATGAGAGTGGATCAGTATTCTTCACAAGCTTGGTGCTTTTTGATTCTACTGAATGTAAAATTAATGGATATCATAATGTTTTAAAGCATGTGGTATTGTGAGTATCACTTCTTTTGACTACCTCTCTCTTTACACTCCACATTTCCTGTTTCCCTCAGCTGCCCTAACTTTGTAGGACGAATGAAAAACTATGTTACAAACTAGAATTGAGTTTGAAAGATTTGATCCTTTATGTTCCCGGAGGATCCAATGATAGAGAAAATCTTTTCTGCACACTCCAGGTTTTCATATTGTTATTTTAAGTTGTGCAGTTATCTGTAAAAATATGCTGCTTTTAAAGTCACCACTTTGAATGTCCAAGTTATTAAGCAAAGTAAAATTGATAATAGTTTCTGATGCACCGTCAGCAGATAATTTAACTAAATCCTGTCTTTATCACAAATCTACAAGTTGATGTTTTTTCTCTTTTTACCTTCACTAACTGAACTGCAGCTTTATTCATTATCAACATCAGAATCTGAGTGAAAATATAAGATTGTGTCTGAGATTCTCTCTCTGACTCTTATCACATTAACTCTGATCTTTGGCCAGAATTGCAGCTCAGTTAATGTGTGAAATTAAAATGTTTGAAGTCAGAAGCAGAAACAGTTCATTTAGAAATCAAACATAGTGAAGAAGACGTTAATATACAAGAGATGAACTGTGGTGCTGGAGGTCAGATGTTCTTCAATATTCCTCTTGTCTTGTGGTGATGCTGAACAGCAGCCTCGCTGCTATTCAATGGACTGTTCCTAACACGGCTGTCCATTAAATCCACGCCTGAGTTCTGCTGAGGGGAAAATAACCATCAAACCCAGTGAGCATGGAAGTGTTCGCTCATTTCTATAAATTTGTACCAACAACAGAACAATATGTTCAAAACACTGAGGCATATTTCAGTGGAGCATGGCTGGCTGACTCGGCTGTAGTACATTGTGAACACTGATGTGTGTCTGATAAATAGGCTCGGCTAGAGTTTCTTCCTGTAGGAAGATACAAGTTAGTAACATACTTATCTGGATGGGAATGCTTAATAGAAACAGGAAGAGATAGACGGTCCGCTCCTGGTCCTCCTGCTCTGCCATATGCAGCACAGATAAAGCGCCTCAGTGGGGTGGGAGCTAAACTGCTGCAGACTGGAGACACTTTCAGCCAGTGGACCAGATCCAGAACATGCAGAAGGTTGATGTCTCGTGAGCTGACTACTAATAACTTCCTCCATGTTTTCTTACTGCTTGTTGCTTTCCAAGGCTGTTCCAGCACAGGGGAAATCAAGTGTTGGCTGAGTGTACAATAGAAATAACTCCATTATAGACTTGGGACAGGCTAAAATGAGCCGACCTCAGAAGACCTATGAGTCGAAAATCACTCTATCCATCAAAACTGCCCATTCTCGAGTTTATAGAAAAAGAAACAAGTTTAAAGAGGGGTATAATGCTTTCCCATATTTTAAACATTGATATAAAATTACAAAGCCTTAAGGGGGCTTCACACCGCCGCGCGGCAACGTGCCGCCTCCAGTCATTTTAATGAGGGTCGGGCGGCAGGCGGCAAGCGGTTTTGGCTGCGGCGGTTGGACCCAGAAGCGGTTGCCGCCCACGTGCACGCGCACAGATTTCCCCCTGCCGCCTGGAGTCCAGCGTGTTGAACTTTCTGGCGGCAGCCGCCTGGGAACAGTCAATCACATCGAAGGAAAAAGAAAACCCGGAAATAGCAGGCTTCGCGGGGCAGAACAGCAATACTGCCGGTATCTGAATATCCAGAGCTCTACAATAATAATAAAATCTTTCATATGCACATTATAGAGTAAACAGAAACTGAAAGGTACTACTAGGGGGTACGTGTTTTTGAAGAGGGAGTGTTGTGAAGGACTTTTGGGCGGGCTCTGCTGCAACGTTCGCCGAATCACCTCTACGTCGCTGCCGCCTGTTACCCCATGCTCATGCCGCGGTGGCAGGAGCCGCTTTGAAAAACGCATTTCAGGGGCCTCTGCCAGCAGAGGAGCGGTTTTCGGGGCGGTTACCGCGCGGCGGTGTGAAGGGCGCTTTATATTTAAACAAAGTATGTTTCAAACTGCTACGTATTCATATGTTATATAAATCCCTGAATTTGTTAACTACTCAAAATGGTCTGTTCTAGAAATAGCGTGAGGTCTTCTCGTCATCTTTTTGAGACTTGCTGAAACAATGAGGTCACCACAGACTGTTTCAAGACATAAAAGCCCCATTTTTACCAAGCGGTCCAGTTTAGATCAGCATGGTTTGTGTGTGTGTGTGTGTGTGTGTGTGTGTGTGTGTGTGTGTGTGTGTGTGTGTGTTTAATCAGTAAAACCTGATCCTGTTTGTGTTTCCACAGCCAACTGTGCCCCCTCATGGTAGGCGGTGTGTAAAGGCTAATTTATGCTTGATGCATCCGCAGGGTCCACGCAGCTTTGTGCTAACATCATTTTCGCACCTACGCCCCCTTGCGTGGTCCATTTCACAAGAAAAATTCCCGTGCTGTGCACACTCAGAACTTTCTAACCTGCCGTGGGGATAAGATGGCGGAAGAACGGGATCTCAGTTCAGAAATACAGGCATCTGTATGACTCTTCACACAGAGATCACCGCGATAACCAAGTGGTGAACAATTCATGGCAGGAAATTGCGGCCACTCTCGGCAGAGAAGAGAAATAGGTTAAAATAACCAGGAAAAATCTCCGGGATAGATGTGTAAGTGTGTTGTAAACAAAGGCAAACTTCTTCGACTCTTGTTTAGTACTATGGGAGACGTATGTTTGTGATACACCGCCCCCTGCAGTTTGGGAATGGAAACCAACAGACGCCAGGTGTTAAAAAGCATAAAAGCCCCATGCGTCCTCTCGTACAGATTTCATGCGTCTGATTTCTGGCGTAAAGCATCACACAGCCTTAAGCAAAGATGCCAATAGCCAAGTCAGCCATGTAACGGTGCCATGCCATAGTGGTGCAACATGTGTACCTTCCTGATAAATCCAGCGAAGAAGAAAAATGTGACACAGTAAACAAAGAGTACCTATGGAAGCTATCCAAACATTCACCTTCTTTGTGATTGGCATGTGGCTCTTTGTAACTAAGTGCATCAAGCTTTGTTTCGGAGGAGGCTGTGTGCCGGGAGGGGCAATACAGCCGCTGTCCCATGGGAAGTGATGATTCTTTCAACCAATCCACAGACTGTAGCTCCACCTTCTGGGGTCAGACCAGAATGTCTTGCACCCTAATGGAAGGGTCCCAAAAAGTGGAATGGTACGGTTCAGTTAATTGGGGTCTGTCCCAGGATCAGTCAATGGAAATGCCACAAAATGCGTGCCGTACTGAGATGAACTGAACTAAACCGCTTGGTGGAAACAGGGCTTTAGAGGCGTGGGCCTCAAACACCAAGGTCTGCTCCTGAAAGACCTCCATAGAGCTGGCCAATCAGGAGACAGGTTTTTTTGAGTGGAGAGCCTTAACGAGACAGCAGCTAAAATAAAGTTTTTCAGACAGCAGCACATTCTGTTTCAAAACAGAAAGAAAAGACTAACAGACTTATGTGTTCCAACAGTCTCTGCTTTCTTGTCTGCACAAAATAAACTACAGTTGTGGGGCAGTGGGTCTTGCTGCCCAAAATACCTATCCCCTGACAGATGCAACCTCTTCTTACCATTTCACCTTTCCTACCACTTTTATAAAATAAACAATTGGAGTTCTGTCAGCAGAGGTGAGTCAGTGGTCTGTGCATCACTAATAGACAGCTCTTTGCAAGGAATGCAGCGATCAAACTTAGTGAGGTTTAATTGGTGCAACTTTTTATGGTTATCTTTGAGAGGTGGGAGAAAAAAAACAAAATTGATATATTGGGATTTTTTGTTTGACAATATCAAAATCAGGATTCTTTGTCAAAAAAACATTTTTTTCTTTCTAAATTCAGATTCTTCATTTCAGTCTTTGATTTAAACTGGATTGGAAAAAAGTTACCACTTTTCTCTATCAGAAGGTGAACTGTTTCTCTCAGACTCAAGTGATGTGCAATTTATGGGAAAATATAGCTCCTGATATAGTCTGTAGAAATTATCACCATCATTTAACTTTTTCACAAGGTCTGCTGTTAAAAAGCAAAGTAAAAATCGTAAATATCCAAGATTGCAATCTAAATCGATTTGGCCCCCCAAAAATCGTAATAGAACCGAATCTTGCATCGTCCCAGCCCTAATATCTTTGAACTACAAAGTTGCACGAAACCCAAATCCTTTCAGAAAACCCACCTGAAGGTTTTGGCTCATGTTTAGTCTGACATATTATGAGCTGTATGTTAGACATACAGCTCCACATGGACGTAATATTTCACATAAGGAGCAGCCATGTTGTTTGTTAAATGTCTCTGTGTTAGTCATCATGTCAGTTCTGCTCTATGAGATAATGTTATATAATAACTATGACTGGCTCATCCTGAAGCATCCTCATGTCAAACGAAGCCTCTAAGGGTGGATGACCAAACTAATCCATCAGAGAAATTCAGATTTATTTCTGATTCCCTATATAATTCTATGATCTGTTAAAGAGATCTCTATAAGACCAAATTTAACCTTACAGGAGCTCTGTCCTTATACCTGCCTTTTAGCTGGATAAAAGGACTATCTGTTGTTGATTGAAAGTCTCAGATTACCCATAAGCCAAGATGAATTTCAGCCTGAAAAATCCTGCTGTCTGAGCTTTAGCCAGAGGCAGGAAGCTTAAACTCTGTCTCTAAAATTTACTGCTCATCCTTATCATATCAGGTTGCTCGGCCTTGATTCAATATATTCTTTTTTGGTACCAGCCTTTGTCCTACAGCAAGAAATAATCTATCAGAGCAGTTTCTTTTCATATCGAGTAATAAAGAGATGCCGATTAGATTGCTGAAGGGACAGACTGACAATGATTATAATCAACAAGTCTAAGTTTAAATCAATATTGGTGCATGCATTAATAAAAAAACGCTGCAGATGACAGGCAGCAGCCCAGCCAAGGACTTGGCTTGGGGAGTTGGGGGTCATAAACTCAAGTCCCAGTACTGACCAAAGAATGGGTTACTGGAGATGCTAGGATACTTCATTGGCCCTGCCAGAGTTCCCTCAAGCAAGGTACCAAGCCCTGTCTTCTTAAGGCAGCCTTTTCACTCCAAAGTCTAGTTTTTTTTATTCCCACAGCATCCAGTTTGTGCACCAGGAGCGTTCAGTTGTCCTTAGTTGAATATATCATGTTTTTCAGTCAATGGGTGGACATAATTCTATTTTCTAGACTCCGTCTCACATCCAGAGTGTCTCTGCTCACAAAGCAGCGACAATGTAAGCAACCAAACAAGGCATAATACCAGCAGTCAATGCAGCCTGTTTCGTCTTAAGGCTTCATAACTCTGAGAGTATTTCACCATTTTAGTTTGGAGAAAAGGACTGTGGTCAGAATCAGGCCTTCCTAATCATGGTAGCACATTGACAATGTGTTGACGTTGGAAGTGAAAGCAAACCGGACTTTTCCCTTTGAAACACCGACTGTGCCATTCAGCTTCACAGCCCAAAGTTAGAAACACACAGTGTGTTATATTTTAAGGCTCTCACCTTGAAAGCCTTATTCAAAAACACCTCTCTTTTTCTCTCCTTTTTTTTCATGGAGCTCAATGGAATAGCCAAACCAAAATGAAATCATTCGTCTCACATACTCAACACGAGTTGAGCTAAAAGCCAGGATGAAATGTGGCTTAAAATCAGATTTTCAAATGACATTATACGTTGAATGCGAAGGCTCAAGTGAACTTAAAAACCTAATCGCTAAATAAGAGACTTTAGGTGCTGTGTGGATTACGACCTGACTTGTGTAATGGTCTTAATCAGTCATCTTTCAAATATTGATTTTCACAAAATTGAAACTAAATTGATAACACTTATTGAGTTATGAGGTATGATTTCTTTCCTCTTCAAATTTTTCTGGATATTAATCTGCTGCTTGTCATTCATACCCATGATTAGTGATGGGAATTGAAAACCTCTTCCTGTTGAGAAACGATAATAAATGTTTCAGTCCATGGATATCGTTAGCTTTAGTGCTTAATGATTCCCTTATCAATTCTTTACGTTTTGCTGGAGCCGCCGGGCCTTACGTCAACTAGTCTGCTGCAGCTATCTTCAATGAAGTTTCCCAAGAAAACTCTGATTCAGGATTTTTAGCTTGAAATTTTACTGAAGAACTGACTTCATAAAGAAATGTACAAAACTCTCTCTCAGGAGATTCATATTCAGTACATTCGAAATGCTATAAATCACCTTATTTACCAAAATAACAAAATAGCGCAAGCCTGATGCTAACGTATATGGGACACTGCATTGATATGCTAGCATTCAGCATTCATCAGTATAACTTTAGCTTCAGAATAGAATTTCAACTTTCATCACAGAAACATATCACATCAGCTCTTTGTGAAAAATACTGAGAATTTCAAATGTAGAAAGCTAACAGGCAATTGAAAGGCTCATGGCTGACTTCACAACTACAGAAAGCTTCCAAACAACTTAAACCGTTGCTATAACCACTTTGAGACACTAGATGGCCTACTTGAATTATTAATATATTACGACACAGAACATCAACGTCACATTGTGTTCAATTTTTACCTGTTTCTGTATAATTATGCCCAGAAATATCCAGACTCAGGGACCAATTACATTTTATTCACTTACAGTATAAACTCAATTTAAGGTTGTTGACACAGAAAACCTGTAAAGCTACTTTTTGTAACAAGAAAATTTACAACAGGAATGATAAGGGAATTGATAAAGAATCAGATCGATAAGCAGAATCAGTGAGGGCATCGGTATTGACAAAATCTTATCAATTCCTATCCCCACCCATGATTCAAGAAAAATGTTAATTCTTTAATAAAAGCACATAGAACTGACTTTTATCCAAATATAAATATTTGATTCTGATTGGTTGATAACTGACAACAATGATGTATCATTTAATACACGTATAAAGGTCTTAAATTACTGAGCTATGACAGACACTTGACTTTAGAAGAATGAAACCTTAAAATGATATCTCCTAAAATCATCTTGAATAAATCTCTACTAACCAAGCCATGTTAAATTCTTGTGGAATGGAAGCGGAAGTGTCGCAGCCCTCAGTCTTCAGTCTTCATTCATCAGATCTCTGCCTCTCCTCACACCACTTCCATGATGTTCCCTGGAGAGTATTATTGGCAGCCCTAAAAGTGGCATGTGTCCACGTGTGTTCAGTCCAGCACAGAAAACATGCAGTGCTCTTAAGAGTTGCTCTTATAAACATTCATCACAGCCACCCAAACTGGCAGAGCTTGTTGCCTGTGTTTGGCTGCTTTTCTTCATTTCTCGCCCGATACAGACATTTATGCTGTTTATTTGGTCTAAAGTGATTGTCAGTTGCAAATAAAAGTGCCTGGCGTTTCTGTCCTTCACAGTTTTGAAAGGAGGGAAATAACATTTTCATTTTTCGCTCCCAGCTGCAGTCTTAGACTTTTTTCATATCTGAGGCTGTCAAATCATTCATCTGACAGAAATAATGCACCAATACACACACAAACACACAGAAAGACTAACCTTATGAGCACACTGTTAATGGACCAATGTCTTTAATTGTTTATGTGTCACAGTTATGCTTCAGTATAAATCTGTTTATTGAATAAAAGCTTTGTTCAAACAACAACCATTTCTATCCATCACCAATTTTTGTTACAGCAAAACAAGTGTAAGAGATGCATTTACAAGAACTCAGAGCAACAAGACCAAAAACATTTTCAAGAGTGCTTCAGTTGACAGCAAAGATCCTAGACCTTTTTTGTAAGTATGTTGTCTACCCATTTTCTAAGGTGTCTTTCTGCTTGCGACTTGGCAGTTACCAAAATTATACCATAAATGGACTCTATTTATATAGTGCATTCTCTTATGTCTTCTGACCACTCTAGAGTCCATTAGTATCACCAAATTACATTCACACACCAACGATACAGCCACCAAACACTGTGAACAGAGGGACCTAGGGTCAAACCCCAAACTGTTCTATTGAAAGATGGTTGTCTCTACCTCTGTGCGCCCCGTTTATGAATTGAACTGCTCAAATAAAAACTAAAATGCTAAAATATGCCAATTAACATAATGGTACAACATCCCTTTCTGTAAAAATAAACCTATAAGATGCATATAAGTATAAGATGCAGCCCATTGTTCCAGAGAGATGATAGGTTTTCCAGACAATTGTTGATGAAAACCTGTATGACAGTTATTTAAAAACCATGATGCTAACTTTTCAAATGTAACACTTTCAGCATTTCAATCTTGAAGGTAGGATCTGTAGAAATTTTTGTTACTTGTTAGTAGGCATGGGTACCAAATTGGGTACTTTAAGAGTTACAGGCCAAACTCTTCCTGTAGTCCTGAGTACCTGTTCATGTAAAATCAAACGGTACTATATTTTCGGTATCTAAACGCATCCTTGTGACTGTGATGGTGTGGAAGAGCAGGGGATTTTTCATGCTGTACATTAAAACAACATTACAAGTTTATATATTGAGAAATAAATGTTATATTAAATAACTTTAATGAAAAAATAAAAAAATAATGATGATTATTACAACATAAACACATACAAAAATACTGAAAATTGGTACCGTTGAATACTGATACCGATTGCCAGGTACTGGGCATCGGTACTGTATCGTTTTCAATATGAAAGGTACCCATCCCTACTCGTTAGTAAACACAACCTCCCAAATGGACTCCTCCTCTTTCTTTCTCCCTGCTACACCCACTATTGTATCTGCTTGGGATAACTTCTACCACTCGCTATCATTAACACGCCAATTCACTTTCGCACTGGGCTCCCTGTGATTGGCTGAGGTAAACACATCTACTCTCGGCCCAGAAACATCCCCATGCAACAAAAACATCAGCATGCAGGTTGAGGAGAGGGTTCAGGGCAGACACAGACACTGACACACATGTATAAAGGCTAGCAGAAGACAATTAAGCAGGATTATTCCTCTAAAAGTTGACATTTTATTTTTTAGGAAAATACTTCAGACTCTAAAAGCTCTCTGTTGCTGCATTGACAAACCATTTCCTCATCAGTTTCAAACAGTCATCTGTGGGGCGATTTCCAAAGTTCACTTGTGTTGTTATTTCTGTGCAGTTCTTTTTTGTCTGTTCACACCATGAGGAGTTAGCAGTCCTGCTAGCTACCAAAGTTGGTTATCTCTCAGCCTGCAAAATAGTTATGAGGATGAAATTAATAAAGCTTTGCAAGATCAAAGCGCCATCCTCTGGTTAAAGGATGGTGATATATCTCAGCATAGCCTGTGAGGTCTCAGTGATGTCACCCTTGGTTTCTGAAGAGGCGTTGGGAAGCCAAACAATAACCTCCACCATATTGGACATGTTGACTCAACCAACTGTTGGTCAGTTCAGGAACAGACTGGATAGCTGAGTAACTCTTTGGTCATTCTTGATGACACTAACTTTATTTTTGGTGAGTGCAAAACTTCACTACCGAGTTCCTCTGTTATAATTATACTTATGTAGATGAGCCTCTACATTTCTTAATAAGGATGGCACATTAAAGAGGAGGTATTGTACTTTGGTCAGACTTTAAATTGTCCCTCTGGTACACATGTAGTAGCTTTACATGATTAATAGCTAAAATAAATTTCATTTTTTATACTGATAATTTCTTAAACCCCAGCCTCTGTCTGAAACACTTTGATTTAGCTGCTATCTCTTTAAGGCTCCCCACTTCACAAACCCCCTTCCCTCTGATTGGCCAACCTCCTAGGGGGTTGTTGGAGGATCTTGAGCTGAGGATTTTGTGCTCTTTTTTTTTTTTTTTTTTTGGAATGCCCTGTTTTGGGTAGACATGGCATTACTACTTTATATCCAAAACAAGGTATAGCATGATACCCCTCTTTAAGTTGATGCACCTGGGTTCACTTGTTTTTGATAGGTTACGTTGCACCAATGATAAAGCCCTTGCCCCTTTAAGAGTGACAACAGGGACATTTGGTGTAGTAAAGTCTTTAGTTCTGTTGATTTGACTAACTCAGCAGCTTGAACAGCTGTGAGCAGTGCCTGTGTTTAAAAGCATAAATGTGTTGTAAATATCTTACCCTCGTTTTAGCTTTGAACAATAAAGCAGCTTTACTTTCAAGCTGTGTAAATGCTCTGGTTCTCTCTCCTGCTCTGAGATCAGATTGCTCCTGATGACTCTTCTCTAATGCGTTTTGAAACAGAGATTCTGTGATAGTGGTCCTTTATGTTCTGCTTCTTTTTAGTTTATATCTCCTCACAGGCCTGCACTGTGTGTGTGTGACAGAGAGAAAAGCCCTGTTTCTGACTGTGCTGAAATGTCAGTGCATCAAATCCACATGATGTCAGTTTGAGGTGGAGCAAATGTTGAGTCAGGCATTCAGCGGGGAGTCAGCAGAGCAGTGGAGACATGATGTGTGATGGCTGAAGATAATTGCAGAGAGATTTACCGCTCTCATGTTTTGCACGGCACTGAGCTGCTGTTTCTTTTACGCACCACATTCAGTGTATATTAAATATCACTGACAAAGGCTGTGGATTGAGACATACATTCTAGATGTGAGACTCTTCCTCTTTTGTTTCCTGCAGAGAAACATTTGACTCAGCAGGCCAGGGAGTCTGAGGGAAGTCCTCCTCCTCTTCCTCCATCAGTTTCTTCTTCTATCTGCTTTTCCAGCAGAGGAGAATGTAGGCGGAGTGCATGCGAGAGTGCTACTTCACACCACGTTAAAGTGAGCTTTTCTGGCTGTGGTGTTATAATGAGTGTTTGGAGCAGGTGCAGGAAGGAGAAGTTCCTTTCTCCTGACATGCCTCCTCACCGAGGAATGCAGGGAATGCTGGGAGTAAGTACCTCTTCTGAGCTGAGAAGGTGATACTTGGACGCTTTGCAATGCACCGGTGGAGCTGGGCCTTTATGTGAAGGTGCTCCACACTGTGTCAGTGATTCTTAAAGCTGTAAAGCTGAGTGGCTTTTAGAGCATGTCTTTGGCATAATTGTGGGTGCAGCATGTTGGTTAGAGTCTCAGTGATTTTAAAGTTTGTTCTGTCTAAAACATGACAGAGAATCCACATGTTGTGGCTGACCTCTTTTCAGTGCTTTGAGCTGAACAGCTCACAATATGAAGTCTTCCGACTTGGCTTAACGTGTTGACAAATACAGTTAATGTAAGTAATTATTATGACATGTAGCACAAAGTTTTATAAATTTCATAAGGACTTTATAGAGACTGTTAGTTTGTAAAATGAAGGTATCATAAGTGTGCTCACCTCTCTGCCTTCTTAAGTTTTTTTACAAGGGGTCTTCTAAAAGGAGCCTGTAGCGAGTCATAGCGCTCAATCTGATACCCAGACCCTGCACTCAACATGTCTAAAGTGTTTTAAGTAACCTAAACTTGCACCTGAAGGCACGGTCCTCAGCATTTCAAAGTGAGTGAATGTTAGCCTACTCTGCATGTATGAGCCTCTGCCAGCAAGGCATGAAAGACGTGTGACATGTACTGTAAAAGTTTTTTGATAATTAAAGGATTAGAAGAGCAAATTCAAGTTAAATCCATTTATTATGACACCTTTGTGTTAAATATTAATACAGATTTTCCGAGGCAATTAATTTTTACTTATTCAAAGTCAAAATTTTGACAACCCAACCATTATAGAGGCAAGAAAGCATTCAGAAAACAGAAAAATGAGCACAGCTTTTTCCAAAACAGCTAAACCACAATTACAATCTGAGTGAGTAAACTATATCAGAGTTTGTCAAGAGTAACAACCAGAACTGGATATCATAAACTGGTTCCTGTTAGGAATCGATAAGAAATGTATTAATCCACTGATATCATTAGCCTTTATGCTTAACGAATCCCTTATCAATTGTTTACATTACACCGCAGCTGCGGGACCTTACATCAACTACTCTGCAGCAGCCATCTTAGCTTAGTAGTTAGATAACCATTTCCCCAAAAAACTGTGATCCTGGGTTTTCAGCTTGAAGTTTTCCTAAAGAACTGAACACAGAGAAACGTACTTTACTCTCTCACAGGAGATTCATATTCAGTATATTCAACATGTTATACATACCCTAATGTACCAAAAAACGATACAAACCAGATAGCGCTAGCTTGATGGTATTATAACATGTTGAATATACTGAATATGAATATATGATGGTATTATAAACAGGAAATTGCAATCATATGGTAGCAGTTAGCATACATCGGTAGAACTTTGGTTATGCAACAGAATTTCAACTTTCATCAAAGAAACTTATCACAGTTACTCTTTTTTAAACAATACTGAGAACTCAAAATGTCAAAACACTAACAGGTAAGAGAAGGAAAGGTATGTGCAGGCTCATGGTTGACTTCAGCATAAAAAACGACAAGCTCAATGTGCTATAACCACTCCGAGACACTATATGCCCTACTTCAGTCAATAACCGATAACAAAACAGTACATCAGCGTCACGTGACGTGGGATTTGACCTTTTTTTAATTTATTTTTTTATGTCCAGAGATATTACGAGCCATTGACTAATTTCATATTTATTTACTTATAAACTCAATAAAATGTTGTTGATACAGAAAACCTGTAAAGCCAAGGGAGTCTATAAAGAATTGGATCGATAAGACAAATTCATGAAGGGTAGTGTTGTCTCAGATCAAACAGTCAGCAGTTATTCTGCAGTGGTCTGTTCAAACTTGAGAGTCTGTCAATAAAATGAAGAGTGAGGTTACGTTAGCTCTGCTTGGTAGGGAAGTGCTGGCAGGACATAGCTATCCAGGATTTACTAACATTTTACATTACATTTTACATTAGAGCACCGGGCTGCCAGCGGTGCTAAATATAGATGGCTACTAAACTACTTACAAACTGACGGTGTTTACTTGTTGTCACGTTAGCCTACAGATACGTCTGTGCACTGGGCTGCCGATAGCACTACATATAGCCGGCTACAACAACATTTGCTTGATGTCACGTTTCAAACCGTAGTGCTACGTCACTGTACTAATAAATAACTTACTTTGGCCTCACAGCATTTTTAAGAAATTAAACAGAATCAGGATCAGATTGTAACCCAGATGTTGTTAAACAATTAACCAATAATCCCACTCATAGAACCCACGGGGCACATTTACAACCTGGTTTTACCTCATGGTAGGAGATGATCTCAGATTGGCTGTTTGATGTAACTAACTCAACATAAAGTTTTAAAACCAAACCGACTATCATGTTTTAATGTGTTTCATAAACTTAAAGATTATTTTTACCAATGATGTGATACATTATAGAGGAGTTTACTCACAGAGCAGCCCTCAAAAAAGCATGGTATGTAATTCTCTTGCATTTTAACTTCAACATTTACAGAACCACTTGAAAAAACTTTTGAGACAAGGTGAGTACGCTTCATATTAGACACAGCTCATAACTGGCATTTGTAATGTTAGAATGTTAGATCCAAATGTTAGAATATTTATTTGTTTACGCAACAGGTAATTCTGGTTCTAGCTGGTCAGGAGCAAACAACAAACCAGAGGAAATGATTACCTCTTTAGCCTATGGTGCACCTCCTTTAACCTGTAATTCACAATGACTGAACATGATTGAGGTCTCTGGGAACCACTTTGTGGTGATTTTGGGTGAAACAGAAGTCATATTTGTGGTAAAAGTGGTTAACACAATCAATTCAAAGTTGAAGGAACAACATATTTGGACTCTTTTTCGTCTAAACGGATGAGAAGCATGCTGTTGAGGATAGAGTATGACTAAGACACGATTCCTCAGTTTTTGTGAATATAAATAGAACACTTCCTCCAAGTACCGTCCTGTTTCAGCCCTCACTCTGCCCTCACTTACTTCCTCCTTGACCTCCCTCCGAGTCTCTTCTAATCAAGGTGATGTTTGTGACCTTTTGGGCCCAAAGCTGTGAAGTGTCTGAACCGTTTCTCAAGCATTTCAGCCATCTCTTCAGCCTCACTGGCTGTAACAAGTTCCAGTGGGACTCAGGCTGTATCTATTTTTACACATCCGTGTGTGTGTTCTGCACCTCGGGGTCAGGATTCAGTGTACTTGGAAGGAGCACTTAAACTCAGGCTGTGTTTTCATTTTTAATTTTCTATCAGTATTTTTTCTTACAAATTTGTAGGTAAATGTTTTATTTTTATATACCCTGTGTGTATTACAGATTTTATTGTTGGAGTCGGGCTTAATTCATTCAGTTTTAGACTTCTTCATTAGTTTATCTGCCTGTTTACCTGCCTCTTAGAATTTGATTGTTAAAGGCACTGACTGTTCTCAAAAATGGACAATGTGTCCCGACCTTTCACCGCCGAGCCCATGCAGGAGTTATCACTTAGAGGAGCAGTGTCACTGACTTCCTGCCTCGACCAATCATTAAAACACACATCATCTTCAACTTATTGTTGAAATGACTCCCTAAGGTTGGTGCAGACAGTTCCAGATCATGATCCTCAGGCTTTTTCTGCCAGGTCTGTCTTTGGTAGCTAATATTTTCACAAAAATGTAGTTGACTGTCACACATTACTAGGGTGGGAGAAAATAATCAATTCACACAAATATTGTGATTTCTACTTTCACAATTTTTAAATCAGGATTTTTATTTATTTCAAATATCTTTTTTTTCTGATTTAAATCTTTCATTTGAGACTTTGTTTAAAAGCTGGGTCAGATGGAAAGAAAATGAACTGCTTTTCTCCAACAGAGGGTGAAATGTTTTTCCTTCATCTATCTATTAACTTGATTCAGATCCCCTGAATAAATCCTACAGACTGACTCACATGTGATGTACATTTTTGGGAATAATATGGCTCCTGACATAGTCTGTAGACATCATCATCATAATTGAACTCTTTGGCATGGTCTAGTGTTAAAAAAATCCAAATATCTGAAATATTGAAGAATTGTAATTTAAATCAAATCGACACCCAAACAGTCGTATAAGAATTAAATCGTGAGAAAAACAAACTGTCCCAGCCCTACTACTGATGTTTTTAACCTGCTGTGTTACAGCTGATGTTGGGGAATCAAATCTCCAATATGTGCTCACTCAAACTCAAACTTTCATGAAGAAAAAAACAAACTGCCACAACATGGGTTTTACACTGCCTTTACCAGAGTGTGACACTGGTGATACTGGAAACAGTCCATAACCCACATCTACCTGGCTGTTCTCACACGGTTGGCCCAGATAGTGTTACAGGACTTGGTGCCTCTTTTTCACTTATTTTGTTCCCGCCTGACGTAACTCTAAGCTTCTCCTCAGGGGTACGTCCCACATTTTGGAAATCACTGGGTTCCGACGACAGGTGACCAGCAGAAGTGGGTAGCTGAGCTGAGTGTGACAGCGCTATAAAAGCAATATAAAAGTGACTCCTCTAAGTTTGGCGATGTAAAGAATAGAATAGAATAGAAAATACTTTATTCATCCCCCTTCTCCAGTTCAGTCAGCCTCCACCTCCACAGGGTCCAGGACTGAGCTTCTTCGGCAGTCTGTTCAGTCTCTGTCTCCTGGATCCTGTCTGCTCACAGCAGGTGAAGCTCTTCCAATGTGGCGTTGTCCAGTGTTAGCTCTATTAGCCATGTCTGTAAATAGCATGATGCTACTCTGCTTTCTGTTGTTCCCTCTGTTGCTGGGTTAGCATGGCTAGCTCGTCCTTCTTATTGGTGATACATCTCACGTTCCCAGTATCGATGGATGGAAGGACGGATTGACGTCGTCACTTTTTAGCTCACACCTGAGAACCAGCACATCATCCTCACCTCCTTCTCCACGCCCTGTGGGGAAACATCAGGCCTTGCACCAGTTAGCATTGACATGCTACAGGCTGCTAACAGCTGAGTTCACATGTAAAAAATGCAGCCATGGTTACATGTAGGATCTCTAGACAAACACAGGAGCAAAAATGGTAGAAATGACACCGAAGACACGACCAGTTTGGTGTCCATGAACAACAAATGAGCCATACAAAGTAGCGATCACCTCCAAATGCAAAAATGACAATGCAAGGTGATAAACACAGAGACAAAGTCTCAGTCTGCTTAAAAAATAATCAGACACTAATGAAATTGTAGAATTGTACCCTAACGGATGGAAATTTGAAATAATTTAAAATTTGAATTGTTTTAAATCGCGTTCAGATTTGTTAAATTTCTGGTCATGTCTGACATGAACCGTTCAAAAGAAACATTCTTTCAACAAACTGTCTGAGACTGGGACAAGTTCTCTTTTCTTTGGACGTTTTGGATAAGAAAGTCAGTTACATATTTTTATGGTCAGTAACTTCCTCTCAATAAAAGATTTATTTGTTATTGGTGGGGTTCACAAAGAAGACTTCTTAAAATCTGTTTAGAGAAAACTTTTCCTGTCTGAATCTCTGGTATCGAGGCCAACATCTTATTTTTATCCCGGTGATAATTTGGCTGAACTTTGGAGTACAAGCACTGTGAATTGGTTTAGGGGAGTTTTGGAGAGCACCAAGTACAGAGAACTGCTTATTAGAAAACTTTTCTTTCCATCTTGACAAAGGCTTCCTGGCCCTTTAGTCCAATTATTTTGATGCAGAGATGTTGTTTCAGAGTTTGCTGGATGTTGTCCTTGTGCAGCTGCTGCACGCCCTCATCCAACCAGGAACAAAGGTCTTTGTCTTCTTTCAACCTCCTCTGTTGTTTCCTCCAGTTTATTAGACTCATGTAGATGAAGCATCGCTGCTGCATTCAGGATGATGGCTGTAACCCTGCTGGAGAGCTTTTGTCTGTGTGGTGGAGTGTGTGTGTTTGTGTGTGTGAGTCAGTAGTCAATTTGTGAACCCTGCTGTGAGAGTCTGTTTTATTTCCATCTCTGCTCTCTTGCCTCCTCATCATCTGAGGAAACAGAGAAAGACTTTGACATTGATGAGACGTCCGTGGAGAGAGACATCTCATCTTCAGGACTATATAAGAAAGCAATGCTTTCTAATTAATTCATTTTTTTTATGTTCTGTTTTTCCTCTCTTCCTTTGTTGGTCTGAATGAGGAACCCCTCACACACAAAAAGTCTTGAAAAGTCCCCACCCTCTGGATGTACTTCATTTTTATTCTTGTGGAATTCTAAATGTGAATCAGAAGAAAAACTCTTGTGTTTATACTTCATAAAGGTGGAAAGATCCTCCAGTATTAGGCAGAAAACTTAGATTTATTCCTTCACAGCTGGGCTCGAACCAGCAGCCATTGTTGTAACCAATTTATTTTCACTTTTTTACTGTTGTTTTTCCTGAATGACCTCTAAAGAATGCTTTAAAAAGTCTCCTGAAGTCCAAATTGCTACCTTGACGTTGTGCACTCTGTCCAAGCTGTACCTCAAAGATGTTCCATTTACAAACTAGAAAAGTACTCAGAGAGCTCAGACCTCCACCAAGCATGTTATGATTGTCACGCAACACTTTAGTCCTACTTTAATGTTATACTCCCTTTCAGCAGACTGTCTGCTACAATTTGGTGTTAGTTGCAGGTTTGTATAATAATTTGTTACCTGACAGTGTTGAAAATTATCATGACCCCGTACATATTTTATATTCCCAGGGATGGGTACCGAATTAGGTACTTTTATAGGTACTAACCAAATTCTGTAAAAAGTATTGGGTACTGGTTCACATAAAAGTGAAAGGTACCATGTTCAGGTACCTAAACGCATCCTTGTGACCGTGAAGGAGTGGAAGAGTAGGCAATGTTTCAAACTGGACGTGAACACAGTATTGCAAGGTTATACATTGAAGAACAAATATGTTAAATTAGAAAAATGAGATTTTATTGTTAAACAATTTGATTTTATTTCGACATTTACACAAAAAAGTACCATAAATTGGTACTGTTGAGTACCGATACTGATTGCCAGGTACTGGGCATCGGTACTGTAATGTTTGAAATGTGAAAGGTACCCATCCCTACATATACCAGATCCTAGTTTCCAGAATATTGCCAGGATCTGGATCATACTTTTACATCTGTCAGAAATTATGGGGACCTTATCTTGTATTATTTGCAAAGCAATCCGACCATTTATGGTGGATCACAATCACTGATGCTTTATGTTTAAGAGAACAGACATCCTCATTCTTATAAGGTGGGCTCTTCTTCCCTCTGATGAAAGAAACAGAGTGCACTTATGTGTCCTTTTTTGTCATTGTCTTGTCATGGTAGGATTCATTGCAGTGTTGTAATAACTGTGGTGTTGAAGTATTGCCTCAGACTTGGAGACATATTTGAACTTATCCTGACATCAAGCTGTTATGACTTATTGATGAGTCTTTTAAAAGAAAAAACATCAGCAACTGTGTTCAAGTCTATTCACCTTTGAGACATCCTTGAGGCTTGAACACTAAACTCTAGATGCTTTAAAAATGAATAATACCTCTGTAAGTTTTGCCATGCTGGTAGGACTAAACTATGAGTTCACTTTGGGCTCAGACAAACTGTAAACATAGAATAGTCCTGATAACTTATGGAGATGTTTGTTTGTTGTTGAATAACCAGCTTGCTTAAGACTCAGTAACTTTTCGTGCATTCACATTAGAATAAAAACAGAGCTGGCGCTCGCCTGTGTAAGAAACATTTATTTTATAAATGTGTGTGTGTTTGTGTGTGTTTTGGCTACAGGGGTCTGAGGCCTGGACGTCACCTGGACGACGACGACATTGTGCCTGAGCTGGCTTACATTCATCCAAGAGAGAGACCAGACTGGGAAGAGACCATCAGTGCCATGGTGAGACACAAACACACTCACACACCTGCACCGGTTTTTCCGAGGTTGCCTCTTATGCCTCGTACCCACACTTTTTTTGTTTTGAACACAAACTCTGCCGCCATCAGTGCCTCGAGACCTGCACTAAACTCAGTAAATCAAATCACGCCAGGCTGCCACATGACTTAATGTCATTTCTAGGAAGCTTGTCTCTCCATGTTTACACATCAGAACATTTCAGCTGTTTGCATTCATATGATCAACCTTGAAAATTTGGGATGTTATTTTCGAGGTGAAGAATTTTCAGCCTATGACCCAGAACGCACACGGACAAGCCCACTATCAGAGTGGAGCAGACGATGCTGTTGGATAAATCCAAAGAGTGGCTCACATAATCCAGGCTGAATGCTGGAAGTACATCTGGCAGTTAAAGCAGCATGTTAATGTGTAAGTAATGTGTAATAATATTACTGCTCCGACATTAGAGCGTAAGTAGATCAGACGTATTTAGCTGCGGTGGGTCGGTGTCAACAGATACTCAAAGTGGTATGAAGGTTACATTAAGGTTGTCCTGATAAACACATTATTAAATCCAGTGGCTGGCAAACCACAGGGAACAACAAGCACTATTACAAACACTGTGTTCAGGTTTCGTTATCTATTACCATGATGCTTTGCCTTGTGTATGAAATTTCAAGGGGTGGAGTGAAATGCCGCTGCAGAGTTTTTGTTCTTGAAGACACAGCAACGCCTGCTCTTGTTGGAAAAAGCAAATTCAGCCTCACAAGATTGGGAACAAACCAGCTCAATGAGAGATGAACAGTAGTAGCCAACCATTGTAGACAGGATTAATTACCCAATATGTGTCAGAAAAGACTCCTTCAGATAGGAAAATACATACATCCCAATAATATAACACTAATCCCAAATTCTAGCTATCAAGTGACTGACTTGAATTTATTCCTGTATAACCTTTTGTACAAACTGCTGTATGTGTCTTGCAGAAACATCTCTATGTAATGTTAGCACAAAAAACATTATTTCACAATCTTAAAGAAGCTGTGAGGAGTTTCAAAAGCCCGTATCTACCAAGCGGTTCAGCTAAGTTTGTCTTGGGACAGCATGCAGTTTATGGCGTTTCCATAGGGGTGCCAGACTAAACTGATCTGGTCCCTGAATGGAGTGGAGCTACAACACTGCAGTCTTTAAATTGGTCAAAACAATCATCACTTACCGTGCGACAGCGGCTGTATTTTTCTTCGGGGCGCACAGTCTTCTCTGAAACAAAGCTTGATTGTGCTTTGAAACAAATAGTCACATGCCAATCACAAAGAAGAGTAATTGTTGGATGACTTCCATCGTTGCTCTTTGTTTAGTGTGTTGCGTTTTTCTTATTCATTGGATTTATTAGCGGGGTACACTGTGTCGGACTGCTATGGCGTCACGCTATTATTTAACTGACGGACTATCCGCGTCCGGCTTACACGCTGTCTACCACAAGGGGGCACAGTTGGCTGTGGAAACACAAACAGGACCAGGCTAACCCGCTCCAAACTGTCCTGAAACTGTTTGTGATAATGTTCATTCCAACCCACAGTCAGCAGTTATTCTGCAGTGGTCTGTTCAAACTTGAGAGTCTATCAATAAAATGAAGAGTGAGATTACGTTAGCTCTGCTTGGTAGATGACTGGCAGGACACAGCTAACCAGGATTCGCTAATGTTACACATTACAGACTTGTCTTAGACCACCAGGCTGCCAGCTGCGCTAAATGAAGAAGCTACTAAACTAAGGTTCAAACTTATGTTTGTTTGTTGTCACATTTCAAACCATAGCGTTACCTCACTGCCGATAAACACCTAACCATGTTGTGTTGTATCTGGTAAAAAGTTGTCTTGAACAAAGTAAAAATTGTTTCGATCCAATCTACATTTAATTCCAAAACGAACACACACTTGGTTAGAATTTACATCTTCTCGACAGTGTGTGTGAGACTCCAGGCCAGAAGGTGGCGATACAGACCAATTAAAACAAATCCTTCTCATAGCATCTTTAATTTGTGCATTTTTGAATGTTCGATTGTTTTGTGTTTACTCACCCAACCTGCTCGAGTCACAAGTAGCCCAAGATCTACCAGGTAAGCGATTATCTTCAAAACCTACTTTCGTCGGCTTTCGTCTAATTGGAGCAGTGATAACTTGCTTGTAGAACCAATATCTTGATATGGTTGACTGACAGGTACTTACAATTTACCAGATAATCCAACCTCCTTGCTCATTTTTCTCCAAGCGAGCTCCTTTCTATTCAGAGTTTGGAGAAACCACATGCATTTGGAATAAAGTTGTCCTACATTTTCCAGGATAGATGAATCTCTGCTAGTCTTTTCGGTCAGACATTGCTCAAGGATCTCAGTGCTGATTGGCTGTCATGGGGTGAATATTTGGCTGGAGATCAGAATTTTTTTAACTCAAAAGAATAAGAAAATGAAGTGAGTGCAATGTGAAACAGAATCATTGCTATTTGCCTTATAACTCGCTCAATCTAGGGATGCACGATATTATCGGCACAATATCGGTATCGGCTGATAAAAGCTCAAAAACACGTTTATCGATATTGGCAGATATGAAAATTTTTGCCGATATGCACAGCCGATAAGGTGCTATTCAGTTAGGATTATTATTATTTTCCATCTGAAAAATAAGCTCCTTAAATAAAATGTAGCACTTCATTTATTTGCACTGCAGAGCTCTGTGTCTGTCACCAGGTTCTTACAGTAGCTCTAAAATAATCAAATGCAACTTGGTTATGTTTAAAAATGCATTGTACATTTAAAGTTCATGTGATCTAAAGACATTATTTTTCTGTATTTCAATACTGAATGTCTTGAGTTTGAAAAAATAATACATTTCTTATTTATGGTGAAATCAAATGTTTTTTTGTCTTGTTTTATGTGTGTTTCTTAAACAAATAAGACCGTCACAATAAGAGTAACATATAAATTCCAGTACAGGATAGACTTAGCTTTCTTTACAGTGAAAAAAACAAACAAACTTGTGATCATCGGTATCGGTATCGGCCAAAAGGGGTCTCGATATATCGGCATATCAGATATCGGCAAAAATCCAATATCGTGCATCCCTAGCTCAATCCGTGAATTTCCTGCTGCCAAATTCACAGCATGTGTGTCCCACGACAATCTTGTATCTACTGCTGTAGTTCACCCAGATGAATGATTATAGTTACATTTGGAGTGAGCAAGACATTTAATGTGACATAAGGATGTCAACATAGAAACAGTCACCATCACAAAGTCTTCCTCCTCTTTACGCATCAGCTACTGCTTAGCCACCAAAGCCAGAGAGAGAAGTCATCTGTGTGCGTCAGAAGATGATGATCTCCTGCTGTGAGATACATGATTTTAAATAAAGTTCCTGAGAAATATTTAGAAAATGTGTTAAGCTTATGTGTGTAAAGGGCTGCAGGTAGTTAAGGCTGTTGCCAACTGGCACTTTCAAAGCTGTAATGTAGCAACTTGCACAAAATCTCCTGCCACATCTGAGGTAACATCAACAACCCGTTTCATAGAGCAGTGAAATAAGGATGAATGAAGACTTATTACGACGACACGTGTCACCCTGTTGCACCTCCCTAAATCACCTCAGGGAAAATCCCTCCAAAGTGACAGCCTGAGGCTTTCTTTCATATCTTATAAATAAGATACAAGACTTTAGTGCCTCTATCACTCTGTTGGTGTATGATAGCTGTAAAAAGATGATGAATATTGCATAGAAGGAAAACCATCTCGGGCAGTCAGAGGTTTTTGTCTGTCTCCTCCTTCCTGCATCCAGCTTTGGATCGAGGAACCGATTGTTCAGGGGGTGGAGGCTCTCTCAAAGTCGATCTGATATGCGGTGCTCTGGATCATATATGCCAACCAGAGGAAAGGAGTTTTAATCCCCTGTTAGAATCTTATTGATATTTCTATTGGAAGTGGATTGCACCCCATGGAGAGTGTGGTACAGCCCGGAGCAAACAAATCCAAGCATCTCTGAGTCTTCTACACCAGTGAGGGTGAAATGGATCCTCCGACTGGAAGAAATAGTCAGTGCAGTGTCAGCAGTAATGTCTGCGCTGTGGTGAAGAGGGAGCTGAGCCTGAAGGTCAATCTGCATCCTAACCCTCACCTCATGCTCACAGGCTCTGGGTAGTGACCGGGAGAATGAGACTGCAGATACACACAGCTGGAATGAGTTTCCTCTGAAGGGCAGCCGAGCTCAGAGAAGAGCTGTTACTCCTTCACATCCACAGGCAGTTAGAGCATCCAATTGGGATGTGTTTGGACGCCTCCCTTTGGAGGCTTTTCTGCACATGTGTGGGAGGAGATCTGAGCTAGACCCAGAGCTCACTGGAGGAATTCTAAATCCTGCCTAGCATGGGAGCACCTCATGATCCCCCAGGAGAAGCTAGCTCTCCAACCCAACTCTGGGTACTTGGAAGAAAATAGATGCTCAGTCAGGAGAGGATGGCTTCATATCAGATTTGTCAGGGCAGTTCAGCAAAACCTGGAGCAGCCTAACTCTGTCTTTCTGAGTGTGTTCCCTGACGTCACACAGCTCCAACCAGCTGTTTGCTGCGGCGCCTGTCTCATCCGAGTCTGCTTTCAGCTCTGAGGATTGATTGGTTGTGTCTCGCTCCTGCTGAAACCTTGTCTCCCGTGTTCCTGAAACACTATCACATCGTCATGATTAATGCAGCTGACTGTTGGCGTCCTGAAGCTACCAGACTCCAAACTCTGCGCACAGCCGGTCGTCTACCTGCCGTCTGTCTGCTGACTCCTGCGTCCTGCCTCTCCCTCCCTCCTCGCTGGACTCCATTCACCACACAGCATCATTCATTATTTCCTTCCCTCCCGTCTTTGGTTCGGGGCTCTCTTCTTGCATCAACAGCACAGTGAAAATGAGGCCGTCTCCATGGTAACATACCGAGCCACCCGTGGTCGACGCGTGGTTGGAGCCCTATCGCAAGTGCTGGCTTCGATCGGGGCGAACAGAGAGAATGAGAAACAACAATCTCACCAGGCTAATGAATATTGATCAGCGAGGCGGGGCTTTTAATACTGCATGTCTGCTATTCTTTGTTCAATATTTGATACAGAGGGACTCTGCTCTGAGCTGCATGTATTATAAATGTCTCTGGTGGATCCATGAGGTGCTAAGAAGCAACTTAGTGTAAGCTGTCACACCAACGCCCTGTTGCTCTGATCTGTGTCAGCACAGAGTGAAAAAAGAACAAAAACATCTCAAATCCCTGCAACAGGACGATCAAATGCAGAATAAAATGGTTTTCAGTTAATATAGATTTACTGTAACGTGCAGCGTTTAGATCAGAGCTGAGGAATAGGATTTAACAAGCTCAGAGCTCTCCCTGTAATTTATAACACGCAGTCAGAGGAACATTTTGAATGTGCCTGTGGCTGTTTCTCACACACACAGATCACACATAGAAGAAGCTCATGTTGTCTGTTTCCAATAGTTTCTGACTCAAAAGAGACTTTTTGGCAACATTTGGACCACAGCTCATAATTACTGTCAGGATTCATTTTTTTTTTTTTTTCACTTGTTCTTTTTTGAGAAACAGTTTATTTTGGTGAAAGCTGTAGATTTGTCCTCAACTTTCACTCACACTATGCTGTAAAGTTTAGCTCAAAGAGAGCAGGTGGAGATGGGAAACCTGACAGGACAAGCAGGGCTTGTTTTAACCTGAAAGGGCTCCATCATGAGAATAACCCACTCACCACAAGGGATGAGTCATGATTTTTCCAGTACTTGAACTTATTCATTACTGGATGAAATAACCAAAGAATTAAAATGAATATTGGCCACACTTTAAAAGCTCTGTTTTTTTTTTTTTTACATCCTTTTTACTCATCGTTGGTTGTAATTATGGTATTTCTGCCAGATTGCGGCTGTAACATGTTTAAAAACTGATAACTGCAATAAATAACCAAAGGAGGAGATGTTTACTGCAGCAAAAATAAGACTTAGGCATTAGTGTCAATTGCTGGAACTGTGTGTGTATGTGGCTACTTTGAAATTGAGAAAATGTAAAGACTGAGCACGACACAGACATGTCAGACATGCCACACTGCTGCTGAGTCATGGAAACACATCAGACCAAGGGACAAGCTCCAATTGTGAGAGATGAAGCCAACTTTTACAGCAAAACATATTTCATCTTTGGTCTGAATGGCAAGGTTTGAATATTTAACTTATCAGAGGAGCAGCTCACTTGACTGACAGGTCTGGCATCCTGTAGTTGTCAGTGTGGAAGCTTTAAACCTGCTTCTTGAGTCAGCATTTCCAATATGGCCCTCATAAACGATAGGCCTCATTACTCCACAGCAGAAACAGATGGGTGACGTAACAGAGACTACTCCCTACTCACTATACAGTGAATTATATGTACTGGGCTGTATAGTCCACTCACTTAGCAACAGCATTTTGGACACTACTCAATCACTCCCCAGCCTGAATGAATTTCAGTGATAACTAATATTTTACTTACTTTACTTACTTACGTATTTTCCACAATAACAAAATATAATAAAAAAATGTATTACATGTTATTTTCAAGAAATAAATACCAACCATACATTCCCACGACAACTGTGGTATGAGAATTACAAGGTCCAGTGAATGCATCACCCATGATTGGCAGTTCATCATCTCTGTTCCTCTGCTTAGAGTTTTGGGACACACTCGGCTGAGAGTTAAACAGAGAGCTAAGTGTTATTTTGTGACAGAATAAATTGTTGTTTCATGTTATCAGTAATCAGCCATTTCCTCTGTTGGAACCTTGATACATGATGGTACATGCTGCTCACAAAGTGAGCATCCCTCATACACTACTTTCAAAATGAGTTGTGGGATCCATTGGCCCTTATTTGTTAATCTTGCGCGGGAATTGGTGCAGATCTGGGTGTAAAAATGAGCTTACGCCTATTCGGCTAAGTTGGTGTGTGATCTATGAAAGAACCAGGGCCAATCATGGCGTCAGCCTGATCAGGTGTTGATAAATGTGGTGGCTGAAAACAATCGTCTACCTGTGCACAACTAAGCACAGACAGACAGGAGTTTTATGATTATTTTTACTATGGAAGAGTCGATTGTTTGTGCTCCCATGTAAATGAAAGTCTTTTGTAATGGAATAAAAGTCCAGATTGATAAATGCCGATCTGTGTGTGGAAAGGAGCATACACCCGTTTTTTTCGGGCGTATGCACGTTTGATAAATGAGGGCCAAAGTGGGCATCGCATTTTTTGGTCTTTCACCTCTTCAGTGCAATGTCATTAAATTTCTCCACATGTCTTCAGATCTGATCTGAAGAGAGCCAGGTCTGAGTGAGAGCTTTCTTACCTTATAGATTTTTTAAGGGTCAGTCTTCTTTCTGTGATAGATGAAATGATCAGGTGAAAGAGATGAAGTCACCTCCTTTCTCAGTGGTGTCCAAGCAGCTGCTGTTTGTTCTCCACCTGTAAACTTTCCTCCAGTTAACAGATGTGATACGGCACGTGTGCACTGTCCCTGCTGTCTTAAAAAGCAGGGCCTCATCTACATACCACCTTACCTGTCACTGAGCGCCTGACTGTGGAGTCACAGTCTGAATAGAGAAAACTTTCACAGCTTGTTTTCACCCAAACTCCATCGCTTTCACACCTCCCACAGCCAGCGAGTCTTTGATGCAGTTTCCTTTCAGATCCATTTCGATTCAGAGAGATTTGCAGTGACTCTCCCACAGATGTGTTTTGTGCCTATTGATTTCATTTTCCTTTCAATCATTTTCGCTTATTTCAACTTTTGGGTTTCTTCCAACAACCTGCTGTCAGATTTCTGAAACAGAAGTCCTCGATGAATGAAGCTGATAATGAATTCTGTCTGCACCAGAAGAGATTCTCAGCACCATGAGAGTGTTTTACTGTCCACAGCTGCTGTATAGTCACAGCCTAATTACAGCTAAGGGGCCTGATATAATTTGATCATTTATTTTAAAGCATGGGTCTTATTGCACACATTGCAGGGTCTAAATGTATGCAAATATGTTCATCAAAATATACCTACTGATAATGTTATTTTCACAAAAAATAGACATATTTTTTGAATAACAATTCCTGATGCAACTGCCATAGGGCTGTTTTATTTTTGTCTGCAAAGCCAACACGCTCCATCGTCAAAGCAGTCAGTTCACATCACAGGGCAGAGGAGATGCTGGTTTACCTCTGCTTTTAATTGTTATTCATTTGTTTATGTATCTTTTTAACATTTGTGTTTAGGGATGGGTACTTTTCACATTTGAAACGATACAGTAACGATGCCCGTTACCTGGCAATCAGTATCAGTATTGGGACACAAACAGTGCCAATTTTCAGTATTTTTTTTGTGTGTTTAAGTGGTAATAATTTGTTTGAATCTCAAAGTTATCAATTTAATAAATTTATTTCTCAGTATATAACCTTGCAATACTGTGTTCATGTCCAGTATGGAAAATCACCTATTCTTCCACTCACTCACAGTCACAAGGATGAGTGGTACCATTTCATTTTACGTGAATCGATACTCCCTACCACAGACAAAATTCATTTGGTACCTATATAAGTACTGAATTCTAAAACTGGTCACACAAGTTGAATTCTTAAATTGGTTGGATATTGAGGCAAACTGGCTTGAGCCCCTCTGCCCATGCTGCACAGTTAGGAAGCCAGAAGGTAAACAAATCTGTGAGTAAATACTAACAAAAAAAAAACAAAAACCCAAAACAAAACCGAGAGATTATCAATTGAACTGAAAGTAAAGTGTAATCAAACTCGAGAGACGCCAACCTGTAATGATGTCAAAGAGTTGACTGTTTTACATTGAAACAGTTAGCATCTTTCTAGCTTGTTCGTTGGTTGTTTTGAATGTAACTGAAAAGGTCAACTGAAAAAAGCTTAAACTCAGAAGGGAACACATCCCTAGCTGCTGCAGTACACCGTGTCCCAAAAGTTCATGCACCCAATGGGCAATATTTTTGTCTGTTTTTCTCCAATATGGTTGCACCTGGTCAGCCAGGTGTTGTGAGGTTGTTTAATTAGTTCATCTGTTAGGCCTATAAATATCTTGGTCGACCATGAAGCATGTCACTGAGAGAACCTTCTTTGTAGTGTTGCCACGATGGCCAAACAAAAATCTGGAAAAGCTGCACTTTCAGAGCCTCAAGTCCGTGCTCAAGCCATTGCCTTGCGCAGGGCAGGGAAAACTTGCAGGAAGGTAGCTCAGGTCCTTGGCAGAAGCATACGATGGGTGAAGAAGTGGTGACAGAGATACCAGAGCTGTGACTCCCTTGAAAACATGCCCAGCGCAGGTCGACCCTCAGTTCTGAGTTTGAGGGCCAAGGACCTCATCCGCAAGGCCAAGGGCAAGAGACACCAGTCCTGCCGCAGACTCAGTCGAAGACTGAAAAATCTTGTGGAAGCAGTCTCTAAGAGTACCATCCATCGTTTTCTGACAGAGAAACTGGGTCTGAGAGCATACAAAAGACAGCAAATTCCTTGCTTCCTGGCTTTCTGCACAAAGAGGAATGGCCACCCAACTCCCCGGACCTCAACCTGATTGGAAACTGCTGGGGTATCCTGAACAGTCGGGTCTTCCACAGCCCACCCCCTACCACCATGAAGCAGCTCAGTGCAAGGGCTGTGCGGGAGTGGGGCAACATTGAACCTTCTGTTCTGAAGAATTTAGTGCATTCTATGCCCGACAGGCTGAGGGCAGTAAATAAGATGCAAGGGGGATACACTGGCTTTTGAATAAATGCATTTTTTTTGAATATTCACAATCTGAGTTGACTTTTTCTGTGGTGCATGAACTTTTGGGACACGGTGTAGAGGCTGGTCCTCACATCAGTTCTTGCCCATTGCTTGTTTACTTGGATAATAACAGTCAACCAATAAAACTGCTTGACTGAGATATAACTAAAACTCAAATCACCTGTGCATGTAAGCATAGTGTTGAGTGACTGGTTGACTGTGTTGGAACAACCTAACCTCTTCCACATGAAGTGTAAGTTTTTTTGCTGCTTTTTTCTCTTTCTCATAACTTACAACTTAATGTACTTCTATTTCTGACAGTTGCTCCAACAAAAAACAACATATTCAATCTCTGGCTTTGAAACACAATGATTGGCCCTTTTCACCATTTTTCAACCACTCATAAACTATGAATGATGGAGAATACATCTATTCCACTTGTCTTTGTATCTGTAACTTGAATCTGCACTACTTTGCATAAATAAGCTCTTAACTCTTCTCCCTCTTTGGTGGGATTCTTGCTGCACAATCTGAGCCTGTAAGTGACAGAACAAGAATTTTTTAGTGGGTGTACTTCTATCGGGGACAGTTCCCAAGAAAAATGATCATCTCCCTATACCATCTTGAACCTGAAGAGTTCAAGTTGGTAAATTTACTCCCCTGTAATATCTTATCTGCAATGTAGTAACGCTGTTGGGGAATGTCATTTCACCATCAGAGGAAGAAGACATGGTAGTAAGGAGACGTTTTAGAGCAGAAGTGTGCACTCACAATAACAGTGACTTTGTGAATGTAAGAGCTCCTCCTGTTTGTTTACATGTCATGCCTCTTACACGTGTGTGATGTCGTAATGCGATGTGAAATCCCACACTCAGACACCATCATTGTGCTGTTTTGGAATTCAGGATGTAAGTGCTAAGGTGTAGTGACAGCAGAACTTTGTTGTGTCAGCAGCTTAAAGGGGCTGTGAGGAGTTTGAAAGTGATCTTGAAAAAGTCTCCCTTCTAGATACACACCTGGTAATAATCCACACTTAAAAATGAGATTATCAGCGACAGTATTGCTGGTAACAGGTTATTTTAAATTGCTACTTTTTTGGTTCCAGTTTGGGTTGTCCTGGACCAGATTGATTTACGTTAGTCTAGGTCTCTATGACAACACCATGCTGGCTGACGAAGTCAGAGTTCTGTGTTTTTATCTGCTAAAAACTATTTCTGTTATTAATGTTGTAGTGATGGTGGACGCAGGAGCCTAACTGTCAGAGAGAAAAAGGACAGAAGAGCAGAAGAAAGCAAAGCTGGAGAGTGATACAGCCCATGCTAAAAGATAGTTAGCCTTTAGCTCGGGCTGTATGACTCTAAAACACAGGAGCTAAACTGTTAGTGATAAAGCTCCTTCCAACCCACAGTCAGCAGTTATTCTGCAGTGGTCTGTTCAAACTTGAGAGTCTATCAATAAAATGAAGAGTGAGGTTACGTTAGCTCTGATTGGTAGATGACTGACAGGACATAGCTAACCAGGATTCTCTAACGTTACACATTACAGACATAGGGATGGGTACTTTTTATGTTTGAAACGATATGATACCAATACCCGGTGTTTGGTAATCGGTATCAGTACTTACCAATTTTCGGTACTTTTGTGTGTTTATGTGGTAAAAAATATCATCTTTTCAATTTGACATATCTATTCTTCAACATATAACCTTGTAATGCTGTGTTTGTGTGCAGTGTGAAAAATCACCTACTCTCCACTTCCTCACAGTCACAAGGATGCATTTAGGTACCTAAATATGGTACCTTTTGAATGTACATGAATCTATACCCGGTACTTTTGACAGAATTCGGTCGGTACCAATAAAAGTACCAAATTCGGTACCCATCCTTATACAGACATATCTCAGAGCATCAGACTGGCAGTTGCGCTACATATAAACGGCTACTAAACTACTTACAAACTGATAGTGTTTCCTCGTTGTCATGTTAGTTTACAGATATGTCCACTAACGTAAAGCCTCACACCTCACTGAAGGTAATTTACAACAGTGTGAGACTCTGGGCCACAAGGTGGCGAGAGAGCAATCAAAAAGAATCCTCCTCATAGCATCTTCAAGTTGCAACTCCTTTCGCTACTAACAGGGGCTGCGATTCAGGGTTCAATACCAATTATTGAGTTTATGAGAACAACTCAAAGAATGAAAAAATCACAGTAAAGGTCATGGTTTCATAAAGCTGTGATGACTTGTACTGAATCTGAGGAGAACCTTGGTGATTTCAGCTTCAGAGGCATTTCTTTCAGTTTCTTAAGATGTTATGGATCTTTATCACGGATCAGATACTGCAGATTTCTTCATTGTTTTCTGTGTTCACACATTTCAGTGCTGCTAGAAATCATTTGACCTTCTCAGGAGATATTTCAAAGCAACTTTCATTTTATGAGGCACGTAAAAGTATGAACAAAGATGAAGTGATCAGGTGAAAAAGCACTGTAATTTTTATCTCGAGATCTACTTTAACAGCCTGTAAGATGGATTTGCTGCTCATAAACAGCTGAGTAAAATGGATGTTGTGGCTTGTATCTGTCATGATGTCGTTGTTAGTTTGTGGTAGCTTATGTTAGTGACACTTTTGAAAACCTCTGCTGAGTGCTAACTGTCGTTTCATCAAGCATATTTTAAGGAAGAGACACATGAGGGATTTCAATTTAAGACCTCTCCTGGGTTTTAATTTCCACTTCTACAACAACAGAATGCACTTCAGCTGTGGTTACAGCCCGCTGTCATAATAAATTAAAAGTCAAGTAGCTTCAATATTTCATCACTCGACCTGAGCAGCCTGAGGTCTCTGACTCCTGAGCTGCACAGCTTTATGATTATTTCATACAGGTTTTTATGTAACTCACTCATCACCTGCTGGCCTGCTTGATTAAATCTTACCTCAGCTTAAATTAGTGAAACTGCACCGTCGCCCTGCTCACAGCCCAAAGTCTCAGACACTTCATCTTACATCCAGTAATCACTAATGTTTGCAGCAAGCAGACCTGAGCGTACTTCAACTTAAAAGCCTTTTAGCTGTTTTGATGTTGTGGTGCAGCAAAGTTTTTTGGAGTACTTCCCAAAACAATCCGACGGTGTCAGATTAATCTGTATGCTGTGGCTGATTCTCTGATGTTTGTGTGTTTTTTTTAGGCGAGGAGTGCAGAGATCCCCGAGCTGAGGACTGAGCCGCTTATGCGCTCCTGCAGCAGCAGCACGGCCAGCATGAAGGTCAAAAATGTCAAGAAGTGAGTCAGCGCACACACATGTGCAAACACACAAACACACATCTGCTCCTGCCAGTCTCCTCCACCTCTATCTCATCTCTCCTTCCCTCTGATCATCTCCTTTTATCGCTCTAACTGCCTCTTTATCGCCTCTGTTTCCTGCTCCAGTTCTTCTCATTCCCTCGGTCTATTTCTGTGTCTTCCTCCTCCTTCATTCCCTCTCTTTGCACTGCACACTCTCTCACACTCAGAGGTGTTATCATGAGTTGTGGATGAAGTGCAAACTAAACTTGTGTGTGTTGTTTTTTTTTTCAGACTGAACTTTACTAAAGGACACTTCCCAAAGCTGGCAGAGTGCGCTCACTTCCACTATGAAAATGTCGACTTTGGAACAATTCAGGTAAAAACACCTTCATGCCTTTCTCCTCAATGACTGCAATGCTTTTGTGGAGATTTCCTGGCTGTTTTCTCATTTCACGGGGTAAAGAATTGCTGTTGAAGCTTGAAAACTGACATTCCTCAGATCACATATTGCACAGTTTATTATCACGTCAGATGAAGTTGTTTAAGGCTCTGGTCTGGTTTGTACAAATTAAAACCTTTGAATCAAAGCATAAAGTTGGACGTGAAGTCTCCAACACCCACTCGTTGACCAAAATAAAGTTTAGACCTGCCCCCTGTGGTGGGCACTGACACCTTAAGCTGGTGATTCGTCACTTATTCACATTTAACTTCCTGTTGAAACTGCAAAGATCCTTTTGTGTGGTACAGTCCACAGCAGAGCAGTGTTGTTTTAAAGAAAACTCATGGTCTCAGAAAGTTCAGAGACTTTGTGTTGGTGAAGACTTCTTCTTTTCAACAGACTTTCAGTCATAGTGCTGTTCCGTCTTCTGTTACTGTTATGAAACTAGTCAAAACTGAATTTTATGTGTGTTGTTGTTTTCTGCTTTGACCTGTGCTCCAATGTTTTGGCTTCACTTTTGGGTGCTGTTGTCCATCATTAAGTGGAGTGTATGATTTAGACGTGAAAAACTGAGTGTCATAGTGTTGCCTTGGTGTCTTTTCTTTATGAGCAGAAAGTCTGGGTGGTCTGAAGCTGAACTGCTGCTGATACAACCTGTGTGTCTAAGGCTGTGTTTACACTGCAGATAAAAAGTGACCTGAATTTGATTTTTTTTGCTCGAATGTGACCCATGTCTGCGTTGTTTCTGGCAGTCTGAACTGCACAAGTTGCATTGAATTTGACATTGAATCGGATTCAGGCTACTTTCAAATGTGGTACTTAGGCCTGTCATGATAATCAATAAATCGATTAACCGAACGATGAATAAAAACGTCCTCGGTAAGTTTGCCAGCCTCGATAAACTGACACGTGCATGCATGTTTGTTTTCCTCCTCTCTTTCCACCAAAGAGGCTGAATGAGAAGATGGCTCACTATGTCTATCTTTCCTAACATCGGGGTGCATAGGTTCTATAGCGCATTTAGCGGATTTATAGCGGAGTGAGCGTCTGTCAAAAATGCGATCTTTGGCATCTTTTGCGACGGGGCTGCGCGCGCATACACAGAGAGAGAGCTGAAGCGAGCGTCCTGAGGGGTAAGGAGGAAACACACGCTAATATGAGTGATGGCATGAAAGATACGGTTCTTAAGCCGCCTGCCACAGTCCCAGTGTGGGAATATTTTGTTTTTTATCAGAATGAACAAAGCGTGAGCTCATGAACACCAACGAGCTGATATGTCGCATTTGTTTGAAAATAGTGGCGACGAAGAAGAAGAAGGGGAGGTGCAGCGGAGCCTTGTTCTTTGACAATCCGCTCTTACTGAGGCTTTTGGTCTGCAAAGTAAATAGAAATAAAAGCGCCAAATGGTGGGCGCTCAAAGACAGCTACATTGACAAAGAAACGCAGCCCTTCAATACAGATTGACTGGGAAAAAGTACGTTACAAACAATTCAGGAACTGTATAAACTCCCTTTTATTTAGGCTATAGTTTCAATTGTTGTTTTTTTGGGAAGTTTCGTTTTTCTTTACAGACAGGGTCTATGTTTTATTGTTTTTGATTTGTATTAATTATTTTCATTGACATGTATTTTTCTTCTGCGCTAACACTTTAACAAGTCTCATAAAGATCTTGTGTTGTTATTAGAAAAGACTGTTTTGAGTAGACAAATTCAGGGATTTTCACAACACATGAATATGTTTGAAAATCTGCACAGGTTACGTCTTAACATCCAGCATTGCTACTTCATATCCATATTTAAAATACCCCTCTTTAAGTTTCTGTGATTAAAGCATGGGGTGAAACATCAAGAAAGTGTTCAACTGGTTGTGAAAAATTCAGAACATGTTTGTTTGGTTGTGTTGTTCCTTATCTGATGGAAGGACCTGACATTAACCAGTGCCACATTTTGTAGATTGTTTCAGTCTGCTTTATTCAGCATTTGAGGTATCCACACTAGTTCTGCTGACGATGTGCCACCTTTCTTATATCTGTATTTCTGAGGTCGCACAAAGTTCTCTTTGGTCCCCTGTTGTTCCCGTGTGTACATCAGCTTTTACCTTTCTCAACGCTCTGTGCTTTAAACTGTAGACGAACTAGCTGTTTTTATGTTCGTCTCCGCTGTGAGATAAGCTGTGGGATCTATTCCTCCAGAGTAAAAATATGTTGAAGTGATTACACGATTCCTCACTGAGATGATTCCTGACCCAGCTCTCAGAAGACTCCACCGCGGACTGATTGCTGCCCTGATGTTTTTGCCTCATCACTGTAGTTTTAATGTGTTTATTGAGCTCCTTGTTAGAAATCTAAGCACCACGGGTGTCAATCATAATGAAGAGGAGTCTTTGAACTTCTCTCTTTCTTCATGTTTCAGTTATTCCCTGCAGTGTTACGTTAAAAATGTAGAGATGACGTTCTTAAAGACAGAAGTATGACTCACGTCTCATCCAGTCGATGTCAAGCAGATTTCATCCTTTTCTCTGTTGATATCACGAAGATGAAGATGATTTGCATTTGTTTGATGTCGTCTTGAATCGAGCACTGCGGCGACCCACTTCTCACCTCAGCCAGCGATGTTTGTGTTGAGTTTGTTGAAGTTATGTGCAGGTTTATCGCATCTACCTGCCAATTAAACACGGAGCTGCTGTTGGGAGTGAGGTTATAAATATTGTTAAAAATTCATTCTGTGTTAAAATACCTTTTTTTTTTTCTTCACTTGACTGTCAGAAAACTTTCACAGCAAACCCCCCCCTGACTTCATCGTGCTCTCACCTCACAGCTCTTTGTTCTCCTCCTATAAATGTGTTTTATCTCTTCATCTTTTGTTGTTAGCATCAAAGTAGCGCTTTAAAAAGTCCGAATGTGGTTTGATTTTCCCGTCTGAAACGTCAGTGAAGCTTACAGATGCTTGAAAAGAGACTGTCAGGGCTTTTATTTTACACTTTGTCTGCACTCTGTGTTCCCACATTAGTCTAAGGTTTATATAAAAAGACAAATTCAAGAGTTATATGTGAATATTTTAATCTGGTATAAGAAGAGGATTAGAGGAAAAGGGACAATCCATAGACTTTAAACGCAGTGATCATTTTGCTTGCGGAGAGGATTAGCATACAGCTGGTGAAAACGTTGTGCAATCAAAGTTCCTACAGAGTTCAGGATAAGATTTTTGTCACTTACAGGTCTAGATAAGAAGAGAAACGCAGCAAACGCATAAAAAGCAGACAAGTACACTGACAGGAGTCGTAATAGCCGCTGTCATGCTTTTTAAGAGACACAGGGAATTCAAAGAATACTACTCAGATGGCATCAAGGTTGCAAAAGATTTTTCTCTTGTAGGTGATTTTTGGATGTTGTGCAACTGTTAACACTTCTTGATAAATATGAGGGGAAAAGGGAAATAGCAGCACAGAAGTTCACCACTGTTTACAACAGTTAAAGGAAGTGCTGAGCAATATTTCTGTGTGCTGATCCCAGGGACATCTCATTAAAACAAAAAAAATATAAACTACAGCAGAGCAATAAAATAAATTCAACCATTTCCAAAAATATACAAGGAGTATGCACTTGTTAAAAAGACTTATTAAAGACAATGTACAAACTACCGTAATAAACCTAATATGTGTTTTTGTCCTGAGATATTTCCATTGACAGCTTACTCATCTCATGTTGCTTTAAAGCTGCATACACTTATTAAGGCACATTACTGACACTGAAGACTTATTCCTCTGTGGTTTCAGTCTCCCAGAAAGGACTTTTTTAGCGCGTCAGGACAAATCAGAAAAACAATAACCTAAAGCAATGTAAACTAATCTCATAGCTGACTGAGCAATAACCCACTGACATTTAAAGTTTTACTTTTACCAAAAGCAAACACAAAGAACAAGAGGAGGGAGGGGATGAGGTTATCTTTATCACTCTTTAGTTATCACTGATGTCATTTGTTCTACTCTTTGTCTCCATTTTTATTGTTCTTTTTCTTTTCATCTCCTCCTTTTCTTAACTCACCATGGATTATTTCTGGACTTTGTCTCCTTATTTACAAAGTTTGTTAGCCATATGGACATGATTTGATGTTGATTACTGGAAGGGGTGGAACGCTTGTACAAGCCCATTGGGCTTTGTTCCCTCCTTGCATCATTTCTTTTTGTTAATGTGGCTAAAATAAACAAACTAAACTAAATGGTGATCTAGCCAGATCACTGTCTGACTGTAAGCCCAATGGACCTGCTGAAACCCCTGCTTTTCCTCTTCAAGGTGGTTGCAGTCCCTTTCATGTGCCTGCTCTTCATGTTTTCAATGTGGGTCGTGTGTATTGTGTTGTCAAATGAAGACTTCTGTCACTTCTGGGACCTCATTATCTTTCATTCCACACACCCAGCTGTCTTTGCTGAAGTGTGACCCAATGAGCTACAACAGATTACTTCAAGTCTGTCTACAGCAGGCTCAGAGCGCCTGACGACATAACACACACACATGCTCAGTTAACCTTAACAGAATTTTAACAAGATGAAGTGTGGACTTTAAAACATTTATTAATGAATCAAACAACTTGTTGATTGCACTTTTCTGCTTTATATGGTCTAAAACAGTGGTTCCCAAACTTTACTAAGCCAAGGCCCCCAAACAGCATTTGCTTCTGGGCGGGGACCCCCTTTGGAAACCAATAGACAAAATTTCAAAATATCTAAAAAAAAAATCAGCTTTGAGAAGGTATTTTCTAACTTTTGTCCAATTTTCAGTAATTATCAAATTTGTTTTGAACAGGAAATAATTAACTAACAAAAGCCAGACTCACAAGTAGATTGTTGCAAAACGGAGAAGGTGTTTCAGGGATCTGTCAGCCAAGGTTGGATACTCCTTTCTTTCATGTAGCCAGCTATTGGACAGGGGAAGACTCTCAAAGTTCAGTTCCGTTTTTTAGAAAGCTTAAAAATAGGTGCAAACCGCCAGGTCAACACAGATCATGATGTCATCATGCTGAAGGTACGGTTAGGTACAATCAGAAACATGAGAATCTGACTATTATGGCACTGATCTGTTTTATGTTTAGGACAAATGGTTATATTAAAAAAAGGAATATAACAACAACAACAACAACAGAGATGGGTTCCTTTCACATCTGAAACGATACGGTACCAATCCCTGGTACCTGGCAACCGGTATCGGTACTCATCGGTACCAATTTTTGGTACATTTCTCTTTTTCTGTGGTTCAAAATATCAATTTTTTTTAATAATAAGATGTAAATTCTTTTTAATTCAACATATACATTCTTCAATAGATAATCTGTGTTCATGTCCTGTATGGAAGAACATCAGCTCTCCCACTCCCTCACAGTCATAAGGATGTGTTCAGGTACCTAAACATGGTACCTTTTGATTTTGCGTGAATCGGTACCCGGTACTTTTGACAGAATTCGGCCAGTACCTATGAAAGTACCTAATTCGGTACCCATCCGCAAACAACAATGAGATCCTATTTTTTCCGTCCCTTCAATTTTCTGAGGCCCCCTAGTGCCCCCTGGCGGCCCCCCCGGGGGGCCCACAGCCCTACACTGGCCTAAAATAAAAAAATAAGTGTATCAATGTAAGTCTTTAAAAAAATCTGAATTTTGATGGAAAATGCGACTCTGGGGATCCCCCCCCCCCCAAAAAAAAAATAAAATAAAATAAAATAAATAAAAAAAAAAGAAAGAAAAAAAGAGAAACTTTAACAAACAAAAACAACAAAAACTGATGCATTCATCATATCCCCTTGGCTCTCAAGTGGATGCACTATATATTAAACCAGATTTGATTCTGGGGGATTCACAGTGCTGTTAATTGTGTTTCACTTGCCCTAATGGACTGATTTAAAGTCATGAGGCTTGAATAAATGCATGCTGGGAATACAGCTCTTTGGGGCCCCTGACTTCCTCAAGCAGGAACTTTGTCATTGTATTAGTGAACCAGTAGGGGGCAGCAGTCAGCTGGGTTTCCTCCACCCTGGTGCCTGGAGGGCAGAGTGGGAGAGCTGAAATCCTTTTCACCTGCAGGTTATTTGTTGCTGAGTCTCAGGTTACAGCACAGAATCCATCTATTCATTCTGCTCATGCACACAGGAAACTCTGCAGCTCACATGAGCCGCGTGCAGCCCGTCGCTCTGTTCTCCTTTTGTTGTCCCAGCTGTGTGTGCAGACTGGTTGTATTGGCACGACTGTCTCGGTCTTTTGTGGTTCTTATTCGTCTTTCAAGTTTCATCTTTTAGTTTTTATGCTGTTAGTATTCAGCTCGGCTGCAGCCTCGAGCAGAATCTACCATCTTCTTTCTTTGTTGGGGGATTAATTAATCAGGACTTGTTCCCACTCGTCAGTCAATGTATCTTATGTAGAATTTCATCTGAACCAAAGCCAAACATGTTTACTTGTTTTATAAATTGGTCACTAGTGTGTTCTGTTTATTCAGCCCAAGTGATTCTGACTGGATCTGAATACTTGAACATTTTGCTGGAAAAATCATAGCTGCTTCAATTATCATTCAGAGAGAATTACATCAAAAACAACCTGAATTTTAGTACGCCCACAACAATTTTCAGCAGCTTTAACGCACACAGACATGGACATATTTTCTGAAAGTTGTTGTGTTTGTTGTTTAAACCCTTCAGTGTTTCTCCTCTCTGCATACAGGCTCTCAGATCTCGTGTGTGGTGTTCTGGACTGAGGCAGCGTTTGCATTCGGGCTCAGGTTGGCGTGTTAAAGCTCCTTCTGCTGGAAGCTCATTCTTTCATTTCCATAATAAAAAAGCTTGCCAAAGGAGAGTTTGAGTCAGGCTGAGTTTTGTTGTGGAAACACAAGGATTTCAGAGTCACAGGAGGCCAGAGGAGTGTGTCTGCGCTTGGAGCAGCTCTTACGTGGCACTTTTTCCCCTCGTGATGCTGCTGTTTCTGATGATGTCCATTTGGTGACTTTCCAGATTGATCAGTGTTATTTGACCCCGAAACAATGGAGAGCTTTATTTTTTGTTGTTGTTATCCTTAAGTTGTGTTTTGTCCGTTCAGATTCTGTATGTTTCACATTTCCTAGTTTTGACCGTTTGACTGGACCTTGCTGTTGAAGTAGTTCTTCACCTCCAGGGCAAAACTGTGGCGCACTCATGCAAGTCACTGATCCCCTACCAATCTGGAGTCCGTTTCTTTTTTCTTAGTCATTTTATGTCTTTTCTCTTGTTTTTCAAGGCGGACTTTAGATTTTGTGGCAGCCATATCTCTCCCTTTATTCCAACACAATGTGTCACAGACGTATCCACAGAGTCAATAAATGAGTGGGAACCCACAGCACACACTGGCAAGCAGAAGAGAGAAAGAGATGGCTTCATTGTGTGCAACAATGATACAAATGTTGTCATCTCTTCCCACTTGCTTGTGAAGAAGTTTCCTGACTCCTACCTGCTGCGTTCACACCTCGGCTCACCCTGACTTCTCAGGGAGGTTTTAAAAGGAGGCTGTTTGTGTTCACACATGCAGCTAGGGTGACCAGGTGCTTGCAAGACACGTGGGACAAGGAGTGTGTTTGTGTGGGACAATGTGGGACACGTTACTACAATACTAAAACATAGACTAAAATTTTGATTAATGTCTAGGCATAGGCATCTATGTCTAGGCATCTAGGCATAAGCGATGTATCGATTATATTGATCAATTTGAGTGTTTCTTTGTTGACGGTTAAAGAAAGAAAAATTTGATTTTTTTTACACGTGTAAAACCTGCTGCTCTTCAGAGATAATACTCTGATCTTTGAAGAAATATACATTAGTTTTTCTCAGAACATCTTCACTCCACTGAAGAAAATCCTCTTTTTGTTGATAAGGAGGAATTATGGTTTGCAAAAATAGACTGCAGGGACATAAATGACTGGGAAGTTGTTTGACTTTTACCTGGGGGAAAGCTGAGTACCGTCTTTCTCTGAAACTCTCTCTACTCCACAAACTGTATCCTCTGTTCAGCATAAATCCATCCGTTGATGAGCAGAGCAACAAAGTGTAACTGCAACAAGGTGCGCTCTGACAAGCAGGGGCGGACCAGACTTTTTAGACTGGGGTGCCCCAACCAGGGCACTGACTTATGCATGGAGTCAATGTGAATGCAAAAAAAATCTGCCTCCTTTAAAACAACAAAGTGAAGTTGTTAAAACAGAAGAAGAGCTGAGACTTCTATTCCAGGAGTCAAATAGACTTTAACTTTGTAGGTTTTAAAAAAATTAAAACATAACTGGTTTTGAGTTCTCGCTCTCATTTATAGTTACTTTTTTCCTTAAAAGGTTGGAAAAACATTGTCAAATATTATAAATCAAATTTTTTGTGGAAAAATCTGAGATTTTATTTTTAAGCTGTACTACCTAGCCCTATGTTCATCTTACCCTGAAGCATTAATACTTCTATTGAGACCAAGCCTAGAATTATATGTGCATGCAGTATGCACATTTGTGTTTTGTTTTTTTGTTTTTTTCTCCCTTCAATGGATTTTTTCCTCTTCAAAAGACAATGAAATGCATTTGTCACAGGAAAATTATACTTATGAAAACTGTTAAGAAATTTACTTGTAAAAGTTTAAATAAATGTGAAATACTGTAATATATTTAGGGTATAGTCAACTTTTTCACATTCAGTGTATGTTCACAGCTCTTAAAGGTAAACTAATCTGTGCGCAATAAAACAAAACGGCATGAGTGACAAGAATTTAACTTTCTGTGCGAGCTGTTTCCGTCGGTTTTACTTCATGACCTCCTCCATGGAGAGTGAAAAAAATAACTGATCAAGATCCCTAAACACTCGCTGTGAACCAGCCTGCACTGGTTACCACCTTAAATAAACATGATCTCAGCTTTTTTTTTCTCTCAGGAATTTCATGTTTCTCCACCGAAAATTTGTAGTTTGAAATCTACGACTTTTACCTTTCTATTTTGTGTCAGTGGGGAGAAGTAAGGAGGACGCCACTTGTATGTTAATATTGATTTGCATCGCATGTAATGGCAAAAGCCCTCTTTCAGCTATTGGACGAAAATCATGCTTTCGGAAAAGAGACTTCTGCACTTTGGAGAGCAAGAGTCGATCAAATGGACATCGTCTCAATTTGTGGGACGTGGGAAAAGTGATTAAAATGCTGTGCAGTCCCACACAAAGTAGGACACCTGGTCACCCTACATGCAGCTCACCCTGGAAAAGGTTTGAAATTTCCTAGGCAGACATGAATACAGCTTGTATTTGTTTCATATTGTGTGTGTGTTTGTGTGTGTCTGTGTAGTTTTGATCTGTGTGTGTAATGAGTGACAACATCTGAGTGTAAAAATCAGATAAATGATTTCTGATGCAGGCTGTCAACGCCTCTTCTCTCTTTGACACGTCTTTGAATCTGGATTTCATCAAGGTTGTAAACAAACAACATCCTCAACCCTCAGAGAAGCTGCAAGATCAATTCCACTCTCAGCCTGAACTCAGGCGTTACTTTATTTTGATTCGAGCCAAAGCGTCAACAAATGACACTTACAGATCTGGCAGATCTGCCCTCGCCATGAGTGAGTCAGCACAGCCACCTGTGTGTGCGTCACACTCTCTCCTGTTTGTATTGTGTGTTTATGTGGGTGTGTAAGTACACACTTTGTGACAGGGTGACTTCAGGTGAAGAGAGGGGTAGTACTGCAGACATTTATTAGAGATTCATAATACTGTTGGCACTTCATTAGTATGGACGGGCATTTCATCTGATATGACAGGTTTTTAAAGTGATGCCTTAATTAGGTCCACTCCACTTGAGCATATTTAACATTCAGATGGTCTGATGCCTTTGAGCAAACACTCCCATGCTGTTAATGGTGATGTACGAGTCAGGAATTAGAAGGAAAAGCTTGTTTGTCATGTGACATCAGCTGAGATAGTTTCATTATTTTGTTCAGAGAGAGTGGACATTAAGAAAACAGTGAAAACTTCAGGTGTTCTTCAGCCTGTGGGCCTTCATGGTAACATGAACAATATCATCCCCATCATCCACATATGTAGACATTACATTTCTACCCATCGTACTTTATTTTTTTAAAACTTGACCGATAAGCTACATTGAGGGAAACTGCCCACATAATCTTTTAGTGAAATCACAACATTACACACATTCTAGTGAAAAAACCAACATATTACGTACAATGACATTACTAAAAAACAAGAAAAAGAGAACTCATAACACAAATAATCAAACTCCCCGTACAATTACCAGGTTTAGTTATTGAACTTATTAGGTCTTACTTATTCAAGGTGAATTATGGTGCAAAAAATGAACACCAGACAAAATCTCAGGTCTTAGGAGGTTAAATTTAACCCTTTAACACCTGAGCCTCAAAATGTTTGTCTGAATTTTTTTTTTTTTTTGCTTATTTTGATGATAAAAATGATCAGAAAATGTCCTGTGAGTTAGTGCTTTGGCCCCTTTTTCTGGAATACCAACTTTTAGTATCTGGGATTTATTAATGATTTACTGCATGCTATACGAGAGTAAAACAGTATAAAATGAAGAAAAACGCAAAAATGGTATTTGACTTTAGAGGTTTATTGAAAGGAAGCATGTTTCTGTTGACATTTATGAGTCTTTGTCTCTTATTTTGTAAAAAAAAAAAAAAAAAAAGTCTCTAACAACATCACCAAAACCTCCAGCATCCCCACAACCTCTTCCTTTTTAGGCACACAAGCCACTTGAGAATGGCTGCTCCTCATCTCAAGACAAAAACTCAGTCGTGGAGTAGTGGAGAAAGATATTCAGCTGATCACGCACACTGTTTAGTACAAACAAGGCATGGCATATTGTTTTACAAAGGTTAGCACACATTGCAAGCTTAAATACCGCAAGAAATGCATGCGTCATATTACGCTGTGTGCGACGTACAGACTTAGAAAAATACAAACAGCATGGCACAAAATGTAACTACATATCGTTAACATTGAATTACACACATATTGTGCATATAAGACTTGGTACACTGTTTTAAAAAAGTCACAAAGTGATAAAAATATCAATCTACACATGTAGTCATGGCAAAAAGTTTTGACACAAGTTTTGGTTTTCACAAAGTTTACGGCCTCACTTCATATGGTGGCTATTTGTGTGGACTAGATTTGTTAAGAGTGATCAGAAGAATTTAGATTAACAAAGTCATTTCCTGCTATGAGAAGATGACCTTTGTGAAAACAAAACCCTTTTTAGCCACAACTTTACATTTATGTGTATGAAATAAAAACTAGATAGAGAGCTTCATTCATCCTGGAATTCAGCCCAGCTGATGTTACATTTCTTCGCATGAAGTTGCTCCTTCAGATGCTCCTTTGGTCTCAAAATCAAAACCTGAGTAGAGGTTTTATAAACTGAAGGATATTCTATTAGGCATTTTTGGACAAACTGTGCTCCTTTTTTCTATGCGTTCTTTTAATCCATCTGCTCCATGCTCTGTGTGTATTTGAAGGCTACCTTAAATGCCTGAGTGCAATAACCGTAATAACCTCATATTGGCTGAAAGAGAAACATCTCAGCTTTCACAGACTTATGGGATTTTTCTGATTGTGCAAACTGTGAAGTAACGACAGTCATTCAAAGTACACTTGGTAAAGGGTTAATTAACTGAGAGAGAAACCTGAAGGTATTTACCATTATAATTCACAATACATGGATCAATACCACTGACTATAAATTGAATTGTCAATAATAAGCCACTACTCAACATTACGTTATATAACTTGGCTTTAAGGACACATTTAACAGGTTTAAGAACTTCTATTGGTTTCTGAGTTAAAGACCATGTATCTGCAAAACTTATCACAGTCTGAGGAAGCTGAGGACAATGCTGCTTTTGATGCAGATGATTGAAAAAAAAGATGCCAAGGAGCCAATCCCTTTGATCTAATTTACCATTACATGCTATGTCAAACATTTTTGAGAAAAGAAGTTGGTGAAGTGCCCTTTTTAAGGAATTGTCAGTGTACAATCTCAGATTTCTATGATGCAGAAAATCTCTCAGAGCTCTTCAGATGATGCCTCTTCTGTTTGCTGTGGTATTCAAACGATAACGACTGAGCCCTGGACAAACACTTCTCATTTCTGCTTCAGCTGTTATCTTTGTTTATTGGCAGGGGATTTTTTTTTGTAATAAGTTTTAAAGTAGAAACAGACGACAGCTGTGACAATAACCAAACTGGGATTGGTTTGTCTGAGTGGAGAAACTCTGCTAAGCATGGAACTGGTGTGGGAGAAACACTTCTAGCACTTTGGTGTTTGATTCTTAAGAATAGTAAAACTTTAGCATGGAGCTGTCAAAGCTATTAACTACTCAGAAACATTTTTCTTGGCTTGTTTAATCAGGACAGTCATCATTTTAAATATTTTGTACAGCTAACTCAAACTATATGCCTGCAGAGACAGATTTCAGCAGTTTCTCCACTCCTGCAGCTCGCAAGCTCAACACAAACCTCCCCTCACCTTCACTCACCTTTCTGAACATCTCTGTGGCACCGAGCGTGTATTTACGGGAACCTGGTAGCATGATTGCCTCTGGCTTTTCTCCTCTGACCTGGCACATTGACAAGCTTCCCTGGCTCATTGTGGACTGCATGTTTTATTAATGTGTTTACTTTCTGTTGCTGGATGTGTCTCCACGTTGTTTAAAAGCTGCTGGAAGGCTGATATTTACGATAAGATGGAACAGCTACGACTGGCAACAAAAATTTCAACAATATAACGTTCAGATTTAGTGCGATTGCACAATCGGACGTCTGCTTTAACAATAAGTGAACTCGCTGACTCGTCCACATGCTGTTTATATTCAGAGCTGCAGTTTGTTGCTGAAAGGAGATGACTGTTTGCTTTAACTAGCATGTGTCTCTAATAAAGGAGCCACTTCCTAAAACTCACTGATTCTTCTGGACCATTTTTCCTTGCAGATACTCCTCCTCCTGTCATCTCTCAGACAGGATAGTACTACTTACTGTCTCTTTTGACAGCCCTCCTGCTCTCCTCTCCTCCCTCCTCTCGCAGGCTTCTGAATTCATGACATCAGCTGAAAAAAAAAAAAAAAAAAACTATTGACTGCAGCACCACTGTCCCACTGTGCCAGTCAGCCCTGCTCCTCCATATGGTTTATCTACAACCCAGCATTTAGTCCCGCCTCGTCGCACTCTGCGGTTCAGCTCTTACACATTTTACTATTAATGGACACTTCAAAACCACACCATCAGGCGCCGTCCCAAAACTGTCTCCGTTTTCAACTACCGTTGGGTGCACAATGATTAACAGTGTCTGAAGTTTGATGCAGGGGAACTCCAAAGAAAAATGTGCTCTGGTTGTTGTTCCTGGACTGTGATGATTTACTGGACTTCATATACAGAGTTTTATAACAGACGGCTGTTTTTTTTAAGGGGCTGTGAGGAGTTTGAAAGTGATCATAAAAAAAGTCTCCCTTCTGGATATACGCCTCATTGTAATCCAAACTTTAGAATGAGATTATCAGCGCCAATATTGCTGTTTACAGGTTACTCTAAATTGCTACTTCTTAGCTTGCAGTTTGGGTCGACAAGGACTGGACTGATTTAGGGCACATCTTGGTCTCTATTAGAGGTCGACCAATATGGGTTTTTTGGGGGCCGATGCCGATGCTTTCCAAATTTGGGCAGCCGATGCCGATATGCATAGCCGATTTTGCCAATTTGATATTCAGGCCGATTGTTAAATAAATATATATTTATCACATTTTTGTGAAACGCAGCAATTTCTGAGCAACTAAAAGAAATCTATTACAACAAGTCGTGTCCAGTCCTCTGAACTTTTATTCAGCTTTCAAAACAATGAGATATTTTGTCTGAGTAAACACACAATGGTACAAGCAGTAGTAAACATTCACACTCTTCTTAAAATGTCAAAAAAGAAATTTAAACTTATTAATATAATTTGAACAAAAGTATGTAATGTATCCAAGTGGTTCCACAAGTTTGAGGTGCTCATCTTTTTTGTGCCTGATCAAAAAATTGCGTCATTTTATACAACGGATCAAAAATCGGCTTTTTAAAAGAAAATATGGCCGATGGCCGATAGAGACAAATGTCCAAATATTGGCCCGATATATCGGCCGGCCAATATATCGGTCTACCTCTAGTCTCTATGACAACGCCACGCCGGCTGACGAAGTTTATTAGTGATAAGAGATAAAACACAGATCTCTGTGTTTTAGAGATCTGAGCTAAAGGCTAATTAGCCTTTAGCTCGGGCTGTAAACTTGAGAGTCTATCACTAAAATGAAGAGTGAGGTTACGTTAGCTCTGCTTGGTAGATGACTGGCAGGACATAGCTAACCAGGATTTACTAACGTTACACATTACAGACATGTCTTAGAGCACCAGGCTGCCAGCTGCGCTAAATATAAACATCTACTAAACTACTTACAAACTGACAGTGTTTACGTTTTTCACATTAGCCTACAGATACGTTGGAGTACCAATATATAGCTGGCTGCTACAATGTTTGCTTGATGTCAATTTTCAAACCGTGGTGCTATGTGACTGTACCATAGACTGTACAAAACATAGACAAACCATTCGTGACGTCACCTGTCTGTTCCTGAAACCATGAAATGAAGCTAATCCACAGATGCAGCCACATTCCCTATGACACCGGCTGTTAGTTTTTCTTCGAGCAGCTACAGGGCCCCCAGCGGTTACATGACCTGAGCTGTGCCTCTGATTGGAAATTCAAACGATCCTAATAACTTCTAAATTGCAGAGAAAGAAAAAATTCACTCACCGCACAGTGTGTGCCGATAGTGAAATCAGTGTTTCAGACCCAAGCTGTTTTTTGAACCAGGCTGTAAATATGCTTTTTAATGCCGTAAAAGTCTGTTTTCATGGCTGGGTGTGTACGTGACTTTCGGTCTTTCTGCAGCCAGCCTCAAGCAGATTCTCGACCAACAGCGACTTTCAGCACTTCCTCATAGGCTTCATTTTTACTAACAGGATGTTGCCCCTTGAATTGTACAGATAAGTCACTTACCTCAGCACGTTGCATCCAGTAAAAAGTTGCTTTGAACAAAGAAAATTTGTTTTGATCTGATCTCGATTTAATTCCAAAACAAACACACGCCTTGCTAAAAGTAATTTACGAGAGAGTGCAATCAAAACAGATCCTCATCATAGCATCTTTACTGGAACAGGAGTCTCTGCACTCTGTGCAAGTATTCTCAAACTCTGTCTCCTTTAGGAGATAGTTAGGAGAGTCAATCAAGCTGCAATCTGTTGTTGAAAAATGAAGCCACAGTGAAAGCATAAAGAAATGAAACTCTGCAAAACTCTACCTGTTAGACACCGTCAGGTCCCATATCAAAATGTCCTTTATTACAGCAGAGTATTACATGTTAACATCTTAATACAAAAAACATCACCCTAGTGCTGTTCATTTTTCTATTCCAGGGGTGGCCAACCAGTCAAAGACCAAGAGCCACAAAAATGGCCGTGGTACTACAGAGAGCCACATCACACACAGGGTCTTACAAACACACTTCCTCTCACGCATAAACGAAATGTTATAAAATAAAAATCAATACATTTCCAATTTTCAAAGCAAGATTTACCGTGTTTGTGTGTTTCAATTCGTACTAGAGAGAAACTGAAACTTAAATATCAATCCCAACTGATCCCAACGTTGGTATCCATTTGTATATATATATATTTTTAGATTGATCGGCACTCCGCTACTCGCGAAACACAGGTTGGCCACCCCTGATCTATTCATTGTTCATAACAAATGCATTTTGATTTTCTTAATCCTGAGAGTTATCTGATATGGGGCATTATTAAAGGTGTTGCTGACAGGTGTTGGCAGTCTGTATCATTTTCTGACAGATACTTTGCATTAAGAGCAGGTGTAGACTGCTCTGTCTGTTATGTACTATATTTTTTGTTCAGAGACCAGACATCAATCCAACATGAGCAAAACACCTGGCAACATTTATCAAGCAATGGGTGCAAGGAAACACTTCCTTTTAACAGCCATCTGCTGTGTGGTTGTTTGCCAAGGGAAAAGGCTTTGGCCATACCTGTGCAGGAGAGGTTCCAGGGCTCAAGATTTTTTTCAAAAAGAAAAACAAGCTCATTTATATTGAAATTGGTCTGTAGGTTTCATTCCAAATGCTGGTTTTCTGCACACACACAAACACAAACACAAACACAAACACAAACACAAGCAGTGTTTGGAAGAGATACCAGACAGCTGTCTCCTTCTTCCAGAGAGGAGGACGAAGGGGATGATTAATCTTGTGTAATTTGATGAGTATGTTTCCAGATGAATTATGACTCTCTTTTAATGTACTTTTTTATATCAGTCCATTCAGGATGTTTTCATTAAAAAAGAGGGTTTAATTTACCCTTAGACACAAGCTAAGCAGAGAGAGGCGCAGAGAGGTAGATGTGGGACAGAAAAGGGGATTGCAGTTGCACAAATATTTTCCATATGTTGATGTTTATTTAACCTTGCTTACCTGCAGCCAACAAAGAGCTCTAATCTGTATATCAAGAAGAGTTCAGCAGAGACTAGGGCTGGGAGATTAATGTAAAAATAACTGTAACCAACATTGAATGACTGATTGATTGATTGAAAATGTTCACTTTAAAAACTGTAAAAGAAAGTAATAAGCAAGAAAAAAACTCATCAAACAGAAGTTGGAACATCGAAACTTTGCAATTTTGCACACAATGTAAGATGTAAAGAAGCAAATTGTTAATTCACCGATCTAACTTCATTTACATCTTCAAAAAGGAGTGGAAAGAAGTAAAACTTATTATTTCCCACCCCTTCTCCATTGTTAATTGACAAGTAAAAAAAGAAAAATCTAGTCATCTAAACTATACAATATATGCCACACATATATTAACAAATATAATATGATATGATATGATATAATATAATATAATATAATATAATATAATATAATATAATATAATATAATATAATATAATATAATATAATATAATATAATATAATATAATATGATATAATGTAATATAATATAATATAATATAATATAATATAATATAATATAATATAAAAAAACCATTACTAAAAATCAAAATCTCAGACTTCCCTGCCATCACATAATGATTATCAAGTTCCGTCTTCAACCTTATATTTTGTAGAAATCCCTTCCTTTTATTTCTTTTCAATGTGGAAAATGTTGAGGCAATGTTTAAGCTCTGCAGACAGACTGTCCAAAATTTAATCCCACAGATTGAAATTGAAAATGTCCCGATTGATGTTCCAACACAAGTGTCTCAGATTTAACTCTCCCCTCAGATTAAAACCCCCATCAACGTTTCTAACTTCTAACCGAGGTAAAACTTCTGTGTCAGTTATTTAGATTATTACCCCTTTGTTTGTCTATCTAATGCACCATCTCCTTAAAATACACTACTGGTTGTGTAGTTACATCACAGGCGGCCAGGTTTCACAAAGCTTGAAGACTGACAGAAAACCAGCAGAAAAGCCACGCAACACTGTCCCATCCAGTCCACTACACACAGTATGTTTACATGCAGATTGAGAAATCAGACTATGAGTTTAGTCAGACTGATAATGGCCTGAACATAGCTGGATAGATTCTCATAGACAGTGTGGTTGCTATTAGACAGTGGTTGGATTCAGCAGGACTGGGAACAAAAGCACAACATGAGCGAAAGGATTCTGTGTCAGTTGTTTGGACACACTTTGGTTACAATAAGGATGATGTTGACCGAAAGTAGTGTGGTGCCTTTTCATAAGGAAAAAAGTTTTTTTCTGCATTAACATTTCAGTATTTAAAATATTTGTTTCGCTTGCAAGAAATCAAAGCTTTTTTTATTTTCTCCTTTTTAAAGATTTTTTTTCCCCACAAAACATTTTCATTCTGGCTGATGTTTTCAATAAGTAATCCTTAATCGTTCATCTGTGCATGTTCATTTCAGTTGCTTGTATCGAAATTTAACAAATATTTACCTCCGCCAAGGAGGCTATGTTTTTTGTTTGTGAACAACATAACTCAAAAAGTAACTAACGGATCTTGATGAAATTTTAAGGAAATGTTCAAAATGGGATAGGGGAGAAGTGATTAAATTTTGGAGGTGATCCAGATCACCGTCTGGATCCAGGATTTTTTTTAAAGGATTCTTTATCATTGTGAGATAGGGCTGTTTTCACCATGTGTTTATAACTCCAAGATAAATGGTCGGATTGCTTTGCAAAGCAATACAAGACAAGGTCACCATAATTTCTGACAGATGTAAAAGTAAGATCCAGATCCTGGCAATATTAAGGATACTGAGATCCAGGATATGAAATATGTACTTGGTCATTATAATTTTCAACTCTGTCAGGAAACAAATTATTGTACAAACCTGCAACTAACACCGAATTGTAGCAGGCAGTCTGCTGAAAGGGAGTATAACATTAAAGTAGGTCTTAAGTGTTGGCGACAATCACAATATGCTTGGTGGAGGTCTGCACTCTCTGAGTGCTTTTCTAGTTTGGAGTAAATTGAGATAAGAGTGGGATAATCATGCATTTACTTAAATCATGGAAGAAGGTTGAATTAATTGTGATTCTGATTGTTGCCACAACCGCCCAGCCATGACAGAGGCTCTAATAAAGATGTTTTTATTAACTAAGGGTCTTGGACACAACTTTAGAATAGAAGAATTGTGTGAAAGGAAAAGGAGAGTGAGCACAGAAGGAAAGGATCAGACCACTTTATTTTTTCATGCTTGTGACACAAATATATTTGACATAAAGCTAATAAACTTATGGTTTTCTGGCTCATATCTTTGTGTGGCTCACAGGAGAAACAGTCAAGCCTTTCTGCAGAAGACAAACATTAAGCTTGAGATGCACTGCTCACACTGATGGAGTAAACAGCCTGATCCTTTAGCATGCACGCCAAAATGACAACCAACCTGCTCAGGAACTGTGAAGCCTACGTACTTTCTGTGGGAAGAAATTGTGATTTGCATTCCTTTTAATTTTTAATTAACCTATTTAATATTACATTTTTCTTTCAAAAGGCAAAACACAGACAGGAAATGCCCTGATGAACCATGCAATGATGACTGAGTGAGCCCAGACAAACGTTTGTTGGTTGCAGCAGCTTTTCATGTTGAAGAATCATCAACCACAACAGTATTTTCAGGCTCTTTGTTTTCTGGGTTCCTGTTGTCGTACTGAGGTCACACACACACACACACACACACACACACACACACACACACACACACACACACACACACACACACACACACACTGAGATGACTGTACTCAACTCTACAACACAAAGCCCTCTGTGTTCATACACAGACAGACCAACCCCTGACACTGGATGTGACAGCAGAAATATTATGCTCCACAGAAATGATGGGACAAAATTTTTTAGACACTAAAAACAGAGTTATTTTTTATTTATATTTTTTTAAATTATTTTTTGCAGGCAATTGTCTGAGAGGGCATTAGAAATGTAATGTGTGTGTGTGTGTGTGTGTGTGTGTGAGGAGACAAAGGCAGAAAGAGCTTTTTGTGTTCCCTCTTGGACAATCATCACGGCCAATCAATCAGTTTAACAGCAGTGAGAGCCGCCCCTCCCCTCTTCTGGTTCATGGTTTTATAAAGGCCGACTTCAGTGTGCAGGAGCATGAGTGTGTGTAGCTGTGTGTACATGTGTGTGTATGTGTGTGGTCATGCGTGTGATAATGATTGACACTCCTCTCAGGCTGGTCACTCTGTTTCTGCTCGGCTGATGTGTCTCTGCCTCGTCTTCTCCCCTCAGTCTCTGACAGAAGCAGTCTGGAGGGGGGGAGGGGTGGAGGCATGCACCCTCACCCATCATCCTCCTTCCTTCTTTCCTTCCTTCCTTCTATCTATCCATCCATTCCTCCATCACTGTCCCGTCTGCATCATAACACAATACGCTCCTTACTGGCTGCTCCCCTCTCACAAAGGACCAGGAAAGGTGCACTGGGATGAATTCCCTCCCCCCTGTGGGACCCCCATCCATCAACTGCAGCATTAAACTGAAGACAGCACACACCCAGGCATGCTGAGCTTTAAAGGCACACAGGCTGAGAGAAAACCCACCATAATAATCTGAATCTTTAAACCACTGAGGATTAAAAACTTGTAGAAATGAGTGAGTGTAAGCGCAGACAGAGCAAACAGTGCCAGTCAAAGAGTGATGTCAGGCCCTCGATCACATGTTCGTCCAGAGGAGCTCACTGCACTCCTTGTGCGCCGAGGATGATGTAACGCTTACACTCATTCTGCCCTTGTTTGAGGAAACAAAAGACCAGCCAGGGAGCACATGAACACACACACACACACACACTCACACAAACATACACACAGAGCCTCATCTTTTATCTGTGTCTAATGGCCGTTACAGCCGGACAGCACGGAGGGCTGGAATCTGAAACTGAACTTTAAAAAAAAATCATAACTGACTAGAAAAGAATGGATTGGATTGCATGAAGAACAGAAACTGGTCTTTACACTGAATTACTGCAGATAAATGAGTACGTGAACAGATGGATCGGTACCTGCCACAGACACAACCCAAGCTTGAAAATATGAGAACAAATGATATCTGAGAAATGCTTTTCAATCTCAAGTGTGCTCAAATGGTAAAGTTTAAGTTTGGGTTTTACTCTCACTGGCTCGTGGCAGAAGGGTTTTCACTTATTTTTAAAAGGCTTTAATCTTGTTAGCCACATGTTGCATTGTTCTCTGTGTCTGAAATATGTGCTATTGCCTCAGTTATGTGCTCGGTGTTGCCTTCAAAAAAACTGACCCCCCCTTCATGAGTTTAGTGAACCTCATGTCCATCCAAGTGCTGATTTTCTGTGTGACGTCCAGTGAGAGGCAAGGAGCCATATCCTCTTTGCAGTTAGTAGCATCATGTTGGCTAACTGTAGCCTTCGTGCTCATGGAGTAGAGTTTCGTCAGCTCAGAATGGTTTCTGACCAGGGAGTCATGTTGAATTTGGTTGGACTCTGCAGTGGACATGTTCATATTTCAGAAATAAACATGAAAAAGTACAATTAAAAGCAAAATCTGGCTCAAAAAGGGTTAATTGTATCTAACAGTGATGCATCGTGGGACATTGGCATTAAAAATCTCAAAACCTTGAATTAAATAAAGAGCATCAAAAAACTTGTATATTTCACTAGTTAAAAAAGTTCTTGCAACTGTTAACTTAATAAACATCATATTCAGCTGTTTTTACTTGTACCTGGTTGTTATGTAGAACGGTGTGACTTTATCTCACTTGAAAGCTGTTTGCTTACCACCATTTAATAACAGAAGAAGAAGAACGAAGTGTACATGCAGGTTGCAGCTAAAACTGTGATTCTGTGAGATTCAGATCTCTGGGCTCTGTGAGGAAATCCCTTGAAAAAATAAATCTAAAAGTGGTCACATGCAAACCTTTCGTGGTGAAACTAGTAGATCTAGATCATATCTATACATAAAACATTTGGGTCTCTCTCTGTCTTTCCTCTGCGTGGGTGCTATTTGTATAACAGTTGAATAGTTTCTAGTGACTGTCACAAAGCGTTTCTAGTTATCAGCACATCCCTGGTGTCAGCACAGATCTTTTTTCTAGCTTGTTGTGCTTTTCAAAGTTGGACCAAAATCAGCATAAGTTTCTCAAGTGTCTCGTACAGTGAGTAAACAAATTACAGCTACAACAAATGCAAATAAGCTGAAATTTAATAAAAGCGAGTTGCACTTTGTGTGAATTATTGTGGCAACACAGCTTTCATTTATTTGCATGCATGGAAGTTCAGAGCCTTTACAAATCAGCGTCATGATGGAGGTGTTTTGACAGTCTTTCAGCCCATAGTTGGCACTGAAGATACAGAAAATCAATTCATACATTTATTTTATCGTAGAAGCAGGAAACTTTCAAAGATCTTTTTAAATCTTTTTGAGTTTTTTTTTTTTTTGCTCCTTTGCCTTTGTTGGACAGCACTGCTCAAGAAAGACAGGGGAGGGTAGTGGTGGGTGAGCATCAAAGAGTCAAAGCCAGGTGTTGTACCTACTAGGGCTAGGATGATATGCTAATCTCACGATTCAATTCTATTACGATTTTTGGGGTGCCAATTCGATTTAAATTGCAGTTCTTTGATATTTATAATTTTTGAGATTTTAAGTTTGTTTTTTTTAACAGAACCATGTGAAAAAGTTAAATGATGGTGATAATGTCTGCTGACTGTATCAGGAGCCATATTTTCCCATAAAATGCCAATCACGCAAGTCAGAGAGACACATTTCACCCTCTGCTGGAGAAAAGTGGGAACTTTTTTTTCCAATCCAGTTCAACAAACAAAGACTGAAATGAAGAATTTACATTTGAAAAAAAAAATTTGTCAAAGGATCCTGATTTTCATATTGTCAAATGATTTTTTTCTCCCACCCCTAATACCTATAGCTGATGAGTTGGGGACTGTTGCCTCAGCATACCAAACACCTGCCCCTCACCTGCCCCAGCTGAGCTGAATCCTTACATGCATCTTTATCCGAAAGCACACAAAATCTTCACTTTTTACCTCATTTCTCTGTTTGCTGAGTTCTACAGACCTGGGTTTACTTTCATACAGCTGTAGTAACCCAGATTTCAGCTGACGTGTGACTTGCTGAATCTCACAGTACAGCTGCAGTTAAAAGACGTGAGCAGACTCTCCAACATCGAAACATTCTGTACATGTTTGCATGAACATTACATGTTTGTGAAGTACATCAGTCCTGTAAACAGATGTACAAACATGTACCAGGAGTGATGTTCGTGTTCCTGTCTGCTGTTTGGACTCCATCCACCTAACTGGCCTCCATCCAGTCAGCAGGAAACTCTTCCAGCCAAACTCCTGCTCCATACTCTCTCTTGTTATGGCATTTTCAGCTTGGCTGGTCTGATTTATTCCTCTTTCCGTCTTCACACTTCACAAACTGTCCTCTCCTCTCCTACCTGACCTGGGGGGGCCTCCGGCGGGGGAAATGCCTGAACGTGGGAACATTAACTGCTGGAGGAACCGCTCGACTCCAGGAGCGCTGAAAGCATGTAAGGAACGTCTCGCCCCTTCATGGCCTCCTGGAAATAAAGAGAAGAAACGGCTGAATCAAAATGCCTCTCTGGATATCGACATGTTTTTGGTGTTTGCTACATTCCATTCGTCCTCTGAATCCTTAACATGGAGGCACTGTGAAGACACGCACGTCATGACCTTTGTTTGTCCCTTTTACTTACATCATGAGACAATGGTGTGTGGTTGTAATGAGCTTTCAGCTGATAATGAGCTGAGATAACAGCAGTGACCAGAGTGAATTAACAAGAGGGACGTATTGACTGTGTGCCCCTGCACTTTGAGGTAGAAAAGCATTCATGCTCCTCTTGGTACTGCTCTATCTTTAGGTCAACCTGTGGAAGCTGTGGTTTGTGTACATCAGAGCCCAGCCTGAAAGCTCCTGTGTAAAGATTGACCTGGTTTTCAAACAGACTGAAATTAGTCCTGGTGCCTCTTTAAGACCTGCAAAAGCAAAGAAGACCATTAGCTCTTTGACTCAACAAGCTAATTGTTTGCAGTCGATCACAACTGGCTGTGTAGTCAAGTATTACTGCTGGAAGATTTGTTCCCTTTTTCCTTTATGTTTTGTCAGATCCTGTGCTGTATGAATAACCTACAAAACATGTGAATTGTCACATTTCTTCTGTAGAGGGAAAACATCACAGGTGTTTTTAATGAGTGCTGATTATTACAGAACCATGTTGAATCTAGATGCCTTTCCAAACAAACACAAAAAACTCTTTTGTCCTTTATTTTAGTTTGAACTGGATCACATTGTTCTTTGAGCTTTCTTTTTGTGTGTGTCTGTTGTCATGCTGATTGTTTGTTACTGGTGTTTTCATTTACTGATACCATTGTGGAGGCAGTTTGATGTGTGCAACACTCAAGTCCAAGGCAGATCTCCCTGATTTGACAAAGTCTATCCTATTCATATCTCATTATTGTGACTGAATTGTAGTTTATTAAATTCTGCTGTATCTGTATCTATTATCCTGTATCTGGACGATACCAGCCTTGTTTCAAAGTACTTGTAAATTGAGTCAAGAATCTTACCTTAAGTAAGGACGTCCGACTGGCAAACTGTGCCGTGCTTAAGCACGCTTCAGGCCTAAAGCATGTTTCAAATGGCCAGTGTGACCACAACTGTGCCGTGCTTGAGCACAATTCACTTCTCTGCTTTGGCACGCTTTGGAGAGGTGGGCTTCGGCACGGTTTACGTCATGCAGCAGCACAAGCACGCGGACAGGGTATGTGATCCATTACGTATAAACGCCGCGAACACATCTCTCGACAATCATTTTAAACGAAGTGGGCTGTAAGAGGGCTGTGTCTTACAAAAACGACTTACCATAAGTCAAAAAGTCTCTAAAGTTGTAGCAGTGCTCTCTGTGTCTCATTGTGCTGACTCTGATGTGATCGCGCTTCATGTAAACAGACACTTCACGATGATGTAGGCGGGCCGTGTGTGTGTGTGATACCCGCTAAAGTCTAGTTCATATTGGGGTAGTGTGACCGCTGGCCGTACTCTCCAGCTGGGGAACAGCCATGCAGGGGGGTAATGGTGCTTAAGCACGGCACAGTTTAGATGGCCAGTGTGGCCATGCCCTTAGTCCTCCTCGCCACTAGTTGGCACTACATTGCTGTGGTTTGACACCACGACAAATGTGCGTCAGGTCCTGTGTGAACCAGCATGAATGAACTAGGAAGAGTTAACATTTGAACTTTTTTATTTTGCACTTCAGTTTATTTAAAAATCACGTAAACGCTGACGGTTGTTAGTTGTATTTTGCACTGTTGTTACTTTGTTGAAAACAAAATGTAAACTCGGAGAGAGCTCTGTCTTTGTTCTAAATGATGCTTCACTGTTTGTTGAAATTTTATGTTTTAAAAGTACCAGTAGTATTGTTACTCAATACAGGTGAGTACTCAGGAGGGAATAATTGAACTGGTATTGGTCTAAAAAAAATTGGTATCGAACATCCCATTTTACTGTAGAGTAGAGTGAATGTATCATTCACCTCAGTTTGATGTTTGGTATTACTTTTTGATTCAAAATAAAATGATACTAGTTAGTTTTACTGCTATGTTTATGATTGCACAAGAGGTCATGAAGGATTTTTGAAACGGATGCAGATTCCTTTGTTGGAGTTTAGGGATGGGTACCTTTCACATTGGAAACGATACGGTACCAATGGACGGTACCTGGCAATCGGTACCGGTACTCAACGGTACTGATTTTCAGTACTTTTTAGGTGTTCATGTGGTAAAAAATATCAATTTGTTTAATAACAAAATATATTTTTTTAAATTTAACATTTTTATTCCTCAATATGTAACCTTGCAATGCTGTGTTCATGTCCAGCATGGAAAATCACCTACTCTTTCACTCCCTCACAATCACAAAGATGCATTTAGGTACCTAAACATGGTACCTTTTGATTTTACATGAATCGGTACCCGGTACTTTTGACAGAATTCGGTCAGATCCTTTAAATGTACCTAATTCAGTAAATCCCAATTGGAGTTGCATAGAAATCACAACTTATTTAAAGACTGTGCTGTTTTACAGTACAAGGTGTTTCATCCCTTGCTTGTAGTTTTTAATGGCCACCAGTCTGTATGTCTGCAGCTCATGTAGCAGAACATAAAAACCATTTGAGTCTAAAGCAGAAAACATGGCAGTATTTTTTCTTTAAATATGTTTTTCTTTTGATTAAGCATCTATCTGAGAAGCTTTGCATTTTTATGCAGTATGAACACCACATTGAAAAAGATCTTCTTTATTCCTGCTTTAAATGCTCTGGGGCCATATTGCTTAACCTATTTTTTCTCCTCTAGTGGTCTTGAAAAGCCTCATATCTGTGGGTCTTTAGTGCTTCCACAATCTGTGTGTGAGCACACGCACTCACAGTAAACAAGTCTTACTATAATGGGATTTATTTTGTGAACCAGCTCCAAGCCATGATCTCATCCCCTCACAGCGCTCTGTGTCTGACTTGAAATCCCATTGCTCTGCTCAGCGCCTCACTACATCACTTTTTATAGTGTTAGTAATGATTCTGGATGCAGCTCCCTCACACGTCCTCCTTCAGCTCTGAAGCTCTGCAGTGAAGCCCCGCAGGCAGTCCTGCTCCAGAAAACCCTCCAGTTCTGCAGTCTGACAAAAATACCACAGCATGAAAACAGTGTCAGGGGAGACCAGCCGTGATATTCAATCACTACAGAACTCTCCTATTATTCCACCATATCCACCCTCTTTTTTGAGACTGAGGCATTAGTGACTCCTTTTTCTCTACCAGTGATGAATCACCATCAGAGATCTGAGTCAGGGTCTTCATGTTCTTCAGTCTGACTAATAGACTGAGGTCATTTTTCCATCAGATGCCCAATCAAACTGATTAAACAGAGCAGTTTTGCTGTTTTGGCTTTGTGTAACACTACTTGTAGCAGTCTTTGTTAGTCACTCGAGTCATAGTGCCCGGGATTTTCCATTTTTTTATTTTTTGACTTCTTTTTTTGTGGTAGACAAAAGCACAGTGGTGTCATGAAGAATTCACACCAAGTCTGCCACTTTATACTGCTTATTATTTGTTATTCAGTGTACAGAGCTGATGTGGTTCTGAGTCTGTAGTGTAGAGTTTAGCCAATTCGTTCATTACTTAAAAGTATACATCCATCAAATCATTGCAGCAAGTATCTGATGAAGTGGCCATTAGTCTCAGCAGCAAATTTTGTTAAAAGCTAATTGATGAGTCATGGACTGAACCGGCGTTTCCACTGCGGCGTCAGCCATTAGTCTTGGGAGTCTTGTATTTGGTCAGAAGTCTCTCTACATCTCACAAGGACTGCATCTGGAGACGGTACCTCTAAAAATATCCTCAGCTTGAGCTCAAGTTTCAGTATTTGTCCTCGTAGGTGGACCTGTTCTACAGCAATGTGATGACATCCACTTTGAAACCAAGTTATAAAACAACATCAAGTGTTTGAATTGACAAACTATGAAACACTACAACTAGATATGACCTTCATCACATAGAAACAGCTCACAAGACACTGCAACAGTTTTATTCCGAAAACAGACTTTTCTGTCTCATGAAAGACAAGAGATGCAATAAGCTGATTAAAATGCAATGTGAGCATGAAGCCATCCGTGTCATCAGGGGACGACATGGATACTATTCATTGGACTGTGTGCCATTTGCAGAAAATCAAGCTGATAAAGATAACAAAGACACCACATTTTTCAGATGGTCAGTCATTCAGTCATCTAAATCAGGATTCACCACTGTGTTGGTCAACGTGTGCCCCATTGATGAGCAACAGCTAACGAGCCAGGAGCCGCTGCATCGTCAGTTCAGTGCTTCCTTACTTACTGCTGATTCAGAGGATTGTTTTTATTGGGCAGAAGAAGAAACTCAGATTAGTTAATGTGATCAAATGTGAAAGAAAATGTCATTAATGGGAGTATTTACTCTATCTGGGAAACATGCAGTTTGTTCCAGAGACACTTTAAGACAAGAAACAAAATTTCTTAACTCATTTGAAAAACTGACAGGAAAAACTTTCAGGAAATAACAACAACAACAAAAAAAACATCCATACTGGGACACTGAATGTTGGCTGTTGGTTTATGTTTTTCTTCTCTTGACTCAAAAATTTAAGCAGCTTGTCTTTGTGTCCTGGCATGCCAGGTAGTATAGGAGTACAAGTGTGAGAAGACTGAGAAGAAATTTAACAGACGCGGAGAAGTACTGGTTCTATGCATGTTTCCCTTGAGCTTACAAAATCAAACAGGAAACCAACAAATTTCAATACTGGTGTGTTTTTTTTTCTTCTAAAAGTTAATGGAAAGTTAAAGGTGGCACACGAGAACCATTGGAGCAGCAGCCTGGATAATGCCCTGTTATTATCAAGTAGCCATGCTTTAAAGTAGAGATGCATCGATACCCATTGGTGTTATCGGTGTATTGATGCCCCTCAAGGCTCGATCTGTATCGGTGGGAAGAGATCCATGGTGCCAGGCAAACAGCTCTCTGCCTTTTTGGGTTTTTTTTACCAGCACACTTTGCTCCTTGATTTAAAATGTTGCCTCTAATGCACTTTCTTTTTTTTTTTTTTTTTGCTGCATTACCTGTCAACAGGGTTTAAAAGTTTACATTTGAAAAGAACTTGTTCATTCTAAAGAATTGTTTTGATGGAAAACATTAAATATTTCATAGTTTAGATAAATGTTAACTTCAGTTTGTCTGTTGGTCTGTGAACAACATAACTCAAAAAGTAGCAAATGGATTTTGATGAAATTTTCAGGAAATATTCAAAATGGAATAAAGAAAAAGTGATTCAAGTTTGGAGGTGATCTGGATCACCGTCTGGATCCAGGATTTTTTAAAAGGATTCTTTATCATTGTGAGATAAGACGGTTTTCACCATATGTGTACATAACTCCACCATAAATGGTTGAATTGCTTTGCAAAACAATACAAGACAAGGTCACCATAATTTCTGACAGATGTAAAAGTATGATCCAGATCCTGGCAATATTCTGGATACTAAGATCTGGAATATGAAATATGTACTGGGTCATCATAATTTTCAACACTGTCAAGAACAGTTTATTGTACAAACCTGCAACTAACACCAAACTGTAGCAGACAGTCTGCTGAAAGGGAATATAACATTGTTTTTCTAGTTTAACATTGTTATCAGATCTGCATCAGTATCAGTCGATACCAAAGCCCAGGTATCGGAACCAGAAAAGTTGGATGAGTGCATCCCTACTTTAAAGCTAACCCTGAGTTAGCATGATTATCTCTGAATAGAACCATCAAAACATTGTCGTTTTTTTATAACTTGAAATCTACAACATCTGAGAAGTGGATATTTGTAACTTTTGCGAACTATTTGTAACTAAATCCCTAAAAGTGGCAGCTGTGGCATGGCGTCTTGAGTCGGTTTTGAATTGATCAGACGGCCAGTTGAACCCTCAGTCTTCATGCTAAAGTGTCTTAAAGCAAAACACTGAACCCCCTGTTCTCCTGAAAGCACAGTCGTCATTGTGTGGATGTGTTTGAATCTCAGAGGAGCAGTAGTGTGCAGCCCGGTGCTGTGTGTTAGTGTGAAGGAGAGAATGGATGTGACATGTAGTAGTTTAAGAGCACTTTGTGTTTGGGAGACGAGAAAAATGTTACGTAAGTGTAACTTTTGATTTACCGTCAGAAGTTTTGGACTAGCTGCACATCAGATAACCTCCCTGTAAGTTTCTACCTGCCCGTGTTGAGTGCAGTTTCTGATCCACTGTTACTTTTCTTTTTCACCAAGATAATACTTTTATAGTATTAGTCTGTAGAAAGTTTGGTGCCTTTTGGAAAAGGCCTGAGAAAAACTGTGCAACTCCGTTTTTTAATATTTTTACCAATAAAATAAAGCACAGCGAGACACAAAAGTCAAAGGATCAAACATTCTCCTGAACAGCTTAAGCATTATTGGAGTAGATTTGCACGACCTGCAGAAACAGCAGTGGAAAAATCTGCAAGTAAAGATCTATTGTCAGGGAAAAAAAAACCTGCAGGATCGCAACCACTGTTCACTCCACTGCTGAATTTCTTGCAGAATCCAGTTTGTATGAAATCCCACATTTCTACACCCGGAACGTGATGATTGTTTGTGTTTCTGCAGTTAAGTCAGAAAATCTTTACGTCTCCCGTATCCCTCTTCCTGAACATCATCTGACCTCCCTTTGTGCTCTGTGATGAATCCAGTCGACCGGTCAGTGGCACACAGTGGCACAGAGGAGCAGAGCAGCGCTGGATGAACTGGGTCATCTTTGGATTATCATTCTATATTCATAAGCAGAGTTGTAGTCGGGAATGATCTGATGCTTCGCTCCAGCTATATGAGAGGAAGGACTCGTCTTACTCGCTGCTTTTCCTGGAAAACTGGAATAGCTTCAGCTCGATGCTGACTGTCAGATCACTGCTCGGCCTCTTTGGTAGCAGGTGTGCTGACAGGAAGGAAGTCTTTTAAAGTTTGTATCACGCTCTGTTTAGGAATGAAGTTCCTGGCAGTCAAAGTAAGTATGCAAACTCAAAACCTAAAGTTAGTTAAAATTTTAATCTGTTGTTTTTGATTTTTTTAATTACTAAGACTGAACTTTGTGTTCCCAGCTGCACAGGGAGAGTTTTTGTCCCACTCTTTATCGTTGTGGTCTCTCTTGGCTCCTCTGGTCGTCCTCCTCTGAGAGGCTGCCGGCTGTTTGTTTGGATTTCCACTCTCCTCTCCAGCAATAGTTCTTTTTAATCCGTCTCATGTGTGGATGGCACTTATGAAGTCATGGCCGCTGATGCAACCTACACTTTTCTTTCCTTTTTTTTTGAGGGCTTTGGCTGCAACCTGAGAGCAGACATGTTTTTAAAGCTATATTTCGGGGACTCTATTTGGACGTTGCATGTGTGGTGGATTGAGAGCTTCCACAGTCTGTGGTTATTTATTGTGGAGGAGTTTTTAGATGCAGGGTTTGCCTCAGAGTAGCTGCATGCTGTTCTCTGCATTTGCAAGCATCACTTATTGAGAAAATGACTTAATGTGCTTCGAGGTGTGATTCCTGGACAGCCTTTGACTCTTTTAATTTGCAAGATTGCAGATTTGAAATGCCACGGAGCACAGAGTCGACTGCACATGTGGAAGGAAATACAACCACTCTCCTGCAAGTGCACCCCCTGCCCTCTCCTCCTCTGCTCATTTTCCTTTTTCTCTCCCTCCCTCTGTCCATCCCTGCTCTTTGTCCTGGGGACGCACCAACCAGAGAGGGGGAAGAGGAGGAGAGAAGGGGGAGGGGTGAAGCAGCATGTCAGACACAGGAGAGGAGGGAAAAGGGAGAGAATAGCATGTGGCGAAGGGGCAGGGAGAGCAGAGCGTGAGGTCGGCAGAAGAACAGGACTGAAAGAAACCTCTTCTTTTGTTCTTGTGTCTTCTTTTCTTCACCGCTAACTGCTGCACACTAAAGTGGAGTTGCGAAGGAAGCAAGCAGGAGAAATTCAGGATGGGGCATCACAAAGGTAGGATGGGACAGAGGGCAAAATGGAGGAGATGAAAGCTGTCCTGTTTCAGAATCCACCTCCTCCTCCACCTCTCATCCTCTCTTTCTCTCCACCATCTCTGCTGCTACCTCCTCCCGCCTCCTCCTGTCTGTGTATCGCACTCTGAGGAGCTTACACTGTGTGTGAAAGAAAGTACAGAGCTGACATTTACGTCCCACCGAGGGGAATTGTGTTCCGCACTGGTGAAACAGGACTCTGCGAGACGGGATGTACGCTCTCACACTCGCACAGAGAAATAGAGGCTGAAGACAGGTGCTGGAGTGTTAAGAGGGGGGCTCGACCGAGGCGGCATGAAGAGAAGTAAAGTGTAGGAACTTAAACAAGGAAGGAGTGAAATCCAGCTGTGAGTACTGAGCGTCTTTCTGTCCTTCTCTCTGAGCAGTTTCTTTCATTTCTCTGCTGCTGGTCTGCAGTTATCAGATCAGTGCTTCCCCCTCGTCCTTGTGTGCCTGCAGGACTCATCAGGAGTGCTCGTGTCTGAAGCATGGCTGTACATTTCAGCTTTTTGTCCCCCTGCAGAAAGCTTTGTTGGGAAATGGTGCAACTTTACCTCTTTTCCTCATTATGCTTTGAATTTATCTCGCTTTGGGCTGCTTAATGAGTTTTCTATTGTGATGCAAACAAGCAGCAATCAGACCACACATCGGAGTCTTTTTATGTAACTTTTTTAAAACTTTGATTCCTCTGAGTCCCAGTCTCCTCTCTTTGGTCAGTCATCTTGTCTACCTGCCTGTGTTTCCATTGTTTCCATAAAGTAGTGTCTGAACCTGACCCCAGTCTTTCCAGATGAGCTCACTCCTAAATATTTAGTCTCTTTTTTATATATACATATAAAAGTCAAACTCCTCTTGTTGTATTATCTAGAGCTTTTAGTGAACCCTGGTCTGATTGCAGCCCCCCTTTCCTGGGGCTACAGGGACAGTGTGTGCTCGTGCAGCGCAGGTTGGACTCAAATCAAATTATAATGTGGTGTGTTGTGTGCAGACCAGACAACAGGCCTGGAGCTGCAGACAATCTTTCCAGTAGGACACTCAGTTTGGGTGCTCAGGATCTGGACCGTCTTGTCTTGAGTTGTAATTTGATAAACAGCGTTCTTAAAGCGGAAGCATTTGCTGTAGTGTATTATCCTCTGCTTAAAATAGTGTGGCTCTAAGTACAGACTCATGAATGGCTCCAAACATGTGGGCTCTGTTAAATGCAGCTGGGGGTAAGTTAATGTACACTTCCTTTTGTAGAGTCCGTCTCCAATATATCTTCAGATTTTAAGAGCTGGGTCAGCAGATGTAGATCAGACTGTGTGATGTGAGGCATGTTGCTACATATAACTTTCATATCCTCACAGTAAGCCTCTTTATTTAAAACACCTTGGGAAAAGTGGAGCTGTGTGAGTGCACTCTGTCCGTCGTGTTTTTGGAAGCAGAGGCGAACGAGAGAAACTATTGATTTAAAAACCCTGCTGCTGAAAAGGAAGCTGAAAATTATTATTGAGTCCTGTTTCTTAGATTTCTGCAGGGACAAAATTAATGATACTCAACGTTGGCTAAATTAGTGTTGTTGAACTTTAAACCTTCAAACTTGATGTCCATTGAGTTTCTAGATTGTTTTGGTCATGTATTGAAACTTTATTAATTCTGTGGCAAACTTTGATTCATGAAATTTCACCTACCCTAATGCTTACAGAGTGTTAAGAATTACCCATTTAAACTGGTGTACTGGAATGTAACATTCACGTGTATATACCTTTAAGGCCGGATGTGATGTGTGGGTCATTTCAGATGGTGTCACCACTTTCCAGTCATGTGACTGATGAAACTTGCTGTGATTCACTGTAACACAGAGAGTGGAAAGATTTTGTACATTTTTTTTCAGTTTACGACTGTTTTTTTTTTTTTCACAGCTAAGATAGATGACGCTGTCTGACCTGACCATAGACTGTAAAAAAACGGGTGTAGTCTCCCTGATGTCACCTGTCTGTTTCTGAAAAGGAAAATGAAGCAGATCGGCTGTCGCAGCCATACTGGTAGTGGCAAGGGCTTCGAGTACAGCTATAGGGTGCCTTCCGATCACGTGACCCTGTGCTGTGCCTCTGATTGGGCGAGCTTCCGATCTTAATATCCTCTGAACTGCCAAGTTCAAAATTCATCCCCCGTACAGTGTTTGCAGATGATAAAATTAGCGACTCAGACAGGAGACATTTTTTGAACCAGGCTGTAAATAGGTTAATTTCTGCTTTGAAAATGGCTTTTTTTGGCTTGGTGTGTCTGTGACTTCCAGTGCTTCCTGAGCCGGCTTCAAGCAGACACTTGAGAAACAGCAGATTTTAGCACTCCTACATCATCTCATATTCTTAGACCTGAGGTTGCCACCTGGACCTGACGTGTGAAAAACATATGTGTCTTCTGGTCTTAAAGGACTATCCATGAAAATATTGCATCAACTCTACATGCATGCAAAGGTGCTGCTAATGCTAGTACACTTTGTTGGCACTTGGTGTGTTTTCAGGTTAGCATTCTCTCAGTGTTCGTCCTTTATTGTCTTTTGAAGAGTGCTGAGTTGTCTGAGGATTGCTCCTCTGGAAAACAAACAGGCCGTGTCAGTGAAACTGTCAAAGACTCTAAATAAGGCTGTTTCAGGCTGGAAGTGGAAGATTTTCTGGCGCTCTTCTGTTTTACTACCGTTGGCTTTTATGGTTCATTGGATTGGTTTCAAACAAAACAAATGATTTGACAGTCATTGAGAATCATTCAACAAACATTTGAATTCCTGTTTCAAAGTCAAAGTGTCTAATAGAAACATTGTAAAGGTCTTTATTTATTACCCAACTGTAATTGTTGCTGTGCTGTCTTTTCCAGCATTAGGGGTTCTTTCTGCTGTGCTTCAAAGTCTTGAGCAGATTGAGGTCAGGCCAGATGTTTTGTCTGAGATTTCTGATGTTATGATTGGTTTTAATGTGTCACATCAGCACCTGTGGCTTCCTGTTGCTGATGTCTGTTCACAATCAGGTGTTTCTGGATATTCAGAGAAAGAAATCTGGCATTTCACTTTCAGATACTCATGAAACAGCAGAATAAAGCCTTTAAAGGTTGACTTACAGAAATGATTGAGAATAAACAAAGAAAAGTGTTGTGTAAGAGCACAAGTTAACTCTAGCTTCTCTGTTGTCATTTACGCAAACCTACAGAGAGCAGAAAGAGGAAGTCTGCAGCCACTTTTGACAAAGATTAAACAAACCGATGAAATGAGAGACTTTTATTGTTGAGAATTGATTGTACAGAATACTTTATGATGTTAAGAGTCCCCCTTGACAGAAAGCTGGTGACTGGAGGCATTACAGAGTCTGATTAGATAGTGTCTGACCTCATGAGTTAGTGTCTTCTCCAGTGAGGTAATACTGCCGTCCTGGCTGACGTAAACTTAAGTCATTAGAGTGAGGGCTGCTGGGAATTCTGTTAGCTGATGTCATCTGTCTTTGTGCCCAGGCTGTGATCGATCGGAGGGAAGATCATGTAAATTTTCAGTAGACATCGCAGATTTAAAAAGGAGCTAATTAGCTAAGACTGCAGCATATCCAGCACGGCAGGTAGAGCCAATCACACACGATGATGACAGTTTTTACCAGTGCTGTGTGTACTCACAGACATACTCAGAGTAGTAGCGAGGAGGACGTGCTGTCAATGAGAAAAGAGTATGAAGCAGCTTCATAATGTGTATGAGGATCACACAGGTTGCTCACCAGTTGAATTCTGGTTACATGATATAAATGTCATCACCTCTGCCCACACACTGGCAGCTTTTACCTGCTGTGTTCTCACATTAACTCACCCTGGATCCTCGTGGAAATGTTACCACAGGCGGAAAAAAACGGTGTAAAGTCAAGGTGAGAAATTTGACTGTTTGCGTTCACACATGCAGCTCACCCAAAACACTGGAGGAGATATGCAAAGAGTTCAGTGTATATGTGAGTAAAACTGCTGACTACTCCTTTAAATCAGTGTGTTCACACAACGCTGTGTGCTTAAACACACTAAAGACTGAGCAGCTACCTAGTAACTTTAGTAGTTTTCTTACACCTTAGCCTTTAGCCAGCCTTAGTTTTTTGGTAGCCTTTTTTCTGGTTGTATCCTGTTATACAGTCACAATAAAGGCTTACAATTCAACAGAACAGGTCAAGCTACAGGGGAGGCCCAAAGTTTTCAGGCTACAACAGATCAATGGAAGTATCTTTATGGTACCATTTGGATACCTGCCAAACATTTTTACATTATGTGACCCTCACCTTTAGCTTAAATTCACTTCATTACCTCTGCCAAGGAGGTTATGTTTTAGGGAGATTTTCTCTGTCTGTTTGTCTGTGAACAACATAACTCAAAAAGTAACGGACAGATCTCAATGAAATTTTCAGGAAATGTTCAAAATGGGATAAGGAAGAAATGATTAAATTTTGGAGGCGATCTGGATCACCGTCTGGATCCAGGACTTTTTTTAAGGATTCTTTATCATTGTGAAACAGGGCTGTTTTCCCCATATGTGTATATAACTCCACTATAAATGGTGAAATTGCTTTGCAGAACAATACAAGACAAGGTCACCATAATTTCTGACAGATGTTAAAGTACGATCCAGATCCTGTAAATATTCTGGATACTAAGATCTGTAAACTGAAATATGTACTGGGTCATCATAACTTTCAACACTGTCAGGTAACAAATTATCATACAAACCTGCAACTAACACCAAATTGTAGCAGACAGTCTGCTGAAAGGGAGTATAACATTAAAGTAGGACTAAAGTGTTGGTGACAATCACAATATGCTTGGTGGAGCTCTGTGCTCTCTGAGTGCTTTCCTAGTGTTAAATTTGTTCTTTTTTTTAATGGCTTATGTTCATCAGGGTTTTCAATAAGCGCTGCCTTTCTGCTGATCATACAGATACTTCTGTCTTATGACTTTCCCGTAGTCTGAAGCTAAGTTTGAAATTTTAATGTAACAAAATATAAGACTTTAAGTGAGCAGGGCTGCAAAGTCATTCATTCTTATGCAACAATGTGGAATCCAATGGAAACACACAGTAAGTCTGGATATATGCATTGTCGCCTTGTTTTATTACTCAACAACAGTTTAGATGTGTGTTAAACTTCATATTTCCATCACAGTTTTGAACAATGTACCAATGCAGATAACTACTTGTATCATGTTAGCATATGGAATTTGCAGCAGCTCAGCTCACAGCCCACAAAACCAGGTTGAAAGTGCTGGAGACGTAATCTTTGACATGAAACTGCTGTGTTTAGTGTTTTTACTGGTTTTATCACATACATGTTGGAAACAGAGAGAGTTAAACCTTTGGCTCCTGTTAAACAAAACAGGTATTTGGATATATTGTGAGGATTTAAAGCCAGCTGTGTGTTGATCTCTGCGTACGGTGATGCTTACAAAACAGAAGAGTAGACTTTTGGTCGACTTTGACAAACTACCCAAAAATATTACAGTGCAGGATGGTAAGGGGCAAACATTATAGAAACTTTATCTTGGGTGATAAACCTTTAAGACACATTTCTATTAAAGCCTTTTGAGCCTGCAGAGCTTTACATTCTTCTACAGCCTTCTCTGCAAACAGTAACTTTTTTTTCCCACATGATGTCTTTGTTTGTTTCTACAGGAGCTCGTCAAAACACTGACTCTTGTCTCCACAGTCACAGCTGGTCACTGGGCAGCTGCTCTTTCCCTAAAGTCGGAATCCAAACCTCAAACCCTCATAATTAAATGAAAGAAAGCTGTGCTGAACTCTGCTTTGACATCTGCCTCTATAAACTCTTCTAAACGTTGCTTTTATTACTCTGGAGACTCCTCTGTTGAGTGAACAGCTTTTTTCGCCCGTGCATCGAGTACAAAACATTTCTGTGTTGTTGTTGCTTCACTGAACAACACAGAGGTAATTAGGTCATTTGCTGTCGTACTAGTTTGTGTCTCTGAAAAGCGACACAGACACTGGAGAGGAAGCTGTTGTTCAGTGAAAGAACTATTTACCATCAGGCCTCCATTAACACTCTGTTTAATGAATCCTCCTTTAATGGGAACAAAACCACTTCCATGTGTTGTGCCCCGCTCACGGGCACCATGACATCGATCAGACAGTGTTTGTTCAGAGGATCTCGAGAACAGTTTCATGCTCTCAGTTTGTATGTGCTGCGAAAGCAGAACTAAAAAAACATTTAACCTAAAAAGTGAAGCAGAGAAGAATAGAGAAAGAGGGAATATCAAAGCATTAATAAGAAAAAGATGAGTGCGATGAAGCGAGCGCTCACAGGCCTGCAGCAGAGAGACAGAAAGAGCAGGTACTTCAGTTTCAGTGGCTTTGAACAATATCCCCATTGTTTCTGATGAGACTGCCTCTGAACTGAAACTAATTGTTTATGTGTGAAGACAGCAGAACCGAGACACACGTTATTGAATTGTTCTCTAGGTAAAATATGTCCAGTAGGGTTTATTTCAGGGAAAGAACAAAAAGAAATCATGGCTTCAGCTGTTTTGTTTAACTGGCTTTTTGTTACTGTAATGTACAATTTTTAATCTAAGTAATCTTTTATTGTGACGTTTTGAATAAACAGGTAAGTAAATAAATGTTTGCTTTGTAAAGGTGTTTAGTATAAAATGGGAAACAGATGTTTGGAAATCATGAAGTCAAAATGAGCCACATCACAGATCTGGTTAGGTGTGCATGGAATGAGATAAATATGTAGTATGTGATTATGTTCTTCAGTCCTGAGTTTTAAAGCGATGAATTAACAAATAATAGAGTGTGTATCAGTCAGTTCACACCTTCCACATCCGTCTGCTGCTTTTCATGTTTCAAGACAGTATTTCTCTACCTAAGCTGGGCAAACACTGTGTGCTCAACTGTGTGTTGTGCTTCGTGTAGTAGTCGTGGGGCAACGAGGAGAGATTGACACCTCAGGATGTGCTCCTGATCGCAAGAAAATCAAACATGTTTGAAATCCTGATTGCTCCTCCTGAAGGTATCCACAGTAGGAGCAGTACCACGAGCCCACTTGCCTCAACCTCTCGCATGGAGCATGTGCTATCCCTGAAGTGACGTGTAGAAGTTGGTCTTAAGTTCAATTTAGCTGTCGCTGCTTACCTCCTCTTAGGGATGGGTACCGAATTTGGTACTTTTATAGGTACCGACTGAATTCAGTCAAAAGTAACGGGTACCAATTCACATAAAACCAAAAGGTATCATGTTAAGGTACCTAAATGCATCCTTGTGACTGTGAGGGAGTGGAAAAGTAGGCAATTTTCCATGCTGGACATGAACACAGCATTGCAAAGTTACATATTGGAGAGTAAATGTGTTAAATTGAATAAAAAATTGAGATTTAATTATTAAACAAATTTAAAACAAAAAAGTACTGAAAATTGGCACCGTTGAGTACTGATACTGATGGCCAGTTCCTGGGATCGGTACTGTATCATTTCAAACATGTAAGGGACCCATTCCCACCTCCTGTTTTCACTGAAAGTTGAGAGACCGTATTTCCCACAGCTACTCAGCCAATTCCTTGTCCATACACGTCTTCTTCTTCTTCTTCTTTCTTTTTTTGTTGTCTCTTCACAAAGAATGGCACAAACAGCCAAGACAATGCATTTGTTTTTGTTTTTTTGTTCTGGGTTTTTTCTTCTCCTCCTTTTGACGTTGTAGAGCTGGATACAAGAGTCCAGCTCCCAGCAGTGAAATCGCATCAGAGCATCGGGTCGTACAGTGTGAGAACATGATTCGTGGGCTGCAAACTTTTGAACTCAGGAATTACATCGTGCGGTTTTAGATGGAGTTGAGTCAAATGATTTAAAACATTGCACAGTGTTTGCCCGCTTAAGGTGCAATACTACCACCTTCTACCTGTGCATCTGACAAGCTAGAACATCCTAAAAAGTGCTTCTCTTTTTCATAAAAACTAGAAATTTGTGAAGTTACTCAAAGTGAAATATCCTAAATTCTTGGAGAATTTATAGATGTAGGGATCCTTGATGGTGTACCCATGTGGCTGGCCCCTGAATAGAGAGTCCAGGTTCAGCTTCACCATGTGACCCCTTTCCCACATGTCCTCCCCAATCCTGTTTCAATTCACACTGTTTATTATTGTTTAGTACACTTTCGTGCCGTTACCACAACAATACAAAATTATATTTATACACTGCTATTGTGTGGCACAGAGGTAGAATCAGACCTCTTGATTGGAAGGTTTGTTGTTCAATCCCAGCTTCTGCAGTCTCATGCTGAAGTGTTATTGGGCAAGACACAGGACCCCAGTTATGTGTTGTTTTATCATCACGATTTATTGTTTCTATTAACTCTGATACAACCTGCTGGGGACTGCTGAAAAATTAGCTGTATTGCTAACTCTGGGATGTTTATATGGCTCCTACTCTGCTCATCAATATCTACTGTCACTGTCCCTATGCTACAAAAGCACAAATCCATTTCCAATTTACCATTATGTTGTTTGTGGTGTAAACATAAAAAAAACATCTTTTTGCAAAATTGTTTGTTCATATCACAACATTTGATACAAAAACAAAGTATATTGCAGTTTCACTTTTTCCTGATATCTCACTACCCTGTTATTTGCCTTTCATAAGTATTTAGACAGACAGACTTAGTGGCCCACACTCCATCATGTAGAAGTTGAGGTATCCTGCCAAATAAATCATTTAACCATTCCAAAAAAAAACTAAAAACACACATGCTCGTCCAGACAAAATGAAAAAATGATTGACCAATGACACTCCTCTCCTCAGATAAAAGTGTCAGGTTTTTACTCATGTGACATGTCAGAGTTTATCATGTACCCTGTCTATAAATTCTTGAGCTTTGCCAAAGGCTCATAAACCAGGCATCAGGCGACTCTTCTCTGATCTGCATGGCCCACAGCTTTGTAAGCCTCAAGCATGAACAAACAGGAGGGAGTTCATCGGAGGTAATACATAACCTTAAATCAGTGACACACTCCTCCTCATTGAACATCAGTCTCAGATCCCTCTGAGATCTGTGTCTTAAAACACAGCAGACAGTGATGTTGTAGAAAATAAAGCTTCAGAGGATTCTCCTGTCAGCAGATGTCCACATGTTTTCCACTGAGCAGATGTCTCCGTGATGCTCATCTATATTTCATCAACATGTGGGCGCTCAGCTCTGTTCCACTTACCGCTCAGAGTCAAATCTTCTTTTACACTTTCTCTTCATTCTCTGAAACTTCCACACACTCCTTCATGTTGACACCGTCCCTCTTTCATCCTCTCTCTGTTTTTATGAGATTTATAGTAATGTAGAAAGGGACCTTTGGGACTTAGAGAGTAATAAAATCTTTGAAACCTGAAGAAAAGGCCAGGTCTGTGATGTGGAAACCAAGATTACTAATATTGTCCTGAATATTAATTTCCTCATGAAGTCCCCTCAACTGTTTGGCAAAAGCCTTTGTTTCTTTAACATCTTTTGCCAGCACTTCATTAAAGCCACACCACATTTGGGGAAAAGTGTGAAGAGCAGCCTGAGAACTCAACATGAACACTCCTTTGGTGTAACTATCAGATCACGACACCGGGCCTCCTTATAGAAACATCAGTCAGCCGTCACATCATGACCACCTGTCATAGAATGTGTAGGCGTCACTTGAGCTGCCAAAACTGCCCGACCCATCCAGGCACACACTCCACTTAACCTCTGACAGGGTGCTGCGGTATCTGGCACCATGACGTGAGCAGCAGATCCTTTAAGTCCTGAGAGTTTTGAGACGGGGGCCTCTGTGGATCGGACTTGGCAGTCTAACACATCCCACAGGTGCTCTGTTAGATTCATATCTGGGGAATTTGGAGGCGTTGCCATCACCTTGAACTCGTTATTTTAGGCAAATTAGATCTGCATTACCAGAAAATGCTGCCAGATTTTTTCTCTCATATGGAGTATTGTACATCAACAACATTCAAACCAATAGCATGTTTTTAAAAAGCTAGGTGAACATTAAAGGTCCCATATTATTTTCTACAGTAATATGGATCATTGACATCTTCATGAAATGGTAGTAACATGTTTTGGTCCAAAAAGTCAATAAATCAAGCACAGCAGCATCCAGGCTCTCATAGCTCCTCTGTTCAGAACGGTCTGATTTAGTGGGCGTGGCCTTCATATGTAAATGAGCCACCGCTGATACCGCCCCGCTCTTCCGCATCACTGAGAGCGGCGCCACAAGCTCCAAGTGCACAATGTTTAGAAAACAGCAAAGCTTGTTTACTGTACCATTACAGGCTAAAACAACAGGCTAACTGCAGCTACAGTTAGCATCCTGAAGCTAACACAGAGACAGGGGGGACACTGAGGATGAGGAAGCTCTTACATCTGCTCCACAGCACACAGCATTTAAAATACTCACATTTCCAGGGTCTGAGGTTTGTTGGTGAATGGTTGGTAATGCGCCTGGATTCAGGACCAGTCTATTAGCTAGCCCTCTGTTGTACTGTCCAAAGTTGGAAAAGCAGTCGGCCGTGAAGTGACTAGCACACACATGAACAGTTTTACTGAGTGTAGCTGGCACTTTTCCTTCAGCTCTTGGGAAGCTTGTGCATGGAACTATATGACTGTTTACAGCCAAAAACAAAGCAGTGATGGCTGCTGGAGCAGCAGTGAGGATGGGAGTGGGCGGAGAGGGGAAATCTGCTCCGGTAGACCAATCAGGTCAGACTTGCTCCTGATTGGTCAAAAAAGGGAATCACTGACGTCGGCAAATCCCCAAAATCCAAACAGCTTGTTTTAGGTCAGGGTTTTACATTCACAAGCAGTACTAAGTACTGGTTTTGTCATTAAATATCACATTTTGTGGGCTGGGAGGAAAGCCAAAGACCCACAAATTTTACTAAAAGACTTAGTAAAGTGATTTTTGCATAATATGGGACCTTTAAACTGAAAACTAGCTTTAGTGACATAACCATGACCAGAGCCTACACAAAAGGAGACTGTGATTTTTCAGTGGTGTAAAGAGGACTGAAGTATTCTACTCAAGTACAAATAAAGTGATTTCAATGAAATTTGACTGAAGTTGTATCTGGTAAAAGAACCAGTCTGCTAGCAAAAGTAAAAAGTGCTTTATGTTAAATCTACTTTAACACCTGAGTACTTCTTTTGAATCAAGGGGTAAGGAATGAAAAGATGTCAGTAAGATATGAACTCCAAATGAAGTCAGAAAATCTCTTCCTGTGCCAATAAGTCTTCCTCTAGCCAAAAGGAGAGCGTTAATGTGAAAACAACACATATTTAGGTTCAAGTTCCTGAATATTCGAGTTTCCTCTTTGTTTTTGTTTCACACTTTGAAGACGCTGCCTAAATCAATTGACACCCTGCTGTGCGAAGAGTTCACCATGGATCGTATGAGTTGTCCCACTTCTGATCAAAATCAGTCTGTAGCTCACATTTGTTGATCTGGCTTTAGTTGGGAAGAGGTGACAGCTTTAGCAAATCTGTTTCTCTGACCACTTATAGACCTGAAGGACCAAACTGTGAGAGTATTTGTTGTGATTACTCCTCTATGTAAGTTCATCTGATCACTTGACTGATGTCAGCCAATCAGCTAGCAGGCACACTGTCATCACTGGTGATACCTTTCAAACGTACTACATTTAGTCAGGCTGTGGCATCTGTTAAGGGTAGTCAGATCAGGAACAACATACTGGTTTCAAAAAGGAAACGTCCCACTTAGCCCACATTTAAAAGCAAACACATATCATTCTGGTTTAAATGTGTAAATCTTACTTGCATAATAGAGGCCACTGAAATGTTGGTTCAGACACTTGGAATCAACCTCTTGTGAGCTCCAACTCCAGATATAGCACTATATTTAGCTAAGTAGAAATTGAAATACTTTTCCCAATGTTCTATAGGCTCCTGTTTCTGCATGTGAATGTATTTTTACTCCATCTTTGTGTTTTGTGATCAATAACAGGGTGAAAAAGTTTAGGTTCCCTTCTCTTTCTTTATCAAAAAGTATCCACTGACTCAATTTTCAAACAGAGTGTGTATTGACTGTAAAAAGTTTGTGTGCCTACTGCAGTGAGTCACGATCATACGGTAGCAGACTGAACAGAGGGTTTATGAAGTTAAAGATGATCTTCTGTTTTACGATTCTTCATTTTCTCTTGAAATAAAATTCTGTCCCTCTGTGTCTCCTCCAGCTCTCCCTCGGGGACGAACAGTGTGAAGTGACACGGAACGGCTATGAGTCCAAGGAGCTGGTGTACCTGGTTCACATTTACTGCCAGGTGAGAAACCATTCTCTGCGTCTGATGATGCAGAGAAGCAGAAATACAAATCCATACCCAACCTCCCACAGCATGCATACGCTTACACAAACTGTACTCGCACCAACTCTCACATCGACTCTTCTTTTTATCAGTAAACACACGCACATTTGTAAACGTGTGTTCATGTGTGAGGTGATGGTTCAGAACAACCTTTCCAGATAGGAGCTCAGTGGCCCCTGTGAGCAGAGCGTTGGCTTCCATCCAGACATTTCTGAAACAGCTCTTATTGTTTCGAAAATTTGAGTTATGTAGGAATTTGGAGCTGCAGTGAAAAATATGTGGATGAATGCCAAGATGAGTGAGTGATGGGAAAGAATTTGTGATAAGAAGGACTTCAAAGTGTGAGTCCTTCAAAGTCTTAAAGTATGTTCACTTAAACATTTGAAAAGGTGCTTTGAGAAGATAAGGAAGAATATCTAATGCATTACAGGCTCCAGGATCAGTTAAAACATTTCCATGTGTCAGTCAACGTGGGAAGCATTACATAATAGCTTCAAATAAGCATTCTGCATCTCTGTATGTTTATTCATAATCTAATGTTTGTAATTGTGCTTTAATCCTACTGTGTTTTAAGTAAATCTTGGAATAATTAACTGAGATCAACACTGCTGCTGTTTAACATTCACTAACACTCTTCAACCTGTGACCTACACCGAGTCAGAACAATTAAAACACAGTATGTTGCACCATCAACATCAAACTTCTCACAGAATGATTGCTATTTTGAGAGCCTAAACATGGATTTTTTTGCACATTCAACTAGGGGTGGACTGATTATCGGCCGGGCCAATTATCAGGGCCGATATTTGGCATTTTGGGGCATATCGGGATCTGCCTTTTTTTTAATCTGACGGCTGATCTAAAACCCACTTAAAACTGAGTTGTTTTAGCTCTGATGCTTCTTTGCACAGAATTTCTCCCTGTCTACCCTATGGAAGCCCCAGATGGTCATTTAAAATCAGTCATGTAAAACCAAATAGAAAATTAATTCAACTGCATTACATGCCTGTAAAAGGCAGCACAAACTCAATCTGTCCCGTTTTATTGCAGTTACATAGAAATTTGTGTAAAAGTTTTATTTACTGTAGAAAACTTTAGCTATTTATTTTTTTGAATTTTCATTTAACTTTATAAAACATGCTGCTAAGCGTGGGAGCTGTTAAAAAAACAGCTTGCAGTTTAGTGTTGGAGTTTGTATTGTTCAAATTTTTTTACGCCAATAATTTCACTTTGACTGCAAATGAATATCGGCTTCAAATATCAGTTATCTGCCTCCTTGCCTACAAATAATCAGTATTGGTATCAGCCCCAAAAAATCCTTATTGGTCTGTCTCTACATTCAACAGGTCTATTGAGAAATTTTGTTATTCATTGGTTGGTTATTTATTGTTCTCAAATACTGTTGGGCAGAATTTGGTTTGATAACCCCCCCACTGGGGCGCCAACCCCCTTGGGAAAGTTTCACCTCAGAGTTTTTAAACTGATATGCATCACCACGAGACTTAAGAAGAAGTATTTTAATGTCATGGTGAGGAAGTGAGATATTTGGGTAAAATCTGGTGAAAATCACTAACTCATTTTCAGTTTATCACTTGTGTACATTGGATGAGTGTGTGTGTGTGTGTGTGCTGTTGTAGTGTTTGCAAATGGAACACAAGTTCATTTATTATTGTTTGTCGTAAATGCAAACACAGACTATGTAGCATTGTGGCAACAGTGGAGGAGGCTGCCAGAGTTCTGGAATCAACAATGCGGTGTTCTAGAGCTTGGAAACCATGTCTGTTCCTATCACCTAGGTTCTTTAATATTATTATATGTGTTGTAATCTAGTGACGCACTGATCCATACTTTCTGGTCCTGATACTGATACCTGAGCTTTGGGTTTCGACTGATGCCAATCGTTATCCGATACCAGAGTTAAATAATAACATGCATGATCTACTCTGGGATAAGACTGGTAATGTTTTGAGAACAAGACAAAAATGGGTACATATGTAATTACTGATGTTAGTATTATTTAAACCAGAAGTGTTTAATGTTTAACAGCAGTTTGGTTAAAAAAACACTTCAGAATTTACAAAAATGACTATTTGACTGTAAAATACCTTTATACCTTGTAGACTAAATAGGTTAATAGTTTAGCCTTTGTGTCAAGTTTGGACCGATCCTTTCCCTCTGATACCTGATCCAGGTTTGAGGGGCTGGATAGGAGCCGATACCCAATAACAGAATTGGATCGGTGCATCCCTGTTTTAATAAGGTTGTATTAAGTGACATTTTTGGGATTGGGAATTAATTCCTGTTGTCATAGGTTTGACCAATAAGAATCAAGAACTCAACACAACAAGCTGAGTTGATTCAGCTGCTCCTGGTAGATGGCTTTGAGAAAAAGGTTTAGCATGTTTAATGTTTTCATGTCATTGATAGAACATTCCATCACTAGTTTTAGAATTAATCATATGTAGAATCAATCAACTATTCTTAAAACTGACCTGAGAGTTTTTACTGTTATGGTTGTCTTTAACAGCTAGTTGTCCATCTCTTGTTTAGTTTCATTGCAGAGATCTGGTCCAAGCAAAAAACATATTAAGTTTTTTGAAGCAATTAAAGCTTCATTTTTGTCTTGTAGTATGTTGGAAAGGGACATTTATGTGGTGTGTATAAGTCTAGTAAGACAATTCTTACAGTTTTTACAGTGCAGAGGTAATATATTTGATATTGTGCTGGCATAAAGTTGTACTAATCTGCTGGATGCTGCAGTATTTCTCCAGGACCAGTTGATCTGATGTGACATGCTTCATGGATTAAAGATGATACATCTGAAAAGCATTCTGGCAACATGATGACTCAAGAGAGAAACAATTGGGCAATAACAGAAAAAACAGATTCCAGTAGAGTGCCACTGAGACGCTGTATCTGCATAATTTGGGGAAACTGGAAAAAAAAATACACTAATCATGAAATTCTTTTCTCTTGGAGGATTTTTCCCCTGAAGTGAGTGGAGCAGGCTTCTTCAGGGAAAGGTAGAGAAGCAGCCAAATTATTTACTATTAAGTCTTAAGCAAGTTTTTAAGTACTTTGATTTTCTTCAAATCATGCAAAGCCTCAAAGTAATACCAACACATGCAGAACAGCTGCTCAGGAGATTCGCCCCGACCTTCTCCAGTGACATTTTTAACTCTAGTTTCATACATTTCTCCCTCAGATCATATTCCATTTGCACGACCTTGGCAATGCCACACAGGAATGCAGCCTTGTACTTGGAAATTCCTACTTCTTATAGCCATCGGAAAACTGCTAAATCTACAGCAGTGCTGTTTGAAAAAAGGGAGGACGACCGTCAAAGATTTGGCCTTCAGTCGTCTACTTTAAACAGAAAGTAGCACAGAGAGTCTGGTTCACTTCCACAGACCCAGAGAGGAGGGGAACCAGAAACACCATCTGAAAGTGGGGCAGGAATCATAAAGAGTTCCCCGAGCCCACAGAGCTCATCTTTTAAAACAGCTCCAGTATCAGCGGGCCGAGCGCTGCACTGCAGTCCCAGTCGCGCACGCCCTGGCCTCAGTACACACGCAAGTTTCTGGGCCAAATCAAAGCCAAAGATTTTTCCACCACTCGTCTCTCTCTGTGGGGTTTTGGGGTTTTGAGGTTTGGAGACCGAGTCTTTCTGGATGAAAAAGAAACAACAAATCCATGCATGAAGTTACATTTAATGTGGTGGATTGAAGGCAGAGCTGGCTCTGTTTGCACTTGCTCTGTTGGCGTTTTATCGCTGGATGTCACTGAGAAAAGGGCTGAATAAGCCGCCGATGTTCTTTGTTTTGAAAGACTTTTAATATCAAAAGAATGCACTCAATGACTTTCATTTTTGTCATTTTGTTGTGACTCAGTGTCATTGTATTTGAGTCTGAAGGAAAAATGTCAGAGGGGACTGTAGCAGAGAGAATCCCCAAGAAAAAGAGGAGTGACTGTAGCGTGGATTGATAACAGGATTTAATGGGCTTGTCCTTCTGCTGACATGGAGACGTCTGTGCCTTTGAACTATTGTGCTAAAAGTTCAGCTTTTGGCAGCTCATTCTTCAGAGTCCGTGTCTGACCCTTTTTCTATGAACCACATCAGAAACTCAGCCTCTTTATTTAAGCTAGCATTGAAAGTGCAACATATTTTTACAACAATAACTACGTGAACAAAAGCAGCTTTGATAAACATCAGCCGTCTACAAACAAAGTGCCTTACAGCAGCATCTGTAGCCAACAGAGCAGCTAACATTTGTGTCTTTTTCTCTCTGAAGGGTCGGAGTTGGATCGTAAAGCGCAGCTATGAGGATTTCCGAGTCCTGGACAAACACCTGCACCTCTGCATCTACGACCGACGCTTCTCCCAGCTGCCTGAACTTCCTCGACTGGACAGCCTGACTGATCAGTCAGAGGTGAGCCAGGACAACACTCTTCCACACTTTCATTCATGAATTCTTTTACACAGCGTGGCGCAGCTCTGCTGGACCTCACTGGAAACCATGTTTGGTGTCTGTCAGCAACAGACCTCGGCCAGGGTTTCAGACGCTGAGCAGATGTGCAGCACTCCAAATGACAAAGTTAATTTCTTAAGAACAACAATTCAAAACGGGACAGTGAACATAGACCTGCCTGCTACTTTGATTTAACTCTAAGTTTTTAAAGAGGGAAACCTTCTAGCTGTGATTGAGATTAATCTGTGACAGTGGTTTGATTAATGATCCAGTTGTGGGCACTCTTGAGTACATGCAAAAAAAAAAGTAGCCCTCTGAACGTTTACCTCAGCAAACAAAATTATTATAGCTGTAACTAGTATAAAGTAATTAAATTAAAAACACAAGATTTGAACATTTTTGTCCTTGCCTGGGATTTTTTTTGCACATGGTAGAATGAAGGTATGAAATCGAAACGTAAACAAGGATATGTAGGTGTCTGTTCCAGGCCTGCCCTTTTCTCAGAAGGCCCATTAGCCAGATGGCCTTTTAGTGAGAAAACAAGTTTGGATTCAGTTGATATTCTTAATTCATTCATTCTCCATATTTTTGATTTATGTGTCATGTTTTAAATAAGGTTGAGGCTATCACTTTTTGTTGTTATTCAAAGTTTTTCCTCCCATAATAACATGATAGTTTTCTTTGATCATTCATGTTATCTGTGACAGAGCCGTCTTAGCAACATTATGAGCCCATCAGTTCATTGGGAACCCTTGCATGCCCACTTTTTTCAATAACCAAAGTAAAATCAATAAATAGAAATAAAAAGCTTTTGCAAATTCTCTGGAAAACTGGTCCAAATGAGAACGATGACCATCAACTTAATTCATGCTAATTTCATGACTAACTGGCCTTCTGACGATAAAGTGGCCTCCATCGCTTCACACTGTTAGGGGATGTTATTGGCTCTGGAGAGACCATGGGTCGACCTGCTTAATCAAATGAGGTGCCAGTCAAAAGAACAATTTTGACACGGTAGTATTTGAAACCCCTCACTGAATCTACAAGGGTTTGTTTTCAAACCTAAGTCAAAATAAGGCACAGCCGGTTAATGGGTCAAAAGACAAAACAAATGTCTGATAAGAAAAAAATAGTTATATTGTTCTTGTTTTAAGACGTTATTTTTATTTCAGGAACTTGACAGTTACATTTTTCTTACGCCACAGTTAGACACCAGCAATCCAGGCGTCATTTTTGCCTTTAAACATCCTGAGATAAAAAAAATAAATCTGAATTTGTCAAGTGAATGTGGCTCATATCTAATCTCATCCTGTATTTAAACATATTCAAAAAAAAGGATACATAAAATTGAGAAATACAAAAAAGTTCATTAATATTTGAGTTGATAAAAACAAAGTACAGTAAGCAAACTAAAACATCTGCTGACATATTCAACGCAAACTGTTCATGTTCAAAAGGGAGTAGAGTGAAGTCTAGACTAATTTTATCCTCTTTTTTATCCTACTAAACTCAGAAAATCAAAGTCACTGTGTTAATGTCAAAAGAGAGTTTATATGTAATAAACATCATGCTTTCTTTATTATGTCAATCAAAAAACTTTGATTTGTAATATTTCTTGAACTTTATTGGACTTTGGCTTTGTTTGACCTCAGCATGTAAATTAATCCACAAAGTTCACACAAAGTTTCAGTTTTTGCAGCGCACCTCAAACCCAACAAGCTATTGACAACACTGTCATTAGAATGAGTTTTCATAGAATAGAATAAAATAGAATAGAATACAAAACACTTTATTTATCCCAGGGAAAATTAATGAGGAGTCACAGCAGCAATCAAGAAAACAAAAGTGAGAAAGTGTATGGAAAGTGCAAAAAGGTCCATAAGAAAATAGATGATGACAGCTTGTCCATCATTCTCCAGTTCAGCCAGCCTCCACCTCCACAGGGTCCAGGACTGAGCTTCTTCAGTCATGCTCCATCTCTGTCTCTTGTATCCTGTCTGCTCACAGCAGGTGAAGCTCTTCCAATGTGGCGTTGCTGTCGGGTGTTTGCTCTGTTAGCCATGTCTGTGAATATCATGATGCCACTCTGCCTTCTGATATTCCCTCTGTTTCTGGGTTAGCACGGCTAGCTCGTCCATCTTGTTGGATCTCACGTTTCCAATAACGATGGATGGGAGGACAGGTCCATGTCGTCACTTCTTAGCTCACATCTGAGAACCAGCATGTCGTTGTCACCTCCTCCTCACCTTGTGGGAAAACATCAGGCCCTGCACCAGTTAGCACTGACATGCTACAGGCTGCTAACAGCTGATCTCATATGTAAACAATGCAGCCATGGTTACATGTAGGATCTCCAGACAAACACAGGAGCAAAAGCAGTAAAAATATCACTGAAAACAAAACCAGTTTGGTGTCCATGACCAAAAAATGAGCCATAAAAAAGTAATGATCCACTCCATGTTGGTTCATGCTGTCAAATTAAACAAATTGCTGTAAACATTGCTTTAATCGACTGAGTGAAGTCCATCACACAAGTTCTTTCCTATGTTTAAACGGTGTTGGCTGTTTCTAGGCAACACTTCTGCCCTCTGCTAACACCTCAGCTTTGAAATAACTGCACAGGTCAGAAGTGAGTGTAGCTGAGTAGAACTGGAAAGAGCTCTTTAAATAGACATCACTGTGTTTCTGTCAAAGTCTTCTGTCTGTTCTGATAAAGTAACTCTCCAAATCTTTTGTTGCTCTTTTTTCTTTTTTAACTCAAAGAAAAATGCTGCCTGCAGGTTAAAACTCTGCATCAAACTTTCCTTCCAATTTTTACAACCCTTCCTTTCCTTGAACCAGTAGATTTTCTTACATTTCCGTGCTCCCCCTTTTTCTCAGCCTCTAAATGAAATGATCAATAGCTTTGCTGCCATCATACTTTCATAACATAACATATCAGGGTATCAGGTGTCTAGATAAAACCTGTTCCTCTGCTTTGATATCCAACATGAGCGACAAGGCTTCAGTTTGATATTATGCCAGTTTATTTCCTCCTCAGCCTGTGAGATGTATCCTGATCCTCATGAAACCTCTCTGTCAGATTGAGGTTTTTGCAGGAATGCAGAGGTTCGGTATCAAGCCAAACCGGTAAAACCAGTTTATTACTTAGGGGTATTGTGTGGTTGCTTTCAGAAAAACGGCTCCATAATGCAGCCTGCAGAACTCTTTTATACTTTCACCTGCACCTGTGTTTGTGGGATTCACAACTAAGCTGCAAGAGCTGGAACACCCTCCTCTCATAGAGTCCTGATGAGCTCGAATGTGCAGATATTTCACACCAGAGACTTTAAACTAAAGCGATACAAGGCCATGGCAACAAACGTTACATTCAAATCTCACTGAGGCATCAATACACTGCAGCTGCATTCTTTATAGCTGAAAAAACCTGCAACAAAAGAAGCTGATGACTGTGATTCACCATCAAGCACCTGTCTGTTCTAGCTCAGTTTGATCCCTGGGTTATTTGTCTATGATCATGATCTGACTGTCGCTTGTGTCTTCTTCCATGACAGTCAGTTTCCCAGATGTTGTTGGCTTACCTCTCCCGGCTCTCAGCCATCGCTGACAACAAGATCAACTGTGGACCGGCCCTCACATGGATGGAGGTAAGACAGACCTGTGCTCTGTCTGAAGGCACAGAGAGTCACAGAGAAACACCAAATATCTTCAGTTTATCCAAGTATTTTGACTAAAGTTTAAGGCTTTGTGTTTCAGTAGTAAAAGCTCTTCTGAATTTTTTATTGACTGTTGAAATAGGCTGAAAATTTAAATGCTGCATCTTCATAAGCAACAAAACCAAACATGATCAGCAGCGACTTGATTAATTATTTCTATTTAGGAACTCTTATTACTATTACTGCAGGAAAAACCTTCATTTACTGGTAGGGATATGTTTGATGTCCAGATTAAAGCAGAATGAGATTATATCATCTTGATCAGTGACGGGTAAGAAGAAAGCAATTGTCACCTGGGCAATCATTTCTTCTGCACCTGGTTTCTGAATTTTATTCCAAAAGACAAGGAAGAAAAGAAATGAATAAATTTAAAAAAAAAACACTGAGTGAATTTAGTTCTGACACATAAAAACTTGTAGCATATATGGTGATAAGCTGGTCGAAGACAAACAAACTGAATAAAGCCTCAATTAGCCCCTAAACTTTCCATGAAAATCAAATTTTGCAAAACTGTATCAACAAAGAAAAGGCAACAAACTGTGAAGGAGATCTTCAGAGATAAAACAAAATACTTTGCTACAGAACAAATAGTCCGTGTGTGTGCTGCCAAGGGATACTCAAGAAATATTATAGAATTGAATAAAAGGGTTGTTTTTAAGTAGTTGCCTGCAGCAATCTGCAGCAATCTGCAGCTGCTCCGGTGATTACTTTATTCTTCTCCTCCACAAAAAGAATATACCAACAGAAAAAGTCACTGGTAATATTGTACTGACTTTTTTGTTTGTTTCAAGGAATCATTGTTTTTTGCACTGCAAAAAACAAAAATATTATGAAGTGTTTTTGTCTTATTTTCAGTAGAAAATGTCTTTTTAGACTTAATATGAGCCACATTCACCTGACTAGTCCAGAAAAGTGTCTTTTTTAAACTTATTTTAAAAAACAAAAATGAGGTCTGAATTGCTTGTAATATGTAAAAAAAAAATCTGCTAGTGGAGCAAGAGAAAAGTTACTTGCATAAAAATATTTATCTAGTTTCAAGCAAATTTTCTTGCAAATTTTTCTTGTTCCATTGGCAGTTTTTTTTTTACTCGTTACAAGCAATCCAGACCTCATTTTTGTCTTTTGACAACTTGAAACAAGATGTTTTTCTGGACTGATAAGTTAAATGTGGCTCATATTAAGTGTAATCAGACAAATTTTACTTAAAATTAGACAAAAACACTTAATAAGATTTCAGTTTTTTGTAGTGTGTAGTTTTTCCACATAGTTTTTTTTTATGTGGACAATACTGTTAAAATAACACGGTGTGTTTGTGTGTGTGTGTGCCCCAGGTTGACAATAAGGGGAACCATCTGTTGGTCCATGAAGAGTCGTCCATCAATGTACCGGCCATCGCTGCTGCCCACGTCATCAAGCGCTACATCGCCCAGGCCTCAGACGAGCTGTCCTTTGAGGTGACAGCAAAGTTTCACAAATACAAACACACACACAGACTCACAGACTCACACACTCACACACTCACACACTCACACACTCACACACTTGCACTGTCTCCTGTTTCCAGATACATTAAGAGCACATTCCTTCCACTCACAGATGTTTCTCTAAATGTTGTTGCTTGCTAAAGAGAGACTTTAAAGAAAAACAGAGAAGATCTATCGCAGCAGTAAAGCTTTCTTACTAATGTTTACTGTGAGCTTCGTCAGCAGCTGAATAGTTTTAAGACATCAAGTCTGGACAAATCATTTGGCTCAGATTGAGCTTTGCAGCCTCTGCATTTAATTCAGAGGACTACAGAAACAATTTATTTTTTTCTTGAATTAAGACATTTATTTTTCAAGAAACCTGACAAGCAGATCTTTTGTATTCTAGTGGCATATTTTACTCTTAACAATTACTTCAGGTGTCATTTTTGTCTTTCAACATCTTGAAGTATGTCATTTTTCTTGACTTGTCAGATGAATGTGGCTCATATTAAAGGTCCCATATTCTGCTCCTTTTCTGCAGTTTAATATGGATCATTGATGTCTTCATGAAATGGTAGTAACATGTTTTGGTCCAAAAAGCCAATAAATCAAGCACAGCAGCATTGTTTCCAGGCTCTCATAGCCCCTCTGTTCAGAACGCTCTGATTTAGTGGACGTGGCCTTCATATGTAAATGAGCCACCGCTGATACCACCCTGCCCTTCCGAGTCACTGAGAGCGACGCTACGAGCTCTGAGTGCACAATTTTTAGAAAACAGAAAAGCTCGTTTACAGTAACATTACAGGCTAAAACAACAGGCTAACCGCAGCTAAAGTTAGCATCCTGAAGCTAACACAGAGACAGGGGGGACACTGAGGAAAAGCTCTTACATCTGTTCCACAGCACACAGCATAAAATACTCACATTTCCAGGGTCCCAGGTTTGTTGGTGGATGGTTGGTAATGCGCCTGGATTCAGGACCAGTCTATTTGCTAGCCCTCTGTTGTACTGTCCAAAGTTGGAAAAGCAGTCGGCCGTGAAGTGACTAGCACACACATGCAGTTTTACTGAGTGTAGCTGGCACTTTTCTTTGATAAATGAACTCTAGCCACTCAGTCTTGTCTTCTTCTGAGATGAGAAGCTTGAGCATGGAACTATGTGACTGTTTTCAGCCAAAAACAAAGCAGTGATGGCTGCTGGAGCAGCAGCAAGGAGGGGATTTGGGGGTATGTGCTCCGGTGGACCAATCAGGTCAGACTTGCTTCTGATTGGTCAAAAAAGTTATTTGCTGACGTTGGCAAATCCCCCAAATCCAAACAGCTCGTTTTAGGTCAAGATTTTACATTCACAAGCACTACTTAGTACAGGTTTTGTCATTAAATATTACATTTTGTGGGCTGGGAGGAAAGCCAAAGACCCACAAATTATATGGGACCTTTAAATCTAATAAGATACTTTGACTAAAAATAGACGTGAATATTTGCCTAAATTTCACTTTTAGCAGGCAAAGCTACCAGCTGATCAACCACCACACCTGTATTGTCCAGATGTGCATGATTTTATCTGGCACATACCTAGCCTAAACCAAATTTACAGCAATTCTGCAGACTGTGTTTGCTTTGAAAACAGAGGGAGCATGGTTTCAGCAGAGCAGCAGTTAAATGCCTGCAGACCCTTTTATGCATGAATTTCTTGTAATTTCAGGACTTTTAGGCCCTGATGTTTTTTTTAGGAATTTGCTGTTCACTCGTGGAAGAGTTTTCCCTGTCAGATTTAATGTCACATACTCTAAATACAGCGGAGTTGGGTGTGCAGGAAATGTTCAGTAATGTTGACTATTTCTGTGTCAATATCTCTTCAGGATTTAGAAAAAGGTTTTTCAGGATTCAGACAGAACAGTGGAACACAGAGGCAGGGCAGAAGAGCAGCGTGTGCATGTCTGTTTGTGTCTCTGTGAAGATACAGCTGTGTGTTTACCTCCTGTCCTAACACAACACTATAAAGGGGTGTGAAAATATAAGTATGATGATAGTAAAGTGGTGTTCCAGCGCTGCTGCAGACATGCAGGGTTTTTGATCAAGAATTTACCAGGAGACTGGAAGGAAAAGTCTGCTCGAAGTCAGGCTGGAAAATTCAGCTCTTTGTGTTCACACATGCTGCCCACCCAGATAAAGTCGAGAAGTTTGGAAAGTGTTTAAGAAACAGCTTCTTTCTATAGACGGAAACGTAAACAAGCTCAGCAGTGCTGCGACTTCACCCCACCTTTCTGCATCTGTCTTAAACAAAACAGCTCCACCTTTAAAAGTCCCTTTAAAAACTTAAATTTTCAGACATTCTTCTCCCAGATCTTTTCTCTGCTTGTCTTTCTTTTTTCTTTATTGGTCAATCCTGTGTTAATGTTCAATCTCTCCTCCCCTTGTTTGTCTCTGCAGGTTGGAGACATTGTCTCTGTGATTGACATGCCCCCTAAAGAAGACACCACATGGTGGAGAGGCAAACATGGCTTCCAGGTACCCATCTCCACCAATACCCTGCAGGCTGGGACAAAAACACACACACACACACACACACACACACACACACACACACACACACACACACACACACACACACACACACACACACACACACACACACACACACACACACACACACACACACACACACACTTTCTGTTTTCTCCATTTTTCTTCAGGTTGGAAACTTTTGATTAGGTTTGCACTCGAGGTTTTTCAAGGACAGAGCACTGTGAGAACATTGCTTTATGAAAGAGGATTCAAACACTGAGTTTTGTTAAAAGACAAAACAAGATTGAAATTCTTTCTTTATGTGACGCTTTTGAGAAGATTACAGGGTGTGCGTGTGTGTGTGTGTGTGTGTGGGTGTTTCTGCCTGTAGTGCTCAACTGATTCTGTTTCACACAGTCTTCAGTTAATTTACGAAACACAGCAAAACTTGTTTTTCTCCAAGTTTCAGCTCCCAGCATCACATCATCATCACCTGAGCATGTCATTCATCCATTAATCACTGTGTGGAGAGATTTAGGTAAACTAGAAGCAAATCGTTTTACAACAGAGATTTGGATGATAAGTGAGGAAGTCTACATGTCCATGCTGTGTTTGAATAGGTTACAACCTGATAAAAATGTAAACAAAACAGTTGGCTGGATGTCCCCAGCAGATGTCAGACAAAAAAACAGATCTCTATGAATACGAAATCACAAAGTTTTGCCACACTTTCATGCATGACCTGTTGCAGCAGAAATGTTACCATTCAGAAAACCTGCCGTGCAAATTAATCTCTTTGTATTAAAGCTTTTTACAAGAGGGGAAATAGTTATAGATTAGCGTTTGGGGGTTTGGGGTTTTCAGTTTGGAAAAATGTTGACACTTTAAGAAAACATCATTCTCAGAATGTTCTCATTCACAGAACGGGGATAGTTAAAGGGATTATGAGGAGTTTCAAAGTGATCTTGAAAAATTAGATTACCAGCGCTAATATTACAGGTTACAGCTTATTCTAAATTGCTACTGCTTAGCTTCCTGATTGGGTTGAGCAGGACCTGATTGATTTACTGCACGTCTAAGTCTCCATGACTCCATGACAACACCACACCGACTGACGAAGTTTAGTAGTGAGAAGAGAGATCCATGTTTTTCTCTGCTGAAAACGATTTCTGTGATTAATTTTATAGTGATGGTGGACACAGGAGCCTAACTGAGCCTCAGACAGAAAAATGACAGAAGAGCAGAAGAAAGATAAATGGGAGAGTGATACAGCCTAAGCCAAAGGCTGACACAAGGGCTAAACTGTTTGTGATAATGTTTATCCCGACCCACAGTCAGCAGTTATTCTGCAGTGGTCTGTTCAAACTTGAGAGTCCATCAATAAAATGAAGAGTGAGGTTACGTTAGCTCTGATTGGTAGATGACTGGTAGGACATAACCAGGATTTACTGATGTTGCACATTACTGACATGTCTTAGAGCACCGGGCTGCCAAAAGCTACTAAACTACTTACAAACTGACAGTGTTTTCTTGTTGTCACATTAGTCCACAGATACATCAGAGCACTGGGCTGCCGATAGCGCTACATAAAGCTGGCTACAACAAAAATCGCTTGTTGACATATTCCAAACGGTAGCTCTACGTGACTGTACTGATAAACACCTTACCTCGGCACGTTGTATCTACTAAAAAGTTGTCTTGAACAAAGAAAATTTGTTTCCATCTGATCTCAGGGTGAAGATGAAGCTATATTTATAATAGCTGAAGTAAAAAAAAAACAACAATCATTTACTTGTCTCACAGCACGGGGCTGTCAGTAGCGCTACATTTAGCCAGCTACTGGCGTACAGTAAAACTTACATTTGCTTGTCATGTTTCAAACAACAGTGCTACATAACTGCACTGATATATACCTTACCTCATCGTGTTGTATCCAGTAAAAAGTTGTCTTGAACAATGAAAATGTGTTTAAATCTGATCTCCATTTAATTCTAAAAAAAACACACCTCACTTAGAGTAATTTATGAGTGTTTGTGAGACTCTGGGCCAGTAGGTGGAGAGGCAGTTCAATTAAACAGATCTTCCTCATAGCATCTTTAACTTTACAATAAGTCCCTTTGTTGTCTCAGAATGATCTGCAAGTTCCATAAACGTCTGCTTCAGACTTTTGACACTGTTACTAGTCTTTTAAATGAGATGTCCCCGCACTGTTCACAAGATATTAAAAAGAAAGAAATCCTTCAGTTTTGGTCCGTTAGATTTTGATTTTTTGAATTGCTGTTGTGGTATCAGAAAAGGTGATAATGTGGCTCATTATGACAAGTAATCCTACAAAATCCCGTTATCATGATGGCCTTGTTGTGATCAAAGCCTTTCATGCCCAGCTACAAAGGATCAGTTCTGGCTGGACCTCCTCTGACCCCCTGCACTCTCCCTGCACTGCCCCCCCCCCCCCCCCCCCCCCCCCCCCCCGTGTCCTGGTGTGTGTCTCTGCTCTCAGCCAGACAGAAGCAGTCTGTGCTGTCAGGGCTGCAGCTGGCAGACACTCACTGATCACTTCAGTTAGACTCCAGATGTAGAGTCAGTGACTGCAGAGACCACTGTCCTGCTCTGAATTATTTCCTTTCTGAACACTATGAGGATTTTCTTTATACCTCAGCCTGAAATCTGTAACAAATCTGCAGTTTCTAGACTCTCACTACAAGCTGAGTGAAACTCTAACAGGACATGTGCCAGGACTGTACTGTAAACTGAAACAGACACGCCCACTGACATTACCACCTGTATCCAGTGACTGTGCCAGTCTGTGATGACACAGGTTGTGTTTTTTGGAGCTGTTGGGCTCTATCTGAACATCAGCATAAGAAGTGAACTCTTCATATTGCTGCAGATTGATTGACGCGGCTGTAGGTATTTTGCTTTTGGTGAGTTGGTCTGTCCATTTTTTGCCCTTGTGGATTTTGTCTATTTGTACTTAAGCTTTGTTTTTGCAGGATTTTACCCACTGACTCCTCTCTAAGGCTTGAACCGAAGGTAAAAACGATCAATAGAGACTGCGTCGCAGGATGTTGGGGAATTAGAATAAGCAGTATAAATCAGTCTGAGTTGACTGTGTCCAGTTGGTCAAACCCTGAATAAGATTTGTTCCTTTAAATGTTCTGTTAAAGCAGAACTCAGCTCATCCAGGGACTGTGCACACGAGCAGCAGGCAGAGCGATACACCTGATGTGTGCTGTGTGTTGAAATGTTTACAGATCATAAAGTCTAAAGTGCGTCTTTGACACATCGTCTGTAAAAACAACCTCACTTGATTAATGTGTATCCACACCTGAGTGTACACACTGTGCCAGTCAGTCTTCACTTTATTATCTTAATCTGATTGTACTTCCTCCTCCTCCTCTTTCTTTCTCCCTTCCTCTCTCAGGTTGGCTTCTTTCCCAGTGAGTGTGTGGAGCTCATAAATGATAAAGTGCCGCAGTCCATGACCAACACGGTGCCAAAACCAGGTACTCCTCTTCCTCCTCTTTGACTCTATCTTCTCTCCCTGCTTCCTCTCCTCTTCCTCCCTCTCCTCCTCCTTCTCCAGATATTGTATTTTTTTTGGTCATCTTCCTCTTTCACTGCCCCCCCAGCTTCATTTTCCTCCTCTCTTCCTCTTCCTCCCACTCCTGCTCATCCTCACCTTGTCCCTTTGCCATCATCTTTTGTTTCTCCTTTACTACTTGTCTTCTTCTCCACTTCTTCCTAGTATTCACCTCTCCTCCTTCTCTCTTTTTCTTCTTCTACTCCTTTTTCTACACCCTCCTACTTTTCCTTGTCCTCCTTTTTCCTCAACCCTAAAACTTCCTTCTTGTTCTCCCTCTCCACCACACCTCCATCCCTGTCTTGTCCTTGTTCTCTTCCTCATTATTCCTTTTCCCTCCCACTCATCTTTCTCATCACTTTCTCTACACCTCAAGGGATGGGTACTGAATAAGGTACTTTTATAGGTACCGTCCAAAATCTGTCAAAAGTGCTGGGTACTGATTCAGGTAAAATCCAAAGGGTACCATATGTATATACATCCTTGTGACTGTGGGGTGTGGAAGAAGAGTAGGTGATTTTCCATGCCACACATGAACACAGCATTGCAAAGTTATATATTGAAGAATAAACATGTAAAATTTATAAAGAGGTTAAAATATATAATGTAACAGACTGATCGTTTTTACCACATAAGCACTAAAAAAGTACCGAAAATTGGTGCCGTTTGAGTGCCGGTACCGATTGCCAGGTAACAGGCATTGGTACCTAATTGCTTCAAATGTAAAATGTACCCATTCCCATACACCTCCCACTCCTCCTTCTACTCCTCTGTTTCCCCTCCTTCTTCTCCACCCTCACTTCATCTTTCTCCTCTTCATAAAGTGTTAATGTGTTTGAAGAAAGTCACCCTGGGAGGAGCTGCTGTGTCACTGATTTTTGAGGGGGAAGTTAAGTCTGTGATGAAGATGCTCAGGATGTTTGTTTATGCTCAACACCTCTCTCAAAATAAAACTGCTGTGTAGTAGAGTCGTTGAACTGATGTAGGTTATAAAACCTGGTTTCTACACTGTGTTCCTGGAAAAATAACTGTACACAAATATTCATGTTGCCTGTACTTAAAAAACGCTTCAGTCGAGATAACTTAGAGGGAGTAAAGATCAGTCACACTGAAGAGGATGTTACAGTGAAAGTAAACTGAGAATTCTGACATCATCCCCTGAAATAGCTCTCTGTAATCATGTTATATTGACTCAGCACTATGCAAATCCACTTGCAAATAACTGAGCTAATCTGCTGCGTTCAGAGCAAACACATAAGCTCTTTAACACGCTCCACAGAGACTCAAACACAAATACATATCATAAACCCTGCTGGAATGAAAAGAGGAGGTTTGGCTGAGATAAAGACTTGAGCTGAACTTGAACTTTGCCCTCACTTGTTCACACTTCAAATTACACCCCATAGACCAGCAGCAGCAGCTTACATCACGCCACGACAGCAGAGCCCTCTTCAATCAAACATAAATGACTTGTATGAGTCCACGTCACGTCCTCCAAGCAGAAAAAAAATGATTCAACCAGCATGACTCAGTCTCTGGATCATCCTGATGGTTTTGGGGTCTGGAGGAGTGGAGTCGGGGTTCATAACCATCAAAAAGCCCAACAGACTCCGGGTCTGGAATAAATGATCACACAGTGAAATAAACACCAACCACATCAGATACACACACTATATGTCATTACATGTGGGGGTGTTTGGAAGCTGATGGACGCCCATGTTATCTGCTGTCCTTTATTTGATCCTGATCAGAGATGAATTAACTGTTTCACTGCTAAAACAGCAAAATCCACAGACCATGAGGTTATCTGCCTGCACCCTCTGCTTCTGATCAGTTATTTTTGTCATGTGCTTTGAAATGTTTGCATGCCATTTATCTCTTTTTTTACCAGAGTATCTGCAGGTTGAGTGTTTCATAAAGTGGAATACAGGCAACAAATTTAAACACTTGAGCCTTTTTATGACTTTGTCCAACTATTTGTCTAAACAGTTTAGATTCTTAATTTTTCTATAAACATTTTCTCATCCCTGCTCATAGACTGTATATAAGGAGTGGACAGAGCCAATACAACAAGAAGACAGCATAAGGGGCTTTGTTTGCTACCGACAAGGCCCCAATCTGCTCTGTTTGATTACCAAGTTCTTGCTTATTACTTGTATTTACATTGATAACAAAGTTGCTTACTTGTCTCTTTTTATTAAATACAAAAGTAAACAACACCAATATTTTTGATTAACAAAATAAAAGATCTAGACAAATGTATTTTAAAGAATAAAAAACTTACTTTAAAGGCACCTTCAGTATAACCAACTGCTGGGAAAGGCTTGTTTAGGTTGCTGTGGTAGCAACCATCGTTCAAACAGTATCTCAAGACAAACCACAAGTCTCAGTGTCCTCACATTGTGTTTAAGTGAAGCCAAAATATTCCCCTTTAACAGGAACTGACATACTGTTTATCAGTACTGCAGAGATTGAGTAGAGGTAGACTACAAAAACACGTCAAACTCACCAATAAAAAAACAGATTCCTCAGGTGGGAACCATAGATTGTAAAAAAAAAAAAATGGATGTCATCTTTCTTGGCTCAAAGTGAGGTCTCCACAAAAACTGCTTCCCCTGATGACTGGCTGCAGTATAGGTCAATACATCGGACTCTCCAGTCATTCCAGATGGGCTGTGGTCAAACTTAAAAAAAATTGATACACCTTGTAGAAATGTTTCTCACATTGTGGTTTGAAGATATCATTTGGCTGTCTTGTATTCAAGTTCTCTTTTTTTCTGAAAAGTTTTGTTTTTAGTAGAAACAAGAGGTGGCAGAGCCACGCTGTTCACTCTATATACAGTCTATGGTGGAAACAGTCAACAGCAGGAGCGTCATTTGTACTCTATTTTATGGCAGCAATTAACCAACTGGGAATCACAACACTTGGATGAAAATTAGAGGAATAACAACCAACTGTACTGACAAAAAGTGCACCGGAGACATAATGAAGGTGTTTTGATTTTATACAACAACTCGTGTCTCATCTATTAACAAAAAGGAGGTGGGCTTTTGACCCATACTGCACCCAGTCACCAGTGGGAGCCCTTAATGTTTGGCTTCACTTTCAGGAAGCGGTTATGTCATCCATCTTTTTACCCAGTCTGTGGTAGTAGCTCATCAATTAAAGGAATCTGCATCCTAAATGGGCTCTGTTTTATCCTCTGAGTAGTTAATTGACGTGAGTTAATATATTTATACAACAGAGACTGCCGAATCGTGACTTCCATTCAGTGTTGGCCCCTGCTGATAATTTGAGTAAATGTAGGTTAAATTTTGCATAAGCTTGATTTCTTTGAAATAAGACGCTGCGTCCACTTCTTGAACACTGTAACCTGCAGATGCTCTGTTGTGCCTGAAGTGAATGAGCAGAGCCCCTTTTAAGTGAGTTATCAAAGACAGAACTGAGAAGTGAATGTAATTGTGTCAAAGCTGTGTATGTCTGCCTGCCCTGCATTGCATCATTAATGCTGTTATTGTCTCACTGCACAGGGATGTACGTTAGCATTAGCATGTTTTGATTTGCTGAATTTGACTGTGACTCCTCTGCCTCAGCCTCCCCCTGCTCTGGCCTGCAGCCCGCTTCTTGGAACCTCTTCCCTCCCTGTGCGTGTTGGTATACACACCTCATCCACCTGTCCACTCACTCCAGCTTTATTCACTCACACACAAAATGCTTCTGTACACGCACAACTATGTGATACTTTGTCAGAGTTTGGATATTTTTAAAGTTATAATCCTTTAGATTTTAAGCATGATACCTGTAAAGATAATACGTTTACCACTGATGCTCTTACTCTGCTAATACCAGCTGTGTTCTGTAACGTTTTATTGTACAAGCAGTATGAAGTTATACTACTAAACATGAGCAAAAGCTTTACACTCTGTGCAACTCTGTCCTGCTTTTTGATTCAAACTATTAAACTGCAACTTCATGGTGGCATATTCACAGTCACCATGTGCTCATTGTGAATGCTCACTCCCCAATAACAATGAATTTGTTGCAATCAATTTAGCAGCACAGTCAAGCATGTAATAAGCAATTTTTGTCTGACTCATGCTGCACACAGCACGAGAGTCAAAGGCATGCTGCTCTTTGTCTCTCCTTGTGTCCATCACCTTCTGAAATATTTACAAGTCACCCTGCTAATGTTTGGTTAGCATCAGCAGCATCTCTGCACTACTCTGACACAGAGTCAGGAGAGTCCACAGTAAACTGTGAGGATGATCTCAATCAGATCAGATTAAACACATTACTGCTGAATTACAAGACACAGTGTTCCCTGTGAGTCCCTGAAGCAAAGAGAGGTAAACTCAGTCTTATATAGAAATCCTCAGAACAACAATGAACACAGCTCCAGAAACTAACGCGATGAAACTGAGAGTTTGATTTCATGAGACTCTCAAGGGTTATAACTTTAAAGTTAACATGAATTTCTCTCACATAAAAGACTTGTTTTGATGTTTCTTTGTATTTCTAATCTTTACACTGTCTTACAAAGCGAGTTATTGCTTTAACATCTGAGAATATTTTTTTATGTAAAGCTGCTGAGCTCGCAGCACCAGCATACACAATTGTTCTGTTCTCTAACTTAAACTGCTTCTCTCCTTCTGCTGACTCTCTCATGTCTCCATCATCCATCCATCCATCCATCTATCCATCCATGTGTCTGTTGGTCCATCCCTCCATCCGGCTGCATGCAGACTTGGAGATGGAGAGTGTAATACAGGAGAATGCATGGGTGGCCGACCCGCTAAACCACTACAGCATAAGCTCAGGTAGACGACAAACCCTGTGGTGTTCTGCACCGTAACACCTCCTAACTGAGAACTAACACCACTACCCTGTGTGACGTGTTTGCACTCTGTGACCCTAATACAGCTGGTCTTTATACCTGATACAGGGGTGTGGGTTCTGGCTTCACTCCTCACTGGGGAACTGTAACCCAACTGCAACCTTTAACACACTTACCCCCGTACCCTAGCCCCCTGTAGTTCTGTAGTATTAGCTCTATTAGTAGACGTAGTTGCATGTATTTCACACTTTGTGTCTGAATGACTCATGTGGTTAACTTTTTGAATTGCTATGGTCAAACTATCAGCCAGCAGCTGTTAAAAAGGCTGCATTGTCTTTGACAGCCAGTGAGCATTATAACAAAAACTTTCTGACAACATTAAAGAAGATCTTTACACACACAACCCTTCATTAAAAACATAAAAGACATCTGTTCTCATACCAGCAACTAAGCTGCCAGACTCCTCTGACAAAAACAGTCATTTTCCTTGACAAAGGAAATCTATCTTTCACTGCCCTGAACAACTGTGTGATTGTGTTGGGTTTTTTTGTGTTCAACCCTTTAAAAGTTTATGGTAAGTCAACAACAAACAAACCAACTTTGTAGAGTCAGTACAGCAGCAACCTCCATGCACTGTGATGTTAAAATTTCTGTAGAGTCTTGTAGCCTGGTCAAAAACAACGTGGTCTCTGTGGATTATTTTCTGTAAAGACAGAACAGTGGTAATAAGCCAAACTGGAGCTACCAGCAAAAAAAGTCTAACCAGAGCAACAGAGGGTATACATTGAAAACTGACCTGAGAATGTTTCTTGTGGGCGGTGTGAGTCCTCAGCAAAATTTAAGGACAATTTTAAACTGTCACTGTTACGTCACTAAAGCCACAGAACAACATTCCACAGGTATTGTTTACATCACATTACAGAGCTGCTGCATTCAGTTTGTTATGACTATAATCTGAATCCCTCAGTCTTCCTCCTACCTTATAACCTGTTGGCTCCACTAAAAGGAAGATCACTGCATCTGTGGGCGCATGATTGTGTTTTAAGCCTGGTTCTTGTAGCTTTAAAGCTAGGTTTGCTTTGAAGCAGGGGTCCCCAAACTTTTTCCCTTCTCTGATGGGGGGCCAGGGTCAGTTCGTAAAAAAAAGTGTGATGATTGCAGAGGTGTCCAAACGTAAATATTTATTATTTCCCAGAAAGCCACACACAACCAAATATGACTAACCCTTTCTGGGATCTTGACAGGAAAAAAACATCAGTTTAGATAATTTTATAATAAATAATAACACTATTAATGAAATATGTAACAATATTTATGAAATAAACGATAACTAAACAGCCCTTTTCAGGTTTTTCACAGAAAAAAAGACCATGAAATATTAACTTTCTTGTAGAAACCACTGTTTGCAGCTCTCTCTCATGAACTTCACTGTGAAAACCAGAAAGTAAGCAGGCTAAAAAACTGAACTATGTGATGCAACACCTACCAGCTCAATACATTTCACTACAGTATGGTAGTATAACAAGATTTTTTTTTTTTAAGGGAGGGGTTTCAGATAGGGCACAAACTGCATAAAGGTGGAATAGAAAGTTACGTTTTATGCATTTGTAAGTCTCGATCATGTGGCCAGACTGGAAAAAAATCAGCCTCTGGTATTGTTCAGGGGGCCAAGCAAAATGTGGAGGCAGGTCGTATCCGGCCCCCGGGCCATAGTTTGGGGACCACTGCTATGAAGAATGAAAGTATTGATCGAATTGTAACAGCAAAAAAAAACATGTGACTTCTATGTGAAAAATATCACAGACACATATATGAACTTAAAGAATCAGATCTGATCTTGATTCTTGTTCTGCAGAAATCTTGCGCATCCGTTTTCAAGATTTAGAGTCACGCCAGAAATACACCAGATACGTCTGCAGTTGACTCTGTTGCGCTACCATGACTGTGTTTGTCAACTCACACCGACTGCGTTTTCAGTCCAACAACCAGCATAACTGACAAACAGCTGAAGTCTCTTCTTTCATGTTGGGTTGTAAAACCTCAAACCTGTTGACTCCTGGCCTGGCTCCACTCATTATGTCTGTTCGTTGTCGTAGTCAAGCCAAATACGAACTGATTTTGACACAGTCTGTTTTATTTTGAAAGTCAATGGGTGTTTTTAAGTAGTTTCCTGTCACGACTTCTTGTCCCACTTGATCTCCCGTGCACTGAATTTATGAGTCCATCAAAGATAGGATGGCTGTGTTTTGTTTGTTTACCAGCAACACGATGGCACAACCACGCAGACTGACTGCAACAGAACAGATCCAGTGTAAGTTGACACATCGACTTGAATGGAAACTTATTGGATCATTTTGCTGCAACAGAACACAGAAACACTGCAGATGCATCTGGTGCATTTTAGCTGTCATGCTGTGTGAAGCTGTGACACAGTCAACCTCAGGCAATCACACTTCATCTAATGCGGAAATTATTTTATATTAACGCGACACAATAACTTACTGAAGGCATTGCGGTGTGAACTTTACCAGCTTATAAATCAGGTTAAGAAAAATGTCAGGAAACCAAATGTTTGTCCTCTTTTGTGCGTTACATGGAACTTTTTTTAGATGAGAAGTTGTCGTAAAAAGCAGTGCTGCTTTCAGGAGTCGCTCTCCAAAGAAATATCCTTCCAGCTGCCTGTTTCTTTTCTTTTTTCCCCCCAAGGTGTATGCAAATGAGTCCAGGGGTGATCCAGGTTACTACAGCATTTCTCAAAGCGCTGAATGTACTGTGTGTCTGGACGGGGGCCAGCTGTGTTTGTGTGTGTCTGTTTGGTCGGAGCTGAAAGGCCGAGCAGGGGTGCCATGGTGCTGGGGTCTCGACCAGCCTTGATTTATTTAATCCTTTCACAATGAGGGGGCCTGTAAACCCATCCATTGAGCGCTAAGCTTTGTCCTGCAACAGTAAGAATCTCTGTCTGCCTCTCCATGGAGACTGAAAGAGCACATTCCTGCAGGGAGCCGCACGGATCTGGAAAAATATGTGTGCTCTGCCGAGATCTACCGCTCAGCACTTCACCACTAACCTTTCCCAGTGAAACCATGGAAATTGTTAACATGCCCCAGTCGAAATCAAGAGGAAAGACGCTCAGAGTTACTTGCCTTTTGTCTGTGTGTGCTGGTATCAGGGGAACCTGAGAGCAGAGATCACTCTTCTTGACAGTTAAAATAAACTCTTTAGCTGACATGACACACAGAGTTGTGAGCTTTGGATAAAAAATGACCGACAGCCGTCTTTCCTCCCCAGACGGCCAAACACTTTCAGACCCAGATGTAGACCCCCTCCTCCTCCTCCTCCTCTGTTCCCCTCCTGAGCGCAGGCCTTCGTCATGTCTGGGGACCAGTGATTTGGGCAGCTGTGAGCACACATGAGCCAAGACAGCTGGTTATGTGAGGGAGACAGGAAGTGAAAAGAGGAGAGAATGTGGGGGACAGAGTAAGATTTGTCCTCAGATCATTTCCTGGTGCTGTGAAACTTTATGAGATCCCTCGTGTTGCTGTGCAGCTTCAATAAGAGACTGTTGTTGTTGTTGTTGTGGACCACACCTTTGTTTGGAGGAGGCTGCTGCTCATTACACACTAACAGCTCTGTCAAACCAAAGCACAGAGCTGTTTCTTCTTTTTTTACTGGACTGAGTGAAAAGTTTGTCATGAGTTTCTGAAGTTACATTTCACTGGGTCATGTTGCATCATTGTTGTGCTCTGCTGCATTTTTAAACACTTAATTTCACACAATATGTTAGCAAAGCTTCAAAGCTTCCACATTTAAGCAGCAGGTAGGGGCTCGGATTTATCACTGTGTTTGTGTTTCAGGCAGCATGACGCTCTGATCCTGTACATTGAGCTTTGCATGCAGCAGTAAAACACACACTTCCTCGCTCATTCCACATCGCCAGTTTGAGTCAGACCATTCAGATCCATGCAAAACAGCAGCTGCAGTTAATCCCACACAAAGCTCTCATCCTGTTAGACACTACATGACATCAGGGCTGCATTTCCTGCATAGGTGTTTATCTGCGCAGAGCCAACAGTTCCCACCCTGACAGAAAGTTTTCACCAGAAATAATGATCTGCTCATTTTATTATTTTTTTAACTGATGGAAAACATTTTTTACCTTGAGTTAAAACCTCAAAGATATCTATTCAAACATATACAGTTAAGAATTAACACAATCTAGATGTGGCATTAAATAGATATTGGTTGCTTTGGTGCATGAAAACATAGAGTTTGTCATGTTCTCTTTGAACAACCCTCTGAGATGGATCTATACTTTTGTGCTTTGCTACTTATACACATCTTTTCTATTTGTGGTTTTTAGACCCCTTTGTCTTCTGAAGTCATTTTTCAAACAAGTGACACTTTTATGTTTTATGTAACTGCAAAGCAAAACAAAGCAAGTTTATTCTTACAGCACTGTTCATTTATCGAGCATTTCAAAGTACTCTGCAGAGTTAAAACAGAATATTTCATGACATTACAAGTGTTTGCTACCAAGCCAAGGGAAATACTTAATTCTAACCGGTCAAACTCCTATAGCGTTGGTGAAACATTTCAAATAGAAAGGTGCTATCTCATGCATTAAAGACCCGGTGAGGACTTTATAAGTGATTTTGAAAAAGTCTCACTTTGAGATCCATGTCTGATCGTAATCCTCAATGTAAAATGAGATTATCAGTATCAAAATACATTATTTCTAAATGCTATTTCACAGTATCAATAGGCGGGTTGTCCAGGACCAGATTGATTTACCACACCAAGTCCTATGATAACACCACACCAGTCAATGTTAATTGGCGTGAGAAAAGTGATCCATCCTTTTCTCTGAAGGATTTCTTGAGTTGATTTTGTAGTAACTGCAGACACTGCAGCCGAACTATCAAAAAGAAAAAAGGGCCGGACAAAAGCTAAACAAGAGAGTGATAGAGCATGTGTTAAAGGCTAAAACATGAACTAAGGGCTAAAACACAGGGTAAACTGTCAGTGATAATGTTCATTCCAACCCATAGTCAGCAGTTATTCTGCAGTGGTCTGTTCAAACTTGAGAGTCTATCAATAAAATGAAGAGTGAGGTTACGTTAGCTCTGCTTGGTAGATGCCTGGCAGGACATAGCTAACCAGGATTCACTAACATTGCGTGTTACAGAAACGTCTCAGAGCACCAGGTAGCCGGTAGTGCTAAATATAGCCTAAAACTAAACTCTGGTACAAAGTACAAAGAGTTTCCAAAGTTTGATTGACATCACGTTTCAAACAATAGTGCTACGTAACTGTTAATAGACACATTACCTCCTCACTTTGCATCTGGTAAAAAGTTATTTTAACAAAAAAAAGCAGTATTGAAAGAAGATCTGCTCTCCATTCTTTGACTTCAAAACAAACACACACCTTGGTAAAAGACACATCCTCACAACAGTGGTTGCAAATGTTCATGAAAGTCTTTATCCTGGAAAAACTAACTTTTCCGTCAAATCCTCACTGATTCTTTACATCAATCTGCATACAGGATCAGGTAGAATAAAATAGAATAGAAAATAGAATAGAAAATACTTTATTTATCCCCGAGGGGAAATTCAGGAGTCACAGCAGCAATCAATAAAACAAAAGTAAGAAAGTGTATTAAAAGTGCAAAAAGGTCCACAAGAAAATAGATGACGTCATCCCGTCCACCACTCTCCAGCCCAGCCAGTCTCCACCTCCACAGGGTCCAGGACTGATCCTCCCCAGCAGTCTGTTCAGTCTCTGTCTCCTGGATCCAGTCTGCTCCAGTCTGCAGGCAAAGCTCCTCCAATGTGGCGCTGGCGTCCGACGTCAGCCACGTCGGTGAACAGCACGATGCTGCTGGGCTAGCACGGCTAGCTCGTCCATCCCACCGGAGCTAGATCCCACGTTCCCAACAACGATGGATGGAAGGACAGGTCCATGTCGTCACCTCCCAGCTCACACCCGAGAACCAGCACGTCGTCCTCACCACCTCCTCCTCAGCTCGAGGGAAATCATCAAGCCCTACACTATTTAGCATTGACATGCTACAGGCTGCTAACAGCTGATTTCACATGTAAACAATGCAGCCATGGTTACATGTAGGATCTCCAGACAAACACAGGAGAAAAGTAGTAAAAATATCACTGAAGCCACAAAAAGTTTGGTGTCCATGACCAACAATGAATCATACAAAGTAATGATCCACTCCAAATACAAACATGACAAAAAAGAGACAAAAAATTACAAGAAACGGACAAAGAAGAGAGAGCTGCTGCAACAGGCAGCTACTTGGGCAGCGCCTAGCAACGGAATCGGAATAGGTACACTTCACCTCTGCTTGTTGACACTGACAGAAAGTTTAGCTTCTGTCTCAGTCTGGTCTTGAGAGTTGGGAAATAATGACAGTTAACTGGCATAGATCTGAGAGCAGTTTAAGGACCCTTAAGAACCCTGTCAGGATTCAAATTTGCATAACCACCCCTTCACTGTACATCACCCCAGGCAGAAATGGCTCAGAGGAAGAGCGGGTGTCTTCTTTCCATTTCCTTTACCTGCAGTTTACACTTTATCGTGTCCTCTGGCAAGACACTGAACCCTGAATTGCTCTCAGGAGCACAGCCAGCATTGAGAGAAATGTCAGGAAGCAACTTCACATCACATGAATTTGACATGTCATGTAGTGCTTTGGGTTGTCTCAAGATAAGAAAAAAAAGTTGGAGATGTAGTTCATTTATCTTTTCAAACTACAAGAAATATCACATTAAGTAAAACTTTAACATTTTAAAATTTTAAACCTGAATTATCGGAGAATACGTCTCCTGTCAGGTCAGTTAAAGTGAGACATCTAAAGGTTAGAAATGTCTGAACTGTTGTCTTTGCTCCCCTTAATAACACCATTATTGCTTAACACCAGTTGGCAGACACGGCTCTGTTATCTCGTGCCGTGCTAAATGTATTAGCAATGATTATTAATGCAAAAATTAAGGAAAAGATGGATGACTGCAGAGGATTAGTCTAAAAACAAATGGAAACCCAAATGAGGCAATTTTAGAGCACATGAGATAAATCTTGGGGGGTTTAATCCAGATAAATGTGGTGGGAAAGGAGAAGAAGTGTTCATTAAAGCAGATTCCTATTCATTTATTTGACTTCAAGCTTAATTTTTTGTCTTTTCCGCATCCTCTGTCATATCGTCTACATCACTAACTGATGATCGCATGTTGTGAGGTCTGACTGCAGTCTTGTGATTCAGGATCAACAACAACAAATTAGTTAGACTTTATTGAAACTCGACGTGTCTGCTCAGGGAGTAAGCTAGTTAAAGCATTAATGAGATAATGCTTTCAGGGGGCTGAGGGGCCCCTCAGACGGAGAGCTGGTTTTAAGTCTGGAAAAGAACATCCAGCATGTTGTTTAAGCTGAACTGAATCATTGTGGGTGTCAGCCAGAGGTCAGTGGGCCGGTCAGCAGTGGTCCAGTCTGTGGGTGTTTCTTCCTTTGAGTTTGTCATTCAAAGTGGACAGTGTGACGGAAAAGTTCAGGGTGAAAGAAAATGATCATAAAAGTAAGTCATCATGAAAATGACTTCCACTGTCATTGTAATGACTCAGTTTCTCTACACACAGCTTTATTAGGGACTCTTTGGACTTTGTTCACAGGCCTGGAAACAAAATTAGCCTCCGTACTGAAATAACAAATGAATCAATTATTACATTTAAGTGTTGACTGAGAATAAGAGCAGTGAAGCTGCTCGTTAGGAAGTGTGTGTGTTTTGTGTGAAGGAGTGTTTTCCACTCTGTAAACCACCAGCCTGACTCCTGGCTGCCTGACAATTGTGCTGTGTTCAAATACAGTTGGAAATGTTAGAACCAAGCACATGTGAAGACTATTAATGCACATTTTTGCCTCTCCCTGTTACACTGTGGGGGAAGATAGCTAACAACTGGTGCAGTTTAAATTACAACAGGAGTGTAACATTTAAATACAGCATGGCTTCTGTGGCATGTATACCTCTGACCTTAGACGATGAGGTTAGGATGACGCTCTGTGCTGAGTTTAAATGCAGTTTCAAATACAAGCAGAGATTGCGTGGCATCCTGTTTTTATATTTTGTCCTTATCAAAACAGACTGCATCCAGTAGAATAATTATTAATATAATGTGGTTTCAGTTGATCTGAAATTAATCCTATTATAGCACAAACATTCATATTTTGATTTACAGGGTGATATTTGGGGTGATATTTGCAGTATTTGATGTTTCAAGAGATTAGTTTCTTTCAATGCTGTTAAAACATGCCAGAAAAAGGTCCTGTCTAGATATTACATGTAAAAAAAACAGACCCGATCAGGAAGCTAAGAAGTAGCATTTTTAAATAACCTGTAACCTGTAATATTGGTACTGATAATCTCATTTTAAGGTGTGCATCATGATCAGGCATCTAGAAGGGAGACTTAGAAACTCCTCACAGCCCCCTTTAACTTAATTCTGTAACACTTTTAAGTACTCAAGGTACTGTCATCCCTTGTAAGCAAAAGTGTAACTGACAGGTTTCTTAAACCGAAATGGTAAGCCGGTAATTCCCATTTTCCGGGTGGACTTGAAGGCAGCACGTGCGTGGCTGTAATGCGCTGGAGCCGGAGCTTTGTGTGAATGTGTGTGTGTGCGAGTGAGGATACTCGCTGACGGAGCAAAGAGGAAAGTCTGCGGCGCTTCTAGTCGTTTTGTCCAAACTTTTAACTTCATCTTTGTCCGTAGGTTGAAGGGACCTGGTGGTGTTTTTTTTGTGACTTTCGGAGTTTTTTGTCGCAGTTGTGTTCACGTGTTAGTAGGTTAGCGAGGAGTGGAAGAAGAGTTGAACGTTAGTGATACTTTGGACTCTCGTGAGATACTGTCATTCAGACTTGGGCCAAGTCCAGCGTTATGAAGGCAAGGTAAGAAGTAGCATTTTTAAATAACTTCATGGTTTTTGTTTAGTGATTAATGCGCTTAAAGTGTGTCATCGTGAATGTGGTGGTCTGCACTTTTTGGGAGGACTCCTTTAACCGCTAAGCTTGTAGACTCACGCGTGTATCGTGTTTCAGTGGAAACTCATCATGTGGAGGAGATTGAAGCTCTTTATAGGGGAAATATTCCTCCTTCCTCATATGACTCCACATTTTCCCTTTGTCTTTATTTAGGTTTTTGATAACTTGGGAAAATTGTTGTCTCGGTTTTGTGACTGCCAGATCATTTTGGGCTCTAAGTATATAAAAAAAAACTTTTTAAAGTGTGTGAAATAAACTCCAACATTAAACAGTAAGCATTGAAATACATTAGTTATCCAGTATTACAAACTCGGCCGTGTTTGAATGATATAGCAACACAATTAGGGTATTTCACATAAAAGGTGAAACATGACACATCACTATTTTATTTATTATGCACTTAACCTTTGAGGTGAATTTGTATTTTGTCAGTCTGATATGATGATGTCATGATCTTGCAATTTCCCATTCATCTCTTGATCATTTTATGTGTTAATATTGTTATTGTAGGCAGTGTTCCAGGTGTGATTAGTAAGTGTATCAGGAGCCATTCCCACCCCTTAGTGTTTTATATACATGGAGTTATGCTGCTTTTGGTTCTTATTACACCACACACTCAGGCTGTCTTCTTCAAACAGAGCTCACTGTCACTCATGACTGCTCTCTAGCACAGAGACACACTGCTCTGTTGTTTACACAATGAACACCCATCCAGAAACACCAACAAGAGCCGTGTTATGAGGATGTGTTAATGCGTGTAAACACAGTGACTCCTGGTGTAATGTTCTGGTTTTCCGTTTGAATGTTTGTTGTCAGTCAGGATTTATTGTTGGGAAATGGAATATGTTGGAAGTCTTTTGTCCTTGCTTGATACCTCGATAAAAGCAAGTATAGTTGTGGAGTTTCTGTAGCCAGTGAAACTGTACCCATTGATTTGAACCATTTTAGATGTTTTAGTCTCCTATCATTTAAGGTTTGGTTTTAGGACTTAGAAATGACCATATTTGAACAAGAGAGTGGAACTAAAGAGGAGTGTGGGGTAGGCAAATGCTGAGTCATCAAAACTCTAAAGTCTGTGCCCATAGCTGATTCAATAGTTAAAGAATTAACCACTGTTCCCCTTCCCAGTGAGAGCCTGGCTGTAGTGGTAGTCTTTGTACATTTCTCTAGTTATTAAAGGCACAATGCGTTGATATTACAGTGCATTTAGCAGAGTGGAATTACTAGAAATGAAATGCAGCATTCATGCCCTCTCCAAATTAGCTTACAAACTCTATAACCAGGTAATCTTTTTTTACTAAATACTCCTAACACCAGGGAAATCTCCCTCCAGCCAGCTGTCACTACATTTGTATGTTACAAACTGAGGTGCCGTCATACATTTGACTCCTCATCTGAACTTTATTACTTCATAAATCTCATAACTCAACCATTTCACTATCTAGCCACTTTTGTAACTGACAAAGTCATATCATGCTGTTAGGATATGGTGTTAGGGGGATGTAGACTACTTAATCTACCTCGACACTTCTCCAAAAGCAGTCGGTTATTATAATGGGATAGTTAGGGGAAGCAGTCTTCGCTGCGGGGAATTAGCAAGAACAATGATAACCAGACAACCATTATAAACATATTATGAGAGACACTGAATGACCTAACAAGCTACTGGGAAAACAGAGACACTTGCCATTAATGCTAACATGTGAATAGTAATAAATATAATAATAAATAAACAAAGAAAACCAACACAACTGAGAGGTCAAGATCTGTTGCTGAATAAGTTTTCCACCAGCTAACAGTTCAGTCAAAGTGGCTCCACCCAAACATATATCATATTGGCCTGAATACAAGTTTTTTTTTCGTTGAAGATAGTGTGAAACTTTGGGGGGTCGTCTAATAATCAGGGTCTTATATTCGGGTCAATACAGTAGCTTACATTAGAAGGTAATATAGTGAGACAATAAATGAAGTAAAATAAAATATTAAACCTCTTGTGGTTGTCCAAATAAGGCAAGATGTGTAAACTAGCCTCCTCTGTGGGAGGCTGTGCACTAAGGATGGGTCATGATATTCTAAACATTGAGTATTAAGTTTTTTTATCAGAAGAAGAACAATTACAGATGTAACAGCATCAAAGGGTAAACATTTTTCATTGGTTTTACCAGTGTCTGGGTGAAATACAGTTTTCCTGGAACACAGTGGCTGTAGCATGTATTAAAGCAGTCAACCAATTACCAAACCTTTAGCTTGAAATGCCCATCCCATGCTTAACTCTGCTGTTAAAAGTGACATTTTAACATGGAGTCTAACAGGGATTAACTCGCTAATGGAACTTGCCCCCAGTGGACACTGCAGGAACTGCAGTTTCAGAGGCTTCATTTTACAGCCCCTTATTATCATATATATTGAATACATAAGTAAGGTAGACACTAACTGAGCACATACTCAGACCCACAGTACTGATTCAGTTGCTCTTCCAGCCCTCCATGTTTCCTACATAACTGTGCCCAAAGGAGGTAACTTTAAGTTTGAGGCCCCCACCACAGTAAAAACACATAAAGTTCCTATAGAAAGGCTTAAATTACATTCAAACCAGAGGCCTCTGCACCACTCCATATAAAACTCCAGAAACAGAGCATGTAAACATATCCAACCCATTCATTTCTGGGTTTCTATTGAAAGAAATAGTCAAGAGGAGAGGGTTTGAATTTCCCGCTCAGCTGTCATTATGGATCTGTGTGTGTGTGTCTGTTGAATCTGAAGGCAGTTCAGGCTGGAGTGAAAGGATTGAGCTGAGCTCAGATCACTGTGAAGCCCAGAGGAGCAGCGGTCACGCCCACAGCTGGTTGTGTATTCATTGAACACTGACACGCACAGCTTGTATCAAATATCTCAGCACACAGTCTGCTGATTGGCTGCACCGCGTCACTGCTCTACTTTATGAAGCCCTGGCACTTTGTTTTGTTGGTTTTTCCTCCGGTCTGAACTTTGTGAAAAGCTATGTAGCAGCTGTTTGGAGTGATGCAGCTGATGTTAAATTGAAAGGAAGATTACTATTTCTTCTTTTATTGCTCCTTCAGGAAAGTTTGGCCTCTTTTTCTCCTCTCCCTCAGCTCAAATTGTCTAAACTTCTCTCTGTGCTCTCATGAGGAAAGCCTTGTCGAAGTCAGTTAAAGGCTGAATCTAAGAGCTGTTAGTGTTCCTCAGCACTAAAATCTCATTATCTGTTCAGTTCAGGCTTTTTTTGAGTCTCTTTGTTATCTATGCAAAAAGATCTGGAGAAACTGGCTCTTGTTCACCTGCTGTGAACATCTGGACCCCTAGCTTATCTGTCAAATGCAAAATTAAACAATTAGAAATGATTAGGTAAAGAGTATATCCTCATACATTCAACAGACACATTTTGATCTCATGTTTCAGCCAAACAAAGTTTTACACATCAGTGAAACAGCAATGCTGCAGCGTTGAGCCTCAGTTCAGAAGGTACGTCTTGGTAGTTGAATTGGTCAGTGAATTTTTTGGATCGGCTTGGACTAGAACAGTTTAGAGAAAAAGATCAGTTTTCACTCTCTACAGAAAGAAAAGGTTTAAACAAGCCGCCACCCGTCTTTTTCTGTAAGTGAGCCTCTTTAAAAAGCTCTGCCTGTCTGTCACCTGGCCTCTCATTACCTGTCTGTGAATGGCGTCCTCACAAAGACTGTGGTTGGCAGGTCAAGGTTGCTCCCATTTGGCAGCTGCTGTGTTGGACCAACAACCCTCTGGTCTGTATGTTTCTGGCCCCTGCTTTCCTGTCGTTAACTTACCCGGACAGCACTTCATCTACCTGAAAGAAGTAGCGCCTTGTATGGAGAATACTGTGGTTAGCTAGGAACTAATTTACAAGTAGTTTATACCAAAAATTAAACATTAATTAACCAATTACTCCCTAGTTAGAAAATACTCAAGAAATACTCAATTTCATCTGACTTTAAAGGGGTTACATTGTCTGTAGGTAAACTGTGTCAAAATGATTTGCAGTGTGACTAGCTTTAGCAGAGCTAGCTTTAGCACCTAGTTACACAGTGCTCTGGTTGGTGATTTTATGCCAGATATAACCAGACACAACTGACATACTACATTTTCTACATCAAAATACTGGAAAAAGTCACCATGCAACAGGATAAGATTGAATTCTGTGTTTGATTACATCCAGGTAGTAGAGTATTAGCAGTAATGGCAGATACCTTTCAGCAAAGGTACAGACCCATTTTAGCGATAATGGCTGTAGTAAAAAAAAAAAAACAGATCAATAATTGAAAGTTAGTTGGATTCAGGTGTGGGGATTAAACAGGTGTTTTTTTTTTCAGTAAGTTTGTGAGAAAAAGTTGTTTCCAGTCAAATAATAAACAAATTGATTGGAATACCCTTAAAATTGTTTAGAGCTATAAATCAATTGACGTGTAAAATGCCAGGTGTTAAGCAGCGGTTTGAAAAGTTGAATTACTGTAAGGCTTACATTTTGTGCAACACAAATAAACAGTAATTCTTTACAACATACTTCAGATTTACACTGTTCTGCTTATTACTCTGCTTTCTGCGCTGTTTTATCAAATATTGACAGTAGACTGGAGGGAAGTATAAAACTTTAAAAACATAGCTTTGAGGTTAGCTCACTCACAGTCACTGAGCCTCTGGTTGGTTGAAAGTTAAGGATACAGTTAACCATACCCTCTGGTGTTCGTACAGCGCTGCAGACGAACACAGATCAATATTTTGAATGTCAAAGGAGTGAGTTTGGTGGCATTCTTGTCAACACCCGTTTCTCTGCTTTGCTGAAAAGTTGAGGGGTCGTGAAGACTTGGAGGGATTGGTTGAGTTCACTCAGTGGCACCACTGGAAACTTCTTGGAGGCACTGATAAATTTTGTAATTAATAGCATATCGAATTTAATGACCTTATCCATGCCATAATCCTTGGATTTACTGTCCTCACTGCTGTGATTCAGCAGCGAGTGTGTCAGAGACGGTGTCAGAGAGCCTCCGGCCCTCCGGCTGCCGTCTGCTCTGACAGTGAGCAGATGGAAGTCCCCTTCAGCTCTCTGCTCAGTGCCATGCCTGTCACTACACTCCTCTTCCTCACGTCTTACAGTCAGTCTGTGCCTCTAAATAAAAGTGACGTGTCAGTGTTAAGCCAGCACGGTTTCACAGTCGCCCTCCCTCCTCTCTCTCATGATACTGAAGGCTCTTTTTGATGCCTGAACAGCGAGTAAACAAAGCTGCCTCAGCGTTTCTGTGTGCCGGTGCAGCAGCTAAGAAGGAATTTCTCCCTCAGGGGTCAACTGTGGCTCCAGTTTCCTCTGAAATGGAACGATGGCTCTCGTTTGATGGCTGTGGCTCAGATGCTTCGCTGTTTGTTCAGATTCATTGAGCTGCTTCATTAAAACTGTACACAATGGAGACTCAAGACTCAAAAGTTTGTTTTCAACATTAATTATTTACTCAGCGGGCTGAGGAAGTTAGATTACTGTTGAGTCAGTGCGTTGGTAATCCAGGCTACAATGTTTGTGTTCTCAGCATCAGTTAAAAAAAAAGATTTAGAAAAAACAGATTAAAAGGATACTTTAAATCGTCATCAAAAAAACTTTGCAATAATAAAATGTAGCTCACACTATCCTTGTGTAGAAAATAAGACAAGCAAAGTCTAAGCCTCTGTTTTTTTTTACTTGGTGACCCTTCCCTTGAGCTGTGCCTCTGACTAGGTGAGCTTGGGATCCTAATATCCTCTAAACTGCCGAGTTAGAAAGAAATTCACCCCCCGTCCAGTGTGTGACGATAATAAATTAGTGACTCAGACAGTGTTTTTTGAACCAGGCTGTAAATGGGTTGATTTCTGCTTTGAAAACAGCTTTTTTTGGCTTGGTGTGTATGTGACTTCCGGTACTTACAGAGCCAGCCTCAAGTGGACACTCGAGAAACAGCAGATTTCAGCGCTTCAGCATTGTGTCATATTCTTAGACCTGGAGTTGTTGCTTGGTCGCACATTGTTGCCTCGTCAGACTAATGATGGACAGATGAAGAAAGATCAATCTTAAAGCTGGGAGAGTCAAACCAAAAGAAAGTAAGCTAGATTTGGAACTTACCCTAATGAAAAATATGAAATGTAAACCGCTTTTGATGATGCGAATGCTGTCAGCCTTTCAAATATTAGTATGGCAGCTGTTACAAGGCTGTTAACATAAAACATAATCCTCGGAAATCTATGAACTAAATGCTTTTGGGCATCCCTTCACCAAAAAACAGAATTTTAGGCAGCTGAAAACACAAATTTTAGAGATCTGATTCCAAGACCCTTTACTGCTAAAATAGCCATGTTTAGTACAAGAACAACAACAACGTCCAGCTGTGTAAGTGAGGAAGCATCAATTACGAGCATCAAATCAGCAGTCTACATTTGAATATACGTCTTTTTGTACCTACTATCTTTAGATGCATCATCACATCAAAGTAGACCAACTTAGAAATGCACAGTGACGACTTGTTTTCTTCTAAATGAGGCCTGAGGCCGTCTTTTCTTATTAAACCCTCAAACCTGCTGCTGGATTTGGGTCTGATAGAGCAGTGGTTCTCAAAGTGAGGGTCAGAAAGTCAGAAAACATTGGTAAGGGGCTCCAAAATCAAAAACTGTTTACAGTCATACATTTTAATCGTAATTGTAGATATATGAAAAAAATTGGAGGAATTAAAAAAACGTGCTTACAGAAATGTTTTGATCTATTTTTACATTTCTTTGTTGCCATAAGACCCTTGAGGTGTACTCAGAAAAACAGCCCATGTTTTTAGCTTGCTCACACAGCAGGGGGGTTGCCAGTTTCTGCCAATGCTTTTTTAAAAGTCATGAGCTGAAAAGTTTGGGACCCCCTGAGGTGTAGCACTAAAGTTCAGCTCTCAGACACCCAAAGCAAAGCATTGATTAAAAGTTTCAGACAGGCATTGATTGTTTTGGGAGACTCTAAGGGTTGTTAGATTCAGTAGACTGAGTTGGTTACCAATTTTAACCTTAAAGATCAGGCCATTCTCCAGGATCAGTAAGAATACAATCAATACAGGGATCTGATACAGCCACTGTTGTTCTGGAGCTTACAACCAAGCTGTAATTGATTACTTTTGTGGAATGGTACTAAGCAGACATTATTTTGATAAAGTCATGTCAGAAATGTTAATCTGATGGAAAATCTAAATTCAGTCAAGAATGAAATGAACAAGCTGAAACAACAACTGATGTGAGCTTTCAACGTACCATTCATGTGTGAGAATCAGAGAGAAAGAAGTTGAGAAGTTGTCTTAATTTGCAGTTTTTCGTGCTAATTGATCTCAGAAATAGTTTTTATTCCACCTCTTTCAAGTTTAAATAGCCTTGACTTGTCTTTTGGGGGAATTTGATATTTTGTTTTGAAGTATTCAGTCAGAAATAAGATGCAGAAGAGCTTAGATTTCTGTTTTGTGAAAGTAAATTTCCATTTGTTTCTCTAATCAAATAGTCAAATAAGACACCTGGGCATTGTTGTGTGTTAAAAATGCTGCTGCATTTTTTTTTATGTGTTCCAAATGAAAAATGTGATCATGTTGGATTAGTTTTTTCAACTTTTTTTCTTTATTGGAATAGTTGTTCACTGAATTGGACAGTATCCTGTATCTGTTGGATTGGCTCAGATGGACACTGCTACAATAAGTGTCTTTCACCTGTCGTTATGACCAGGTATGTCTGTTATGTAGAGGAGGAGGACGGCTCTAAGATCAGTCAACCCTCAGGAAGAGCTCAGTGATTGATGACCTGTAGGGAGTCATTTCTAGGCTGGTTGAAGACTCACGATTCTGCTAACAGTTTGAGAGTCTGGCTGGGGTCTCCCCTGTGAATACTCTGAATCAACATTTATTAGCAGCATACAGGAACAGTACACAATCTGCACACTTTCTTTCGCACACAGTTGTATCGCTCCCCTACGGTGATAGGTGTTGAATGAGAGGAATTCCCTTTTATGATGTACATTTTTATTTTCAGTTTTTACTGAATGTTTCTGACACGAGTTACATTTAAAGGAGAAAACAAGTAAAATTTATCATTGCAGCCCTGTGTGTGTTTGTTATTTTCTACTATAACAATGAGAAGCTGTTAAATGAATGCAGCCGGGGTGTCTGTCCATCAGCTCATTAGTTTTACTCCGATCTTGATGTTTGAATTTTAAATGTACTCACCGGGCTGTCAATTATGTCTGCAGCACACAGTCTCCCTCCACAGTGTATATTTAGCATACAAAACAGACAGCTTCTCATTAATTTCTGCCTAATGGTCTGTGAGCCAGAGGGCCAAGCCTTACATAAAGGATGTTTTAAATGTTAGTAGTCAGATCGGCAGAGGTGTGTGTTTGTGTGTGCATCCTGCATGATGCTGTGAGCGTCCATAAATGAATCACGATATCATCACTTCTCATAAATAACAGAAGTGTGAGAAACGCGCTGCCTGAACACTTTTGTTCTCTTCTTGTTATCCTCCAAACAAACGTTTGAGCCTCAGCTTTCTGTACCTCAGCTTGTTTTGTTTCTGCAGATAGACTTCTATAAGCACTGGCCTATTTTCACTTTGAAGTAGTGCTCAGCGCTGCACAGCAAATTTAAACTCTGCATCTGAAAGTGAAGTTTTTTTACAGGACTGAATTTAAGCACTTTTCCTCTTTGTTTGTGTTTGTGTTGCTCTGAAGTCTTGAGCAGGTACAGTAGAAATCATGACACAGAGGTTGGTGGATTGTGAATGTGATTGTGCTCACAATCAGTCCTGGGACAGAAACCTAAAAAAAAGCTGCTTCATCACAGCAGCTTTGCCACTTAAGACCTCAGAGAGGAAAAGTTCTGGTTGCTCTGTTATCAGAGACTTAGTGACGTTCCAGATGCAGTGGCTGAAATAAACTATGACCAGAGGTCAGGAAAGCGGTAAATACTGTTTGCAGCTATGACTGATTGTTACAGGGTTGTTTTTCTTTCACTGAGAGCACAGCCAATAGCTTCTGAGTGTTTATATCAGCCTCCAACAATCAGAAAGGGAAGATTTGCTTTAAGAAATTAAAGCCACGTTCACACATAGCCAGGTATCTTGGAAATCACATATATTTTTATACGTTTAGGCCTGTCGTTCAGATGAAGCCGCAGTTTTACGTCACTGAAAACAATGTTTTCTGAAAACTCCAGCCAAAGTGAAGATTTTGGAAAGCTCAGGTTTCATGGTTTTGTGTATACGCCTGGAAACGCAACAGCTGAATGATGGAGGTTTATTCTGATTGGCTGGGTTTTATGACTGAAAAATAGTGCCAAATTCGAGCCACACTTTTCGATGGGTTTTCCTGGTGCATGTAGACGAAAGTATTTTTTAGAAATGAAGAAGGTTTTTTTTTTTTTTTTTAAATACCCACCTACATGTGTACCAGGCCTAAAAGAGGTAGACTAGGAGAGTTAAGTTTGTAATCATACAGTGACAGTTTTAATAGTCAACTTGTCAAAATATATTGAAATAATTAATCATTCAGTCAGTTAATAAATCATGACACCAGAATTTGAATTTTCAATAGGTTAATATTGGAAAACACTCTGCTTAGCCAAGAAATTTAGGTTTAGGGAGGTTAGCCCTTGAGCGGAAAGCCTGTGTTTCAATCCAACTTATGGCTTCCCTTCATGCTACTCCTCACGAACGTGAAGAAGAGTAATTGTGCTTAGATTCACAGAAACACTATTCACTTTATCAAACTTAAGTTTCAAGCAAACCTGATTATTCAGGCTAAGGGCTTCAGACATTATAGAAATGGCGCTACCTCAGTTCACTCTTCTCAGGTGAGGAGTGCAGTCACGCAGTTTCAGCAGTGTAAAGAGGGTTTCTGTTAATAATAATAATAATAATAATTATATATTTATATTTCTGCTCTTCTCATGGGTGTAGATGATGTCATGGTCATGTCATGCTGAACTGAAATTTTAGTGTAAAACTGAATCTGAGTTTTGCAAACTGAAATATAATTTTGTATTTTTTAATCAATGGATTATTGAGAGTCGAATTTTCAAGGTTGTTAAATAAAATCTAAAGCAAATAAATTCAGTTCAATTCAATATAATAATAATAAAAACTCAGTTTCTAGAGACACAAATCCCAGCCCATAATATCTGATCTGACATTTTGAATTTTTATCTAAACCAGTACCCGGAGTGGACCAGTGCATCCCTAGAATAAAGGCATAAAAAGCCTGGAAAAAGCTAATTTGCGCTTCTGCAGAAAAGTGTGGATGTGATAGGTACGTAGTTTGATGAACAGGGACAGTCAAAACTAATGGAAAGCATCAAACCCATCTAAATGACACATTGTGATACTCACTAAGGTTGTTTTGATGCTAGGACTCTACTGTGGATGACATTTGAGTAAAAACCTGGCTCAACTTGAAAGGAAGTCAACAGGATTAGAGATGGAAAGGTGAGACATGAGACAAGGCCGTTTTCATGGCGCAGTGAGTGGAGCTGATTGAGATCACAAACATCAAATTAGAGTCCCCTGGGAACTTGGTCAAAGTGCAGAGTTGTACAATTCAGTGTAGGTTTGAAAAATGGATAGCGAAGGATAAATCAGAGTGTTTTTTCAGAGTTCACCCAGGCAACATCCTGAAACGATCAGAATAAGTGTGATCCTCTCCTTCCTCTCCTTTCTCACTTAAATATTAAACCATTAAATGTACTTTTGGGATGTGAATAAGATTTTCAGCCCTGCAGTCATTTTGCTTTATATAATGTTATCTGCAGAAAATTAAAGGACTCTCTGCCCTGATACTGTGACACTTGTGCTCAGAGGAAAACTTTGATTTAAACTGTGTAGGTGTGATGTATTATATTCTGTTATTTCTGATGTTTTTATCTGTTCAGTTCAATCAAGACCCCTAGAAGGAAAAACTGATGCCTTTATCAGACACATCAAGTGGAAAAACACTCTGCTCCTGTCATCTCTGCAGCGTCTGACTGTGCCTGATTTCAGAGGAGATTCTCTGAACAAACGTTTGCAGTCGAGGCTGCTTTCATTGTTCCCTCCTAAAAAATGCAGATATTTTGATTCAGTTGATAGCCTTTCCACATCTCTGTGAAGCAGAGAGAACGACTGGTTTGTAGTTTAAGAAGCTTATGAGACCTCTTTCCCAGACAGAGTATCTGATTAATGCCGTTTGGGGTTTTAAAGTAGGTCTGCTGCTGTTTTTGTCTTGTTGTGAAGGGGAGCTGAGGATACTGGTGTTGGATGTGGAGGATTCCTTTGTAGTTGCCTGGGAGGTGGTATTTAAGAACCAAGCTTTAGCCTCCAGGAAACTACACATGCATAAAAGACGGGTTTGCATTAGAATGAAGCTGAAATACACAATGGGACAATCCTGAGCAGCTTGTATGAGGTTTCACTCCACTGCACAGTTAGATCTGATGTGAAATCTGATCCAGAGTCAAACCCACACTTACTGTAGAGGAGAAAACAGCTGTGGGAGAAACCTAACATGCGTCCTTCCTTCCTTTCTTTTTTCCTCAGTGTCTAAAAAGCACGGGAAGCTGATCACCTTCTTGCGCTCCTTCATGAAGTCCCGGCCGACCAAGCAGAAGCTGAAGCAGAGAGGCATCCTCCGGGAGAGGGTGTTCGGATGTGACCTCGGGGAACATCTCCTTAATTCTGGACATGATGGTGAGAAACAAACAGACACACCTGAGTCGTAGTTTATCTCTTCACAGTTCCATAAATCATGATTTATGCCAGAAAATGGGCGCTGAAGTCTTTGGTCACCCAGCTGTGTTCAATACTTTACTGTGATTGTTCAGTGCCTCAAAACAATGATGATTCATTATCAGCAGCAAAAGCCACACCTGTTAAAACCAGACCTCACACAGTATCAAACCAGTCTGCAGAAGAGACCAGATCATTTCACCTCTGCCTGGTGACACTGTGGCAAAAACAAATCTTTCAGCCTCAGACTGGTCTTGAACCCACTTTGCGTTTCAGTCCCACTCACCTTATCAGGATTCACCATGAATTTCCATTTATAATGTTTTTTGTGCCTCATATTTTACTTTTTGCCAGTTATTCAAATATTATAGTCAACAACCATTTGAGTTTGACCGTCACTTTTCTCTCTGAGCTGCAGAGAAAAACATGCAGATGTTTAACTCTGAAGGATCCTTTTTAAACCCAGTTTGTTAAAGCAGGAGTATCCCTGTAGTAGCTTTTTATAATTTACAGCTCTAAAATTGCCTGTTTTTCTCACAGTGGTGTTTTAGAAAACCCTTATTTCAGCCTCTGTCTGAAACAGCTCCCTGCTCCACAAACCCCCTCCCCTCTGATGGGACAGCTCCTCTGGAGGCCTGGAGGAGGCAGAGCTATGAGCAGAGATTGATATTTGAGGCCTGCTCTTCCAGCGTGGCATCAACCAGCTAGGATACCCTTATGCAGTTACCTCATCATTTTAACAAGTCTCATGAAGAAAGATCTTGCTCAATTTGATCAGTTATCAGACAGATTCAGGGATTTCTATAATGTGTGAGTATGCAGGGGTCTGATCATCCAACATTTTTACTTGAAGTCCAAGTTTTGAACAGAGGACAGTCAATTAGTCAAGGTCCATACATTAAATAATTTAGGGACTACCCAATAAATGATTATGAATACCCAACTTTGATGCAGATCCAGGTAATTGGGACTGAACTTTGGCTTAGATTCCTCTCTGGGGACTTAACTTGAACACAGGGTACTGAAAACTCATCTTCTTCTCAAAGTTACTCAACTTCAACAATAGATTTTGGAAAATATAAACTGATTATGACATCAACAGCATGAAACTGAATAAAATAATTTTAATAAATGTCCAGGGAGGGTCACACTCAGCGTGAGAAGTCACAAGACAATAAATGCATAAAGAGGAAGAAAACTGAATGACATCTCTCTCTGATCTCCTGCAGAGCATTGTCAGACTTTACTTGCAACCAGTGTTTGGCAAATTACTTTAAAAAAGTAGTTATAGTTACTTGTTACTTTCCTAAAAAAGTAATCTAATTAGTGACTGATTTACTCCTTCTTAAATATAATTAGTTACTAGGGAAAGTAATTATTGTGTTACTTCTTTGAAAACCTCCAGTTTTTGCTCTGGGACACAATGTTCACATGTATGCTCTTGCCTTTTACATCTATGACACTAAAGTAGTGTCTATGCACTTCCATCCTGAAAACACCAGTTTTGACCTGACAGACCTCTCTGAACTTGCACATATTAATTTTGTAGCTCCTGTCCTGTGTCTGGCTGAGCGAGCCAGGTCGGGTTGACAACACTCCTGATTTAGGGGAGATTCTCCCGCTTTCCTCCCGACTTTTAATTTCACCTGACTCCCCCCTCACTTTTAAGTCTGGTCCTGTTATCTCTAATATTTTTTCAAGTAAAAACAAGTTGGCTACTTGTGCCTTACATTCAACCCTCAAAAAGCATCCACCCCTCTCCCTCTGGTTGGTTTGATCCAAAGACGCTGCAGGAGATCCTCTCTGACTGCAGGTTACACAGACGCACACAGGTAGCTGTGAGATATTTGTTGCTGAAAAGTTGACTTAAGCATCAGTTATTTGTTACAAAAAACACTTCGACATAACTGTACTTATCATTACTCGTGTGTGCGTGAGGTCTTCTATCTTTGAATACAGTTAACTAGTAGCTTAGGATCAACTAAACACAATAGTGTCATCTCTCTCTGGTTGTATTTAAGCTGTTTCATGAGTTTAACTCTACACCTGCAGTGATCTGCTGCAGAAACATAGATTTTTGAAGCAGTGTAGCCTCTGTCCAGTGGTCTGATGGTTTCCTGGTTCCTACTGTATGTATTACCAGCTCCTAGCAGCATGATACTGCTGCTAAATCTCCTTCAGTAACTTTTTTTTATGTTGACACCAGTGTGAAATATATATGTGTCACCTAACCTCCCTGCGTCAAACGGCTGTCAGTGTTGGTTGTTGTGCAGAGCAGTAACACATTCATAGGTGAAGGAGTCCCACCTTGACCCCAATAAATCTGCTTTTCCTTGACATGGAGAGATAAGCAGCTCTCTCACATTTGGGTCAAAAGGTCAGGGTTTTCTCTCTGCTCTGGCTACATGGGAAACCTAACGATGAGATCTTACGTTGGGTGAGAGAAGCAGAGTTGATAGTCATAATTTAAGTGTTGAACAGAGCTCTGAAACTCTGCTGCTGCTGTATAAACAGAAAAGGGGCTGTAGGTGGAAGCTGCTATTACTGCTGTGACCCAATTTAACAGAGAAATGTCAGCCTGGAAGGTACAGATAGAAACATTATGGTAGTGATTTTTGTACATTGGTGGATAAGGACATAACTGTACTGGTTACTGTTAAAATGAAACAACATGGGTAACTTTCAAATAAAGTTTTTTTCATTGGGTTCAACTTTTCTAAGGCGCCTAAGATAGTTAAAGCACGCAGATAAACAGAGGAGTTATTAGTGCTCTCTGCCTGTATTCATTGCCCGCCTGCATTTTCTTACATATAGTCTTTTATAAGTGTCAGGCAGTGTTAAGTGCTCTGTAGGTACTGTCAGCAGTCACAAGGCCCAGACTAATACACTGCCAAAACTGAAACCTAAGCAAGTGTTTATGTCTTATTTAAGCAATAAAAAAAGCCTAATTAGCCATTATATGAGCCCCACACAGTTTGCTTGTTGTCACGTTGGCCTACGGATATGTCGTAGCACCAGGTTGCGAGTAGCGCGAAAAGCTGCGTTTCCACCAAGCAGACCGGTTCAGTTCATCTCGGCACAGCGCGCTTTTTGCAGTGTTTCCACTGACTTATCGCAGGACAGATCCCCAAATAACCGAGACGAGCCGTCCCACTTTTTGGGAACCTTTCGTATGGGTGCCAGACTGAACCGATCCGCTCTGGGAAGGTGGAGCAACAACACTGCAGACCGTTGATTGGTCAAAAGAATCGTCACTTACCCCGTCAGCGGCTGCTTTTCTCCTTCAGTAACTGATTGCACTTTGTATCAAAGAGCTACATGCCAATCACAAAGAGGACAAAATGCTACATGTCTTCCATCGTTGCTCTTTGTTTACTGTTTCGCGTTTTTCTTCTTCGTTGGATTTATTAGCAGGGTAAACTGTGTCGCGCTGCTACAGCGTCACGCTATTGTTTAACAGCTGCAGCTTTCGGCATCCGGCTTACACGCCACCTACCACAAGGGGCACAGTTTTGCGGTGGAAATGCTAACAGGATCAGGCTTATCTGTACCAAACTGTGCCAAACCGTACTGAACCGACCCGGACTGCTTGGTGGAAACGTGGCCAAATATAGCTAGCTACTAGGCTACTGTACTAAGTTTGCTTGTTGTCACGTTTCAAACAGCACTACGCAACTGTACTGATTAATACCTTACCACGTTGTGTTGTATTCTGTATAAAGTTGTCTTGAAAAAAGAAAATTTGTCCCAAAACACACGCCTGGTTGGAAGTTACACCCTCACAACAGTGTGCATCAGACTCAGGGCCAGAAGGTGGCAGAGCATTCCAACTAAAACAGATCCTCCTTACAGCATCTTTGTAAATAAGAGCTATATTATTTTAAATCATGTCATATAAAAAGTATCATATATCTGACACAGGCCACTGATTGTTAAAATTTGCGTAACATAACACAATCAGCTAAAAAAGTGATACTGAAAACCTGTCTGTTTTTTATCAAGAGATTCTGACTGTGCCCCACATCCAGCAGTTTAAAATTCAGGAGATGTAGTTTTGTTGTGTTTGACCATGAGGATGATGTTAAACCAACCAAAGCTTTGTCACACACATCTGCAGACATGACTGCCTTCTCGATCCTCTGCTTGCATCCTGGTGTGATTGAAAAGTCCCCCCCACCCAATGACAGTGCCAGTGGCTGCTTCACGTCTTGAAGCATGCTGGGATAAATCACAGCCCAGGCTGACCACTTAATGACAGCTTTTCTCCCTCATTAGGCTATAAACATGCATTTAAGGAAAAGCCTGGTGTGCTGTTAAATAGATGAACCCTGTGGAGTTCTGGTTTGATTGAAAGACTCCTCCATTTAAAACAAGTGACCAGCAGAGGTGGGTGGTACGGCTCCATGGGAACTGGTTGTGGGTTTGCTCTGTACAACCTTTCAAAGTCACCACCAGTTTTAACATTTTTCTCCAGGACAGACAGTGTGGTATAAACCAGTGCAGCTTATATTCCAGATTTTACAACATACAGCAGCAGATGTTCTTATAACTGCAGATACTTCTTGAAGAGTCTAAAATGATGTTGAGTTAAGAGAGAATCCGTGTTTTGTCTTCCGCAGTTTGTTCTGACAGACCACAGAGTTTACAGACAGCTCTTACTAAAGCTACTTTTCATCACTGTGGAGGTATCCAAACCTCTCCCATATGATTGATTCTACCCTGAGGGAAAGTAAAGGCCAAATGATTTGCTCCATAGATACAGTTTTTCTTCTTCGACCTGCATAAAGTTTCAGTTTGAATCCCATCCTGAGTGGTAACAGTGTACGATTTATTAGGACTCTGCCTTCTCACACCCTGTATATCTCTTACTAACTTTCTACAACAGTCTCTGGCCAAGATTTTACACTACCCACATTATGTGTGTCAGATTTTTATTAAGTAACCCATTTCTTTTCATTTCAATTTAAAAAATTCATGGAGCTGGATGATTTAAACCTTAAGTTTGCAAGTTATCCCTGCTGGGTTTAATTACTGCAGCTTTTCTACATTTTAATATCCAAAGTGTGGAGGTTGGACTGAGAGGACCAAACATTTCTGCCTCTCTCTGGTTTTAATGTTTTCAGTTCCACTCCTCCACTGTTAAGGAACTCATAAATCAGAGGCCTGATTCCGTTTTAGTCAGACCCAAATGATTCTTATTTCTTGATGAAGTCTTAGTTTTTGGAAGTTGAGTGAATCAGACTCATCTTTTGAATCTCTTGAAAGCTTTTGCTCTGAATGTTTTTTTTTTAACTTGATATAAAGGAGGATTCTGATTCTGCATCCAACACTGAGTCCACATTCAAACACGTGTATCTTTGAGATAAGAGGAACCAAATCTCCCTTCATTTGTGGTTATTCATCCTCCCTCGCTGCTGAACACAGGCTCTTTGCTTCAAATCTCTCCTTGTTTTCTCTTTGGCGATGTGAGGAATTTGTCTGAACAGCTGCTTCAGCCAGTGTCCCACTCTCTGTCATCTCTGAACGATATGTGAGCTGTGGGAGGCTTGGGAGCCTCCTTACAAACACATACACGCTTGCTCACACACATAAATAACATGTTGTGTGTGTGAGTCATGGTTGCAGAAGGAGAATGAAGAAGCTTTGTGTTTTTAGAAGATTTCTTTTGCTGTGTTTGGCGTTTTGCCTGAAAGCTGTGGACGTTTGATTGACCGTCCACAATCAAAAACACTTTTACTGTTTATGTCCTCCAGGAATCTGCATGGATATTTCACATGGTTTCAAATGTCTCCACCCTGTTTCCACCTGACAGCTTTAGAAAATATTTGGTATTCACATCATTTTTGATGCTGTTGAAGGTCAGACAAATATTGAGCCATGTACTGTCCACTAACGTCATGTGATTTTTTTTTTTTTTTTTAACAGTGCCACAGGTCCTCAAGAGCTGCACCGAGTTCATTGAGAAGCACGGTGTGGTGGATGGCATCTACCGCCTCTCTGGCATCGCCTCAAATATCCAGAAGTTACGGTAAAACACAGACTCATACACACCTTTATTACCTCCGTCAAGGAGGTTATGTTTTTGGGAAGTCTGTCTGTTTGTTCGTTTGTTGTGAACAACATAACTCAAAAAGTAATGAGCGGATCTTGATGAAATTTTCAGGAAATGTTCAAAATGGGATAAGGAAGAAGTAATTCGATTTTGGAGGTGATCCGGATCACTGTCTAGATCCAGGGTTTTCTTAAAGGATTCTTTATCCTTGTGAGATAGGGCCTTTTTCACCATATGTGTAAATAACTCCACCATAAATGGTCGGATTGCTTTGCAAAACAATACAAGACAAGGTCACCATAATTTCTGACAGATGTAAAAGTAGGATCCAGATCCTGGCAATACTCTGGATACTAAGATCTGGAATATGAAATATGTTCTGGGTCATCATAATTTTCAACATTGTCAGGTAACAAATTATCGCACAAACCTGCAACTAACACCAAATTGTAGCAGACAGTCTGCTAAAAGGGAGTATAACATTAAAGTAGGACTAAAGGGTTGTGTCACAATCACAATAAGCTTGGTGGAGGTCTGCGCTCTCTGAGTGCTTTTCTAGTTATACTTTGTGATGCATCAGGATTGGGCTTTTTCTTCAGAAGCATCCTCTGACTTAGTGGATCACACAATCTTTATCCCACCATAACCCTCATGCAAAGGATGGTATTACTTGAATTCCATCCAGGATTGTTATGACTGTAAAAGAAAAGAAAACATGAACACACATCAGAAGTTATAGAAAAGCAGCTTACCTGTTGTGGACATGTTAGGACATTTTATTTGGTCTTTATTGTAAGATCTGTTGTAGATGACTGGCTGGACATGACCAGGGTTTAACTGACATTACATATTACAGACATGTCTCACCGCACTGGGCTGCCTGTAGCAAAAAGAAAGGCGCCACCAGTGTTTTATTAATTTTTCACTAAGATCTTTCATTGATGATGGTAGAGTCTGACCGCTGTCAGTCAGCAATCAGTGAGGCTAACCAGAAAAAAGGCTTTGATTTGTTAGGGAGCATAAAGATTGGACTCTGGAGCAATGGAAGAAGGTCGTGTGGTCTGATGAGTCCAGATTGACCCTGTTCCAGAGTGATGGGCCATCAGGGTAAGAAGAGAGGCAGATGAAGTGATCACCCATCATGCCTAGTGCCTACTGTCCAAGCCTGTGGGGGCAGTGCTATGATCTGGGGTTGCTGCAGTTGGTCAGGTCTGGGTTCAGCAGCAGTCTGTGCTCAAAGGATGAGGTCAGCTGACTACCTGAATATACTGAATGACCAGGTTATTCCATCAATGGATCTTTTCTTTCCTGATGGCACGGCCATATTCCAAGATGACAATGCCAGGATTCATCAGCATGAAGCATCATTTTTAAACACATGGATTGGCCCCTACAGAGTCCAGACCTTAACCCCATTGAGAATCTTTGGGATGTGCTGGAGAAGGCTTTGCACAGCGGTCAGACTCTACCATCATCAATGAAGATCTTGGTAAAAAAAATTAATGCAACACTGGATGGAAATAAATCTGGTAACAATGCAGAAGCTTGTCCAAACAATGCCACAGCGGATCTGTGCCGTAATCAATATTAGAGTGCCTGATCTTTTTTTGTGTGACAACTGTTTTTTGTTTTGGCGGGCAGTGTATAACTGGCTACTAAACTACGGTGCAAAGTTTGCTTCTTTTCACATTTCAAACCGTAGCTCTTCATAACTATTGATAAATACCTCACTTCACTGCACTCCAATTAAAACAAATCCCCCTCACAGCTGTAACTTCAATCAAAGGATTTTGCTCAATGGTTGCAGTGATAATGACTTTTGAAACTTGATGAGAAAGAATGGAAGGACTTTGTTCCTCTTTGTTAAGGCAGTGGGAACTACATGGACCATCATCCTCTGTGCCTCAGGTGGAGTTCAGTGAAAAAGGTTGAAAATCAGTAGCAGTGGTGAGAAACTGCTGGGTTTTGAAATTGTGGATGCTCCACAGCTGCAGTGTCAAGAAGTGAGAAAAGGGAAAACGTGACAGAAAAACAAACACAGGCACACACATGTTAGGAAAACAAGTGATATGTGAGGAGCTATTTTAGCAAATCATCACCAGGAAGAATTTTAAAAAGGATGCATGGGAAAAAATTCAAGCCAGGCCAAAAAACTCTGAAGGAAGTCATATTCTCACTTTCTCTTAGCAGTGTGAGAGCTCGAGAGATCAGGAGATATATCATTTAATACGTAACCAAAGACCCACGCACATTTTGAAGTTTCATATTTCCTTTTCAAACAGAAGTTGGCTGATTTTCTGGGAAGATTTCAAATAAAATCAACATTTTCTCTTCAGGAGACTTCTCTGGAAATCAGAACGCATTCAGTGGTGTATTTTTCTTCAGAAGAACTCAGTTTGTTGCCTCTGCCCTCTCCCTCTTTCATCAGGCACGAGTTTGACTCGGAGCAGATCCCCGACCTGACCAAAGATGTTTACATCCAGGACATCCACTGCGTCGGCTCGCTGTGTAAGCTCTACTTCAGAGAGCTGCCCAACCCCCTGCTCACCTACCAGCTCTACGAGAAATTCTCTGTAAGTCCAACCTGTGCAGGGTCAGACACCTCTCACACACACTCCCCTCACACACTCTCCTCACACACTGATGTGTGGAAACATGCTCATCACCTGACACTGGATGTTGTTTTGACTTTCAGTGCTCGTCAATGCCCTAGAGGACACAGAATTTGAGATTTGGGAATTTAATCTCTCATGAAAAGAGAGGAAATTCCTTGGATTTATCATGCTGGAATTCTTCACATTTATCTTTCAGACATGAGTCACATGGCAGCATTGTACTTGACACACCCTATCATTACAAATACACCAAAACCACTCTGTGTATGCATGTGTGTGTGTGTGTGACTTGGAATAAAATCTTCTCCCAGCACCACAGAGCTGTCCCTGAAGATGAAGTAAATGTTTGCTGGTTGTTATAGCAGCTAGAGGAGGAGGAGGAGGAGGAGGAGGAGGGACTGAGGCTGCAGACGGATGTCCCCTCATGCTCAATACAGCAGCATGAGCGGAGGATGACAAGTGGATTTGTCCAAAGTTGATGCTCTGACACATCCCATATTTATCTTCCCATCTCTCCCTGTCTTTGTTTACACTGTGAAGGACGCCGTATCAGCAGCAACGGACGAAGAGCGACTCATCAAAATCCATGATGTCATCCAGCAGCTTCCTCCACCGCATTACAGGTCAGTGCAGAGTCACACTGCCCCCTTGTGGCACACTCAGGACCCTCCAGGTTCAGCTGCACACTCTTTCGGAGCGTGTGTCATTATTAAAATAATGTGTTTGTGTAGTGCTGCGCTGTATTGAATGGGATCATTTAATCGGTCCCAGCTGACCTTTTTCTTTTTGTCATGATGAATTGGATTTCCTGCTCTTTGTGAAAGCGTACAAATGCTAATTTCTCAGTGACACTCCTCTGGGATTTGAGCGCATAGTGAAATATTGATGCTCTGAAGAAGTAGCTCTATCACGGTCATTAGTTTGCTCATCACTAGTGGGAGCCAATTAAATCAGAATAAATGAATACGTATCATCGTAGGACCCTGGAGTTCCTGATGAGGCACCTCTCCCGGCTGGCAGCGTTCAGCTACATCACCAACATGCACAGCAAGAACCTGGCCATCGTCTGGGCACCCAACCTGCTCAGGTGAGACGGCACCACCATCATCTGTAAAATCTGTTTCTCAAGTGTTCTTTACACAAAACATCGTCACTTCTGAGCTGTTTTCCTGAGCTGTTGATTTCTTTGACCTGCTGTGCCCTGGTTGGAAAAATACTGGATGATATTTCTGCAGTGCACAGCAGATCCTCACTTAAAGGTGCAGCAGAGCAGACTTGGTAAAAGTGGAATTTGATAACTATAAGTCTGCTTAAATCAGTGTCCAATCAAGGAAATATAAATGCAGTTATCCTCCATCTCACATCAGGTCTCCTTCTAAAGTTAGGACTCAGGATTCCAGAAAGAGTGCACAAGTTCCTGCTTTCTTGTGATCATTGTAATGATCTTCACAGTTTGAGGAGTATGTAGTCATGCTCATGTTGCGGCTTCCTTCTGCACATATACACATCAGACGTAATTATGTGATCAGTGCAGCGGGAGGTTGCTGCTCTCTGCTGCTTTAAATGCATCGCTCTGACTGCTGCATGATTTCAACATCCGTTTGTGAGCTGCTCATCAACACAAAACCAGGGCTGGAAGTTTGACTCCGTCATTTTACACAAATTATGTTACTTTAAATAACAAGCACGTAACTTCGACAGTGATTGTCATTAGAGGAGATCTTTGACTCACAATGTTGAAACTCTCCCTGAGTGAAAGGCTAGTTGACAGCCCGTCACAGGGCTAACATACACTCCTTCCCTTCTCACACGGTTTGTCACTGTTATGGTTTCAGGTCCAAACAAATTGAATCTGCGTGCTTCAGCGGCACAGCAGCCTTCATGGAGGTCCGGATCCAGTCTGTGGTGGTGGAGTTTATCCTGAACCATGTGGACGTTCTGTTCAGCACCAAACTGAGCACACTGATCCGAGAGGGAGCAGGTAACCATCAGTTTGAGCTCTGTTTTTTTTTTTTTTTTTTTTTTTTTTTGTGACTCTACATGTGAATGTGAATCTGCACACTGGAAGCTGGACTGTGGTGTGGTTGTGCTTCTGTTTTTTGTTTACTGTATGTTAGTAGTCTGAATAATAGAGCCTGACCGATATTGGATTTTTGGGGCCAATGCCGATACCGATACTGGGGACAAAAAAAAGCCGATATTCGATGTATCGGCTGATATATATAATAAATTCATTGATACACACAAGATATATACTGTATATGTACACAAATCATTATAATACCCATATGATTCATGACAGAGACAGAACACTATTAAATTAAAACAAGGAACTTTAATTATAAAACTCAACATAAGAACTGTAGTGTTAACCAATGACAAATCAAACTTTAAACGCAGTAAGTAGAAAAAAAAGTCAAACTGTAAACACACAATGAGCAACTTACACAACGTTAAAACCTCGTTCTACAGTCTTGCATTAGATAACGCTGGACAGATGGGGCGGGCACAGGGGCAGTATGCAGCCCAACCCACAGACACACAGGAGCAGGAGTGACAATCTTCACGGAGCAAAATTTTTTATAACCCGCTACATTTTGGCCAATGTTGATTAATCAGTGACAGGCATAATCGACCCCCGATTACTTCTACTGAATAATAATTTCCCATCACATGTCAGCAGGCTGTATAAAGGAAGACAGAACAAAGGCATTTCTGCAAACTTTAGACCTGCTATTTACAAATAAACTACTAAAAAAATGGACTCTCCTCTGGATGTATTTCACTTGAGGAAGCCAGAGCGAAGCCTCTTTGTCACGTACTATTTACAGCAAAACTGAGACTCACTTGAAGCAGATTCTACTCTGCACCATCCCTCAGAGGGGTGCTCGACACAAGTTCAGGAGATACAGATTGTTTTAGGACAATAGCCAGCGGGTTTTGAGGTTTCCAACAGTTTGAAGAGACACCACTTCAAGCTTCTGAACTGTCCTCCTTCTCTCCAGGTCACAACTCGCTGTCACGGCCCAAATCCCTGCTGGTGTCGTCTCCCTCCACCAAACTTCTGAGTCTGGAGGAGGCCCAGGCCAGGACCCAGGCACAGATCAACTCCCCAGTGACAGAGGACAGCAAGTACATCGAGGTGGGCGAGGGTCCGGCCGCGCTGCAGGGGAAGTTCCACACCGTCATCGAGTTTCCCACCGAGAGGTTTGTCAGCTCCAACACAAAAACGATCAGTTTGTACGGCAGATCAGCAAAACATGCACGTCACTGACAGTGATGGTGATGAAGGAGTTTGTCTCCCTCTGCTGGTTGCTGGAAATACTGCTAACAGGTGTATTATCCCTGCACCATCCTTTAAAGAGTCCCACATTTTGGGTCTACTGTTTCAAACCTGAACAGAAACTAGAAAATCCAGCTGCTCTAGTCTTACCATCATCCAGTTCAAATCCTACTGTTGAATTCATGAGAGTTAACGGTGCAGATTTATCCTAGCAGCAGGGACTGGTGTTATTAAGGGAGGTTGTTTTTCTTTCTTTTCTTTGAAGATACAGCAACTTTTTTAATATTTATTTTTAAGATTTTGTACCACTTAAGATGGTAAGATTCACAAATAGAGCTAAAAAATGAGCTAGAATCATGTGAGCACCTGTGTCTAAGGCTCATTATCTCCTTTCTGTGGATTCAGTGAACCAAACTGCTCCCCTACACTTCTGCCCACAGGAAGAGACCTCCTATTAAGTCTAAGAAGTCTCCTGTGGGGAGTTGGCGTTCTTTCTTCAACCTGGGAAAATCTTCCTCCATGTCCAAACGCAAGCTGACCCGAAACCCCAGCGAGCCCAACGAGCTGAAGGCCATGGCTCTGGCTGGTGAGTCATCCCTCCACGACTGGACTGAGAAGTCTCAAACTCTGATTTAACATTGACAAAGGTTATTGGACTGAAAGATGCTGAATAGTGAGGATCTTATAACTGTTGTGTTTCAGGAGGAAGAGGAGACACAGCAACGCTGAGATCAGCAAAAAGTGAAGAGTCACTGAGCTCACTGCACAATGTTGAAGGTTTGTGTCTCTTGGTGTGTTTCAGCTTGTGGAGATTTCAACCAATCAGTGCTTCCCGTTATTTTATTTCTGAAACTTTCTCGATCTAACTCTGTTTCTTCTTCAGGAGAATCCAAGGTGTACCGTCCTCGGCGGCCACGCTCCAGCAGTGATGCTCTGTCGGCCTCCTTTAATGGCGACCTGCTGGACAGTCGGCAGCACTGCAACTCTTACGACAACCTTGACGCCACAGAGGACAGTGATGGAGACGATGGCCCCATCTGTGTGCCTGCCCTCATCTCACCTCCTCGCTCAGCAGGTGAAGATGTAGACCTCAGCCCGCCTGACATAGGCATGGCCTCCCTGGACTTTGACCCCATGTCCTTCCAGTGCAGCCTCCCCGACACCTCGTACGCCTTCCCTCTGGACGACTCCCCAGCCGGGGCTGAGGGCTCCACGCTGAAGAGAAGTCCAGGCAGTAAGACCAACGGCTCTGACCTCATCTCTGCTACTTTTCTGGGTGCTTTGTCCTCGCCCTTACTGTCCACGGACTTCAGCCACGGAGAGAAGACAGAGAACAAGAAACTGACCACTTCTTACTCTTACACTGATAAACCCACACAGGCTGTGTCACCCATCAAATGTACAAAGACCACGAGTCTGACACCTTTTGTCACTTCAGAGCTCTTCTCTGCGGAGAAGCCTGACAAGAACACAACTGCACAGACTCTCTCTCCTCAGCCGTTATCTCCTCCTTCAGCAGCCAAAGACTCTCCTCCGCTGATGGGCAGTGTGCTGCTGAGGGCAGCTGAGCCTTCGCTCAGTGAAGCCTTCCAAATGGAGCTGCACTCCAAGCTGGCCGCCTTTGACAGTGCTGACAGTCAAGAGCTGAGAGGAGACGACGGCGTACAGCAGGAGCCGGCTGCCAGCAGCCAGGGACAACAAGGTACAGAGCAGAGAGCGGCGTGTTAGGGCTTGTTTTTGGCATGTTTCTGCTGGTTTGCACGTACTGATGAGAAATTAAGGAATGAAGCGTATCTCTAAGGAAATGAAAATGTTGTTTCTACGAGCACAAAAAATTAGCCATAGGAAAGATGAAGAACAAATGTACGACATAAAAAAATCTTTAAAAAATCGTATTAAATAGCATTTAGAGACTTTAATTTCCATAAGAAAAAGTAAACTGAAACTAAAATTCAGGAAGGGCTTTTCTCTTGTAAGAATTGTTTCAAGAGGTGACTTTAAAAGGATCCCTGATTTAGCGAACCTGGTCCTCTCTAGGAAGTCCAAAAACTAAGGTCTTTTTATTGATATTAAGGATTCGATTGCAGCCATTACAGCTGATAAACGTATGGACAGCAGATTAAAGGTTTCTGCTGGAGCACTTGGGAAAACTGCAATAAAATAGATCAGGGGTTTTCAAAGTGTAAGACAGTGAAGTCATTGAGGCTGGCCTTATTTTCATAAAACTAATACTACTTCTAATAAATGAATAACCCACTCTGGTTTTAATCACAAAACATACAAGTGTTTATTTTAAACATTCTGTCCTAATGCAGTCTCACAAATTTTAGTTGAAATGGGTAAGAATTAGATGAATTTAGGTCAATGCCTTTTTGTTCATTTAGTATAATGACTACATGAACTTCTAACATCAAAATAAAATAAGATGACAGCTCCTAAACCAAGAGAGAAAGCATGGCCACTATGGCAGCAAAAAATAAAAGATCAATCAAAATGCAGTAATTAAAACATCATTCAGTTACAGATCAATCATACACAGAGCTGCTTTTGGCATCTACAAAAAATTTTTTTAAGGAGACCGTTTTAAACAGCCTTTCAAACGCAAATAGTTCACAAATTCAGAGTAAACAAGGCACACATTGTGGCTTTGGAGAATCCGGTCTAAGAAAAACCGAACTTTGAGTATCTGTTGTTTTCACTGTGCAAATACATGTGGTCTAGTTGGGTCTGAGACCCCAAAATTGAAGCTCAACGGCAACATTTCCAGAGGTCTCCTAAGAAGTACATTTTGCCATTCATCATTCAGCTGAGTTCATGTGTTCACATGTTTGTGTGTTTGTGGGCACATGGCCCTGGGGATCCATAAGTGTCCTGTTTGGTTGCAGAGCAGAGCAGTTGTTGCGTTGTCTGTAGCTGTGTGCAAGGTCGCGTGTTCACAGCTGTCCTCCGCTCTCTACATAGGGCATGGCAAAGTTCTGCCCCGATGCACACACAGGCACACAAACACGTGCATGCACACACACAGAGACGAGCACTCCGTATGGCGGTCAGGGGAAATAATCATGAAACTACAGCCATACTTGTTGTTGTTGTTAAGAGTTTTTTGTGTTTATCTTTTGGGGCTTTGATTTTTGTTCCTCTTTTCTTGTGGCTCCCCTGAAACTCTTTGGCGCCCCCTAGGGGAGACGTGCCAGACACTTTGAAAACCACTGAAATAGATGATAGTTCAGTATCTTAAAACTTTTGGATTCCCCTCGAACTCCATCACTCTTTCCTGATCTTAAAGCACCCTAACACCGTCCTGCCTGCTGTTGTTTCTTCTCCTGCCGCTCTCTAACTCAGTCTTAACTTTAGCTCCCCTGTGTTTCTGTGTCCCTGTCAGGAGTCGTAGCTCTGGACTCTCCAAAGGATCTCACCCCTCGTTTCCTCAGCACTGCAGCTCCCTCCACTGCCCCTCCTCCTCCCCCTCCTAAAAACGCTGCCCGCATGTTGGCCCTGGCCCTCGCCGAGTCTGCCCAGCAGGTCTCTGTTCAGTCTCGGTCCTCAGAGCCCCCCACACCGGTGTCTCCTCTGCAGCTGCAGGAGGAGTGTGACCTCCAGGATGTGACACGTCCACTGCTCCGACATTTCCACACTTGTTCAGAGGATGGAGCAGAGAAGGGGAGCTTTCTGCCTCCAAACAGCACTGCTCCACCCATCACCACAGCCTCAGCGTATCCCTCCACTTCCAGTCCTACCAACAAGCCGCAGCCTCTCGACTTCACCAGCACAGCAACCAAACCATCAGACGGTGCCAAATCCTCCACGACTCCCCCCAGACCACCTCCAGAAACACACTCCAGCCCGCCTGACACCCCTCTGTACAAGTGTGCTCCTCTACCCAGCTCAACCAGCCTGACCTCTCCAACCAGAAAGAGTCCAGAGAGGCAGCAGTCTGTCCCAGCACAGGCCCCAGTCCACACCAGCTCCTCCAGCAACACTCCAGCCACCACCCCCAGCAGCAGCTGTAAAGACTCTGAAGTGTCACAGCCTCCTCCTGAGGTACGAGTCATCACCCCGTCTGTCAAAACGTTCAGAGGAGAATCACAGGAGAGAGTCAGGAAGTTGCTATTTTTAGTTCTGCACGTTGAAAAACACTTTACTTGGATATGATGAGACAAAAGATAAAATCAGCCAGTTTAGCCAGAGATTGTTTAGTGGAAATTTGGAATCATCTGAGTTTTTTGATGTTTTGTTGTGTCTTTGACACAATGTTAAACCACTACCAGTAAGAAAAAGAGCAATGTAGAAAAAGTATGAGCAGACACCGATGTTATCAGTGTGACAAAGGGACACTGATAACATCTTCACATATTTGTGTTCAAGTTTTGATTAGATAATCTGTCTGTGCTGAACAATTGATGAATTCTGGTCTTTTAATAAAAGTCTGTTTTGTTGTGATGTGTTTCAGGTAAAACCAGTTGAGACTGTACCTCCTCCAGTCCTCCCTAAACCATCTGAGCAGCCTCCTCCGATGATCAAAAAGCCTAAAAGAAAGTCGGTCTCTCTGCCCCAGCATCAAACACAAACTCAGCAGCAGAGCCAGGCTCAGATTCAGCCTCATCTTCAGACACAGCCCCATCCTCAGCCCCATCCTCAGCCTCATACTCAGCCCCATCCTCAGCCCCATCCTCAGCCCCATCCTCAGCCTCATCAACAGCCCCATCCACCATCACAGTCTCACACACAGCCTCACACTCAGCCTCAGACACCAGTCACACCCCAGACCCACCCTCAGCCCCCCTCCAAGGCCAGCGCCAGAGTGGCCCCCACCTCTGCCGAGCCTGTGGAGAAGCCCTGGGAAGCCATAAAGCCGGTTCAGCCTTGCACTGAGCCTGTAAAGTACCATGAGGTGTACGGACCTCCTGCTCCTCCTGTCCGCACCATCGAAAGCAAACTGGCCACAGCAGCACTCAGCCAAAGCGAAGCCTCCTATCATGTCCTCGCTGAGGGTCCTGCTCCTGCCCACCTGGAGGAAGCTCTGCCTCATCATCCTCTGTCTCCTCGTAAATCTTCTACTCACCAGCCGGCCTACCTGTACCACGCTAAAGCAGAGCCAGTCATGATCGAGCCTCCTGGAGCTGCTTACTACCACCAGAGGCCTGTTCCCGTGGGCCCTCAGTCCATGCCTCACCACTACCGGCCTGACAGCGTCCCTCCACACCTCTCCTTTGTTTCCAAATCGGAGCCTCAGATCCCTTACAGTGCCCGGGTGGACAACAGATACAGCACTCTGGGCCCTCGGTCCTACCATCACTCCATAAAGTCCAGAGGGAACCCCCGCAGTGTGTATGTGTCCTCAGGGCCTGGACATCCAGGTTACAGCCACGACAGAAACCAAGGCTACCCCACCATCCGCAGAGTGCACTCGCTCCACGTCCCCTCCACCATACGCTCTGTGCCCATTCAGCGCACTGAAGTCCCTCCAGACGACGACATGTTCTTCTACCATCGACCCGTCTACCCCTGCAAAGCCTACCAGCAGCCCCCTCCTCAGCAGTCCTCGGGGGCCGATTACCACGTCACCCAGCTGCAGCCTTACTTTGAGAACGGGCGGGTTCAGTACCGCTACAGTCCTTACTCCGGTTCAGCCCCTTTAGAGGCGCCTTACTATGACATTGACCCTTACGGCACCATTAGAGTCCGCCACATCCACGCCTACGGCCGTGATCCTGGAGCTGCTTCAGGACGCCCGGGTGGGAAGGCGTCTGGGTACCACTACCTGGCTCGCCATGTTCTGCCTCCTGGGAAGGAGCACAGCTTTGTGAGCAGAGACATGCCGCCTGGACACAGCAGTAAGGAGGCACCAGCTTACCTGTCCTGGGACCCAGAGGAGTCCGAGAGGCTCCGTATGCACTCCATCCGGAGGGAGAGTCGGGCCCGTCAGAAGATTAAAGGCCCCGTTCTTTCTCAGTACGACAACGTGGGCCTGTTCGCACCAGCAGATATATCAGGCTATGAGACACTGCACCTGCGCAGTAAATCTGACCCAGGAAAAGCTGTACTGGCTGCAGCTGAGAGCAAAGATGGTCGCTACCTCCCCAGACACATCACGGCAGACCCTGACGTCCTTCTGTACATGGAGACTGACAAACACGTCCAGGGAGACAAGTCAGACGGACTCACCAAGCAAAGCACTTCCAAGAAAAGTCAACTGTCTCACTCCCTCCCTGCTACTCTGAGCCACGGCTTGTCCACGCAGCAGGAGAGCAGCCGACACGAGGCCAAGCCTGCAGACGACAAGCAGGGCACAGATGGTAACAGATCCAAACACTGGCAGCAAGAGTATCCCAACAAGAGGAGCTTCACACCGCGATACGAGTGCCCTGACTCTGACCACAAAGGGAAGGGTGGGTACCACAGCACAGACGAGCAGCCCCCAGCCCCCAGGGAACAGCCGGCCCGCTCCAAGCCTGAGAGGTCCCACAGCGTGAGAGAGTCGCAGCATTACAGCAAACCTGAGCCCGACAGAGACTACCCGTATCAGAAACACAGCACCAAAGCGGCTCAGTCACACTACGACAACCTGGACGATTACCACCCAGTACCTCAGCCTCAGCCTCAGGCCCAGGTCCAGGTCCACAAACGAGGTGGCTCCGGCTCATACCCCACCCCTGGGTTCTCAGTGAGCCACAACAACCGAGCGTACTCTACCGCGCTGGGACAGGGAGCCTACATCCAGACTGACCTGGCCCTGCCCCGGCCAGAGACAGAGATACGTACTGAATGAAGCATTTAAAGTGTGAAATGATGTTTAGCTGTGTACAAAATGACTCCAATGAGCTTCGGTCGAGCAGCCTCTGCAGGACAGCGGACTGTCGCAGCACCAATATTTTTGTTCCTCTGTATTTTTAATGAATTGTAAAGAAAATTGTTTGACTTTTTACAGAAAGTCCTGAATGTACCTGAAGTTATTGTCCAGGAGGTCATATTGTTGTGATTAAATGAGACAGTAGCCGGTCATAAATGTATATAATAGAGGACATACGGTACATTTAACAGGAAATGTAAGATATATATACTAAATATATATATATATATATGAACAGAATCAATAGAAAAAAGGGATTTTTAGTTGTTTTGTTTTTTAGGTGTGGCGCTGGATAAAATTTGGGATTACTGTTTGCATTTTAGAAATGCATGCTCTCTCTATCTCTTACAGAACAGTTCTGTGTACTCACCATCCGTTCCGTTCTTTCTGGATGTTACAGCACAAGTTAGAGCTTATAGAAAGAGGATACATGAAGGCTGTTGGTCCTCTCATGTGCACAAGAAGCAGTGTCTGTTAGTCTGCAGGGATGTGACTGGGTGTGAGGAGCTGAGATGATGAGTGAGGACTTCTTTGATTCATTTAGTGTTGTTTTTTTCATGATCTTATTTTCTGTGACTGTGCCATTTTTATGTAACTTTGCTATAAAACACATTTCAGTGACTTCTGATGGGATGTTTGGGTACTTGTTGGGGACCAAATGACTCGGCGCAGTTGTTGCACATAAGGGGATGAAGAGGGGAAGTTCTGGACGAATGCCTGTTGCTCTTTTTTTTTTAAGACTGTTTTTATTTAATTCTTTCATCACATTAATGGTACATTCATGAACTGGACTGAGTGAATAAAGCTGAAAACATTTCCTCTCTAACCACCTGGTGAAGAAGCTGCTTTGGTGAAGAGCCTTAAATTGTTTTCCCACAGATCATATTTTGTTTACGTCATCGTCATGATGCACAAACATTGTGATGTCTACGTTTAAGATGGCTTTGATTCTTGACAGTTCAGGTTTGAGGAGACGTAACGGGGTCATTCGTTTTTTTTATTCCCCCTTGTTTTGAAACAATAATAGATGGGATGTGTTTTTTTTAAATATCTGAGTCAATTTATTTCAGGTTGAAAGTGATGTAAAATACATCCATCTGATTTAATACGACCGTTTGGCTCAGCGTAATGTATGGATCACACTATGTTCAAATCTGTCTGAATCCAGGTTGTACTCTGTAACTGTTGACTTCTATACCGCTTGCAGGTTTCGCTCCTCTTGCCTTATCCAGAGCCTCTCCCTTTTCCGACGGGGCGATGATTTAAGGCACCGTGTACTTGAATGTGAAAACACTCTTGTCTCAATCTAGAGGTATCTAAAGTTAGATATGAAATAAATAAAAGTGTTCAGGAATAGATAAAAGTCATGTCTTAAATGTGTGCATGATGTTACTGATACACAGTTTCATTTACTCAGTCTGAAAAGGTTTAGGAAACAGGACCCATGTCCATTCAAGGTTGTAGATGTGATAGTTTGATAAATATGTATTGATAGAATCGAGATATTGTAGTTCACCAAAGTTAGCATTTGACCTTATTTTTTGGAAAAACTCCTACATAAAATACCAATTGTTCAGTGTTTTTCTCCAATTCTGCAACTTGCAGCACTGCAGCAACCTCACCATCAACTAGAGCTTTAGCTTTTTTCTTGTTCTTTCACTCTTCAGCTCTTACCTCTTCATGACAAAATCATCTCTGATCAGATTAGTCCTGTCTTTACACTGAATTGTAGAATAGTGTCTGTGTTCAGGTTGGAGTCCCCATCTCCAAGCCAAGTCATCATTCGGAGCGCACCCTGGGGTGTCTGTTCAGAGCTCTGCAGGGCAAGTTTGACTCCAAGAAGTAGCTTATAAAGCAAAAAGAGTTTTTATTTCTTTCTATAGATTTTTCTTTTTGCACAAACACTTTTCATCCAAAGTGGTCACGTATATCGACACATGAAAATTCCCCTCAGGGTTAGGCTCAGGCCTTAAGATGCACGGAATCCACAACTTGTCAGTTTTACCACCATCTGCCAATAAGAAGCAATGATTAAATACATCTTTAAGGTGAGATAACAGTCACTGGGTCCAGGAATTAGTGGCTGAGATTAAGTTGTATTTCTTGCTTTTTTTCCCTTTACTGTCAGCATGGCGTAGTTTTTGGTGGCGGTGGTGTAGTCAGCAGCACAGGACTCTAAACTGGTTCAATAAAAATTCAAAATTCAACAAAAACTAACCAGTTTATGGTGGTTTATACATCTTAGCCCATACTGTGATGCATTTCCTTAAGCTGCGCTGTGTCACTGAATCTACATCAAACAAACCTCCAGTTTGACAGGAAAACACCACAAACCACAATGAGATGGGTACCTTAAAACAGATACATTTGAGAAAAAAAAAGGATTCAAATTCTCCAATCATGAAAATCCTGGAAAGTTGTTGAAGAGTTAACTAGGAAGCTGTGTCTAGATGAGTTGTTAACTGTTTGGTCTGTGGTCCTCTTTCCAGTCTAGGCAGCCTTGAAATGGTTTATAAGCAGACTACAAACTTTTAGGTAAGGTCATAAGGTGTCAAAACTTTGGCTTGAAAATATTCAAAGTAATAAGTAAAAAAAAAAACATCTTTCTACGGAAGGAAAAGAAAATGTTATCTGTCAGTGTTTGGATTAACTGGGGTTTATAACTTAATCTGCCACCTGCTGGTCTAGAGGAGGAAGTGCATCGTCATGTATGAGTTTGTAGCTGTGAATTATTACTGTTATTCTTTTTTATTTTTATGCAGTCTTTCTTCAAAGTGTCCTGCCTGAAAGAAAAATTATTTTGCTCCTGCTTTAACGCAAAAGAATGCTGGACTCATTTGTTTGGCAGATCAGGTCCACAAAGTGTGTGGTGTTGAATAAAACTGAAGGTAAAAAGACTGAAGATTAAAAGACATTTTGGTTACAAGAAATTTCTAGAAGCCACCTTCAAACCCCTGTAGCCCTTGATGGATGCTTTTGTTGAATAACAGTAAAAAGGTGTGAAAGCTGGAGGGAATAATACACTGGACTCAAGTGATCTCTGTGAACTATTTCAGCCTGGATTTTATCCTTAACTGCAAAGAACAAGACATTAAGATCCCAAATGAGCCTCCACTGGGCTCTGATTCCAGCTCATTCAGCAGCACTGTCACACACACCTTCTTGGGTTCAGAGGTCAGAGGTCAGCATAGCCACTTTGACTGATTTGTATTAATGCAGCTCCAAACACAACAGTGTGATGCACTGTGTGTTCTGGTTCTGACTCATTTCTGTAAAATCAGAGTGAACTTTTTGAGCATTTCCCCTTCCGTTCAGTTACACAGGTCAGCCTTCTCTCCTCAAGTACATTAGTGAACCTTGATTGACCATGACGCTATTATTGGTCCACTGCTTTTCCTTTGATGGACATCTTGAGAAGGTACTGACAACTGCAGATCACAGGAGCTGACTAGCTGTCTCATCTGCCCATCACAATCTGTTTTACAGGAGCAAAAATACTGACATACTGATATCAAATTATTTGTGCAAATTATTTTGCTTTTAGTTAGATTAAGTTGGTGCGGTTACAGGTTCAGATGTCTTAAAAACATTAAATGCATACACTATGTTTTATAAAGCCAGTGTGGTTAAGTTCCTTTTTGGTATGCACTGGTTGTTGAAAGTCTGACCAAATGTTTTTCAGAAACCAGAGTTTAGTGACTTGTTTTATATATATATATATATATTTTTTTTTTTTTACCTTAGTAAACGTTTATTATCTAAATCTCCAATTTTATGTTGTCACTGACATTTTTAACTATTCTCAGTAAAACTGACATTTATGGTGAGTATAAACTAAAAAGAGTTATAGATTTGAGCTCCAATCTATTTGTAAAATGTACATTGTGCCATGAATAAATAATAATCTAGTATCAGTCAAAACAATCCTAAAAAGTTGGGGCATTTAACACTTAGCGAATACATTTCAAATGGCTGCAATAATAGAGTTATTATGAGCATGCTTTCAGTATATATTCAGTCCCCTTTTTTTTCAAAAAACAAACTATTTTTTTGAAGATCTTTGGTATGTATTAACCTTTGTTGAAAAATATACAGACCAACCTTTCAATGTGTATGCAAACATGCAGAGTTCATATAGAACTAGATGTCATTAAAATAAACGCACACAAAGAAATGAAGTAAAATGAAATATAATAATCCTTGACCTACACCAAGTACAAAAGATAATCAGTATCATTCTCTGGAAATAAGGCAAGGTAGAGTTGTGCAGACAATATGGATTTTTATGGTACAGTAATACAATTTTAAATGAGATATGTACTGAAATATATACATATATGTATGTTTATATATATATATATATATATATATATATATATATATATATATATATATATATATATATATATATATATATATATATATATATATATATATATATATACACACACACACACACACACACACAAATAAAAATAAACATACATGGTACCACTCAAAACACATTAACATTAGAAAAAACCTGCAAAACATTCATAAAAGTAAGACACAAATAATAATAAAAGCCATTTCATGGGCAAGATTTTGAAAGTGTGTTAGAAAAATCAAGACTAAAGTGTTTGTCATAGGAAGAGTAAGGAAATGTGTTTCCCTCTACAATAAAATACATCCTCTGCTACTCACAAGAGATGATGTGCAACAAAAGATAAAGATGTATAAATCAAGGTAGAAAAACTCATTGTTCACAAAAAGAATTGTGCCATTTGCAGTGGTTTATGAGACCAAACAGATTTTTTAGCCGCGCTACCACCTTGCAGACACTTCAAGACACTAAGTATAAAAGAAGAAAGGGCCAATTGCATGTATAATTTACATTACAGGGGTACAAAGAAAAAATATAGACCATAGGCTATATGATACTCAACAGTACTGGCATCAAATATTTGCTTTTTTGTTTGTTTGTTAATCAGTTTTATTTACATAGCACTTTTTATTCAAAAATGTAGTTTGAAGTGCTCGAAATTTACAGTAAAGAAAACATTGAATAATGCCGAAACATATTTAGGTTAACTGATTTTAGACTCTTTACACAATCATGGAATAAATTCATTAAAAGGATTACAGTTGTAAAAACAGTACTGACGTAGCAAAAGCTGTTTCTACGGATTTATTTTATAACGTATCGTTTCCTCTTTCCTCATTCATTGGTAAAGCTACACAAAGTAAGCGTGGGGAAAAAAATCGGACATCGTTTTTTAAAAACTACATTTTTATTATTATTTCGCTATAATCGTTTTTGAAACTAAAGTGGTCTGGGACAAAAAGTTTCAGATGAGGAAACAAAGTTGGGATGTTTACAAATGTTGGCAGTTACATTACGGGAGACAGATGATTGACACGGCCGCCATTTTGCTCCAGCCCTCTGCTTCCATTGTGTGAGAGATAGTAAATAACTGACAACCACAACACACCAGGATCCGTGCGAAGAAAAGCGTTAAATTCACCGTCGGTAAGTTAAAATTTCCTCACAATTTTCAACAAGACCAATATAATAATCTCTTAAGTGTATAAAATAGGACGGATTAAGTTGTTTTATTGTTGAAATATCGTGTTATTTCGACGCTGTTGAAAGGAGAAAAAGCAGCTGCCGCGATGCCCAGGCAGAGAGAAAAACGGCTCAGTACTTCAACTGCCGAAATATCTGCTCCACTTTCATGAGCGATTTCCCCCTCCTTGTTCACCCCTTTAAACAACACAGATTTTAATGACTAGACGCTCATTTGGTAGCTACACTTGTCTCCTTGGATTTGTTGATAATCGAGTGCGACCTCGTTGTTCGTTATTGAGGATAAATATCAAAGTTTACGTCCCGCTCGGTGTCTGTATATTGGTAGGTTCATTTAGGTCTGCGGCCATAATCTTGCGGTAGGGGGCGGGGCCTGTGACTGCTCGTCCCGCCCTTAACCCTGCAGAATCGGACGCGATTGGTTGCATAACCCGAGAAAGACGTTACTGATTGGTCGATTTCAGGACCAAGCCCTGTTCATCTTTGTGATTGGTGGGATCTGGTACATACAGTGCGCTGATTGGCTCGGTGGTGTATGTCTGTGCAGCAGCCAAACCGGAGGAAAAGTTATCCCAGGCGGCCAAATATGACTGAAGATCAAAGGCATTGCACTTTACGAGGGAAAAAGTGTCCTTCTGTGCTCCCGCACATATCAAAAAGTTACATAAAACATTAACTCAAAAAGCAGATATTTTGGTAGATGTGATAGCAGATATTGAAGATAGACAAATAGATAAAACTAAAAGCGAATTTGACTATTGAATCACATATTTACGGGTTAGGTAAGGAGGAGACTGTATTTTTAACACATTTTGTCATACCTAACGTAAAAAAAACATTCACACCAGTGTCAGGGCTCCCTATATCATACAATTCAATTTAATATCCACTTAATAATTCACTTAACATTGTATTTAAAAGTGCTCTAAAACATTGATACAACACATTTTTTGTTAGGGCATAATATTGTTGCATTGTCAAACTATGAGTGTCAATGGGAACTAGGCTTTTTAATGTGTTTCTTCAAATCCAGCAAAGTTACTGATAATAGTGTCATTAACTTTTGTATGAACTCCTGTCAGTAACCCTGGCATACTGTGGTTTTTTCTTCAGGTGACACTTTGTCGTAATGGCTCGTACCAAGCAGACTGCTCGTAAGTCCACTGGAGGTAAGGCTCCTCGTAAGCAGCTGGCCACCAAGGCCGCTCGTAAGAGTGCCCCCTCTACTGGTGGAGTGAAGAAGCCCCATCGTTACAGGTAAACAACCTTAACTGTGACAAGCTCTAAGGTACTGAGTGTCATATTGATTTGTTTAGCTTCTTATTAAAAAGGTCATCACATTTAATACACGCCATGTTGGTCTGTCAGTAAAATCTATTCACAGCGATGCAGTGGGATAGCGGTAAGTAACGGTGTATTGACTAGATTAGTTATACAATCAAGGTTTTTAAGTGTACAATAAGAAACTTACAGAGATTTTCCACCGCTTTGTTTCCTCTTTCCAAAAAGTGTACCACAGATGCTGAAAGTCCTCAGCTAACAGGGTCACAACTTACCGAAACACCAAGATATGTTTTGTTTTGTGTTGGCAGCTAACAGTATTACACAAAACAAACTAACAAGACTCTGTTACACCCTGTGACATCATGTGACATAAAGTGGCTGATAAAAGTAGTGAGGGTTGACATTTATAAAGACATGGAAAAGATCCCAGAGTCATCAAACATTAACTTGATTTATGGTCTAGTCACAGACCAAGGTTTCACTTTGAGGCTCCATTAGATTGACCTGTGCCGAGTGGATCAGCGTGGAGTTTCCCTGAGCTCCACTCAGCAGCAGGGCTGTTGTTTGAGTGTTTCCTGTGCAGTGTTACCATAGTAAACAAAAATTATAATGACAAGTGTTTGTCAACAAACTTGTGTTGATGACAAGGTGAAAACGCTAGTTGTGGACTGCCACATCAAAGCCTTTATTATTTCTCCCACTTTGCACTGATGTATCACACAGTGTTTACTCACTTGACTTTTACACCTGGTGTGTTTTGGTGACAAAGCCACTGACAGCACTGGATAATTCGAGGTCAATTTTTGAATATTTTACTGAGTTTTTATCTAGTACCGTGAAAAGCCGCCTGTCCACAGCTCAGGTTATCTCAGTCTGGAGACACATGAGACACACTCAGGAAGACGTTCTCTGAGTTATGAAGTTTTAAATCATCAAACATGAAGATAAAGTATAGTGTGCCACAAGCTGTCTCACTGTTTAGCCCGTGTGTTATTGTCAGTGCATGAACCATGGTTAAAGTTAATTACTGTCCTATATTGTCTTTTGCATGGTGCTTTTATTTGAAGCTGGGGCCACAGGGCTCACAGGCAGAGTTGTTTCAATTCCTACTTGATTTTGGGAAATTCTTCTATGTTACCTCTTTTATCTGTGTGATACACGTTCCTTCCTTCAGCAGATCAGCAGGGACAGCAGAATAGCATTAGGTTTGATGGAGAATAGAGTCTATGGGAAATTATTTAACTCAGATATTACACAAGAATAAAAAAAAAATTCACACAAAAAACATTTTGACATACATGTGATGACTTTTTTGTCGACTTCAAACTAGAGAAGGGAAAGAAGATTAAAATTTTTGCAAACTAAGGTCACACTGGCAAACCGTGCTGTGCTTGAGCAAGATTCACTTCTCTGCTTTGGCACGCTTCGGCAAGGTGGGCTTCGGCACGGTTTACTTCATGCACAAGCATGCAGACGGCGCGTGTGATCCATGACGCATGATCACCGCAAGCACACCTCTCGACAATCATTTTAAAGGAAGCGGGATGTTAGAGGGCTGTGTTGGGCAAAAATGACTTACCATAAGTCCAAAAGTCTCGAAAGTTGTACTAGTGCTCTCTGTGTCTCATTGTGCTGATGAGATCGCGCTTCATGTAAACAGACTTTACAGAAAAGTGGAGAATCTGGAGAAATCTCTTCTTAAATCTCAGTTGACACCTGGCTCTGTAGTGGAAGTCACTGCATGGGAACCATGGGTGCCTCATCCTCTACTCTCATAAAGAAACAACATTTTGAGCTTCACCTTGAATGTCTTTCTTTCAGGCCTGGTACTGTGGCTCTGAGAGAGATCCGTCGATACCAGAAGTCCACTGAGCTCCTGATCCGTAAGCTGCCCTTCCAGCGCCTGGTGAGGGAGATCGCTCAGGACTTCAAAACTGACCTGCGTTTTCAGAGCGCTGCCATCGGGGCTCTGCAGGTTGGTTTCTGAACAGATACTACCAACAATAAAAAGAATCTAACACTGAAATCTTCTCCTGCTAACACCGGTTTTCTCCTCCTCCTCCTGCAGGAGGCCAGTGAGGCGTACTTGGTTGGTCTGTTTGAGGACACCAACCTGTGTGCCATCCATGCCAAGCGTGTCACCATCATGCCCAAAGACATCCAGCTGGCCCGCCGCATCCGTGGAGAGCGCGCTTAGACTGCCTCCACAATGTCTCACCTCTTTCTTTACCTCTCCCTGTCCTCACTCCTTCACTCTTCCTCACCCACCCACCTCCACTTGTCCCTCACATCCTCCCTCCTCAGCCTGCCCAGCTTCTCAGTAGACTTTAGAGTAACCCTGATTATGAAGAGATAGAAATATGTTGAAGTCTGGTCTCCATAGGTTTTTCGTCTTCACCAAATGTTTTTAGGGTACCTTTTTCGTGCATGTAAAACGTTTGGCGGATCAGAAGCAGACGTACACACAAACTCAAACTATCGTCTCTGGGTTTGAACGTTGCCCACAGGAGCTCACCTGGATTCTTCCAGGGGGAGCAGCCAGCAGGTGTGGTCTGTGTGGCAAACAGAGCTGAAGCAGAGGGATGAGTACGAGGGACTAGTCTGCTTAAGGGGAGCTGCAACTTCCACAGCAGGGTGCTATTTAAACTAGTCCTGAGGCCTCAGCCCCCATCTTAACACCCTCCTCTTCCTCCCCTCCTGCCTGGTCCCTCCCTCTGCACCCTCTTCCTCCCCCTGCACCTCTTCAAACCCCTCCCTCACCTCTGTCGTGTGCTCTGGGAGAGGATGACGTTGTCTTTTGTGTGCACGTGAGCTCTGATCTGTCAAACCACTTGTACTCAACAAACAAGGATCTTTCGGTTGCTTAAGATTATTGATTATCGTTGTGGATATGGTGTCTATTTTTTTTACGCATATAAATCATAAATGCTTCTCTTTACCACTCTCCAAACCATGAAGTTCAAAGAAAATCAACCAGTTTTATTTTACAGTGATCTGATTTGCAAAAGAAAATCTGGAAGGGCTTCTCTGTTCTCAAAGGCAACTTCAATTCTAAAGGCAGCCACAGGGGGGCGATGTTCACCACCTGCTCCTCTACTCAACTGTTCACTGTAGATCAGTCGTCACACATTACGCTTCTGTCTCTCTATCTCTTTATTTCCGATGATAGACTTGTCACTACAGTATGAGTTGATATTCTAGTGGAAGTTTCACTCTGCATGTTTTAGGCTCTGTGTGTCTCTTGCACTCTGTGTAGATCTGAACATATAATCTGTCCCTTTCTCAAAATTTGTGATACACAATATAACCTCATATTTGTTTTCTTTTATATTTTTCTTATTCCTTGAAATTTTCAGACGTATAAATAAGCTGATCTTTGTATTTTCCAAATTTCTCATATTATGGTGGTAATAAATAGGTGTCAAAAACATTGTGTGTGTGGGATTTATTGTTTTTCTCAAAAAGTCAAAATTAAAACAGATATTCAAAAGTTCAGAAACGTTTTTATTTATTTTTGGATGTTCAAGATCTGGGAATATCTTGATTTCTAAGAAGGAGGCATTCAGTAGCTTCATTGATGCCTGAATTGCTTTATGTTTTGCAACTAAGGTTGATACCATTTGTACAGTAAACTTGTCAAGACGACGTCTACACAGATCTGTGGGAACACTTGAGGAAATCAAGGTTAAAGGTTAGAGCCAGATTTTGTAACAACAACCCAAAATGTAATAATAATAATAATAAAACCATTAAAGGTAATAACTGACCCAAAGTTAAGTTGTTAAATTTGGGGGAAATTATTATATTTTGGGCTAAGCATCTTGTTACATTTTTGGTCTATTAGTTGATTTTGGATTTCATTACATTTTTTTCATTACATATCAGGCTCTAACATTGTCACAGACTAGCTAGCTCATATCATTTAGCTAGTCTCATTCCTGCTCTGGCTCTTTATAAAAGTGACTATTGAACTGAAAATACTAATACTAATACAGGCCTGTTTTTTACACTCATGGCATTATCCCAGTCATTAGAATTCCAGCCGACCAGACTTAACCATTGTGGATAATTTATGACCCCATTGAGGTAATTGGAGGACAAATTTCCTCCATGCCAAAAACTGAGATACCCCCCCCCAGTGTATCATTGACTCATGAAAAATAGTCAAACTTTAAGACTTTTCATGAAAAATATTACCAAATAATTACCAAAAGTATCTTTTATAGAGTAACAAAAACAAAATTATAGCCAATAATTAATCAAAAAATCATCTTAAGGACAAAAATGTCTCTGATAACTCCTAAGGGTTAAGGTGAAAAAAAAACCTCACAAGACAAAAAATGACAACGACCAGTCATCATTGTGGTAACAGGCCAGGGTGGTGACTCAAATGTTTTGCCTGAAAGATGTTCATGCTTTATACCTAAAGCCTCCAAAAGTAGTATGGGAAGTAGAGCCTTTGGCTATCTGACCTCTCTCCTTTTGGATCTGTCTGACAGTGATGGTTTGAGGAGACAGAAACCCTCTCTGCCTTTAAGAGGAGGCTTTAAACTTTCCATTTTTTTGCTCCGGCTCGTAGTTTAAGCCGGCTCAGGCTTGGACCAGCTCTTATTTATTCTGCTCTGGACTTAAACTGGCACTGAGTTTGTGTTTCACCTCTATTGTTTTATCTCAACATCTACCTGAAAAAAGTCAGTCCTGTTATACTACATAACCTGTTAAAACAGAACTTTGCAAAAGATTCTGATTTGCATAATCACCTGCTCACTATACATTACTCCTGGTTTAACTGGAAGATATAACGATCAACCCAGTCACCCATTTGTTAAATGCATCCCTGGGCTCATGTTACACTATGGTTATCTGGAGAACTAATACATCTGTGGGATGTTTAAATTATATGAACATGTCAAAAAGTAAAGTAAGATGAGTGTTTGAGTTTGATTTTTATTATTATTGTTTTTGATGTTGTTGCCATGATTCTTCTGGGACATGAACATTGCAGTGTTGGGAAGCCTGTTTATGAGGATGCGCCCATGAAAAATTTGAGCGGGCTTCTCTTTCATCTCTTTTTCCTGGTAGCACTAATACACACTGAGAGATCAGCAAAGTGTTTTCAAAGATTTTTTTTTCCATATGAACAATAATAAAGCGCAGAAAGAAAGAAAGAAACTAAGTCCACCAAGGTTAAAAGCCTAAAAAAGCCTCTTATTTCAGCAAAAGTCTGTTGGATTGATTAAATAAGCATAATGGTTTCAAATAGTATAAAATACTGAAGAATAATGAGATGTTTGTACATTTTTCAAATCAGAAATGCAGCAGTGTGTCATTAAAACATCACTTAGGCCTCCTAATCCCAGTATGACGTAAGAATTTCATGGCTGCCATGTGAGTTTAGTTCATAGTGACGTAATAACTCAGCTCTGGACCCTCTCTGTGATCCTCACCTGTTGCTCTGCTGATGTTTTAATGTTGAAGCTGCAACAGATTTTAACTATAAGGGTAAATGTATCATGTGTGGCTCTCCTCAGTTTGTTCTTCAACATTTAAAAAGGATTTTACTCCAGATTGAAAACAATGATGTATTTTTGTTTTTGACCTCTGAGTGTTATTTCCAGTGTATGTTTGACCTCTTCTCAAGTCAAGGATCTCCTCCTTGGACCGTACGTCGTGTTTTTGTTCTGCGTTCACCTTCCTCAAGGTCTGCGTGGTGCCGTCCATCCCCCATCACATCTGCTGCTCCCTGGGATTACAGCACAAATGTCTGTCTGAGGCTCTCAGTGCTGAGGGGGAAGATTACAAGTGCACTGCACCCTCCGAGAGAGGTTAACCAATCAGTGTGTGCAGACGCAGGGATTAACCAATCGCACCAGGAGAGGGAGGGCGGAGGATTAAAGCGGGCACAGAGAGGGATTAGGACGCTGTTGAGTGCAGAAAAATGCTTTGAAATGTCTCCCGTTTACTTCTCTTGTAACTGTGAACATGTTTTTCTACAGAGAAAATATATCTTAAACAAAAAGCTGAAATAGTAAAATTATTTCGTATCAGATTTACACAAAAATCTCGTGTCAAGTTTTTATGTAAATTAAGCTTCACATGAAACTCTGATAATGTGACTCCTATAAATGTTTTCAGACAACAGTACTTCAGAGTTACCAGATAAGATGGACTCAAGATTTTACAGCCCAAAACAAGAATTACAATCCAAGTTGACATAAAAACATCAAACTTTAGCGTTAAAATCAACACATAGTTGGAGTTAAATGTTAGAAAATGTTCAGCTCTGACTCTATATCATTTGTCTCCAGGACTGTAATGAAATATTTTCCCATATTTGATGACATGCTGAAGTTTGCGTGGCAGCAATCAGGTCATGTGGGGATTATCAAGTGGTCAGAGGAGTTGGGGAGATTGATGCGGTGGTGGGGGTTGGAATAAGGGGAACCTCAGCGCTGATGGAGCGATAACATTAATGAAAACAGCTGGAGTAAAAGGTTTTATACACAGCATTGTTGTCAGATGTTCAGGAATACAGTCTATACTCAATCATGCCCATTTTCCCATGATGCTTTCAAAATGTACGCTTCAATGTGTGACGAATTGAACTTCTCTAAGTTTTGTTTTACATCTTTTACTCTGAGAAATACAGTGAGAAGCAAAAGGAAAGAAGCTTTTCATCAGCTGTGTGGCTGCCAGCTGATTGGCTGACGCCTACCACCTGACCTGTCAGGTGAGCTTACATGTAACAGTGGAGAGGAGCAAACAGGCCGCTCACTTATCACCAACACCTCTTTCCAACCAGAGTGAGGAAGGCAGCGAGCCACAGCCTGATTTTCATCAGCACAAACTGTCCTGCCAGCTCAACGGTTTACAGTGGCCTCTTTGCACAGCAGACAGTGGTTTACTGCAGAGGGACCATCCACAGAGCGCTGTGGTCAAAAAGAAAATAACAGTAACTTTAACATGGATAGGTCTCATGTTATTAAAATCTCTGCACACATTAAAGGTGTCTGTTTAGTTTTTCTTCAACACTAAGCTCAGGCAAATGTGTCATTTTCTCATTCAATGCTCTTCTTACTTCATATCTTATCACCATGTTTAGTTTTCATTACTTTAAAAAAAATTCAGAAGAAGTAAGTTTTTCTTTTGACTGAGTGGAATATCTCCTCTCTCTTTCCACCTTTTGCATTTATTACTTATTTCTGCTGTTGTTCAGAGGGTGTGTGAGGACTATTCCCAGGATAAAGACTCTATGTCCCATGAGCACTTGCACCCACTGTCACTCTTACCAAAGTGTGCATTTGTTTTGAAGCAAATGAAGATCAGATCTTCTTTTTTACCATTACATTTCTTTGTTCAAGACAACTTTTTACCACATACAAAGTGACGAGGTAAGGTATTTATCAACAATGACGTAGCGCTGTAGTTTGAAACATGTCACCAATCAAACTTTGTAAACTCAGTTTGTGTCATAGTTTAGTCCTGGGCTATATTCATCGCAGCTCACTGCCCCGTGCTCTGAGACATGGCCGCAACTTGTAAAGTTAGCGAATCCTCATTATACTCTACCAACTACAGCTTCGTAACCTTAGTCTTCATTTTAATGATAGACTCTCAAGTTTGAACAGACCACTGCAGAATAACTGCTGACTGTGGGTTAGTATGAACATTAGCACCAACAGATTTACTGGTGTTTTAGCCTCCAGCTCGTGCTCTATCACTCTCCTGTTTAGCTTTCTTTTGCTCTTCTGTTCATTTTCTTTTTGCCAGTCCAGCTCAGCAGTCCACCATAACTACAAAATAAATCCAAGAAATTGTTTTCAGCAGAGAATAATCTGCAGGACAGATCTCTCTTCTCAAAGCTAAACTTGGTCAGCGTGGTGTTGTCTTTGGGACTTCAATGTGCTCTAAATCAATCCAGTCCTGTCTGACCCGACCCGACTGTAAAGCCAAGAACAGCATTTAGAAGTAAAGTATTTTGTTGCTGGTAATCACATTGTAAAGTGTGGATTACAATCAGCCACATATCTAAACATGAATTTTTCAAGGTCACTTGAAAAGTCCTCACAACTCCTTTAATATCATTTTGGAAATTAATGTTCATTCAACAAGAAGTCCGAGAAAACATCAATAAAGAGGATAATATTTCAGTTTTTGGCCTTGCTGTTTCTTCAGCAACCTAAATGTTTTCATTACATTGGATCTAAATAAGTAACCCATCGTCAGCAGTGTTCTACTGAGGTTAAGTTCAAAAACTACAGATCATTTCCAACTATGATATCAGGGGGACATTTCAGTCATTCATTCATTTTCTTAACCGTTTATCCTGTTCAGGGTCGTGGGTGGCTGGAGCCTATCCCAGCTGTCATTGGGTGAGAGGTGGGGTACACCCTGGACTGGTCGCCAGCCAATCACAGGGCTGACACATAGAGACATACAATTATTCACTCACACACTCTCACCTACGGACAATTTAGAGTGATCAATTAACCTGGTAAGCATGTTTTTGGACTGTGGGAGGAAGCTGGAGTACCCGGAGAGAACCCACGCATGCACAAGGAGAACATGCCAACTCTACTGGCCAAGCTGGGAATTGAACCTGTGACCTTCTTGCTGTGAAGCTGCAGCACTAACCGTTGCACCACTGTGCGGATTAGGGGGACAAAATAAACTATATTCATGTTTTCCCTTACTGTCAGTTGGTACAAAATTCAGATTTCTCGACAGCAAAACTCAGGGATGCAATTATATGGAGATGAACATTTTCACAGAAGTTTTTTGTGTCACAAAAGGATTTTTGTTTTTTCATCTTGAACTCAACCTGTTGTTTAAAGCTGGCTGTGATTTTCTGTTGGTGTAGGTCATGCTTTTGTTTAAAACCACTTCACAGCGTTAGCCACAAGCTAACAACACAGCAAACACTTCTAACAAGGTATGATCAAGTTTCCCTCAGCGGCTTTTTTTCTTTTTCATGGACTTGTATGAGATGTTTCTGTTACACTTCACACACTTCACCGGCCAAGAAAGGTGCCAAGCCTAGCGGCATCCCCTGTGAGTATTACACTCACTATTGATGGGTGCTTCACATAACCCCACCTATAAAAAGACACAAACTATACCTTTAACTGTAAACAAATTACTTTATCTAACCTAAACAGACCCTTTCAAAGTGTTGTCCTTAAAATCTTCAATTTGGTGTCCACTGACCTGTAAACAAGTGTTTGACCTCTGAAGAGTGAAGCTGAAACTTGGATGCATTCGTTTTTCTTTTATTGAATGTTGGGATTATTTCATGATTTGTGTCATGTCAGTTATGGCATTCTTCCCTGCAAAGTATTCAAAAAAAGTTTAAAGTATGTCTTTAGGGTTAATTTACTTTTTTCTTTTTCTCTGTTGCTTCATTTTATCTAAAACCTACTGAACCTGATGCTGTAAAATCACAGTTTCCTAATTCACAGGATGGAGTTAAAATCTTGTCTTCATGAGGAAAATGCAGTTTAAAACACTTTTTTTAGAAGCCTGACCAAGCAACACCTGAGACACATGAAGGTAAGTAGGTGAAAGAGCAAAAGAAATATAAAGGTTTAAAAAGAAGACGGAAGAAAAATCCAGGATAGAGACAGGAAATGAAGAGGGAAGAGGAGGAGGAGGAGGAGGAGGGAGAGGCTGAGGTGGGTGAGACGGGTGAGGAGACAGAGGGGGATAGGGCAATAATCCTAACTAATTCACTTAGGGCATTGCTGAAGGGAGGCTAAGAGGATTGGGACACTCCCAGAATCAGATCAGCTAAAATAACCAAGATGGAGCAGTGAGAGCCATGCAGGCCATATGACGAACATGATGGGTCGGCACCTGAACGCAACACGGCAACTTTACATCTCACACACTTTACACTGACCTACAGCATGTGGATCAGTTATCAACTCACAGTCCACCTTAACACAAAAGATACGTCATTTCAAACCACAGAAAGTCAACGACCACCAGAGCCCAGAGTGTAAAGAATATTCACTTTAATATTTCACACAACTAAAACAGAACATCTGGCTTTTCCATCAAACAGGTTGGGATAATAACGCTAACACTACCACTGAGCTACGTGACATTAATGTTCAAAACAATGCTCATCTAAACAAAACCAAATAACAAATTTAAATATGTGGTAAAGTAATAATAAATAGTTTCAGAGCTCTTTCTCCCTCCACTATGACAAGTTTAAAACAACATGTTTGTGTCTGTGTTACACAGTCTCTCCAAACAAAAAGATGGCTCAGCGTGTTCCCACTTTCTTCCTACAAACTTTTAAAGGCTTTTGTTCTCTTAATGAACTCAGCGTGAAGAAGTCAACAGATCTGGTTTTCACTCAGGCGGTGCTGAAGACAGCCACGGTCCCTTCTTCTTCAGAGTCATTCAGGTTTATCGTTTCTACAGAGGTGGCCTTTGGAAAACAAACAAAACTTTACAAACAAACAAACTGACAGAGTCCTCTGTAGCTGACCAGCTTCCCCCGCTTTCTCCCCCTCCAGACTCAGGTTTTTAGAGGACCTGGAACTTCCAGGAGTTCTGGTCCTTGTGGTCCAGGCAGTCCATTGTGGTGAAGCCGAGTTTCCAGGCCTGCTGGTCCTTGTAGTCGAGGCAGTCCACAGAGGTGAAGCCCAGAGAGGAGGCTGTGCTATAGCCCTGTGAGGACAGCGAGGCGGGGGACTGGCTCAGGGAGCCCCCCATGGAGGGCACAGTGATGGGGCTGAGGGCCCCCACGGTGCCTGACAGCTGCGAGTGCATGGGGGACAGGTAGGCGCTGCAGTCCAGGCCAGTGAAGTAGGAGGTGGTGCTGGCGTAGCCCTGGGTGTAGGCTGACGGCTGGCCGTAGCTCATGGGGTACGGGGAGGGCCGCTGCATGCAGGGGGCCGAGGAGGAGGCCAGAGGGTCGGGGAGCGGTGAGATGGCCGGGCTCCAGATGGACACGGCCGTGTTCCCGGTGCTGGAGCTAGGAGCCAGGCTGGGACCAGACTGAGCTGAAGAGGGGCTGTAGGATCCAGATGGGTTAGGGAGAGGGTCAGGGGCGCTGGCTTCCTGCACTGGAGAGGCCTTCTTTTTGGGTGGGCGGGGCTTTGACTGACCGGTGCTCTGCTGCTGCTGCTGACGACACTTTGCACGGCGGTTCTTAAACCAAACCTGAAGGAAGGGTGATGGGACAGAAACCAGAGTCAGACATGAGCATGTGTAACTTAGTCTCTGAATTATTACAGTTTCACACACAGTCAAAGCTGCAACACTAAAATAATGATGAATTACTCTGTGGTATATCTGTTTTTATTGTCATAATATTTTATGAAATTGTGGTTTGGGACTGTCAGAAAAATCTGGAAATTTTTCTGCTATAATTTTTTTAGAGATGAAATCAAAGGGAGAGGTGGACAAAAAAAGGTGTGTGAAGCTGAGCATGCAGAAGCCAAAGCTGAGCAAAGAAAGAGTCACTACCTTCAAACTTAATAGGATGTCTAGTGTGACTAGTAACCCACAAACACTGAACAGATCGGCCTCCATCTTAGCTCCAGCCTACTTCTCTCACCTGGACACGTGACTCGGGCAGGTTGATCTTCAGGGCCACCTCCTCTCTCATGAAGATGTCTGGGTAGCGGGTCTTGGAGAAGAGCGCCTCCAGGATGTCCAGCTGCGTCCTGGTGAAGGTGGTGCGCTCTCTGCGCTGCTTCCGGGGAGTGGCTGAAAATACAGACACTATTTATGATTAACATCATTATTTTCATCATAAAAAAAACATTATGATCTATATCACCGTTATTATTATCATCATGGTTAACTAATTATGTTTGAGCAGAGATGAGACAAGAGCAACAAGACTGACATATTCAATTGGCTGATTATTTTTTTGGACGTCTTCGCAGAACAATATGATGTTCATAACTGCGTATCTTTATTTAAAAAAACTGTGATAATTATTCCTCTTTGAATAGTAAGAAAAAAAAGCCATGACCCATTTTTATGATTTGCGTCAAGTCTTCTCTGCCTGCTCTAGGTGTCCTGATGCTTTGTTGAAGGTAAAAGTAAAGATGCAGATGTAGTACAGACACCTCAGAGTAAAGGACGTTTGAGATTCTCTGATAGAAATTGTGAGAAGCTTTAAAATTCTGACAAACCGTCAGACTTGGTTTGTTTCCCATCAAACACTTGAAACAGACACAGATTATGTGGCCCTCAGTTATATAAAAAAAAAGTGTGAAATGCTGCTAACTTGTTCAGTGGGTCATTGTAATTTTGGCGGTAAATTCATGTAAATATTAAGTAACGAACTTTTTCACTGAAAGATAATTTTCTTATGACGAAAGTTTAAAATTTTAGATTTCTCTTTGAACCAAATCACTGTTGTAACTGTAACTATCATTTTAAAACATATCTTATCGTTAAAACAATGTTGTACAATTTTTTTCTAACGAGACTTGGTTCATGTGGAACGAAATTGTTAATCCCTTTCGTTTATTTTTGTGCCTCTCAGCGTTACGCACAGCCAGCGCGTCTTTACGCACCATTTTGGCTCGACAGTTGTTTACTCTAAATAACGGGAACAGAATGACCCCAAAGGATAAAAACATGTTTCTAAAAGTTTTTTTTTAAAGCCTTGAGTTTGTACTTACATGGATAAGCGACGGTCGTGTGCAGCACATCCATCCCTGGGCCGGGCAAATTTAACCCGTTCATGGTGTAATGGGGTTGCTTTATGTAGGACATCATCCTTGCAGCTGCCTTTTAAGTCCTGTCGCTGACTTGAATGTCGGACACGCAACAAACAGCGGAGGCCCCTCAGAGCGCTGCTGCGGCAACAAGTCTGTGCGTCCGGTCCAAACCGGCTGCGGAGAGAAGCCGGGACGCGCCGAGTTCTCAGAAACTGAAATTGTTTCTCTCTTTTTTTTCCTCCCTCCCTCTCTTCAGTTACAGCTCTTTCTGTGTGTCAGCTGAGCGGCAGAGCGCACTGCTGCGTACTCAACATCCGAACCGCTACTGACTGTCGCAGTTAAGACATCACACAGGTGAAGTTGTCCCTCAGTGCCTCTGCGCCTTGGAGAGATGCTCCACTGAGTTTCTTCACCGGCACACGCTGCTAATTAGAGGCAGCAAGTGGCTCCAACAAACCCCTCCCACCACCACACAAATTTACACCCTGACACGCGCGCACACGCCCCAGCGCGCGCAGAAAGTCAGGAGAAATGAGAGAAGTTGCGCACAAAGTTTAGTCGAAGTTTATTCTCTGATCCTGGTGTTTGGCATGAATTTGCACTGAGTAAAAAATAATAAAAAGAAAACACCCTTTTAAAAAAAAAAAAAAAAAAAAAAAAAAAAAAAAAAAAGCAAAATCTGTGCTCCAATAAAAATGTTCCAAAATTAAATTTCTACATTACAAAGAAATAAAAAAGCTACAAATTATGATTATCATCTTGTTCTAGATATAAAAACACTTCACACACAATTTTAATTATTTTGCTTCTTTCTTCAGCTTTTTCTTGAAACAACAGAAATATTTTTAATCAGAGCTTTATTTTTTATATTCAAAAGAAAACTCTTCCTTCACCTTTCGTGTTTTTAATCATCAGAGCTGTCTTTTCTTCCCTGCCCTCACAGTTGTAGAGCTAAATTACCCTTCTGAAAATTTGCGGCATAAACACCAAATATGACTGACAGATTACATTTATCTCCACACAGCTGCATGTTTACACACACACTCACACACTCACACAGACACGCACGCACACACAGACACCCAGCTGCACAAAAGCGACAAAGCTCATTTGATTTATCATAATATGCTTTATCTGAAAAGTAAGTATCTAATCTCCAGATAAAGGCAGGAAAGTCAGAGCAATCCGTTCAGTGGTGGAGCGGGAAAGGAGGCTGGAGGGAACTTAAAGCTGAACCAAAGAGGGAATGGACTTCTGTTTGTTTGTTTGTTTGTCTGTGGGAAGAAAATAAAAACAGGAACCAGCAGAAGATGGAGAATGAAGGGAGACGGAGGTGATCAAAAATGGAGGGAGGAAGATGAGGCTTCAGCTCATGGGGACCTACAAACAGGCTCATCAGCTTTACACAGACATGGAGGAGATGGGGCGTGTGTTTCCTGGAGTCTCACTTTGTTTGTGTGGACAACTGTGGTGGCAGAGCTGAGAGCACAGGAACTCTGAGAAACAAAATTGAGTGCATGTGTTGTGACTGAGAGGAAACTGGATGTGCATGAGGTGTTGTGCTTATAATGTGCTCTTATTATGTTCTCAAAGCCTTTGACAAACCTTCATTGGCATTTTAATGTGAAATTTTATTTTATGTTTTACATTTTTTGACTGGTTTAAAATATTTTTACTTTACATGTTGGCTGTCACTGTTGACTGGTTTGCTAAAAATAATGTTTGAGTAAATTTGGATGCTGAGGGTTGTTTAAATTCTGTATTTTGACACTTTTTCACTCTGATAAAAAAAGACAGTCTGTGTTATGCAAACTGCACAGATGATGTTGATGACACAGACATAGTATACATGCTAATGGTGGAACAGCATGTCCTGCAGCTGCAACAAACAGCAAATAGGGAAGTAGGGAAGAGGACTGAGCTGGTTTAATCCCTGCCCGACTGCCCTTCCCCCCTAAAAGCTGGACTCGCAGAGACACTCGCAGTGATGCAAGCAAGCGTTTTTATTTTAAGACCAAACTGAGTTTGTGTTGGACACGGTGTAAGCTGACTGAGGTCTGAAAACTCAGGATGGAAATAAGAGGGAGGACAGGTCCGTCAGGTGGACATGGGGGAGAAAAAGGAGGAGGAGGAGAAGCAGGTGAAGGGGCAGCGGGTGGGGGAGGCTCCAGTTCCCGTCCCCACTGACACACTGCTGCAGTTAATCCAGATTAGAGTGTCTAAAACAGGTCGGCTAAATCTGCAGGCCAGCCAGCAATACAGAGGCTGCTGTCAGCCCCAATCACTCACCCTGCACACACACACACACACACACACACACACACACACACACACACACACACACACACACACACACACTTACACATTCACATACACACACACACATATAATCCCCTCTGTTCAAACCAGGTGCCACCAGCAGCTCAGGACAGGCCACCACTAACCAACCCACCGACCCCTCTTCTTCCAGTTAGGACTCCAAGCTGTTCCAGTTCAGGGTCTGCACCGTCAGACTCCACATTCAGACTCATTTAACACCACCACCAACACCAGGTCACTGCTCTGTGTGTTAGACTATCAGGAGATGGTCACCCTGATATCTTGACCCAGTGAACATGCGCTTCACTAGAAACCTGCTGCATCACCTTGAAGCCTGATGTTACCAGGTTTCCCCCTGTCCTGTTTAAATAATCCTGACCTTTTTGAGGGGGTCAGGTCCACCTGAACACCTGTAAACTAAAGGTTAACACATTACTTTACTCACAGGCCCAGATCAACCCTGAAAGAGTTTCTGCTTGCTGTCAGTTCTTTGATATAATAAACTGCTGCATTTAGTGTCAGTTTAACATGCTATTCAGCAGAATTTAAGCAATAATAATCAAAGCTGTTTGTCACATTAAGGTGATCTGAGGCTTTTGTCATTTCAAAACACAATGATTGCTTTATGCAGCTTGGGCAGCTGCTATGGTTGCATATTTATAAACACTAGTCTTGATTCAGTCCTTTGTTAAAAGTCAAAACAATTATTTCCAATATATATATATATATATATATATATATATATATATATATATATATATATATATATATATATATATATATATATATATATATATATATATATATATATATATATATATATATATATATGAAATCTCATACTTGCCACCTGAATGTGTGAGGTTTTTCCTGGAATAATCTGGAAGAAAAACAGTCTGGCCAGCAGTTGTACTTCTAAAACTCCAGAGTATTACATGATTACAAAAGCAGAGCAAATGAAGACGGAGCTTTACATAAAAATGAATAAATACATAAATACATAAAGGGATTAACAATTATAATCCACCCAAGAGAATAAACTCTGTATACTCAGAGGTTTCTTAGCAAGGAGTAAGCTTTGCTAGTAAAAGTTGTTGTCAAAGGTTTTTAACCAATCAGAATTGAGTATTTAAAACTGAAAGCAGGGTAGTAAATAAGGGGGGTTATGCTACAAGATTTACAGGATGGAAAAAAAAATCAAAGCAAGGTAAACGTTTGTGATTACCTGACAAAGACCAACAAACAAAAGAAACAAAGACTGATTTTCTTTGATAAAGAAAATCATGATAAAACTCCCTCAGGACATTGCTCAGATGAAGCCTCACCATGGCCTTAACCTTTGACCTCTAAAATTCTGCTACTTCATTTTCCAGCTTACCTTCACCCAAATTTAAGCACTGTCCTAACAAAAAGTAAACATAGTCTCAGTGACCCCCACCAGGGATTCTGGGCACATGAAAAAACATCACACTGGGTCCCTTCGCAGCTGAAAACTCTTCATTATTTTACCATAAGCTTGTCACTCATGGTCCTTTAACATGTTCCCAGTTTTTTCCTCCAGTGGTTTCTGAAGAGGTATCATGAAGCACAGACGAGTGTTTGAAATGCTGACTTTAACTTAAACCAGTCAGGCTTCAGTCAGTTCAGACACAGCCCTGATTCTAATATTACACAACTATCACCTTACTGACACCAAAATAAATGAAATATAAAATATTTACCCCCACCAACAGCTGTAATTAAGGCAAAGAAATCACCTCCCTTTTTCTTAAACCAAGCTGTAACTACACCTCTGTACTTTTTATTTTTCAACACCTGAGGTTACCACTGCCTAGCATTCTGGAGGTATTGAATTGTCAAGAAAGTTTGTAAAAAATAAAAACAACAACATGACTCACTCAGGAACAAAGAGCCTTTTAACCAAAGTGGGATCATGAGAGTTGTGTCTTTATCTGTGGTTGTTGAAAACCCATCTGACGCACCTTTTCAGAATAGTTACTACAAAAAGTCATGAATGATTGTTTGAATGGAACAGCTATGAGGAGCCAAAGTGGATAACTCAGAGATGGGAATAAGTGATTAAATGGAGCCTGTATTACTTACATTAGCTAAATTTCCACTAATGTTGAAGAAAAGCAAGATGAACCAAGCACATTGTATATTAATTTAACGGTTAAACTTCTTCCTGTACATTAATGTAGTTGACAATAAAGTGGGATTAATAATTTCCGTTTGCTGTCTGACAAAAGAGGAATAAAAGTAATGGAGGAGGGACTGTTCTTTGACTTCAGGAAGGGTGTGTGTTTGAGGAGCTCATACACACAGTCTTGGAAAACCAAGAAAAAAACAAAGATACTCTTATGAACAGCCAAGTTGCCGAAGTTTGTTTTTAGTATCAACAACATTTTTACCATCAATACTAATGTATTCTAGCTGTTGAAAATAAGTGTTTTGGACTTTTTCTAAGTTTTTAAAGAATATGAATCAATATTTCTGGGCATAATTCTGTCACAAAGCACGACTTGATGAGCTGAGAGGAAAATTAATGTTTACTATTTTACAAACTGTTCAGGTTGTAACTCGCACACAGATGGTGTGACAGGTGATGTTGCTAATTATGTGTAGTGTAGCTGAACAGGTGTGGTAAACAAACTTAAGTATGTTAAGTCAATCCGGTGTTCCCCACAGTGAAGAAAAAAAAAAAAATCTCAGGTCTAATCAGTGATCATCAGATAGTGAGAGAGAACAACTTTCCAAAGCCTGCGTTGTCTCATGCAGTCACCTTTCTGGGATTTCTGACTGAGGCATTTTTTTCGTGTGTTGTCGAAGTTTACTGAAAGATTTGTAATTTAAAGAGAGAGGGTGAACTTGAACTTGTGAAACACTAGACTTATTGGATTCTTAGCTGCACTGACGTGTAAAGGTTTGTTTAGACATGAATCAAAGATAACAAAGTGTGACATGGCTGTTTGTGGTTTCTGTGCATTTCAGTGGGTTGTGTTCTGCCTTGTGCTCACTTTGCAGAATGGGTACATAGAGGCTAAAAAAAATCAGTGATTCATTTAAAATTAAATTTTGGAATCAGACTTTTTTAGCCACCATGTCCACTGCTGACTGGGAACAACAGTCCCCACTTAAAGCTGCAGGTACAGGACAACTTAATTAATCAAGACAATAGGAAGGAGGGTGATACAGGTCATCTGACCTTGTCCAAAGATAGAAATATTCACCTAACAGCACCTCTAAAGCTCACTTAGTGAAGAGTTATATCATGTTTGTTTAATCCTTGTAGCTATGTACAGGTCGAGACCTGTTTTTGTCCCGTTAACAGTTTGAATGTTGAGATAAACCAACCCTCTGCTGGTGGAGGTCAACGTAGAAAAGATCAATTTAATCTATTTCCCAGAAAGACAACTAATAATATAATTTAAAAAATATCAAACTATTAATTTACATTTTTAAGAACTCTAATCAAGGTCCCATGAATCATGATCCAGTTTTTATCAACACACTACAAGGCATGAGGAGCAAGAAACCGGATTCATAACGCTCGATTAGACCAAAGGCTTCATACATACTGTTAACATTAGTTTAAGAACAGAGATTTTCAGCATCTTTCATGAAAATGTGTCAACTTTAATTTATGATTGCCTTTTTTTTTAATAAGAATTGCTTCTTTCTTTTGTTTAATGTGATCATTTTTGTAAACACACTCTTAAAAACAGAAAATACTGTAATGGATGATTGTAATGTGGATTGCGGGGTTTCAGGCAGTGGTGAACTTTGCCAGTTGGGGGCCCAAGGTGAGCAGTCATTTGGGGCCCCTGTATCTACCAGTCTAATGTACCTTATATCTGTTACCATTAATCCTGTATTAATTCATATAAATAAGCAAAAACAAATGCTGTTTATTGGAGTGTGGGCTCAGATAATTCATGCCCTCCCCTGAATAAGTCAGTGCCCTGGTTGGGGCACCCCAGTCTACATAGTTGGGACACGCCCCTGCTTGTCAGCATATATCTCATTGCAGGTATGTTATATCACTTTCTTATGAACTGATGGGCTGATTTATGGAGCGGAAGTTTTTCAGCACCAAAAGATATCTAATAATCAAAAAAATTGGCCAATTTACCAGTCACATATGTGCAAGTAGATGAAAAATGTACTCACACTGTCTGAAGGGCAAAATGCGAGCATTCAGGGGCAGTCTGGAGCCCTGCAAAAATGAGTAACAGATCATATTAATCAGCCCCATGCTACTACTGTAACGAGATTTTTATGCAAACAATAAACATGGGGACAAAATATAAATAGAGCATTTGGAGGCCCCAAAGGGCCTTGTATGGAGCCAGGGGCTCCAGGAAAATGCCTGGTTTGCCTGATAGTACGGACCTCTGTTTTCAAGTGCAACTTTGCGGTGATAATAGATGGTTTCCACAGCTTGTAGTTTAGCTATGGGCTCTTCTACCAGGAATGCACAATATATTGGTATCAATATCCGCATTGGCCGATGTGTAAAAGTGGGCTGATATTTACTCATCAGTTGCTGGCCATTTTCAGAGCAACTTGAACGACCTTTCAAGACCCAAGTAATATTGTTTTATATGACTATGTACATGCCAAAACTACCTAAGAAGAGTGGACTCTTTGTCTTTTTTGTCTCTCTTCATGTTTTTGATCCAAAAAACAGACAAAACATACTTTTTTGATCACATTCATCTTGGGCAGTCCATCCTGTGATCCTCTCCATCGTCGTCATTTCTCACGATTGCGCTGCTCTTTCTCTCTGAACTACCTTGACACATCATCTCAGATATTTTTTTTAAACCAATATTGATATCAGTAAATATCACTTATCGGCCATAACAGCAATATTAATATCAGGTATTGTATCGGCCAAAGTTTTCGTATCGGTGCATCCCTTTCTTCTACACATTTCCTTTAATCGGGAATCTGGAGCAGGTTTTGCAGGAGTGTTCCTGCAAACATTTCAATCACCCTCTCTCTTGGCTCTAGTTCTGGTGCTCATTATGCTGCAGTTGGATTGAAACGCCAAACTGGCTCTATACCACAACAGCCCTCTTTAAAATACCACTGAATATTTGTTAGAAACTGTCCTGTTAACAGTTTGGTTAAGATCACTTTCACATTTTACTAGCTGGATAGTTTAAAAGTAAAAAAAAGCTCTTAAAATTGAGCAAAATTTATTTAACACAGCTAAGCATGGGGCTAATATGAGCAGAGCGAGCACCACCTTAAGCCTTCAGTCCTCCTTGCAGGTTAACATCTTCACGCCTGAGCTGGTTACACATCACTCGTTCAGTCAATTGATTTTATGTCAGTGTTATTAGACAGCACAAACAACTTTGTCTCAGTGTTTCAGAACAAAACACTACCAACCTATGCTAGGCTACAAGATATCATCCATCATCTGTACTTATTTACATCCAGGTAGTAGAGCATTATTGCATTATGACAGCAGCCATGAAAGAGAGTATTTATTGAGTAATTAAAGATACTTTACACTAACAAGAATAGGTATACAAATAAAAAACAGAAAAGTAGAAGTTTCACAGGATACAAAGTGGGAGTCAGATATTGTAAGCTCCTTGAAAAGCTCGGTTTTGAGTTAGGACTTAAATGAGCTCAGTTAGTCCGAGTTTCAGATAAACGGAGGGAGTGAGTCCTGGATGGCTGGTGCTGCTCTGGCAAAGAGTCTGTCCCCAAAGGTGCTCGGTCCAGGTGATGAGGGTCAGAATCATCTGAACATTCAAGGGTGTGAGTGGGGGAGTAATATTAGAGGAGGTCTGTGAGATATAAGAAGGGGTAATAAAGAGGATCTTGAGGTGAATGTGATGTTGTAATGGGAGCCCATGGAGGTGTTAAAGGTCAGGTGTACTTTAAGAAGGCCTCAAAGCAAAGCTAACAGTAGAAAAGCTCCTGAGGCTTTTTTAGCATGGCAGATATTTTACTGCTGTCCAAAACCGCAGCATGTGATTTTTTAAAAATTTCGGTCTGCTAAAGTTGAATGTCATCAAATTAATTAAATCAACCAAAACATAAAACAAATGTACGGTAGAAAAGGGAAAAACAGGTGCATAAAAAAATCAACAGGACATAGTTTTTTGAATGTTCAAGGAGCTTTTTCTTGTGATTTTCATAGTTATTCCTGGTGGTTTTTATTCATGCTTATTATGACGTTGTTCATAAATGTTGCAGATTCACTGTTTTTATGACACCTCTACATTAAAGTGCTGTTAGTCACCTTAAGTTAATGTTGTATCAGTGAATAAACCCCAATAACGTGCTTTACAACACATCTAACATGAACTTCTTTTACACGACACAGTTTGTGTGTGTGTGTGTGTGTGTGTGTGTGTGTGTGTGTGTGTGTGTGTGTGTGTGTGTGTGTGTGTGTGTGTGTACACTGAGTCAGGAGTGTGAGGTGAGGTGTGTCAGTGCTGAGGATGAGTGATTACAGTGGACAGTAATCCTGCAGATGGATTAGCAGGTGGTATTAGGAGAAGTGGGGGTGAAGCGCACAGCCACCTCTGAAATGTCACAATATGGAGCAGCAGCTCGCAGGGCCTCACCTCCGTCTGCTCCACCCCAGGAATACACACACACACACACACACACACACACACACACACACACACACACACACACACACACACACACACACACACACACACACACACACACACACACACACACACACACACACACAGTAGGACAACAGGTTGGTGATCACTGATCAAATAACTGGGTTATGGATAATTGATTATATTTCAATATGGCTGCTGTCCTGGATGTTTGTCTTCAAAAACAGAGTCTGATTTAACTTCATGAAGACAGATTAAGGCAGAATAATTGTTTTAACACTGAAACAAATATGTGTGACAAGTTTTCATCTGTTGGCATCTTCACATTGTGGCCATTTCCCTCTGTAGTCATACTCATGGTAGGAGTCTAAAAAGCTGGTTTAGCATCATATTGCAGGTTTTAATAAAATAAGACACTGGAAAAAAAAAAACATTATTTAAAACCTCAGTGCTTTGGTTGACAAGCAGCGTGAAAGATAAGGACGAGCTACATTCTGGAGGGATATTGGTATATCTGTGGGGGAAAAAAAGAAGAAGTTTTGAGCTGCAACAGCTAATGTTAGCATTTAACCAGCTGCTAGAAAACAGTAAATTAAGCTAGCTAACATCACTTTGGTTATATTTACCCCCTTTCTTATCAAATTGTACACTAAAACCCAATGTATTGCATGCTACGAACTGTTAGCTTAGGCTGTCCACATTTACAAATGCCAGTTTTATAGACCAATCTCAAACACATGCGCTCTTTTTGTGCTACTTGAGTTGCTTTTGTTTGCTAATTTTAGATTTCCGTAATTTCTCCATGGTCAACTCAAAATGTCTGTAGTCAGAGTGAGCAAAAAAGCTGCATAGTTATTGTCCTGTACATTTTGAAGGAAAATGTAACTCTTTTCTTAAACGCTGAATTCCTCCTCTGCATGATAGCTATCCTTCCTGATGTTACCCAGCAGGTCCAGTCGGCATGAAAGGTCGAGTACAATCAGTATTGATCTTCAGGGATGTTAGGGATGTTTTCCCTTTGGTTAAAACAGCTTCAAATCAGCCATGTCAGCAGCATCCATGGACGAACTATGAGGATGATTTGATGTAAGAAACACTGTTTAGATATTTCATTTGGTAAAACCATAGACTGTGTATAGAGTGGACGGTGTGGCTTCTCTTTTTACCATTGTACGGTTTTGAAGCCAAAATACCCCCATCAGAGGCGGCACCGTGTGGAATCAGAGTCTGCATGGTAGAGGCTATGAGGGAGTGGAGCCAGGTAAGAAACTTACGATTATTTTTTCTTACAAGAGTCTAATCTCTTTTTGGCCCTTTTTAAAAAAAAAAGGAGGGCTTGAATACATTGCAGCCAAATCATCTTCAAATAACCACAACAGTTGATGTGGGAAACATTTCTATGAGGTGTATTTATTTTTTAAAGTTTGACCACAGTTCATCTCGCATGACTGGGGAGATAGATTTTTTTTTTTTTTGCCTATACTGCAGCCAGCCACTAGGGGGAGCAGTTTTTGAGGCTACCTCACTTCGAGCCGAGCAAGATGACGTCAACTATTTTTTTACAGCCGCTGGTCAAAACCAGGACAAGAATTTGGAAATATCAGAATTTCAGGGATGTTGGTTCAGACTTGGGTAATGTTTGTTGGCTAATGTTACCATTTGCCAGGATTTATGCCCCTCATGTTTTGTAAAATATTTTTATTCATATTCCATCAAATGTGGATGTGTATTGACACTATAGGTAGTAAAATACCTGTTAGTTTTCTAACACAAGATTCTGCTTTCATGTTTTCTTAAGTCTGACTATAGCAGAGACAAAGTTGACCTAACTTTTGGTCAGTACAATGTAAAAAAACCTCAAAGATAATTGACTTATTATGTATCTGTACCAAAAAAGAGTCAGGGAGTATTCTGCGCCTCATGCTGGCACTCAGGGAGCCTTCTGTGAGAAGACAGAATACAGTAACTCAAGTTAAAACACATTGTGTTGTGTATCACCTCAGTTTGATGAAGGCTTTTAAACATGAGGGAGCTGTGAAGAAAGATGAACAAAGGTTTTCTCTATGATTCAAGTCTTTACTGAGCTGAGATACCTAAATACAGATCAACCAAACCAAACCAGAGAGTTATTTAGGCTTAAAACAGAACATGTCAGCATGTTCAAAGTATTGTTCCGTAAAATAAACACAGGATCCATCACTCTTCATGATATTCAGAGCTAACTCTGGACATGGGTCATAAAAAAAATCAGCATTCAGACAGACTCATCCAGATGCTGTCCACACATCTGTACTGTTTCCTGGCTATAACATTATTATTATTATTATTATTATTATTATTATTATTATTATTATTATATTTATTATTATTATTATTATTATTATTATTATTATTATTATTATTATTATTATAAGTAGTAGTAGTAGTAGTAGTAGAGGTAGTAGAGGTAGTAGCAGTAGTCGTAGAAGTAGCGGCTTTGGCAAAAAACAAATTTTATTTGATATATCAAACAATAAAAGAATAGGAAAGTAATCTCAAATCAGGTGTGTTAGTATAAATTACATCAGGTAAACTTCAATGAAAATGGGTCACATATGCTTACACGGTGTATCCATGTTTTCCCTACAAGACATGTTGAATTCGTGCCAGGCCTGGCTTCAGACTCACAGCACTGTCCTTAAAGTGTTTTTGTTGTTGTTTTTTATTTGGTCCTCTCATTAATTCCATTAAAAGTGAGTGACTCCAGATCAGACAGGAACAGTGCGTTCACCTGTTCTCCCCTTCGCATATGAAAATACTCAGAGCTAGCCCAGTCTGATTTCTTTTTGGCCTGACCTCTGCCTTTCTGCTGAATCTGAATCATAACCTGACCTCTCTGTTTCATAGTCACTTTCATGTAAGTTTCTGTGTATATCAGTTGATCCAAGCTTTCATTTTGTTAGTTTCTACTTGTATGGTCATTCTACTGTGGCTCTACTATACCCATATGTTATTCTTGTGGGAAACAAACAAAAAAAAAAACTTATGGGGAAAAAAATGTATAGTTCTTAATGTTACAATGTTTCCATAAAAACTCAATCTTTGAAATCCTGATGCATTGTTTGCTTCTGGTGTGAAAAGGGTGTGTGTGTGCTGCTTTCACAGATTGACTTCAACAGATGAGTGCGAATCACTAACTGGTTTGGCAGGGACTAGGTCATGTTCGGGCAGAGCCAAGAGCAACTTATTGCCTCATTCAAAATTACAAGGTGGTCAAATTTTTGAATACAGGTAGAGGCTCTGTGCTTAAACTGCATCTATGTTTACATTTATCAGAGAAAAACAAAACATTTTCAAATATTTGAGCTGTCACTCTCTTTTGATGTTTAACACTTAACATTAGCTCTTAGTTTTCTTCTCAGAAGGAGTGAAACACAACAGCAGCAAGGCACCGCACACCTTTCCTCCACAAGAATCAGTTTAACAACTCGATACTTACGTTTTACTGACATCTAGTGGACAAACATTAACTGTACTTAATTTGGCTGGTTGAAGATGTAAAAATTGGTGGTGAATTTGGAGCTTTCATAACAGTAATTTTCCCACCATGTTCCATGAAGTTTGTTCAGTGTGCCAATGATTTATTCTGTATAACTTTAGAAAGATATCCGTTTAATTTGATCTCATTGAAATAAATAAAGTTTAAACAAGTTTAAATTAAATTAACACACAATCATGTTTGACATATGTTTCTGAATAGTTTTTCAGGGAACTGTGTATTTGATTGATTTCTATTTGTTTATTTCATTTTAGTCACCACAGTCATAATGTTCTTTATTTGGACTCATATGGCTGGGTTAAAACACAAATATTTGATTTTTTATTTTAATTTTTTTTAACTTACAGACCAGTATGAAAATCAACTGCTGACTAAAGGCAGATGTAAAACAATTCATTTTTTCGTCACAAAATTTATTTAATTAAGTCAGTGCCTGTGTTTTATTTGAAATTGTGTTACTGTTGGTTTAAGCAGTGGCACAGTAGTAGCAATAAAATTTATGTGACAAAAAATATAGAAAAATTAAAGGTTTTAAAAAATGTTAAACCAAAAATAACAGCAAGAATACATAAATAGTTAATAAACTGATTAAAAAGATAAATAAAACAGTTTAAATTCAATAAAAGCATCACAAATAGTAACAGAAGTGAGGAAACATAAACGGTAGATGGCAGCATAGTGAAGCGCATGCGTCAGAGCTGATGGTTGTCGACAACATGAAGAAGAGCAGAAAAGTGTTGCATTTAGAGGCGTCGGGAAATAAGGAAATTAACTCTAACTGCCACTTCTGAAGTTTGAGTGGGGATTCTTAGAAAGAACAGAATTTCTTCCTGCTTTATTCAACCTTTCAAAAAATAGTTACGATTTTTGTTTCAAGGAGGATAACCAGACAACTGAGCGTTGTTGAAAAATAGTGTAACTTGATACCAAACAGGAATGTATTTTTAAACACTTAATACTGAAACAGTAGAAAGAAATCGTCAGTAGCGCAGATTCAAGAATATTGGTTCAAGTGGAAGACACCTCCGTTTAGAAATGTTGAATTATCCTCTTTTAAAGACAAAACAGGATATTAGTGAACATCGAAATGTTAAAAACTAATTACTTTGAACGTAGCTCGTCACAAACCCGGATGTTTTGCCATAAGATTGTTCCTTTGAGCTTTTCAGAAAGAGAAATAAGAGTAACACAAACCTCTTGAGTGGTTTTCTCTTGCTTAGAAGCTGTCTATTGAAATGTCGAAGCAATGATTTAAAAATTATAACAATAACACATATTCCGCTCATTCACCTTAAACATAAAGGAAGGTTGAATCCGACATGAAGTTGTGAAGCAACAATACGAAGTCTTACTTTCTGATTAATGACTGCTGTGAGCTCCTCCAAGATGCTCCGGGAGTTGTATCCCTTCGTGGAGGACAGTTTTAGTCGTTTCCCCTCTCAGAGTAACATTTACGGGCTGTGTCAGGCCGGGGAGCAGGAGCTGTTAGCGGCCACTCTCAAAGGGAAGGTGGTGTGTTTCAGGTACCAGGAGCTGCAGCAGAAGATCAGACCTGTGGCCAAGGAGGTGCAGTTCACCTACATACCAGGTAACCTATGAGAGAGCTGGATACAGCAAGAGCAGCTTTTGATGCCTCAAGAACTAGGAGACAGAAGAAAGTCACTAGAGCTGGATGACTTAATCTATAAATGGCCGTTTTGGCATAAAACAGTGCATGAAAACAATTAAAAACTAAACATATTCACTTATTTAAGCAAACATTTGAGTTACAAGCTGTTTTGGTTGTGTAAACTTTAGCGCCCCCTCTGGACTCAACAACAATTTTACTACCTTTTTTAGTGTGTCTGAAGTTATTAACACCCAGCATCTGAGTCAGTGTTATTTTATTAATGGATTTGTAGAAAATTTTCATTTGAAACTTGTGATAAATGATATAAATCTGATGATGTCTCTTTTATCTAGTTGATGCAGAGATAGTTTCAATCGATGCCTTTAACAAGTCTCCACCAAACAGAGGCCTTGTGGTGGGAATCACATTTGTAAAGGTATTGGTAAATCTTCTAAAGTCATTTAGTGTGCAAACTTTTAAAATGACTCCAAATACTTATGTATATTAATAGAATAAGTACTGTTTATGTCTGATATTCTGTAGGACTCTGGTGATAAAGCCACACCATTCCTAAATATCTACTGTGACTATGAGCCCGGATCAGAGTTTAACCTGGAGTCCATTGCTCGTAAGTAAAAAGCAGAGTCCAGGTGTTGACGGTGCCCCCACAAACAGGATTGATGCATTCATGTTTGTTTCTATCCCTGAACAGAGAGCTGCCTCAACCTGGAGCTGCAGTTCACCCCCTTCCAGCTCTACCACACAGAGTGAGTGATGGGAAAGTTCAGCAGCTGGTGTTAGTGTTAGCTTGGCTTTACAGTGTTCTTACTGCGAATGAACCAAGGTTATAATAGTTTTGGATTTGTCATTATAGTTTAGTTTAGTTAGTTTTGACATTTTATTTTCCATTACAGTTTAGTTTTGATTAGTTTTAGAGCAGGCATTCTAGTTTTTATTTAGTTTGAATTTTTGCAACGAGGCTTAGTTTTAGTTTAGTTTTAGTTTTTCATACCTTATTAACCAGGTGCAGGGTTCAAAAAGGTCAGAGTAAATATTTTGTCATACTGTTTATTTTCAAGTCCAACATAGTGCTCACTGCTCAGTTCATGCTGATACTGGAATGTTGGCTGCTGCCTTAAACACAAGAATTAATATAAACTTAGAATAAAAAATATAAACAAAAATTATATAAAATATTGTTGACATAAATTACATAAAATAATATTAACATGAATTATAAAAAAACAATATAATATGAGCTTCAATAAATAAAAACTTGGACTGTGTAACAATTAAACTATTACAGATGCTCTAATTCATTGCTCCACTATGTTTCGTCGCAGCACAGTGCACAGCCAGTCAGTGCAGTAAACAAGCTTGTCCCAGTTAGTAAGTTTTGTGAACACAAGATTCAGTTTTAGTTTACTTATCGTTTTTGTTTTCTTTTCTAGTTTTTATTAGTTTGAGTTAACTGCAATGTATTTTAAATTTTAGTTTCCGTTTTTAGTTTCGTTTTAGTTAACTATTATAACCTTGGAATGAACATCCTTTTATTTGTGAAGTTAGTCCATAGCGGGGTTCCGTACTTTCACCTCCTCCTGTTTAATACACAGCTGCTAATGCTTTTAAAGCTTTTTCTTCAATCCCACTTTGCTGATCAGGTGTTTTTGAAGGTTTTTTTTGTGTCTTTATGGTTATCACATGGTCAGTTAGCAGATTTTGTTTAGATAGACTGTGGCAAAAACATGACAGATAATAAATGTCAGCAATCTTGTCTTCCTCACTCAGAGTGCAGTGTGACGATGGAGGCAGGGAGACGGTTTTCCTGCTCAGCGCACATGACCAGAGGATCCACCTGTACAAAGAGGTCAGGAGCTTTGTTAAACTGCACAACAAGGCTTTTTTTTTGTACACGCATGGTGATGCAGATGTTTTCTGCCTCAGAAACTTTTACTTTGATTCATGTGACTTCAGAGCATCACACAGTCTGTGTTTGATTTGAACAGAACGCCTCCCTGCACCAGTTTGAAGAGCAGCCAGTGGAGAGACTCTTCCCTGAACTACACGAATTACCCAGCAAGTTAGTGTGCCTCCTTTTGGCTCTGTTAGCTTTGAACCTTTTCATATTTGATTGTTTTTCGGCTGATGATCAGGTGATTGATATGATACCAGTCAGCAATGAGTTAATCACTTCAATGAGTGTCCTCAATATCACAGTGAACTTCATTCTTGATTCGTCCTGTAGTGTGCTGTGGTTGGATGTGCTGAGTATCTCTGGTGGCAGGCGGCTCTCTGCGTTTGGCTGTCAAAACGGCTGCATTGGATTGGCTCTGGTTGACCAGACTGGACCAGGTGAAGCAGAAAATATGATTGGTCAACACTACTTGGACAACAAAAACACTACAAGCAAAAATCAGAACACTCACAGAACATAAGGACCAGTGTTTCGTAATCAAAGCCTTATCAATAAAGTTGTTGGCAGTTAAGAGGAAAGATCATACCTATATTATGAAACATGGATTTTTTGTGTGTTTTGTGTCAGTGGTTTTGCAGAGCTGGAGGTTCCAGTTCGACAGTCCGATCTCCTCTGTGCTGCTGTTCCCTCTGACCTGCCAAACTGAACAAAGCCAGGCCAGCACAGAGAAAAGTAAGCTGCTGCTGAACTTGTTTGTGTCATTCTGGTGATGCTTTGTTTTATTCTTGGTGCGGACAAGCTGTTTGTGTCTGTTCTTCAGCAGGTGGGGAAATCCAAAGCTATAACCTTCTGGTGACGAGCACCATTGAGATGGCTGTTGTCTACAGGTCAGAACCAGATGAAACTATACAGATGCATACTGCAAGAAACTGAAATCGTATCAAGTGTTTTTGTCTTATTTTAAATTAAAATTGTCATATTATACTTGATATGAGCCACATTTACCTGACCAGTCGAGAAAAATGTCTTGTTTCAAGTTATTCAAAGACAGAAATGAGGTCTTAATGGCTTGTAACAAGTAAAAAAAAAAATCTGCCAATAGGATAAGAAAATTTTACTTGAAAATTTGCTTAAAACTGAAATAATGACTTTATACAAGTAACTTTTCTCTTGTTCGTTGGCAGATTTTTACCTCTGCTAAGGAGGTTATGATTTTGGGAGAGTTTGTCTGTTTGTTTATCTGTGAACAACATAACTCAAAAAGTAACCAATAGATCTTGATGAAATTTTCAGGAAAATGTTCAAAATGGGATAAGGAAGAAGTGATTAAATTTTGGAGGTGATCTGGATCACTGTCTGGATCCAGGATTTTTTTTAAAGGATTCTTTATCATTGTGAGATAGGGCTGTTTTCACCATATGTGTATATAACTCCACCATAAATGGTCAGATTGCTTTGCAAAACAATACAAGACAAGGTCACCATAATTTCTGACAGATGTAAAAGTACGATCCAGATCCTGGCAATATTCTGGATACTAAGATCTGGAATATGAAATTGTGTTCTGGGCCATCATAATTTTCAACACTGTCAGGTAACAAATTATTATACAAACCAGCAACTAACACTAAATTGTAGCAGACAGTCTGCTGACAGGGAGTATAACATTAAAGTAGGACTAAAGTGTTGGTGACAATCACAATATGCTTGGCGAAGGTCTGTGCTCTCTGAGATTTCAGTATTTTCCAGTTCTGACTTTATTTGATGTGCCTTTATCCGTCTGAGTTCAGAACGGTGTGTTTGTGCATTTTCTCAGAGACGTGCAGGATCGAGGTTTATCAAACCCGGTGTGCCTCTCAGAGAGTGATCAGTGGGATGCTGTGCTCTGCTCTCTGGTCATTGATCTGGATTTTGATGGGCAGAAGGAGGTGCTGTTGGGAACATATGGCCAGGTTAGTTCTCCTCTTTTCTACAATATCTGACTGACTGACAGATATCAAACACAAAAGCTGCTGTCGCTTTAGATATCCATATTTCTAAGGAGCTCCATGAGGAAAGAAAAAAAAGAAAGTTCCATCTGAAATACTTTCTATTTGCTGATCTGTAGATCAGAGCTTAAGGGTTTCTTCTGAAGACAACTTTGGGTCTAAAGTTTGCTTCTAGGCAGCAAAAAAAATCCAATGAGTCATACGCTTTGTTTATAATTAATTCACTAATTTTTGGAAAAAGTTTCCATTCTGGAGCAATGGTTGGCCCACTGATTTAAGTCTCTGATTTGACTCCCAACGTTGACTCGCTCGTACACTTCACTCCAGACTTTCTGCTCCCCACATTCACTCCCCTGTCTCTCTTTAGCCTGTGCTATTTAATAAAAGTAGAAAAGTACTTTTTTATATATTAATTCACAAAATACTTGAATTTCATCACATCCCCTCTCAGTGTTGACTCCCACACACACCTGCGCTCCTGTGCAGCTGTGTTTTTTGTCTCTTCTGCATGTGTGGACTTATAAGAAAACCTTTTAGGGGTTCATTTTGCAAAGTCCACATGAACATGAAATTCTTTCTTCCTTGTGAATGCAATTTTCACAGCACAAACATCATAGAGGGTGTTTGGGAAATACCATAGTGTGAGTGGTCTTATTCCTGAGGGGTACAGAGAGACAGACGATTGACGGATTATAGTGATGATAAATGAAATACTCTCTTGTATGCATCATTATCGTACAAACTGAGCACCAGGTTGAGTTGTGCCTTGTGCTTCTGCCTCATTTGTAAAGCAGCTGCAGACGGTTGTATTATCAGTAAGATATATCAGAGTGTGATCAATCTGCGCTGATTTATTAAATGTGCTTCTCTTCTGTGATAAATTAAACAGAACAAACCCTTCCTTCTCCCCAAGCTAGAATTTAATGCTCCAAATAGAGTCCATTTTTTCTTACAGCTGTCCATTGAATTTACTTCACTCAAACATGAGAAAATAGAGGATTTGGCAATAAAGGATGATATTCTTTGGCTGGGAAAAGGCCATTTGTGTGCAAATCTGGAAAAGCCAAGCCCTGAAGATGTTTTTGTTTCCCAAAGACTGTGTTCCCATCTGCACATATTTTCATGCTAAAATGAAGGTTTTAATCTAAAACAAGCTGCAGAGTGTTTCACATGATTTCAGTGCAACAGTTGTTGTGCACTGATGTGTTTTAAACGGTTTGTATACAACAGTGCAGCTCTGTGGCACATAAGGAAAAGTGTCTGTGAGGCTTAATGTTGTTGACGAAAAGAAAAGAACCATCAGCAGAAAAACTCTTACAGTGAACTGGATCCAGGGCAAATAAATATGCTTTAAAAAAACAAAATAACTCAAGCCCCACACTTCAAAAGTCCTTATTCTGGATGCATTAAGATGAATGTCCCCCAGAGACCACAGCAGTAAAAAAAAGGTGACTTGAAACTACCAACTCTTGTCCACCTGCGGCTCCCTCTGTGTGATGCAACCTCTGCTGCAGAGGATTGTGGGTCAGAATAACACTGGGATACCTGCTGCAAAATACGACTAGACATTGAAGGACACCTTGATATTCCAGATTTCTGCATTTGACAGACAAATCCTATCAGGAGTGGATTAAATCATGTGGATGTGTTGATGTTGGGAAACAGCCATGTTTGCAAGTGCTTTAACTGATCAGGAGAAGAGACGTGTCTGTGACATCCTGATGACATTGTTACCTGCCGCTCCGTCGTGCAGGAACTTCTCTGTTATAAATTCCAGCCGGCGGGGAGTGGAGGAGACGGACAGTTTCAGCTGCAGTGGAGGCGGAGCTTCAAGAGTCCTCTGCTGTCCATCATCTATTTAGACCTGACAGGGGACGGGCTGAGGGAGCTGGCTGTTCTCACACTGAAGGGGCTGCATATCTTACAGGTACGCCGCAGAGGGCTGTGAAAAAACGATGAGTTTGAATAAAATATGGCAGCCGTGCTTCTCTGTTAATAATCCTGCCTTTGTTGTAAATTCATCTTCATATAGAGCTCATTTGCATAAAAATTATTCTCAGAAACAGAGGGGAAAATATTACTGACTGAAACAAGCATCAGCTACTCGCTTCCCTCTACTGGCCACAAGGAGGAACTACAACAGAATGAGTGAAAAACATTTTCACAGCTCTTGTCTGCAGTCTTTGATGGTTCCTTGGTCTCCTGCATCGATCATAAATATTTCAATTTCAAATTAAGACAACACACAGTGACAAATTACTTAATGGTGACTTTTCTTATTTTTTTAAAACTAAAAGATTTTTCAGATACTTTATGTATAAAGACACTCTGAAAGAGAAAAAATATCCTGTTTTTTAAAGGAAGACTTTTTTTTCCCCTCTCCTCCTGAGCTTTAGGCTTAAGATTAGGTGAAATCAACCTTACTTTGGCAGCATCTTGCCTCATGTCTTAAATGGGACTGTGAGACTTCAGGTTGTCTTTCAAGTACATTTTGGGTTCCCTGTGTTGATAAATGTCCTCTGTTCAGTTTGTGTCATCAGAGACAAAAATCAAAACCAGGTTTTTTGCATGGCAGGTTTACACAGAAGTAATCATGTCTGATGGGTTTTTGTCCAAAAAGACAAAAATGAAACAAAAAGTAGGGTTAAAATTAGAGACCACTACTCTGACCATTGAGGCGTTTAAAAAGATTAAGAGAAAAATTAAAGATACAGGACCAGAAACTGAATTTGAATGAATGAGCTGTATAGTTTCTAAGAAATGTGAAACACAATGTTGAGTGCAACTTTTCAAGTCCACCACAAAAACATATTTACTGTACAGTCTACATCAGGCTCTTAAAGTAAATGTAATGTTTGGTGTCAGTTGGAGGGTGGGGGTGTCATGTCCATGATGCATGTTATATAACTTTACAGTCATACCTTGTCTCTTCTGTTCGTGCTTTAGTATTGAAACATAGCTGACAATAATAAACTGTCAGTCACCAAAGGAGTATGAAACAACGTAGACTTTAACAACAGAGACTGAAATCTACTTAGCTTTGGAAATGACAGAAAAGTTAAAAAAGACATTCCCTCACTTTTTCTAATAACTGTTTCATGATGAAAATATGCCGGCAGCAAACTTTTTTTCTGTGTTTATGATTCAAAATCAGGGTAATAGCAAAAAAGCGTAATAGGTAGTACTTACTTAATAGTAAAAACTTAATGGATGACCATTGGATAATTTTATTACTAGTCTTTTAAAATCAGAATCAGGTTTTATTGCCAAGTACATTTGCACATATATTTATTATTTGACTTTGTGTGTTGGTGCGAACCGTTAACAAGGAAATAATATGAGACTAGCAACTACTTAAATAACAAGTAATCGCAAGCTATCACTCTGTAAAAATAAAATAAAGAAAAAGTTAAGATATAAAATATAAAAATAAAGAAAAACATAGAAAATTAAACAATATTTATTCATTATAAAGAAGATAATAATTATTCTAATAATGAGAAACAAAGGATATAAGGTGCAATGTAAGGGATAAGAGGACAGAAAATCAGTCCCATGGGGAGAGTCTGGTTTTGTGGGAGGAGGACGAGGAGGGCAGGGACATTGTTCATCAGGCTGAAAGCAGAGAGGAAGAAACTGTTCTTGTGGTAAGAGGTTCTGGTCCTGATGTCCTGCAGCCTCTCACATGTGTGGAGGGTCTCAAACAGTACATATGTGGGGTGAGAGGGGTCGCCCACAAACTCACCTGCATGTCTCAGAGTGCGGGAGGTGAACAGGTCAAAGAGAGATGGTGGGTTGTAGCAGACCACCTCCTCAGCAGAGCTGCTGATGCACTCAGGGTTTTGTCACTTCTTATCCAACAGCTGATAAAAATTAGCTGCTAAAAGCCACATCTTACAGGTTGTTTTTAACAGAGGAACCGCTTCAGAGGGAGATAATACTCCTCTGCTTGGGGCCAATCTATTGTTTTGCACCAAATATTGATTAGCTAAAGATTTTGTTCATTTAAAACTGATATTTCCTTTGTTGACAATAGTTTAATTCATTAACACTTCAAATTAAATCACTTATCATCGCCAACCACAGCCTTCCTCAAATGAGCTAAGTTGGCTGACATTGTAGATTTCTCTGTTGACGCCTCAAGTGTTTGTGTCCTTGACCCACCTTGAGTTTTTTTACTCCTATTTATTTTTCTCACTGTAAGTAAACCAAGCACTCAAGAACAAACAAACCATTCAAAGACTTGTTGCTGTGTAACGACCAATCAAAATCAACCACTGAACTCAGCTCTGTTATAAAGAATATTAAATATCACCTCTCCAGTATCAGCCCATAACAAACCCCACAGAGAAACCTGGATCAGACTCTATAAAACAAATCTTCTCTCCTTGTCCTCCTTTCAGCACTCTCTGACCAGCACGGCTGCACTGGTCCTGGAGCGGCTCGCCCACAGGGTGTCAGCGCTGACAGCTGGCTCTGAGAAGCACTCGGCCAAATCTCCAAACACTCAGGAGGATGCTGCAGCTGAGACAGAGGAGCGTAAAGATCAGACGACATCTAATTAGAGGAACGAGGAGCATGGTGTTTACACAAGGATGTACCAGAGGATCAGAGCGAGGAGTTGACCTCATTCACAGGTGTGATGTGAAGAACATCATCAGGATGAACACTTTAATTAAAGGTGATGATGGACACTCGTTATAAGAGCAAACATTAACTCAACACTGACAACAAACACACTCTGTTTTGTTCTGAATGAAGGCGAAATAAACTGACTGAAGAGCTCACTTGAATCTTTTAGTAGCAGTAGATTAAAGACAGTCATTTGGAGATAATAAATGAAAGATCTGAGTGAGCACAAAAATACTGTTGTTGGGTTTTTAATTTTCTGGGCACAGTTATCACAAAAGTAATCTGACCAGATGAGAGCTGTCAGATTAGATGAAATCTTAGAAACAGGTTGTTGAAAAGAAAATGATTACGACAAAATCAGACAGAGAGAGGAAATTCATCCAGTTTGTGATTTAAACTTCTGAGAAGGATTAAGAGAAAAATCTGGATAGAGCTGGATACAGCCCAGAATACAGGAACAAGAGGATGAAAACTTTCAGAGTGGTCAAACATTTTAAATAGTAATGACTTCAAACTGTATTTTTACTATTCAGATGCTTAATTAGTACACTGAACAAGTTTTTAAGGCCATAAAAAAAGATTTTGTGATAAAATAAAGAACCAAAAAGCTGTATCCATAAGACTTTTGGTATTAAATATAAAGTAACCAAACTGGTCTTAGAGCCTGCGTGAGCTTTGACAGCTCCTGAGAAAAAAAAAAAAAAGGGATATTAGAGAACGGATGATCTTAGAATCATCAATGACTCTGCCAGTGTCTGAATTATATTTAATGATGATAAGTGGTAAACAGTTTCCTTACAAACCTGTCAAAATATTAAAATAGCTATTATGAAATCACATGCTTTTTGTTGAGGACAATCATTGCTAATTTTCAAGAAGTTGCAATAAGCATAAGATCTAAATTTTACTCATTTTACAAAATATTTATTTTCTGCCTTAATAAATTACATATTATCTGAAAAAATTTACTTAAAAAGTTGCCAAAACTGACCAATTTATCAAATGTGACATGAAAATATATTATAAACAAAAGAATATAGCAATTCCTTTTTTGTGGATTCTGTTAAAAGGTCTCAGTTCCTAAAATGTAAAATCTTCTTACTTAGTTTTGTTGGGTCATGCTTTCAGAGTTAATATATGCCTCAAGAGACTGATGCTAATTTTACTGTAGGACTGAACAATTAATCGAATTGAAACTGACATCACAATGTCATTCTCAAGGATGCAAGTTTCAAATCACAAAGGCTGCAATCAAAAAAGGAAAAAGTTTCATGTTCACAGACCTGGAGGGAACAAAGTAACCAGTACTCTTTCTTCCAGAAAGCAACAGCAAAAGCCAAAATGCTGTTTTTTTTTTCTAGCAAAAACTCTGTGAGCTACAGACATCCATCCAGTAGAGTGACTGTGGCTGGCAGAGCTTTACCCCATGTTCACTTAACTCTGTATGGTTTGTTACTCTTACTGACAACTGGAGGTCAGAAAAACTTCACAGTGTTTCTTTTTGTCTCTCAACCAAACAGTGCAGTAAATAACTGTTTATATGTTGACAGTATCCTTTGTTGTATTGGTCATATTATACAATGATTTATTGCTTGTGTTTTTGAATAATGTAGTCCCCCCCCAAAAAATAATAAATAAATAAAAAGATTAAAAAAATAAATAAATAAATAAATAAATAAATAAATAAATAAATGAATAAATAAAAAACAAAAAACAAAAAAAATTGCATGCTAAATCACAATCCCAAAATTGCAATTACATTGTTTCCCAAAACTGTTCGGCCCTACTTTCCAGTAACTCTGGTGTAGCCATTAAAGACTTCCCAGCACGACTTTCTTTTCTAAGTGGGTACAGAATAGACAAAAGTCAGTTTTGGCGCGTCAGATCCCTCGCGGTTGCCCCAGTTCATCTGTTTTTAGTAGGTCTCTGTTGAGCAGTAAATACTTTTATTCAGAGGCTTCGCCGTGGCTTACTTCAACAACATAAATCTAAAACAGAAAACCTCATGTTAAATAAGTTTGGAAGTGTAATCACTGATTGGATTTTTAATGTTCAACAAATTTGTGTCTCAAGTTTAAGTTTTTGAGCAAAAGCGATTCATCCGCTGCTCAATCTGCTAATACAGACTATTAGATGATTACACATCATGAGATAACTACAAACATGAGCCCAGATGTTATTTTAGTGGACTGTTATGCCTACTTTTACTTTATCCGTACAAGCACATTTTTTAAAATTTTGTATCTGGATTATGATGCAAACTTCCAATGCCAGGTTGTTTCTAAAAAGTGGATTTAACATCTAGATCGTTCATATTCATCTTAAAACTTTGAATGGGGCCTCTTCCTCTTTATCTAGTTTATTTATTCTCTACAAACTGTGAAAAAAAAGTGATTATCTTTTGCCTTTTATTAATGGATAGGATATTTGAGGAGAAACAGAGAATATGGGAGCAGAGAGTGGGGACAGACAGGCGGCAAAGAGACATGACTGGAAATCAAACCAGCAACCACTGCACTGAGAACCACAGCCTTTATATATGGAGCACACACCACAACCACCTGCTAACCAGAGTCCCATTATTTATATGCTTTACAAGATGAGGCTGTTAATACGCAAATATGAATAATCCAATTAGTCAAGGCCTTTCTGCACAGTAACAACACTGCTTATTTGACCTGTCACCACCAGGTAAGTGTCTTCTGCATTTCCTCTATAGCTGAGTTTTCAGATCTGCTTTCTGTGGTGAAAGCACAGACAGAGCTGTGTTTGACATCATACAGCATGACTCTTTTTTTTTTTTTTTTTTTTTAAGTTGTTCAGAGCTGGAAGATTGAGCAACCATGGCAACAAGTTACATCTGTGAGCAGTGGATGCTGTTGGAGTTTTATTATTTATTTATTTATTTTTACTTCGGTTTTGTCAAAGGCAGGTACATTTATGTTAGAGCACATTTTAAACAATAAAATCCAACTCCAAAACACATAGAAAGGGAGGGGAACATACAGATTTAAAATCCAGACAAAGAAAGCAACAAAAGACTAATCAGATCAAACTTTATTCATCACGTGCTTTTCATACAAAAGTGCTTTACAGTCCAGTTAAAAACACATGGCCGTCAACCAAACCGCCCTTCATCTCAACAGTCACATACATGCTCACCCAAAACCACACACACACACACACAAAATGATCAATACAGAGGACTCTGAAAGGTGTGATGAATTAAAATAAAAACACTGAGACACACAGATATGTCTGCAGAGTCTTCCAATAAGAATAATAGATTTGTCTTGAAGATGTGCATGAGATGAACTAAGGCGTGCTCTGGTGTACCAAAAAAAAACAGTCCAACAATATCTCTCTGAGTGCTGTGACTCTTTTATTTTGGTTCGTATACATCTCTGCCTGAAGCGATGTTAATGTCCGTATAAATCCAAACACAAATGTTTTAATTTAACACAAAGGAAGCTCATGCTGCTACATTGCCACACACAACTGGCTCATTACCTGAGCTTGGATAGTGTCAAGCACCACCTACTGTTTAAACCTTCAACAATATGTTTTTCCTTAAAATGATAATAAAAAAAAAACAATAGAAAAAAATGAAACAAACAGAAAACTATATTTGGCTCCAACAATGTCTGTTGAAGTGTTCATAAATTTCTGTTGCAAGCAAGAAAAGCTTCTGTGAGGAACTTTTTGTTTGAGTTGACTTTGGCGCCCCCTTTAGAGCTCTTCTGAATTTTCCTTGCAGATGTGCGAGTGCCCCCCTAAAACAAACAAACAAAACAACAACAACAAAATCGGTCCTCTTACAGTCAAATACATTAGTAATTCGTAGAATAAATCTTATTGCTGATGGTTTCATTGACTTTGTAGATCAGCAATAATTTCTGTTTCCCAACCAGTATAAAATTCACTCACTGGACCTTTAAGTTTAGTTTGCTCTCAAATATCCCTGAATGAGAACTCAGTTCAGTTCAACAGTTCAATCTAATTTCATCTTTATTTGTTAAGCCTCTTGGTAAGAAGAGTGTTATCAGTTTTCTTTGTTCAAAAGGACAGTTATATGCAACATAAACATAAAAACACACATAGTTTTACATAAACGTGAAATGCAGCTCAGTAGAGTTGTATCAGTTTCTTTGAGTCACAAAACTGGGAAATATTTAAGATGATGTTGAGGATCAATTATAATCTTTAATTGCCCTTTTAAAAATGTATTGTCTTTGCTTTAAGTATACAGGCAGGTGGGCACATTACAGCTGTTTTTAAGAGTTATTTTCTTTATTTTTTTTAGACCTGAATTCAGGTAAACCTTCCTTGATTGTTTTTTTCACCTTGTTTGTAACTGGGAAATAAAATTATTGTGGGGAACGTAAGGATGAGGTAAAAAGAAAATAACCCTTCATCTATATTTTAAGGTAACATATAGAAACTGTCTTTGGTACAGTTCTCAGTTTGTTCTCATGTGTTCTTGGCCTCGTCTTCGGCCGGTCAGTGGCACTGTGGTCCTCTGTGCGGCTCTCTAACTATATTTCTGCCCTCTTCACTACAAAGGAACAATAACAACAGCTGCTCTGATCACACTGAGGACTCACTGAGACATGACGCGGAGATGACTTGAAGAAAGCTGTCCTCCCGCTCCTTCCCTCTGCTGAAGCTGTTGCACTTGTTTTAATGGCTGATCCTCGCTCTGCTGCTGTATTTTGAGGCTCTTTTTTGCGCGTCAACAATGAGGAGCATGCTGCTGCTGCTGGAGCGACGCTGAGCGCGTATAATGAGCGCGTTTCACTCAATGGGATTTTTATATTTAGCTCTGTGAGAGAGCGGAAAGAGGAGACCCTGATCCCGGTGTTGTCTGACATTTTGATCCCTTTGAGACCGTCTCGAGCCCCCTAAAACTTGTCGTCCATATCGCGGTGCGCGCTACCAGGCTATGTGGTGGTGAGGAGGGTGCTGTGTGAGAGGAGGAATAGCGCAAATCTACCTACACCTCCGGGGGAAAAGATGATGATGGCCGGTGGTGGCGGAGCAGCCGTGGACCACAACGGGATTTACTCAAACCCGAACCTCCACAGCCTGCAGCAGCCCCTCATGGAGGCGGATAACCCGGACTCCCGCAAACGACCGCTGGAAACTCCGGAGGAGGAGGCCGGCTGTACCAAGCGCACCAACATTGGAGGTAAGAGTCAAGACGCAGCTAGTGCACCGTGTCTCCTCCACATGAAGTGAAAGCTGCTGTTGGAGAAGCCTTCGCATGCACTGGTTGGAGTGTAATGGCAGAGCACTGCTTTCAGTATGATCCTCAAATGTATGCAAAGGAAGTCCATGCAGCATGGAGGCAGATTTTGGCTGCACATTGGGCTGTAACACGCAGCACCTGTGCAGTTGGCACTTAAAACACTGACTGTGTTTATAGCTGTTACTTCATATCCTAACAGGGAGACAGGCTGAGTGTCTGAGTGAGTAAGTGGCCTCCTCGGCTCAGCTCAGGTCAGCTTTGAATTTGACCCAAACCACCTCTTTCATCTACATCTGGAGTAATACTGTGAAGACAGGGGGATTTATGTGCAGAGGCTTTGATATCAAAAAGATCCAGTAATCAGAAGTCCTCTCTGTGTTCATGGGTGGTGTTTTGATGGTAGACTCAGACAGGGATCCCCTCTTATCTCTCTGTGTCGAGGCCAAAGATAAATCATCACTTTTCCTGAGAAACACATTGACAGATGCGCTTTGTCAACACAGGAACAGTGAAAGGAGGGAACATGTAAGAGAAACTGCTTTGTAGATGCTTCTAATTCTGGCACCATGTGAATTAGGGAGCCACACATGCTGCTGTGGCCTGTGTGATTTCTGGATCCTGTAGTTCAGGAACCACACGCTGATGACATGCCTTGTTACAGATCAAACATGTCCCCCACAGATACTGTAGTCTCTAGCCTAATGATGCCTCACACGAGGAGCGACCAAAAGGACATTTTTCTGTCAGTAGTGACTGATTTGAGAAGGGGATATCACAGTTAACTAAAATGAAAGACATTATGATAATTATTTTTTAGCTGGAGTGAAAACAGACGTGTTCTTTGTGATTGTTATGAGCTCATTCTGCAGCGATACAGCTCTGTAAACACGCTGACAGGGCTACTTCATCTAAAAAATGGTCAAACTTCCTATGAGGAGCTAATATCCTCCTCTTATTCATGCAAAAGTTGTGTATTCTAGCACAGATACTTCCCTTCTCTTTAAACAGTCCAACACATCTCTCACGTTGAGTCTTTGCTTTGGGTAGGCAAATAAAGTTGTTGCAGTTGTGTAATTTATTGACATATCTGTCTCAAGAGCTAATGTTAAGCAATAACCGTTCCTCTTATATTACTCATAATTTCTTTGTTTTCGGACGTTCATACTAAAGCATGAATATCAATTGTTGTTTGTTTCAGGAGCTTTAAAGAGACACGATTAAAAAACATCATCAACCAGCTCTAGTTAGGGATGGGTACTAAGTTAGGTACTTCTATAGGTATCGACCAAATTCTGTCAAAAGTACGGGGTACAGATTCACGTAAAATCGAAAGGTACCAGGTTTAGGTACCTAATCGCATCCTTGTGACTGTGAGGGAGTGGAAGAGTAGGTGATGCTGGGATTGAACACAGCACTGCAAGGTTATATATTGAAGAATAAACATGTTAAATTAAAAAATATATATATTATTTAACAAATTGATATTTTTTACCACATAAACACAAAAAAGTACCGAAAATAGGTATTGTTGAGTATCGGGCATCGGTATCGTATTGTTTCAAATGTGAAAGGTACCCATACCTAGCTCTAGTGTTAACCATCATGTGCTCAGCTGTACGTTCTGCACACATACTGTGAACGTTGTTTTTTCACAGAGCATGCTCTGATGACACCATCTCTTAATCACCTTGATCATTTATTTTTGTTAGTTTAAACAACTTGGCTTAAATGGTGCATTTAGGTAAAAAGACATGCCATTTAACCAGTGGTATGTAACATATGCCAGCTGTTGAAATGGTCCAGCTTTTTCAAATACAAGGCGGACGGATAAAGTGACTTTTTGAGGCTCTAGTTGAGGTTAAAGCTAAGGATGCACTGATACCAATCCAGGTATCAGGTATCAGATGTCTGTGCCCCTCAAAGCTGGATCTGTATCAATATTTTTATTACTATCCTTCTTGGCTACTTGATTTGAAATGTTACCATCACCAGTCTACAAGGTGTATCGGTTTACATTTGAATATAAACTTCTGTACATGCAGAAGCTTTATTTTCCTGGTAATCATTTAAATATGTTATAGTTTAAATAAATATTGACTTCAGTAATTTCATTTTCTTTTGCCTTTTACCCAAAACATCACCAGTCTTACAGTTGGGCATGCAGGTTATAATCAGGGGTGCACCAATCACAATTTTTGGGCCAATCACTGATCACCAATCTTTGGAAAGCCTGACCTGCCAATACTGATTTTGGCTGATACCGATTTTTTTTATTCTTTTATAACTGACAGCATATACCTTAAATTTTCCAATCTTATTTTTGAAAATCATTTAACAATACAATTTTGAAACAATAAAATCTTTGTGTTTCAACTTAAGCAACCAATAAAGTGTCCTGAGTTTTAGCTCTCAGAGCAAAAAGCAACAACAGCTCGCTGTCAGACCTTCCCAGAAGTATTTAAGATCAGTTTCATATGTACGGATTGGTTGATCACCGATCCCTGATCACCAGTCCTCCAAAATTAAGGAAACCAGCACCGATCAATCTGTGCATGCCTTGTTATTATTTGACACTGGTATCAGTATCAATACCCAAAGCTCAGGTATCGGTATTGGTATTATTATTGTTATTTATTATTAACCAGTGAAGTTGGATCAGTGTATCCCTAGTTAAAGCATGAACAATGGACACAGAGACTGTAGACTTTGCTGTCGAGATCCTTTGCTGCATTTCATCCCCTCCATCCACTCTTCAGTCCTCACAAGTGCTAAAAACTGCAGTTCTTTCAAAGTCTTTTGGAGGCTGGCTGCAGAAACACCAGAGACCTCGAAAAAGACAATCCTTTCCAGCAAAAAGAATGTATAACGTGTGGTTTTTGAAACTTGTGCGTTCTGTAAGGTCATGGCAGATTGAAGTGACAGGTTTGGCAGACAAAGAGGCAAAGGCCTGTTTCTTTACCTTATCCAATCAATCCAATGGTCCAAACTCTGTATCAGAAATAAGTGATTGACATCACAGAGGCTATGATAGTCTCTGGTCATGCCTCTCTTAGAAAAGGGGAACATACTGAAAAAAACATTTGCCTCTAGCTCTGTTCGTTGTGTGTTTATGATAAAACGTTAGAGATGCACAAGTTAAACCATTCGGTGAAAACTGTCCATCCCTGTCGAGCAAGTAGGGTACACACTGATCGCCACTGGTAGCCTAGATTCCGATCAAAGTGAGGTTATTTATAGAGCGCAGGGTCAGCCAGATCTCAGCATCTGTTCGGTATTTTTTTGTTAGGCGGTCATGATGCACCCTGTTCCAACTCCAAGGCACTCTTAACTTTTACAAAGTAATACAATACAAATTAAAAACATGGCTCTTAAAGTCAGAGTGTCTTCAGAAGGATGTTTGAAAGTTGAGAAGTTTTATCTGAAAAAAGAGGAACCTTTAATCCATCCTCACGTCAAGCTCTTGAGTCATGTTTACATTCAGAGGCTAATAGCAGACGGTGGATCAGCACAGATGCACGATAGATAATCAAACAGCAGAAGTCAGACTCCAAAACCACTGCAGCGCCATTTTAAAAGACTCCTCCTCACCTCTTTTTCTGGAGGGAGAATGAGTGGTGTCCAGTGATCAGGGGAGATGTGTGAACAGTTGCTTTATTACTCATCAGTGTAATGTCGGGGTGCAGCAGCGAGGATGACAGCTGATTCAGTGTGCCAGCTTCTGTACATCTTATTTCCTGTCATTGTTACAGTCTGCAGCTCAGAGGGACCACTTATTTTGGAGCTTAATGTTAATTAGACGTCCGCAGAGAACAGCCAGTTTCTACACCATATGTTGCTGAAAATTGTCTGTCTTTGTGTCTCAGTCAGTCGATGATAGCGGCATGTAATATATCCCATTTCTAACAGCACCGGTGTGCCGTCGCCGCACCTCAGATTTCAGCAAGACACACAAGGACCCTTGTGCCACAAGATAATATTTTAGTGCAGATTCAGCCCCCGGATGTCCTCCATTAGCACCCCGAAAAGCACTGAAGAACAGAGATGATGAGAGATTTAACCGTTCAGCTGCAGCACAGAGACTTCACCATTATCTTCGAGGTGATATGAGTGACGAGACGGCTGGGGATTGTACCTGGGAAAGCTTATCGAATGCAGAAAATTCACCAATCAGACAGGAGATTTAAAAAAAAAACTGCAGCAGTACTTACATGTTTTCTGAAATTGAATCTCAGAAATACCTTTTCATCATATCTAAAATGCAAATAGTTTTTTTCCACACACACCAGTATCATCTTTATTATTTCTTTTTTTGTTGAGCTGCAGGAAAAATGAATGCTAGGGTATTAGCTTTTACAGTCTGCGATAACCACAAATCAAGACTAAATGTTCTCACTGCAAAAAACATGAGGCTGAAACATTTCCCTCTCTCCACTTGGAAAATTTATAGTAATTCACGAAGCTGAACTCAAGCGTATCTTGATGTATCGTGTTGCCACACTCTTGCCAAAAACAGCCTTTGATTCAAACGGGGCAGCTCTTACAGTTTCGGCCGCTCCAATTTGTGTAATGAATTACATTTTACACGCTGGAGTCCATGTTCTCCATAGGATACATCATGAATGTGGAGCTGTGGAATAAATAGTTTCCTGATGATGGATTAACTCTGAGGGAGTGTTTGTAAAACAAGATTTCATCCTGCTTAATCAGAACAATGAGGCAGCCTTGGTTAACATTTGTGTCTTTAACTGAATGTGGTTGATGCATGCAGTTCTGGGTGTTATAGAGGAGTGTTTGGCGTGTAATGTGCAATAAAGTTAAAGTGTTATGTAAGATGAAAAAATTAACAGACTCAACATATGAGATCAGTTTATGAGAAGATTTATATCCTTGTTTTTCTGGCCTACATGTTCATAATGTGCAAAGAGAGCAGTTTGTTTTTCAATGCTGAACTCTAAGTGTCAAAAATAAATCTTAATGCTGCTGAAAAATGTCAGAGCAGCGACAGGAATACAAAGTGATACATCCATAATCTGTGCAGCCACATTGATGTAGGTGACTTTGGTGAATCCAGTCACTAAATTGGTATTTTTAGTGTGTCAACCTTATTTAATGTGTAAATTGACCCGAGCGGCTGATCCCAGCAGGATCCATGTTCCGTCTCGTTGTGTAGTAACAGTCCACGGCTCTTTATTGCTCTCTAAAGTCAGCCTATAAAAGTGTTTGACTCTATGCAAACAGACCTCCGCCGCAGCAGCTGCAGGAGATCTTTGTCTGTATAATCCTGTTTAACCTGATCTCAAGCCAGCTGGAGCATAGCTGATATAACCTTTAGGAAGTTCACAGCTAATGATGAGGAAGCATATGTAGATATTTAGAGATCATATTAAAGTAGGCAGGAACACTGATGTAGGCGTTGGATTTGTAATGCAGATAAAGTCACTTTTGCTCTCAGTTCGTGCATATTTTCATCACTCTGAACCTCGAGTTCAAAAAACTCTTGAGTTATAAGAAACATTTTTTGTCTGTTTCTGTCCATGAAGCATAAATTGTTTTTTTTAAAATGTATGATAACACTCTCAAGTCATGTAAGGTTTTTGTGGATGACGCTCTAGACTAGAGGTAGACCGATATGGACTTTTTTGGGCCAATACTGATACTGATTATTTGTAGTCAAGGAGGCCGATAACCGATATTTGAAGCCGATATTAATTTGCAGTCAAAGTGAAAATTTCGGTGTCAAAATTTTGAACAAAACAAACTCCAACACTTAACTTCATTCAAATGGCTTTAAGCATGAGTTTAGTAAACAGTTCCCAGGCTAAACAGCATGTTTAATAAAGTTAAATGAAAACTTAAAAAATAAATAGCTAAAGTTTTCTACAGTAAATAAAGTTTCCAAAATTTCAATCTAACTACAATAACTGTAATAAGTGCTGATTGGCTGTTACCTGAGCCATGGCTCTGCTTTTAACCAATCAGATGGTGCAGTGGGTGGGACAGTGCTGGGGACTGAGTAGTGACTGCAGACAGCTGCGCAGCTGCATCAAAGCCGCAACAACACAGTTTTAAATTTGTTTCTTATCGGCCGTTGGATTAAAAAAAAGGCAGATGCCGATATGACTCAAAATGCCAAATATTGGCCCGGTAATCGGCCTGGACGATAATTGGTCTATCCCTACTCTAGACCTTATGAAAAGCTAAAGAAACACAGAGAGCACTGACAGACGTATTCTTTTGCAGATTTTTGAGAGTTAATAGATTTTATCCTCCAGTAAATAATGCACATCTTTGGTGCAAGATATCTGTAGTGCAACGCCAAAGTCTACCACAGTGTTACTCAGAGGTGGCATGGCAGTGAATGTAGCGGTCAGTCTAACAAGTATGTAATTGGTATTAAAAATGCAGGCCTTTGCAGCTAATTTGACGCTCTGTGCTGCAGGCTGAGCTCAGGAGCAGGGACTGTGTGTGAAAATGATTGAATGAAATGCACATTTATTTAACCACTTTTATCATGATTGCAGCATAAAACTGTCATTTTATCCGTTTTGCTATCTCTGCGCTTTATGTAATGCGTTTTACCATCACCGTCATTCCATGTGTTCTGCATGCATGATGTGTAACACTGCAAATTCACAGCCCGCTTGGCTGACAGTGTTGGGAGACAGGCTGATAATCGTCAGCCATCCCTGTAATCACCAGCCCTCCACCACGTCTGATATTGATCACGTTATTCCTCCAGAACTGATCATTAACGTGACTGGCAGTTACAACAAAGAGAAGAAAGCCTGTGCTCCCTCAAAGCCGAGCCCCCTCGTTGTGCATTAAGAGCCGTGGACACTGAATGAGGGAAATTACTCCTCTTTTATCAGCGCTGCCCTTCTCTCCTCAAAATGAACATCTTTCATTCATTCCTCTTTCTAATTACCCAAACTCTGAGCCCATGTTTCTGGCAAGCATGCGCCTTCCAAAAGGTTGTGAGGCTGAGGGATTAGGTATGATCTCGTAATGTTGCTAATGGAAAGGTTGGCACAGGAATGTGGGCTGTATTTTTTTATTTATTTTTTTGGTGGGAAGGACACAGGTGCCCTTGCAGAGCGATGTGACGTGAGTGGACTGTGAATTTGCCAGGTGGCAGTGAAAGAGAGGACGGGAGAGCGCGATAGAAATGAAGACAGAGCCGAGCGGAGAGGAGAGGAGAGATAGATGGAGTGGGAGAGGGAGTGGAGTCTACAGGGAGGCTGTGTCTATAGACCGGAGCATCTCTCACTGAAAGAGATGGGAGAATTTTCTGGAAGGTGTTCGCTCCAACAAACCAAACGGGCCACAATTTGAGGGTTTGATTTGTGGATGAAACTAATCAGCAGCCAGGACTGGGAAGAGTCTTATTTTACAGCTCTGTTAAATGGCTCTGGACCCCCCCCTCCTCATGTCCACGCTCACACAGACCCACTCCACACACGCACAATCATTTTTACACACATTCAGTCACTTAAGATACCTCTCGGTGTAAGATTTATAGGCGTAGTGATTGGCTTCATCACCCCCCTCCACCATTCTGCGGCACTGCCATTTGCAATGGTTGATGAGCCCCTCCGCCCTCTCAAACATGGCCGTCTAAGGGATTGGGGGTGGGGGAAAGGAGTAAAAAGGAGGGTGGGTGGCGTAAGGCACGCTGTCTCAGATCACTCCACCTCCTCCATCATCTGCTCATGCTATCCCTACACCTCTTCAGGCGCCGCTGAAGGTCACTCTTCATGCCTCCTCGTTCGCGGCTGAAGCCCGCTCACCGAGCCTCTTCACCTTTGTCACTTTCCGCTAAAAAAAGTGAGTGAATGGGCTGCCATACTTTATAGTGCTGCGTCAAAAGAGGCGGAGTGGAGGAAGAGAATTCAATTTTTCGGGCCCGGCATCGGGGGGTGGGGATATGACGTGGAGAGGGGAGGAGGCCACCCATTGGCCAGGCGAGGCGTCAGTCCTGCGTACTGCTGCAGACGGACAGGCCACTCGATGAATATGGATGAGAGCAGTGAAAAGGGTGATGCGGCAGGGAAGACCCCCCCCTCCTTCAAACCGATGCAGGCTTGAACAATGCGTGCCGTCTTTCACTGAAAACACTGAGAGCCTGCATTAGCATTTTCTCAGACAATTGAGGCTCTGGCCAGCTGCAGGCATGGCTCGGATGCTGCGGTGAAATCTCTTTCTCTGCACCCACTGATGAATTAGACCTCGGTGAAAAAAGTCGAGCGGCCGCATTCCTCAACACTACCACTGCACCTATGCCGAGGCTAATGTTAAGATCCCCTTTAGAGATTGTGCCCCGGCATTGATGGCGATCTGACAGAGGACTTGAGCAGCAGCAGATCTCAGAATGGGTAAGCCTCAGAACTCTTTTTGTCTGACTTGTTGAATTTTTCCTTCATGCTTTCATCCTATGTGCAGTTTCACACACCTACATCTCATTTTTGCTCATTTTTTGTTCCATCGTCCTTGCCGCCTGACAGCAGCAGGTTAGTCCATTGAAATGCAGAATGGGTACTCGCAGGGGTAGTGAGAAGGAGGGAGGACGGTCACAAGGCATTTCCTCCTGACCCACCCCCCTTGAGTGACTTAACTAAACACATTTGGCTCAGCGTCCATGTCTCTGCTCCAAGCCATCCTTCCAGTCTTGGAAGCAGGGGTTTGAACTAACACCCCACTGGCTCTGCTTCCCAACGTGCCCCACTGCTCTCGTTCCCTGGCGGATTGCAGCAACAGATTGCCATGTTTACTCTACCACATGACGCCATTTAAACCTGTTACTGTGATCTCAGACACCAGGACAGAATAATTATTGACTAATGACAGCAAACGTGGCTGTAAGGGCAACAGAGGGGGTCTTCCTCTGCTGGTTTTTACTCTGGTTAAAGACCAGCAGAAAGTTACGCAGTGGTTTTTTGGCTTGTCTGTCAACAACAGGTCCTTGAATGTTTGGATTATGCGGTCATTCAAATTAAAGTCTTTGTGCGGCTGTGAAATCAGACATTTTCGTCACAGAAAAGAGGACTGAAAAGATTTTCGGCACCCATGTCTTACATGCATGATCTTTATTTTTCCACCAAGGTCATTTTATTCTGATTCGTTGCGGCGAAAGCAGAGAGCAGACTGCAATAAATCACAAAAATATCAAAACAGGACGAGCATTTCGAGATAAAAACCCCACTTATGAGACGTCTGTGTAAAGGTTTAGTTCTTATTTTGAAAAACGTATAACACCTGTCGTGTTAACTGTTGTTTGATGGTGCTTTCAGGTAAAGATAGGTACACTATGCTCAACAATTTGGGTGTCCCTGCTGCTAATTAATCCAAATTAAAAGTGAACCCCATTAAGAGTCATGTCATTGTGTGCATGTATTTGTCAGAGCCATTGCACGCCAAACAAGTGTGTGTCTGAATGGAACATGAGAGGCATATTAATGCAATAAGGAGAGGAGCAAACATCCAGGCTGTGAAATCCCTTAATGTCACAGTGCCATGTTCATTCACATCTGAATCTAATGAGTGTATTACTGAGGCAACAGGTTGGTCTCAGTGCAGGGTGGTCCACCTTCACCCATCCATTTCCATTTTCCCTCCACCAACATGCTGGTCAAGCTCCCAAGCTGATACCTTCCACAAAACATGATGCAGCGGCACGGAGAAAAGGAATCTGCCCTGAACTACGCTCGTATCACAAACATAGAAAGATGGAAGGCGCTTTTTTACATCTCTGTCCGCTGGAGTGACGTCACCTTTGAGGCAGCTGGAGAGGATCGAAACATGACGTCATTGCATTGGTATCAGCATGCAGAGGAGAGCACTACGAATGCACCTGTACTGAGTGTTTACTATGATGTCATCGATCTAATATTTGGGGATCTCATCTGCACCACATCTATAAATACCGCTTTTTGGTTCTTCAGATATATCCAGGTCTAAGCTCAATATGTGGCTGATTGCTTTTAAGTAAAGTAGCGCAATTAATTTGATTCTCCTGGACTCACACTTTGCCCACTTCAGCACTGATTAATCTTTAATTGGCACCGCACTGCAAAGAAACTTTCCCAACTATAAGGTGGAAACATGTTCTGCTGCAAGTCCTCAGCGCTGATGTTCTGTCAATCACTTCCTGCTACAAGCCTCAGTAAGCCACAGAAGCCCCTTTCAAAATGGAGGAGATTTAGACTGTCTTGGCAGTGTGGCATCCTACAAATCTGCAGGATTGGTTCCCATATGTTCCTCTCACGTCTGTTCATTAAGAAGGATCAGTCTGTGGTGGTGATCGTGAGCCGTGCGTGTTTGCGTACAGTCCTGCGTGTAACTTTTCCTCCCTTTAAAAAAAAAGAAAACACAGGTTTAGTCTCTTTGAAGCAGTGGACCCAGCTTTGTATTCAGTCACAGGGTTGGTAAAACTCCTTGAAAACAGTTAAAATTAGACCTCTGCAAACTGGAAAGGAGGTCATCATTTACTCCACGAGAAATCTGGGACAGGACAACGAACATGTCGACAATCTCTGATAAAATGTGAATGCTGTGAAAGCTCCAAAGAAAGCAACGAAGAGATGAAACTGCAGAAAAACAGACGAGTTCACATAAAGACATTACGTAACTGGCTTCCTCCACATATGTCACAGTAAAGGATGTTTCCCTGGTGTAAATTTCTGCTTGCTCAGGCTATGGGATGAGGTGAGATGGGGTGGGGTGGGGTGGCTCTGTGGTATGAAGTGTGTGGTGTATACGGTGATGTGTGCTGCAACTTTACAAGATGTGACCCTCTCCCACTTTGTGTGTCTCTTCCCCAGAGGAGGGTGAGTACTTCCTGAAGGTGCTGATCCCCAGCTATGCAGCCGGCTCTATAATTGGCAAGGGCGGCCAGACCATCGTACAACTGCAGAAAGAGACGGGTGCCACCATTAAGCTGTCCAAATCCAAAGACTTCTACCCAGGTAAGAATGAACGCTCTGTAATTAAAATTGATGGGCACGGAGGCTTATATAAATCTATATATACTGTAGATCTCTGAGAGGAGTCATCTGACTCATTGCCCAGCTGAAAAGTGATGCTTGGGTGCAGGAGAGCATCTGATATATCCTCCTCATTTAGTTTCCCATGAGTTATTGTGGTCCATTTTAATGACGAGCCAATCGTAAACACTCTGATCTTGATTATCCTTTTGTCCTTGGAGGTCTTCACACGGATGATGTTTGAGACGCAGCGTTGGCATAGGTCCTTGACACAGTGATGGACAATGAGTCTGTTCATGTGTGGTAAAATCAATGAAAGCATGAATGTAGGCTGCAGCTTGTAGCATTTCATACAACCAGGTGAATATCATGAGATCTTACCTGGCACATCGGTTTGCAACCAGCAAGCGTAAAAGTTATGAATGTTTGTACCCATACCTGAGTAGTTGTGATTACCTAGTAGCCTTTAAAAGTCAGTATGTTTCAAAAAAGACAACAGGCCATATAACCCTGTTTGCTGACTAATGCTGGTGTTTGCTAGTTGTTCTCTGTCATTGAAAGATAAAAATTTAAGATTAAGATTTTTTACTTTTATTAATCCCCTTGGGGAAAATTCTGGTTTTTACACTCTGATCATGCCATACACACACACACACACACACACAAACAGTGCTTTTTGCACAGAAACATGTAGGGATGGGCGAGTACTGATACCAGCCTTTTTTCAAGGTATCAGTACTTGTGAAGGCTGCAGATACCAGCAGGCAAAAAAAAAAATCTTACGTTGAGCAAGTCCTCCTCGTCACTAGTTGCTAATTGCTGTGGTTTAACACCACGGCAAATGTGCGTCAGGTCCTGTTCAGACAACATGAATGAACAGGGAGATTCAACAGTTGAACTGTTTTATTGTGCTCTTAAGTTTACTTTAAAAAATACTTAAACTCTGACAGTTGTTAGTTTTATTGTGCACTTTTAATATATATATTTTAAATATTTATCAAAAAAAAAATCTAAAAATTTCTAGAGTTGTTAGTGTTTTATTTGGACTTAACAGCAGAGTGACTGTGCTGTCTGATCAAAATGATCCGTCACTGTTAATTTAAATTTTATGTTTCAAAAGCACTAGTAGTATCAGTACTCTGTATCGGTGAATACTTAAGAGGGAGCACTCGTACTGGTATCGGTCTGAAAAAAAGTGGTATTGAACATCCCGAGAAACATGCAATGATCAGAGAGGTCAAAGTGATGGTGCTGCACTCTCAGTGTGAGCCTGAGCAGTTGGGTTTTTTGGTGCCTTGCTCAAGGGCACTGCAACAGTGCTCAGGAATGTGAGCCAACACCTCCCCAACTAAGCCCAATTCCCAATCTCAGTCTATGCATGGGCTTGAACCAGCAACCCTCTGATCACTATACCAAGTCCCTATGGATTGAGCCACTGCTACAAATACTCGTAGTGACATTTAAAAGTGCTTGCTGAATTTAATAAGTTTATAATAAGTTTATTTTTTATTATCTCATCCGTGAGCAATTTGTCTTTCCACTGTAGCCGAGTAATCAGCCATCTCATCCTGAAAATGATGACCTAAAGATACAGTGTGTGGTATATAGTGGCATGTAGCAGATCTGGCTTGGTGAAAACTAAATAAAAAATTCAAGTTAGTTTAAATTACCCTATGTAACCATCCACAGGTATTTTTTTATTTTTAGCTAACTTACAGTAAGACTTTTATATCCACTTTAAGGCCCCTTGTGGAGGCTGCTATCTTGCACTGCCATGTTTCTGCAGTAGATCAGATGAACCAGTGACATGCACAGTTTCCTATTTGCTAAGTGGTTGAGCAAAATGCACCAGACAGAGAGCGAAGCAGAAGAGGAGCTCAGTTGTTGTCGCGTACATTTATTTTGGCATTGACCGTTTCATTTGTATTGATGGTCTTTATAAATGGAGGACAGCACTTATCATGCATCACAGGAGCTTCTTGTTCCCGAAGGCCATCGTTGCGTCACCATCAGGAGGGGTGAGAAAGGGAGCATCGAGCTATGAGTGTGTAGAAGATGTGTGAGGAAGGTGCAGTAAAATTTCAGGCTGGTGAGCCAAGTGCCACAAAGTTAGCTAACACTGCAGACTGGAGGAGAGCTCTCACTGCGGTCCTAACCGTTACTTCCTCTTTTTTTGGTCGTGATCTCAAATCCTTCTGTAACTTAGTATGGATTTCAGGTTGCAACCTTCATATCAGAGCCCTTCTTTTTTTTATGCATGGTGCCGCCATTTTATTCTCCCCAAACATGAGCTAAGACTCTGTGCCGCAGAGAAAACATCATGTACATCGAAGGCCATAACTGCTGGAGAGTATCACTGAAAAAAAGGCAACAGGAGAAGGATGCTGAAGCAGCTCGCTGACCCTTATCTCATAAAGGTCAGAGCCGAACCTTCATCTCCTCTGAACACAAAAGCCTGAGTTGTAGAGGAGTCTGTGTGTTTGTCCTTCATGCCTCAGAGGAGGCTTCAACCTGCTGAAAAATAACAGGTGCTGAGCGTCTCGCTGCTTATTAGCTCCAGATGTTCTCTGTGATAGCTGAAGCAGTAATACCTGTGTAGTAGTAGTTCTCCTTTCTGCTGAATGTATTTATTTTTAAAACATGAATTAAATTAAATGAAAGATAGGAAGCTGTTCTCATGGCCTCTGAAACATGAGACACCCCAGGGAGATAAAAAGATTGGTTCAGTGTCAGTTTTGTTTTGTGCCTTGAGCTACTCAAACCAACGAGGTGAGGTGCTCTGCTCTGATAACTTCAAGGTATTACAGGTGCCAACCTGCGATACACACACTTAGCAATTAAGAGTGTCAGTTCTCAAAACTGAACATGTTACACAACTAATGACGCAGAGAAGTTAAAATGCTTTCAGCTATAGGTTTAGGGATGTGTCAGTATCTTGTCCCATCTGATACGCGTCTTCAAAAATACATAAATCAGAATGTACTGTTACTTTTAACTCAGGCCTACAAAAGTGGAATCATGATGAAAATATTTCTGTTTTTTTAAAGTAACTTATGTGTTCAAGCTTTTCTGTTCTCTCTAATGATTTTGATCAGTCTTTATTTTTTGATGCCTTACACCTGTACGTCCTGTTCTGATAACAAATGATGCTAACAGGATGCTAAAGCTACATCCACTGGGATGCAAATTACAGAAACAGCTGAAATAAGTATCAGTAGTAAAAATGTTGGCTGGTTGTCTCCTACATGCTTCCTGCTCTCTGCAGACACACCTGGCCAAGGGCAGCAGAAAGGAGAGAGACTGTGGTATCTGAAGTCGACCTGTGTGGGCCATCCGGGTATCATTACCCTGAATCATTAATCCAAACTGTGCTAATAAAACACAAGTCACGACTTAAGAAAGATTTCATGTTTCTCTGATTCAGGTTTGATGTACAGAGAAAAAAATTGTGTCTCCTTTATGAGCTCCAATCCAGATTATTGCTCCTGCTGCTTATGTTGCCTGCTTTTTGGGCTGCCCACCACCACACCCACTCACCTGAGAATCTCTTTTTTTATGTGCTACAATAAATTGGTTGTGTCACTTCACGACACAAGTCCACGGTTGAATTAGCCCTATTGCATGCCGCCATTTTGACATTTTAACCTGTGAAAACTCTTGTGGTTATCACCTTAACTATCACAGTAAAACTTAATATTGTTTTTTTTAATATGACAAACTTGAATTAATTATTGAAATTAATTTCATGTGCGGCTCTACCTGTAACCTCTGTGGCTGCAGCAGAAAAGGAGTCGGAGCATCTATTTAGAGCACAGAATACTTCACTAGCGCCTAATGCACAGCGTGGCTTGAATTTGACCTGTTCTGCAGGGAGTTACTTGTGATATATTGCACTGACTGAACCGTGGCAGAGAATTACAGAGCACTGGGGGGGAGAGGAAGAGGAGGGATGTGCTCGCAAATATTTTTCCTCTCCTTTTTTTCTTCCACTATGTTTCTGTTAGCCCTGATTTCATCATGATGGTGTGGGGGCATGTCTTGAAATTCTCCTGTGTTTTAGGGAGTGAAATATGGCTTCTTCAGGAACAAATGAGGAGGGGGGGTGACATGTATTCTTATTTCTCTCTTTGAGTTGTGGATGTGTTCATAGGCCAGCACCTGCTCTGCCCATCCCCCCCACTCATTATGGTGATGAGTGAGAAGAGGAGTTCAGGGAGAGGGTGCTGGCAAGGATTTGATTGGGTGGTTGTTCTGGCCCACACAAGTAAAACGAAGCGGCTGCTACTGTAAACTGCACAATAGCTGAGGAGTAAGTGGAGACTAAACTGTAGCTGTGGTTGGTACTAGACAGAAGTTGGAGTTTTGAAGGCAAGCTTTTATATGTTACAAGGGAATTTCTGCATTTTCAAACTGCTTCCTACATTTTAGGTCTAGATGACAAAAGTTTTTGAGGAGGTTTAGCCAATAGGGAAACAGGCAGTAGTGGCTGCAATGCGTGCTGGTTTTCAGTCTGGCTGACAGTCTTACAGGTTTGATCCCCACTTAGGATGGCGCACAATGAACTGACTGAATGAGCACCGCAAGATTTGGTACAAAAGAGAGACCTAAACTGCCTTCATGCCATTTAGAAAGTAGGCTTTTATTGTGTCTCTTACCCAGATGATGGCGCTTTACTTGCTAAAACATAGACATAGACATGTGCCATTAAGATCCTAAACTCAGCTTCCTTCATCACAGCCATAAAAGTCACAGTGGGCTGAACTCTGCCTGCACCAGTAGCTATCAGGGTTATGAACTCTAAATATTCAGTATAACAAATACTGAATACACAGCTGCAAAGAAAGTGTATGCTGCTGACCTAGCTGAATGCAATGACAATCACTACGTTGGAAGATGGTTTGTAATCGAACTGGACCTAATCAGAAAGTAAAAAGTTTTTTTTTTTTTAAAAATTAAGATACATGAAGCTTTTTTTTGCTTTTATTAAAAGAGGAAAACAGAGTGTGAATTATAGAGTATAGAGCAGAAAACAGCATGAGAGTGCAACTGCTGAAGGGCTAACCTTACAGGGCATGCATCCTCTTAGCAATACTGGATCCCTGATTGATTTATGTTTTGAATGCATTTGGAAAAAAACATCAACTAATTGAAAAAGTGTTGAAAAAAATGTATGAATATTTTTTTTATAAAGGAAGATCCACGAGCATAGACTGCGTCTTTGTGTCTTCTATTCCAACCTTTGTGCAGCAGGTTAAATAGAGTTTCTATATGTTAAGTAATGTTGGCTAAAAATGCAGGTGAACTGTCATACTGAGGCTCTAACGTTGACATCATAGACTGTATATAGAGTGGACAGCATGGCACCACTATTTGCCATTGTATGTTTTTGAAGCCAAAATATCCCCGTCAAAGGTGCAGCCAGGTAGCAGTTTTGCAGCCAGTCTGCGCAGTAGAGACTGAGGGATTCTGGGAGAATATGAGGGGAGCTGGGTGACAAAAATAACATTTTTTTTTTCTTTCAGGAGTCTAGCCACTTCTTGACTCTACCTCCTGAAAGATTTTACAATCCCCTAGTAAAATACACAAGAACAGCAGCTCTCATTGTTAAACGTGACGTAAAACCTTGTTTTTAAGGTTAAACAAAACTTTTCAGAAAAAAAGAGAACTTCAATACAAGGCAGCTAAATGATATCTTCAAACCACCACAACAATCAGACGTGAGAAACATTTCTATGAGGAGTATTAATTTTTTAAAGGTTGATCACAGTCCATCTGGAATGACTGGGGAGATAGATTTTTTGACCCACACTGCAGCCAGCCACCAGGGGGAGCATTTTTTGTGGCGACCTCAGTGCGTGCTGAGCAAGATGGCGTCCATTTTTTTTATGGTTGACACTCATTTCTAGTCAGGGCTGTGGCTCCAGTAAGAGACGATCAAGTCTGTGCCTTCTAAAACAATGTCGGCTTGGGAGTCTTACTTCTGTGTGCCTTCAATATCTACATGATTTACATTTTTCAGCTGCAGGACCTATGGTTAAGAAACTGCTACTGGACTTATTTAAGAGCATGTTGACACTGTGACATCTCTGAGCTAAAGTGCTTTATCAGTGGATTAAAAAACCACATCATGTTTGTTTGGTAGCTATTTAATGTGATCATCAACAATATCGTGCCATTTAGACCTGTTGTTATCTTGTACTTTCTATTACTGGTAGTTCTGAGACCACTGACCTTTTTTAGAGTTTTATCTGTGTGTTGGGATTATAAATATGACCTGTTGAGTTTCATTTTGGTTATTTGAAGCTATGCTTTGTGGGAGTCTGTGCCATGTTCATTACACACTTTGCTAACGCCAAAGAGCTTTTAGTGGACCTGCTTTGATCTAGGCATTCGCCCAAAAGGATTATGTTGCAGCTATTATGTCCCAGCTTTGGGTTGAGTTGATGTGCTTGGATAATTCTGAAATGTCTTAAACCTGACGATGAATTAAGGTTATAAACAATGAAATGGCTCTTTAAAAAGACATTTGGAGCTGATTTCTAAAGAGCATACGTTTGAATGTGCTCTACCTTCGTTCATCGTTGAATCAGCAGCAGTTTGGGCTAATATAGCATGCTAATCCAGCACGCACTCTCCCTGCCCTCTGCTCTCCTGCTGCGGCTTCAAACCGCAGCACAATCCCACACCAGAGAAATCAAAGGACAACAAGCGATGCAGCCATTTTTTTTCCTGAAATCCTCCCTCTGATGTTTCAGTCTGAGTCTCCCACTGTCCTCACACCTCCCATCCATCACTGTAAGACACAAGACTGTGAATTCAAAAGGTCTTGATAGGAACTGTACAGCCGGGCTGTGCTGTGGCGGCCTGAGATGGATGAGCCGAGATAGTGAAGGGTGTGGATGATGCATGATTGTATGTGAGCGTGGGGACAGGGGGGCAGGCCCAGAAATAGCCTGTTTCAATCTCTCTCTGTGGACATGACCCCTCTCCCAGCTGTACTCAAGCTGCTTCGGTGCACGCCAAGTTTCCTCTTCCCTCCTCCCTGCTCACTCTTTTCTCTGATTCAGTTCCTGGTAGTTGGGAGAGTTCAGTCCAGATACGATGACATCATACCTCTCTTAAAATCTTGTTTGCATGCTTGCTTCTTAACACATCAACACTGATTGTTTTTGTTTCTATTATTCGGTTTGAACCCGACTGAACTGTTGCATGGCTGCGTTACTCGAGCCCTCATAAACGCAGCACGCTTTGCATTCGCCCACACACACACACACGCACGCACACACACATACACGTACACACTCCTCCTCACACCTACTTACACACATCCGCATATTTAAGCAGCTGCAGAGAGAGCCGTGGGAGTTCACGATTTGAACACAAACTTAGAAACTAAACTTCAAACCCTTTCGTGCTGCTGGGCCCCGGCCAGCTTCATGTATCGAGTTTCTTTGTACAGCACGAATAAATAAAGCTGCTGTGATGTCAGAGAAACACTGAGTGTATGGTTTCTATTATCTGGTCATTAAAATATCTATCACAATATCTGACCTTATGATGGAAAACAACACTATTCAATAAATTTCAAGGTGAGGAATTTCCAGGAGAGAGAAGCTGAGAGAATGAGACACATTAAAGGGAGAGTGTTGTTTTCAGACTTCTCTTCAGTTTATTCTTTCTGATGCTTCCTGCTCGATCGTTTGATTCCTGACGTGGACGACATCAGGATGGTGGTTTCAAATGAAGAGACAAAGCAGCTATTTTGTTCTCAGAATTTATCTCCGCGTGCCTCTTGCCCCATCCATATGCATGGTGATATTTTTATTGTTTTATTTTATTTTATTTTATTTTATTTTAATTCATTTTATTTATTTTATATTATTTTATTTTAATTTATTTTATTTGATTTTGTTTTATTTTATTTTAGTTAACTTTATTTTACTTATCCCATTTTATTTTATTTTATTTATTTATTTATTTATTTGCATATTTGCTTCCAGTTTCCAGTCACTGGATACTATTTTAAGAAGAAAATACCAACAACCTGTAAATAACAGAGAAATCAAGAACTTGGCAATTGTTGTTCACATGTATTACACATGTGCCACTGTTTTCCTACCTCTGCTTGGTTAGATTTGTGCATGTTAACAAGGTAACATAACTGTTTTTAGTCATTATATCATTGCGTGGGGATGAATAAACGTATGGCGCTGAGTTTAAAAAATGCTGATTTCGTTTGCTGCTGCTGAATACAGATGTGCGCACTGTTCTTCTGTGGTGTTTGATGTGATAGAGTAGTCACTCATCATCGCCACCTGCTGACCTGGTGCGCATATATTGTTGTGTTGCGTTTTCAATTGTTTCTGTGTTGTGCCTGGGACGGAGAAACATTTATTTTGAAAAACCTAAAAGTTATGTTCCTTTGGTTTCTCCTTAGATTCACTCATGATTTTGATTTCCACTGCTGATTCAGACCAGATGAGAGAGTGATGTCACCTGCTCTCTTTAAGACCTTATTTATTCCTGACCAGTGGGCAGCTAAAGGGAGCTGTAAAATGTCCAAAGAGAATGAGAGTTAGAAAATGGTGTGAGAGTGCAGAACAGACACACTTCACCTGGCTTCTGACTTATTAGTTCAAAAGAATAAGCTTGTCCTTTTTGAACTATTTTGTTAGCAGTGTTGGAAATAAGAAATAAGAACAGAACTAAGAAATTTCTCAGTTTTGGGGCACAGGAGTACATTTTTGATTTGAAACAGAGGTCTCCTCCACAGCTATCTATTAGCATTAGCATGGTAAACAGAGCTAACAGTGTGATAGCCGTGTGCTTATAGCGTGACAGCTATCAAACTGATAGATGGACACAAACAGAACTGTATTCTACAAAACCAGTGAAGGAACTATCACATTAACAACACTGTGATGGGCCCAAAATCTGGGTCAATTTTCTAACAGATGTTTAAAACGGGGACATAACTGAGATCAGTATTCTGTCCTGATATTCACTTTGAAACTGGGACAAATAAATGGGGTCATCCTCTCACCGCAGCTTGACCCCAAACCAGAGACTAAAAATCAGAATATCTGAGTTTCAGCTGCTGTTTTTTACATTTTCTTTAATTATTAAGTTAAGTATTAAGTTCATTAATTAGGTAGAAAAGGGATTCCAGTATTCTTTGCAAAATATTGGTGGCTAACGAGGCTCTATTAGCAATTAAGCTAGCCTTTTAAGATGCAAATGTCTTTGATTTATAAACTAGGCCATTTTTTGTGAACTTGGTGATTAAAAAAATTTGTGAGGTGAGGATATGGCAATATGTATGAAATTAACAGTGTATGGCAATGTCAGACACTTTGAGATTTTAATCACCTCTTCTGTCTCACTTGGTGTGTGTTGGGTTTTAGCAGATTAGTTTGACCTACAAACTCAACAGTATGTCTTTTACCATGGGCAAGTTTAACTGAAGGTTATGGAGTTTCTCCTAACAGCTCTATTTTTGCTGGTAGAGTCTATTCCTGCACAAAACCAGTGAAGTTAGAATTTTTCAGCAACACCCCACATCATTGTGTTGGTGAGCCAAAGACAGTTTTCCACTTTGGTGGACAATAAAGACATATTCTATTCTATTCTATTCTATTCTATTCTATTCTATTCTATTCTATTCTATTCCATAAATACCTTGGCTCAGGCTGCTTTGTGTTCCTTTGCTCAACAACCAATTAAAATCAAGAAAAGGTGGGGCTTAATTCATTAAATTGAACCAATCACTAAGAGTGCATAACAACTTAGTGCTGCAAGACAACTCTGTAACCGAGTGACAGCAACAACTAGAAAGAAACACTGAGTTGACTGACTTGTGGGTGCGACAACAGAACACAGCATCGTGGACACATGTCCTTTTGCGTTTCCTTTTTTCTAATTCTGCAAAATGGTATCATATTGTAGTTAACCTGTGATGATTTTTTTATGTTTCTTTTTTTTCACTGGATGAATTAGCTTGATGTTGGTCCACGGTTCCTGTTGTACATTGCGTCTCTACATGGTTTCAGTCAGCACTAGAGTCAGAAACCCAGCCACGCTGTCAATCCTCATTTGTCACAGTCAGGCTCATTCACCTCTCTGCCAGATCTCCTCACATGAAACAAAACCGTGTCACATGACCGGCCGTTGCTTTTCCAAGTCCACATCTTGTTTCACTTGAGTCTGCTTTTTATTACAACTCTCAGGTCTCTCTGCTATTTGATCAGTGTTATCAATTAGGTCTGCATTTCTGATGTGCACTTTGCTGTTTTATTGCTTGTCTTTATGGGTCGAATGTGCGATTGATGATAGGTCTGTGATACAATATATTTTTTATTTGGGAACAAACCCATTAAAGACGTGATCACCAATGCATGGGTCATCTTGAGAGTGATGCGTTTGTGTTTAAATCCCTGTATATCTTTTTTTTCTTCTGTGCTATGATGGTCTACATTTGACTTAACTGAAATTTACAACACATCAGTGACATCTGTATGTTTTAACAGAATTTTCCTTACCTGTGATTACCACATGATCATTGACATGGAGTGATTGGCAAAAGAAAGAAAGGAATTTTTTTGTTTCATCTCCCTGGGTCAGACGTCCGCCATGTGCTTCCTGTACTCTCTTTAACCAAACCACCCTTTGATAACTCCTGAGTGTCTTAAATACAAAATAAACTGCCTTGTCTCCAGCTGCTGAATGTCATCCATCTCATTATCCATCTAGATTTCTGTTCTTTTATTGATTTGTACCTTTTTGGGAATCTTTGACTGCTGTTCAGGGAGACAAAACTTCTGAACAACAAAAAACACTCATGTAAAAGTTGAATTGCAGCCTTTTTAGAAGAGGAAGAAAAAAATCACACAACAAAACAAAAACAAACTTTAAAATAAAAAGAAACAGAGTCTTGTGAAATAAAGTTCGGTGGTTGTGGTAGAATTTGGGTTGGGGTGAGACATGCCAAAGCATCACCAGGTCCCCAAGATCACAAACAGTACTGACTGCTTTTTGTACTGGTGCCGGCTGACTCCATAAGAATAAGTCTTCAGCTAGGGCTGGGTATTGTTAAGAACATCACTGATCAATCCTATTTTGATTCTGTCGGTCACAATTCAGTTAGATATTTAAGATGCTTTAATTTCGACTCAGTAAGAAGCAGAAGAACACTAATAATTACAGTTTTTGTTGTTGCTGCTGGTTGCTTTGTTTGCCATTTTTTTGTTGTTTGGTCTAGCGCGCCCCATGCAGCGTGAATAACACACACAGCGCCCCCCACTAGTCAGGAGGTGAAATGTTTCAGATGGTTTGCCAAATCGATACTGAATCGGGTGAGGAAATGTTGCGATGCATCAATTAATCAATATTTTTACTTGGGCTGGAATGATCTTCTTTTGCCATTTCTGGGGTGCTGCTTCAATTCAAAATGTAATTATTTGATATTTCTGGTTTTTGTGTTTTTCGTTTGCTTTTTTATCATCAGACCAAGAGAAAAAATTGAATGATAATGATATCTGTAGGCTGTACCAGGAGCCATATGTTCCCATCACATGTGAGTCAGTTTTTAAGATTCATTCAGGGGATCTGACATCTCCACTTCTGTCCAACCTACCTTATAAACAAAGACTTACATGAAGGACTTAAATTCATTCATTCATTCATTTTCCAAACTGCTTATCTTGTTCAGGGTTGTGGGTGGCTGGAGCCTATCTCAGCTGTCATTGGGCGAGAGGCGGGGTACACCCTGAACTGGTCGCCAGCCAATCACAGGGTTGACACAGACAGACAGACAGACAACCATTCACTCACACACTCACACCTATGGGCAATTTAGAGTGCTCACTTAACCTGATGAGCATGATTTTGGACTGTGGGAGAAAACCGGAGTAGAGAACATGCAAACTCCACACAGAGAGGCCCACCGCCCCGAGTGGGGAATCGAACCAGTGACCTTCTTGATGTGGGGCTGCAGTGTTAACCATTGCGCCACCGTGCAGCCCAAGGACAAAAATAAATCAAACAATAAATTAATTTATAAAAAAGGACTTTTGAACAAAAAAAAAATCACATTTTAAAATCGTTAAATAAAAAAACCTGATGCTACGATACATCAATTTTTTCTCCCACCCCTATTAACATCTTTATTTACAACCTATATGATTTGTTTAAAACAATATTGTGCATCCTTGAAATAGTTTCTTTTAACACAGGCTTGGTCTATATAATAAACAAATCTACTTACAGAAATGTAATGATGATGGGAGATCTAATGTGTTGGTCACTTGAAGTTGAGCGGCTGTTTTACGTGTTCAAACAGGTGATTCTGGGAGGTAACAAAAAAAAAAACCCCTGTCATTGGTTTGAATAATTACGTTAAAGTTGTTTATCATAACCAAAGTGAAGCCAGTTTAAACATTAATAATCTTAAGTCTTGTTGCAGTATTGACGTAAATCACATTAATTTTTAAGTTAAAAACTCACATCAGATCAGTGCAGTCCCATTTGATAGTTTCTGTTTTCCCAAAATGTTCCAACAGTTTCATTTTCTGCTGACACTCGTGTACTTCTTTTCTCAAACCATCTCTTTGTTTGACTTACACCACATAAGAATCTGACTGAATAAAGAAAAGCAGTGTGCCTAAATCTCTGTAAATACCAGAAAAACTCTAAAACAGGCAATTGGGATTTATGTCGTTTTTTTTCAAAGATTGCAACAGTGTTTGCTGGGAGCTGTTTGGCATGTGACGTAATGTGAAAGTTCTCCAGGAGCCTGTTTCTGATTTACTGCTTATAAATGACTTGCTGCAGAAATCCCCACTTTATAAATTAGTGTTTACATTTTGGAAAAGCTGCCATATGGCAACAACGTGACATGATGGACGTGTTCAGCTCTGGGATCTTCGCACAAAATTCTCGAGCTCAGTTCGTAGTGTGAATAATTAGTTGAAAAATGTGCTGATGTGATGACAGTAATTACCGGTGACACTCTATGTGTGACATGCTCTGAATAAATCAGACTAAGTTTTTGTTCTAGGAGGGGCTCAGGCAAGAAGGCAGCAGTGTTGAAACTTTCTTACTTCAGGATCAAGACTGAAGACCTGAGAGTGTCTGCTCTTCTGGGGCAGCTGAAGGCTGGGAAGTGTCGCTCTCGTGGGCTCTGACACATTTCTCACTCCTTCTGCCAACAGGAGGACGAGATAACTTTTACTGCTACTCAAAGCAGCGTGAGCTTTTATTATGAAATCCTCCACCCTCAGAGAAAGCAGGAGCTGATGCAATTTAGGAAGTGAAAAGGGTGGAGGACAAAAATGTAACATCAGACAGTTTCGTGTCCTCTTAATGGCATCTCATCTGAGAGAGAGGAGTTGTGTCATAGTGTCTGCCTTTAGTAAACACACTAGTCGCTCTTTAAAAACCTTAGGTGGAGAAATAGTCAGTAAAAGGTTTCTGTATTGAGTAAATACGAGACCTTCTCACCCAAAAGTGAATGCAGAAATTGTCTCTCAGAGAAAGAGAGAGGTTTTCTAACTGTTGTGTCACTGAGATACTTTGTGGAGAGGGTAACACACACACACACACACACACACCGAACACACAAACACACACAGAGCGATTGCCCAATCAAAATGAATTCAGACTTCAGTGAAATCACAGTGTGCAGGCCAAAGTTTTCCATGTTAAACTCCAGTTTCATGATGGCTGCACACGTTCAATAACAGATATAGAACAGATACTGTTCTATGTATCAGAGCTGTGTTTCAGGTCAAACTTTTAGATTTTAAAGGGGCTGTGAGGAGTATGAAAGTGATCTTGAAAAAGTCTTCCTTCTAGATATATGCCTGATCGTAATCCACACTTTAAAATGAGATTATCAGCACCAATATTGCTGGTTACAAGTTATTTTAAACAGCTACTTCTTAGCTTTGCGATCGGGTCAACCAGGACCAGATTTATATACAGCACGTCTAGGTCTCCATGACAACATCATGCCGGTTGACTAAGCTTGAGAAAGGATAAAACACAAAAATCGGTGTTTTTCTCTGCTAAAAACGATTTCTGTGATTAATTTTGTAGTGATGGTGGACACAGGAGCCTAACTGTCAGACAGAAAAAGGACAGAAGAGCAGAAGAAAGCTAAACAGGAGAGTGATACAGCACGAGCTAAAGGCTAATTAGCCTTTAGCTCGTGCTGTATCACTCTATAGCACAGTGGTTAAGTTGTTTGTGATAATCTTCATTCCAACCCACAGTCAGCAGTTATTCTGCAGTGGTCTGTTCAAACTTGAGAGTCTACCAATAAAATGAAGAGTGAGGTTACGTTAGCTCTGATTGGTAGATGACTTGCAGGACATAACTAACCAGGATTCACTAACGTTACACATTACGGACATGTCTTAGTGCACTGGGCTGTCAGCTGTGCTAAATATAAACAGCTACTAAACTACTTACAAACTGACAGTGTTTACTTGTTGTCATGTTAGCCTACAGATACGTCGGAGCACCGGGCTGACGATGCCGCTAACATATAGCCAGCTTTGTGTTATGTGTCAAACCATATTGCAACACAACTGTACTGATAAGTACCTTTCCTCGGCGCACTGCATCCAGTAAAAAGTTGTCTTCAACAAAGAATTTTTTTTTTTCCATCTGATCTCTATTTAATTCCTAAACAAACACCTGCCTCACTAAAAGTAATTTACGACAGTGTGTGGAGACTCTGGGCCACAAGGTGGCGAGGGAGTGCAATTAAAACAGATCCTCCTCATGGCATCTTTAAGGAAAAGAAATAAAGATGAGAAGAGAATGTTCCTCCCTGGAACTGATTGTTAATTAAAAAAAAAATGCCTTGAAATAATCTTTTTTCTTTTTGTTCAATAAGCCTTGGTCATAGCTTTGCAGTCTTTAGAAGTCTACTTTTATTTTTGCAGCCTAAAATGTCTCATTTCTATCTGCAAGTTTTTAGGCTCTTTGGTTGAGCGTCATCTGTGAGTGACTGGGACAAACACTTGTGTGAGAGCTGCTTGTCTCCTGTCTTTTTTTCAGCTTTTCTTTGTTGAGACTGGTTAAAAAAAGACTGAATCTTAAATGAGAAAAAACTAATCTCACATTTTGTCCCCAAAAGTTTGGAACATGGCCTCTGAATGGTTGATAGGCTTAAAAAATAAGGTGCCAGAAAGTCATTGGCTGTTTTTGAATAGGAAGAAGAGTATCAGGGCGGCACAGTGGTGGAGTGGTTAGCATTGCAGCCTCACAGCAAGCCTCACCAGTTAGATTCCCAGTTTGCCTAGAGGACCTTTCTGTGTGGACTTCTCTCTGGACGTCTCTCTGGCTTCCTCCCACAGTCCAAAAACATGCTCATCAGGTTAACTGGTCTCTCTAAATTGTCTGTAGGTGAGAGTGTGTGCATGAAGGGTTGTCTGTCTCTGTGTCAGCCCTGTGATTGGCTGGCAACCAGTCCAGGATGTACCCTGCCTCTCGCCCTGAGACGGCTGGGATAGGCTCCACCCACCCGCGACCCTGAACAGGAAAAGCAGTATAGAAAATGGATGGATGGAAGAATTTAAGGAAATTTTAAGAGTAGAGAATGTTGTCAGACATTCAAAATCTAAGGTAAATCCTACGTCTGGGCTGATAGTCAGTAAATCAATAAAATGTTCAATTAATGAAATGAACTCAATAATTTTGCCGGCCTGTGCATGTGTGTTTGTTTTTGTAGTTTAGGATGAAGCTGATGAGGCTGATGAAGCCTCAAGGAGGAGAGGGGAAAGGCCTTCACAAACTCTGAACAGTCCAGTTGTCTTGGTTTGAAGCATTCAAAATAACTCCGACCTGGATGATGAGAATACTTTGCTACATCAAATTTTTTTTTTTTTTTTTTTTTTTTTAACTCAGTTTTTTATTCAAATGCAATTTTTGACCAAGGGCCCATTTTTTATATTCTTATTTTTTGTTTTTGGGATTTTTAAAATTTATTAATATTCCAGTTACATTAGTAAAAAAATACTCATAAGAAATAAAAGTTTATTGCATTTTAAAGGGTTTATTACATTATTATGACATATTTATTTTTTGATTTAGCGGTTAATTTGGTCTCAAAATAATTTTGTCAATAATATCGTTTATCGTTAATAATTGATGGACAATATCTCGTCCAGCAAAATCTGTTATCAGCCCAGGTTTTGTAAATCCCTCACCAGACATTTAACTTGTCTAAATACAAAGCACTGCAGCTCTGTGAGGGGGACAGCCTTTATTTTGTCTCTTATCTTTGACCAAGAACAGGTAATAACTCCTTACCTCCTCTTTACATACTTCTCAATGTCATCAATGAATTTTCACCCAATTCTTGTCACTCACAAAAATTACATCTGTGTATTTTTTAATCTGACTTGTTAACTTTAACAGCTTGGTGTCTTTACTCTCATTGATCCTAGCATGCAGTGTGTTAAAGAGCACATGTAGTACGATGTTTTAACATTTTGAACAATGGTTGCAGGTAGCCTATATATTTAATGTACACTTTATCAGTACCCTGGCTGCTTATACCAGAACAACTCAAACAAATGAACAGCCCTCCTCAGAGTCCTCATCAGACAGTTAACCACTTTGAACAATCTTTGATGAATTATTCATGCTTTTATCACCTCTCATCTGGATTATTGTAATTCTGTGTTCAGATACTTGGATCAGATCCTGACTACACTCCAAACTGTGGCCGCAAAATTTAAAGGCCCTTTTCAAACAACTTAAAACACACAGTTTAAAGTAAAGTGAATCAGGGCGTGTCTGAACAAATTTTGCTAGTTTCTTTTTTGTCACAAGACGGGTGTGTTTGCAGGCAGGTGTGTCACTGTTTACATTGTGGATTTTAGCTTTTCTACTTAAATTGGCCAAGATCAGGCACATTTAGCTGTTCTCCCTCCACCTTACCTCATAGACATAAGAAACACAAATGCCACTGTTTGAAATTTGTCAATGCATAAATTGATGGTGTATCTGCTCATGTAATTGTCGGTACAAAAAGAAACAGTCAGGGAATTTCTTGATAATCTGATGTGTGCATTAATGTCAGAGAGGGATAAATTGTAATTTTCTTACTTTTGGTCACATGGGTGTGTTTTCTTCTGTGTGTGTGTGATGTGTGGGTCAGTTGTGGTTTCAAAATATCTGAAGACTACCATGGTTAGTGCCACCCAAAGTTATATTTGAGGCTAGTAAAAAAATACTCTAGTTGTGGTGGAGTGTGTATTCATATGTGTGTGTGTGGTTGTGTGTGTGTGTTTAAGCTTGTATTTGTGAGGACACATATCAAACAGAGCGTGCACGGTGAAGAGCTCTGTGACGTCTCCACCTGATGTCTCTGGAGCAGTAGGACTGATGGTGTCCCTGTTTGTTAGACTTAATGGATCACCACCGCGCATAGAGCAGGTTCATGATGTAAGGAGACGAGAAAAAATACCTGTGTCCTTCTGTCCCGATAAAAACTTAAATTCACCTTAGCTGCAAGATTAGTGATATTGTATTATGAGTAAGAGCACTGCTGCACCTTTAGACCAGTTTTTTTTTCTAAACCACAACCATTTTCTGCAAAAACTGATATCCAAGCAAGTGTTTTTGTCTTGTATTTAGTAAAATTAGACTCAATGAGTTACATACATCTGATAGTTGGGTTATTAGTGTGGCTCTTAACACATCCAATCACTTAAATTAAGATTAAATAGAGATGGGCAAGTACCAGTATCGATAAACAAACCGTTATTCTAAGTCGTTCATCCCCTCTGTAATCAGATTACTGAATCTTTCTTAACGGTCTTTTATCTTGCCGCTGCTTATCTTTTATCTTTTATTTTTACCTTATTTATTCATTTATTGGAACTTTGTAGTAATTCAGTCAGGCTGACTTTTAACCTTTCCCAGTGTCACCATCTCCTTTAGTCTTTTTTAAGTTCTTAACTTTTAACTCTTTGTGTGTTTTTTTTACTGTTGCTTCATCTCATCTTTGCTTCTTTTTGTGTATCTGTTTTGTGCAAGCTGATCCACACAAATTGCCCCATGTGGCATTAATAAAATTGTCTGAATCTGAATCTGAACATTGGTATTAGGTATTGGGCCGATACTAGTCTTATTTAAAGGTATCGATACTCGTGAAGGCAGCCGATACTCAAGGCAAAAATATCTTACATCGAGTAAGTCCTCCTCGCCAGTGGTTGGCACAACATTGCTGCGGTTTGACACCACACCAAATCAGATCCTAATCAGACAACATGAATGAACCAGAGAGAGTTAATTATTAAACTGTTTTATTTTGCACTTGTGTTAATTTGTTAAAAACAGATCATAAACTCAGGGAGAGTTGTTTGTGTTTTATTTGGACTTCATGTCGAAGTGACTGTGCTGTCTTTGTTTAAAATGACCTGTCACTGTTAAGGAAAATTTGATGTATCGAAAGTACTGGTGGTATTGGTACTCGGTATCAGTGAGTTCTCAGGAGGAAGTACTTGTACTAGTATCCGTCCTAAAAAAAAGTGGAATTGAACACCATTAACTTCAATAAATGGAACATATGGCTACTGAATCATCTACATAGTGAAGGAGACAGAGATGGCAGTCCAACAATCAAACATTGTTTTTTTTTGCGTTTTTAAACAAAACATAAAAATCATCTTGTTGGTCCAGAACAAGAAAAGAGAAAATTTACTTTTCCAGTTTCTAGAAATAAGAATAATGTCTTAACACATGAAACTAAACAGATTTTTCTTTCCCATTGGCCCCTTTTTGTTGTAACTCTTACATTTGAAACGATGTGGTACCGATACCCAGTACCTGGCAATTGGTATCAGTACTCAACGGTACCAATTTTCTGTACTTTTTGTGTTTATATGTGGTAAAAAATATCAATTTGCTTAATGATAAAATATATTTATTTTTTAACTTAACATATTTATTCTTAAATAGATAACTGTGTTCGTGTCCAGCTTGGAAAACCACCTACTCTTCCACTCCCTTGCAGTCACAAGGTTGCATTTAGGTACCTTAGAAACATGGTATTTCTCGCTTTTACGCGAATTGGTACCCGGTACTTTTGACAGAATTCCGTACCCATCCCAAGTGCTATTGCATTTGCCACCTTTGTGTCTTGCTTTTCTTCGTTTTGAGACCAACACCCCCATGCATGCTAAGATGGGCATAAATTCACCAGCTATTCACTCAACATGGGTGCTGGCATTGAACTGTGGGTGAATCAGGTAGAAAACATGAATGACACTTGCATTTTATGCCAAGACTCTTTCTGGGCGACCGATGAGGCCCTGAAACCAAACCACCAAAGTCATCTTCACTTTTTTGGATTCCTTCTTTGATATTCTCCTTGAATGTCTGTAAAAATGGAGCTGAACTGGAAGTCACACAGATTTTGTTGAAAACACTCTGACTTTTGGAAACACTTGAAAACGCCTCCTGCAGCCAATACTCTTGATTACTTTGATGAATTGCATCTTCTGTCATTTTGAAATGTTCAGTCATAATTTTCTGTGATGAATGCATTCGAGGACATAAAAATCTACAACGGGTCAAGTGCCTGCAGTCTGTCACTTTGTCACTTTTAGTATGACAGGCAGGTGCAGAGCAGTGACACTGAGAGGCACACACTGAGGCTCAGTGTGAAACACACACAGATTTCATTTATAGGCTGTTTGGATGTCTTTCAGGCGCGTGTGTTTCCTGGTTTGTTTTGTTGGCCACTGGCAGTGAAAGTGGCAAAGCAATGATCATGAAGGACATGAATTCTTTGCTTGTATGTTTTATTTCTGTCTTCTGTTAGCCTCATTATGTCTGCTGTTATAGGAAACAAAGGGCTAAAGAAAGAAGGTCACTCATAGGTCAGGAGCTACCATTGTGCCTAATTAGAGTGCTCCTTCTGATTAACATCAAGTGACCGATTGACTCTTTGAATCAATTATTTGACAAGCTGAACCAATCAGGAATGACTTGGTCTGGTGTGCATTTTAACATTTCATAGTGACAGTAAATACCAGATCTAGATATCAGGTTTCGATTGGAACAATGAAGAAGAGCAGCACTTCTTCCAGTGTGAAGAAAAAAGTCAGCCCTGAAGAAAAACAGAGCAATAACTCTGGGGAAATACTCAAAGAATAAATTATCTTCCAACAGAACAGGAAACTTTATCTTGCCAAGATATTTGAGAACAAGTAAAAAAAAAAAAAAAACTCTAGTGTCAAAGAAGCCACAGAAATCTTATCTAACAAGAACACAGAGACTGAAAACAATTCATTTTTACATGCAAAGAAAGTGAAAAATACAAAAACAAGAAAGGTTTAAGAAACATTTTCTCAACTTAAAGCTAGACTTGCTAATATTTTAATACATTGCTTATGATGTGTCCTGTTAAATAAGCTTATTAATCCTGGAATAACTGAGAATGTAGCACACAGGGTTCAGAATTAGAAACCAACTTAATCTGCTCAAACATGGGATGAGATTGGCTCGTTTGAAGGAAGAAATGAGAGAAATGAAGATTTATTTCTTTGTGGGAAAAAGTCAAGTGATGCAACTGAACAGTCATTTAAAATGAGTCAGCTTATGTTCAGCAGATATGACAAGGGCTGTGGGTCTGTACGTCTCTTGATATACATAATGCATCCTCTGTTGTGTGAATCGGTGAATCACTCGGTCATTACCTGTTCTCAGGATCTGAAGAGATGCAAAGAATAGGATATCTGAAATGACAAACTGGTTTTGACAAAGCCATTTTATCAGCATTGATCAAACAGATTAATATTTCATTTAGCTATTCTGAAGTAGTAGCTTCTCGGGAAGTAAAGATATTCAGATCAATGAAGACAACATGTCACAGAAAAAGAAAAAACCCTTTTTTAAAGATGTTTCATCCTGATTCAGTCTCACTCCTCTGTCTGATCTTTCCTGTTTCCAAGTTTTCCTCGTCAGATGTGTCAAACGTGGCTCTTTTGTAGTATTTTCCTTGTTCATATTTACACTGTCTGTTGAGTCATGTAAGGAAACTGGGAGATGTTTCCCTCTCACTTCATCCAGAGATCAGTGAAACTTGAAGAAAGCGAGGCAGAGAGGTTGGTACAAAAGGGAGAGTGTTTAAAAAATCGTCTCAGCGAGTATAAAGGACTCGCTGTTGCATCACCTGTTTCCACGGCTCGGCCCCTTCGCCATGGCAACATAATGCCGGCTGGGTCGTCCGTGTGGGTGTAGAAAGAAGCAGGAGGAGGAACAAGTGTGTGTTTAGTCTATAAGAGCTGCCTGGCTCAGCGCTCCAGCAGTGAAAGAGTTACATCATTGAAGAGGAATCCTTCTCTCCCCATGTGGCTTGCTAACTGAGCACGGTTTCTTTCTTTCAGCTGTTTCTCTGTTGATTGTGTAAATGGAGGAAGCGAGGAATAGCTTAGTAATTGGGTCTCTTTGTAAGATGTCAAGGAACGTTCTTCATTGCCAAGACACCGTAATATAAATGTAGATTTTAGTCCAGCCCCGAGCAAATCCCTCAAATCTGCTCGCCAAGTACCCACTCAGAGCACATTACAGGAGCTGATCACTTGTGTTTGTGCTCCTCTCTCATTACAGGAACAACAGAACGTGTGTGTCTGATACAGGGTACAGTCGAAGCACTCAATGGCGTCCACAACTTCATCGCAGAAAAGGTGCGGGAGATGCCCCAGAGCGCCCAGAAACCAGAACCAGTCAGCATACTGCAGCCACAAACCACAGTCAACCCCGACCGCGTCAAACAGGTGAGATACAGTCAACACCCGGCAACACCTCAACCACTCTTCGTCTGTTAGATATGATCGCTCTGGACAACTTAGCTAGCTAATATTATTTCAGAAGATGATAGCTATAGCACGTTGTCAGACTTTCATAAAACTGACAGCTGTTACCTAACACAAGGACATTTCTAACCAACTAATTCCCAAGTGTTTCATACTGGTGAGCTAGCAGCAGCTCAGCTCGCAGACCCCCAAGTCCCATAAGATGTTGAACATAAGTAGAGAGTTTTGACCATAGACAGTAAAAAAAAAATGGACGTCATCTTGCTTGGTTAAAATTGAGGTCATCACAAGAACTGCTCCCCCTGGTGGCTGGCTGCAGTATAGGTCCAAAAAAATAATCTCCCCAGTCATTCCAGATGGGCTGTGGTCAAACTTAAAAAAAAATACACCTCAAAGAAATGTTTCTCACGTCTGATTGTTGTAGTGATTTGAAGATATCATTTGGCTGCCTTGTATTCAAGTCCTCTTTTTTTCTGGAACTTCCCATTTAACAATAGTTGACAGTTGCCCTTCTTGTGTATTTTTTTCGGGGATTGTAAAACATGATGGGAGGACAGCCAAAAAGAGATTAAACCTTTAGTAAACAAGCAAGCAGCAGCCCGGCTGGCAGACCCTCCTTGCATTTTGAGAAGTATTGGAGAGTGCAAATTTTCAAATTATTTGACTTGTGAAACACTCATGGTTCATCTTGTGACCTATCATGTAAAGTTCAAAGTCAGTTTTAAGGTTTCTTCTGTAAAGGTTTATGTACACCTGAATCAAAAAGGCAGATTTGGATCAACAGAGAGAGCCAAATCAGAGTCTTGCTCCTGGATCAACGTTGATTTGAACCATCAAACAGGCCAATATGTGGTGGATAAGCGTCCACTGCCAGGACGCTTTGTTTATTGGTCAACAGTCTTGTTCTCTGTGCTGTGACCTAGAGACTGGTCGGGTCAGGAAAATGTGAGGGTATGTGGTTATTTTTACCTACAGTCTTTCATAGCGAGACAGAGCCGTGTGGCAGCTGCAGCCTAAACCCCTGGGATTAACAAACTGCTGAGTAAAGCGGGAGCCGCTGTAGTACTCTGACTCAGAGTGAGATATCCCTCTTTCTGTCAGCCATTTATGCTGTTAAATCATCCTCCTGCTTCCTTTTATTGCTACTTCGTTTCTCTTTTTTCCTCCACAGGCCAAATTGATCGTACCCAATAGTACAGCTGGGCTGATCATCGGAAAAGGTGGAGCCACAGTGAAAGCAGTGATGGAGCAGTCAGGGGCGTGGGTGCAGCTCTCCCAGAAGCCTGAGGGCATCAACCTGCAGGAGCGAGTGGTGACCATCAGTGGGGAGCCCGAACAGAACCGCAAAGCTGTGGAGATCATAGTACAAAAGATCCAGGAGGACCCTCAGAGCAGCAGCTGCCTCAACATCAGTTACTCCAACGTCTCTGGCCCGGTGGCCAACTCCAACCCCACAGGCTCACCCTACGCTAACACGGCAGAGGTGCTGCCCAATGCCGCCGCAGCAGCCGCCACTGCCTCCAGTCTCCTGGGCCAGGCCGGCTTGACGGGGATGGGGGCCTTCCCTGCTGCCATGTCGAGCTTTTCCGGCAATGACCTGCTGGCCATCACCTCAGCCCTCAATACATTGGCCAGTTATGGCTACAACACTAACACCCTGGGCCTTGGCCTCAATCCTGCAGCTGCATCCGGGGTCCTTGCTGCAGTAGCAGCTAGTGCTAACCCTGCTGCTGCTGCTGCAGCAAACCTCTTGGCCTCCTATGCTAGTGATGCCTCAGGCAGTGCTGGCCACCCTGCAACAAGCCTTGGGGGCTTCTCCCTGGGTTCTTTAGCTGCTGCGACAGGGGCTTCCAACGGTTATCTAAATGCTTCATCCCCACTGATGGCCTCCTCCCTGTTGGCAACAGAGAAGCTGGCAGATGGGGCCAAGGACGTGGTTGAGATAGCTGTGCCCGAAAATCTCGTCGGTGCCATTTTGGGGAAAGGAGGGAAAACGCTGGTAGAGTACCAGGAGCTAACAGGAGCCCGCATCCAGATCTCCAAAAAAGGAGAGTTCATTCCTGGTACTCGGAACCGTAAAGTTACCATAACAGGGTCGCCAGCCGCTACGCAAGCAGCACAGTATCTGATCAGCCAGCGGATCACCTACGAGCAGGGCGTGCGTGCTACCAACCCACAAAAGGTGGGCTAAAAAGAAAAAGAAGAGGAAAGGATGAAGACAGAGATAGAAGGGAAATGAGAGGGTCACGATGGATAGAAAAAAGAAACGTCCAAATATCTGTTCAATATTTCAGTATCAAATGAGAGAATCACTAAGGAGGAGGTGGGGGAGACAACCAAGATATGTGTGTGTGATATGTGAATGTGTTTTTCGGACTGATGTCCTGATGTTTTTTAAAAGTCTGTGTCGAGTCCTTTTGACGATGGCGATCAGAGTAAGCTGGACTGGTCCACTGCCAAGCTGCAGATTCAAGGGTGAGGCTGCAGGGCTTCACCCTCCTCCAAAACCTCATAGCTCTTTTACTTTATTTTCTATCTGATTGGGTTTTTTGTTGGTTATAACTTTAGTTGCAAACCCTCGGCTCCCGGTGAGCTGAGCAAAGTTCCAGCCAGCTGATTGAGCTGTTTTACAAACCTGTGCTCTTAGTGTACAATGCAGACGCGTTGATACAGGGGAGAGGTTTATGACAAGCACCTGAGGTCATCTCAGTCCACGGGGAAGCAATCTTGAGTATAATTTCTTTAAGGAAATCACATCCACGGGGAAGCAATCTTGAATATAATTTCTTTAAGGAAATCACATCTATGTTGACATATGTTAAATTCAGGCTCATATCATAATTGACATTTCTAAATTTGGGTGTTTTATACTTCCATCCTTTATTTATTGACATGGTCTCATTCAAACACAAATAGATAATTTAAACCTGTGACTGCAGGTTGATCTGAATGTAAAAACAATATTAGCCTATTGCTATTTTTTATTTACAGGGATCAAATATTGTGTTGCAGTGAAAGAAATGTATAACTCTGTAAACCCAGTCTGAACTTCACTGTTGCTGTCTGCAAGGATAGTTCAGGGGTTAAATAATCAATGTGAGAGGATAGAGGAGACACACAGGAATGTATAACTATATTTTACATGAGAACACACATAGATGATGCTCCCGCAAAAACCACAAACACTAAGAAACATATTTGCATTTTCAGTCACAGCTACAAACACAAACGTGTTGTTGTTGAACCCTTTCTTGGTGCTATAGGAATAGATGTATATCTCCATTCAATCCAAATCTTTCTGGCGACTTCTCTTTTTGTTTGACGTGTCGTCCAGCCTTCAGTAGCCCATTGGATGTGACCCAGCCTCTCACCTAATGAAAATGGATTGATTTCAGCATTTGACGATGAAAAGCAATCCAGTCTTAATGTTTTAAGTCCAGCTGCAGGTTGTTTTTTTTATTCCAACAATTGGCCACACTCTTGATTTTTTTTATTTTTTTACCTGATGATACTTTTGCCTTAGTCACACACTTAAAAAAAACCTAATACTTAAAACGTAAAGCTACCTTAAAGCAGTGTCTCACCAGTTCAGTTTGCAACAAGAACAAAGCACTATGAAAAAGCATTTTGATAAGAGAAGCTGTATGAACCAATATCTGTGAACAAAGAAACATTTGCCTTTACATTAAGGGTACCAAATAGTCTAGAGACATACTCTAATGAAAGGGAAGTAGAGTGACACTTGAAAAGAAGGTTTGGACTCGCTTTTTCTCGAGAGCCGTCCTTCCTAATTTGCATCAAGACAAAAAAAAAAAAAACTATTCTGCAGTTCATCGAGGCAGCCTGTTATCACTCCCAAAACGCGTTAACGCTCACTAACTTCGAGTCGGAACACGTAATAAAACATGGTGAAATGTTTCGGCATCGTTGTCTTTTATGGGCAATTGTTTGTCTAATGCAGGGAGGCTAATTGTCTCGAGCATTTCCAAACACTCTGAAGATTACCTTGGCTTCCTTCTGTGCTGCTATCCTTGGTGTTCATCCTGAGTACACTGGGTCTCTAAAGACTGCACTGTGAGACATTAAGAACACAATGTAAAGCGTGTCTGTCCCTGCTGGGGATGTGAGTATCTTTTAATGTGCACATCTATGTCACATAACCCACCAATACTGACAGAAGGGATAAATCTCCACAAGAGCATTTATACTCCAGCGTCTTGTGATGTTTCTGTTTACCGGTACCAATGCACTGCACGTAAATTAGCAGACATTTTCAAACCCATAAATTTATCCTCGCTACATGTCCGTGCATCTATAAAGTCTGAGAGACATTTATCAGTTGTCCTCCACATCCCACCCCCTCTTCAGATCAGCTTTCTGGACACAAGACTGTGAGGGCTGGCGCTCAGCCTGCAACGATTAATCAATCAGACGTTTTTAAGAAAATGAACGACTGAGTTTTTCTATTTAGAGAAAATCTTAAGCATTGGCAGGTTCTAAGTCTCAAAGTGTTTGAATTTTCTGCCTTTTGTTATCACTGGTGAACCAAAGTCTTGGGTTTTAACAGCTGGATTGGAAAGTTGAAGACATCACTTTGGTCTCTTGGAAAGAGCGATGTGCATTTCACATCTTTCTGAGACTTCAAACGATTAGTTGTTAATTAACACATTAAAACACTGTCACCAAAATATCCGTCTTGTGCAGCCCTCGTCAGTGCTGTGACTATAGTGTTCAGGAAAATCAGAACCAACCTCTCTTCCTCGGTGGAACTTAAAATAGCCTTTTCATTTTCATGATTCACGTTGGAAAGCAACAACTCTTTGTGTGCGAACATTAACCGTGGCAACACTGAAATCTTTTCTTTCACTATGTGTCTGGAAGGTTCACAGTCATCCATTAACTCCAATCTGGCCAAGCATAAGAAAACCTCTTACTGCCCAAGATTTTAGCATTATAATAAGATACAAGCACAAAACAAGAGGGATGTTTTATCAATGCAACCGGACTGCTCGACTACAGAGCTCTCCGTCAAAAGCTCTCGATCTCTACATTGTGCCAAATACTTTCTCTCTGCCCCCTCATTAACTTTCCTCTTTCTCTCAACATTTTATTCCCCTGCATGTTACTGTTTCTCACCCTCCTGTGTCTCTTATCTTTGTGCTTCTTCTTCTTCTTCTTCCCTCTACCTACACTGTGCTCTCCCCCTCTTTCTCCTTCCTCCTGTCTTGTCCTCTCATGGGTGGTGTGCTGCTGCTGCTACTGCTGCTGCTGCTGGTTGTGGTGCTGGTGGTGGTGGGAGTTATGCACTATAGGTCATGAGGGTATGAAAATATTTTCCCAGGCCGTAGAGTTCACAAGGCTAAAATGCACAGAAAACACCTGCCTCCAAATACTGTGACACCCACAAGACCAGCCAGCAACATTAGCTCCAAGTATCAAATTCCCTCTCCGAGAAGAACATTTAGACCGTGAGTTTAGACCGTGAACTATGGCCTTTTTTCCGTCCAGAAGAAGGCGAATCTTGGTTGAATAAATACTCATCTGTCAGCTGAACAAACTGAGCTCAAGTTTCAGCCTCTAAACGAAGCATAGTAAGGACAGAGCGATAGCGAGAGTAGGGTGGGAACTTGTTTGTGACCTCAAGCCGAAACAATGACATCCTTTATGCATATCCTCTTATCTGAAAAATGACTAGACTTCATTTCTGTGGAATACAATATGTCATGTCATATGATCTATATGTACTTTATTGTAGCTATTCTAGTTTGTAGTCCAAATGCAGTCCAGCGTTGTCGATACAATGTGAACTATGTTATATTTGTGTGGATGATGAGAGTGCCAACTAAGCCTGATTAAGATTAGCTTCGCGATTTGTTTGTGCATTATGATGACTCATCATCAGCCGGTGGTGTCCATATTTCTGTCATTGATGATTTAGTTTGACAGTAAGAAAATGTAAAGAATATTGGAAGCAATATAGTAGCATGTTGTCCTGTTTTGTGTTTTATGTCTGTTGTATGAACCTTTGAAATTACTAAGATTTTGAATGAATAGGTTTACATGTACTTTTTGTAAGTTATGAAAATGCTGCTATTTGATAAGTAAACTATACAAAATATTTTAGTTGAAAAGATGTCTGGTCTGTTGATTAGAAACGTGCTCTGAACGGCCGGAGCATAAAACGAGGTGTATAGAAATACTATACAGTATTGGTAAGATAGTAAAAGTAATAATAGACTCCATAGTACAACCTGTGCCAAACTAGACCTCTGCAGCTTCTGAAATTGTAGATGTGCGATCAAATGTTAGATATCACTAACTTGTTTAGAAGTGCTGATCAAGTGCCAATCAAACACTGTCTTTTAAGTTAAGAAAAGATAATCAAATACATTACTTAAGAAAACAAAGGACAAAGAACTTTTTGTGCATTGTTTTATCCCATAGGTACATAGAGTAAGAGTTAAAGATTGTGATTTTTATGGATCCATGTTGTTTTACACTCCATGCATCCCTTGTGTGTTTGTTTGACCTGTGGCTTAAGTACTGCTGTCTCACAAATGTCTCTCTATAGGCCAGCATGGACTAAAGCATAACATGTTATAAGCATTCATAACATACCATTAACAATCAAAAATGTGTTTGTGGAGTTAGGTGTTATCTTTTTGCACGTCTTCTATTGCATGGTATCAAAAAGTTAAAAATTATGGAGGAAAAAAAAGAACAAAAATTATTGCGAGGGTGTCTCGCAACATTCAAAGACATTACACTGCATGCGGTCAAATGTAAAAGCACTTAAGTTTTCTCGCCTCATGTTTAAAAAAAAAAAAAGAGTTGTTTTCTTATGTCGTGAGTTGGGAGGGAGCTCATTATTGTCATGTTGGCCCAAACACACACAGACACACACAGACACACACTTACACGTACATGAATCTCAGATCAAGTTGTCATCTATACGTCATCAAAGGAGATATTTTGATTTTAGGTACAGTGAGGAGTATTACAAATGTGAAACAAGCAAACGTGAAAATGTTACTCAGTGCATTGGCTCTTTGTGTTGTTATTGTTTTTTTTTAACTATCAGGCATGCTTTTATTTGACAAACAGGTTAAACCTCATGTAACCTGTCCCATGATGTTTCTAGATTTCTTATGTCACAGCTTAAAAAGCCCAGATCTAATCTATGAATGTACCCATATATTCTTTTCTTGAGTCATTTTATTTCTGTCGAATGTTATCAGTCTTTAATGTAAATTCAGGGCAGGAATGTCAGATACATGTAGAGTTAATATCTATGTCAATAACAGATTTCAGCTATAGTCAGGTAGGCCTCACACGGCCACAGTCATGAACCAGATACGTTTTTAACACAACTTCCGATTCGCTGTCAACATTATCTTGTTTGTTTGGTGTTGCATAAATGCACTTTACTGATCAGTGGGTCATTTTGGGTGTAAAATGAAGCAAACCATGTTGATTTATTTTGATTTTTTTCTTTGTTTGTTTGTTTGTTTTTTGCTGTTGCTCTGATGTTACTTTTTATTTATTTATTCCCTGATCCTGTTGGGTCTCATGAATGATGGAAAAGGGCTGGAGTCTCAGACAAAACAGAAAAAGTAGCACCTGTTTCCTCACATTCCCTTCAGCAGAGGTTTGTGTCAGTCACTGAGTGCTTTGTTTTTAACTAACACGTCAAACCAGGAGGGATCTGTACACCTTTTGCTTTCAACTACAAATTTAACTGATTTGTATTTCATTGGATATGTTGAGAATGAACTGAGGGATGGAAGCTGAAGCTTTATGAGGTCAGTTTTGTGTCTTTAGTTTGCATAAAACATGAGTAAAACTCAACAATACATTTGAGATCATGAACACTGATATAAGAATTATCTCTCTTATTGCAAAACACATTTTTGATTAAATCAATTTAATTTATCCACTATGTTACTGTTGCCACTGTGAGCCATTGGTTGTGTCTCAAATATCAACTATAAGATGCCCTTAAAAAGGGATACTGTAGTGATGCCTGATTGTGGAAGTTTCAAACCTTGTATAGCAAATTACCTCAACAATGCATTGTGAAAATTAACGAACAATCACTGGTGTCTGACCGAGGGATGTTTAAAATCATGTACAGCAGTGCATGATAGTAAACTGTGGACAAACGAGGGACCAGAAATCTATTATTACAGAAATCTAGAAGCGGAAAAACCTTCTCGAGAGCTAAGTAGTTAGCAAAACATCATTTGGTACACTTCTTGCCATCTCGCAATTGATGATGTCACTGCTTTCGCATATTTTCAGAAATAATCATAAGAGTCGATCAAGAAGTCGATCAAAGAACCAACTCATCTACTTATTTTTCTGTTACAAAGTGAACTCCCATCTGTCGTCATCATCATTACACTAGAGACTCCACAGAAAACCCTTCACTCTGTATTAAACGGTCTTAATTTCTGTAGAATGTCAGTAAAACTATTCTGCATGTTGTCAGTCAAAATGAGATCATGTCGTTACGAAAAGAAAAAAAACAGATATAACAAAGACAAACAACTGTGCTCCCTCGTCCGTCTGCTATTTTCCCTTACAGCACAATGCATGATGGGATATGTTTGGTAAGTGACCAACAGTTGTACTGCTACTATTTTTCACAATGCATTGTGGGAAACAATACGCCCAACATCAATCCGCTCTGTGGATGTCACACTCAGTGTGGGAAGCTCAAATGCTGTTGTGTGGTTGTACAGATGTCCTCATGTTGTGAGTTTCATGAAATCTGGAAATCTGAAATTCATCATCATAAATTTCTTTTGATGAGAAAACACCAGAAAAATTTGGATAGTAAATATCCAGAGATGCAACACATTTGTCAATCAATTTAGACAACAGCTGTTACCATTCAGTCACTGATATTAGCAAGATAGCGGCTAATAACAACTTTTTAATTTTGTCGCAGCATCCCATAGAACAGGCTGACAGCATACCAGGCTTTTGGTGGTATTAGCTAGGACCTAGTCGGTTACTAATTTTTTTTCTTGTTTACAAATACAAGTCAGTGCACACCATTTTTGCTGTCATCACATTACAATTTTATATGGTAATATCAGAATTCAGTGACTTCCTGGCAAAATTTTAACAGGAAGTTGCTGTTGCAAAAGCTGTCATCTGACTGTCACTGACATGCTCTTAAATTTTCTTATTATAACTTGAAACTAGGGATGCACTGATCCAACTTCTCTGGTCCTGATACTGACACTGATCTGATACCATTGTTAACTAATAGCTTGCATGCTCTACTGTGGGATAAGACTTGTAATGTTTTGTGTAAAAGACAAAAAATGAATACATATGGAAAAACTGAAGTTGATGCATATTTAAACTTTAAGTGTTAAAATGTTAAACAGCAGTTTGTTAAAAAAAAAAAAAAAAGCTTGAAAACTTACAGAAACAACTATTCAATCATAAATTTTGTACCCTGGAGACTTAATCATAGTTTCACCTTAGTTGCAAGTTTGGACTGATCCAGCTTTGAGGGGCTGGATCAGGCCGATACCCGATACCAGGATCAGATCAGTGAATCCCTACTTTAAACATGAGCAAATGTCCCTTTCAGCTCATCTTAGTTATTTGTCTTTAAACGATAGGCCCTAAATGGTTAAAGTTTTTTTAGATTTGCTTTGTTTATTGGGCTACAACCTGACACAGAGCACCACAACAGTTTAAAAGCTTTTGAGCTTCCCACCCAGAGTGGGATGTCAGCAGAAAATGGCCACCATGTGAGCCGAGGTGCACATGGTCAGTGTAGGTGTTTCAAGATTCATCTCAGCAAAAGACAAAACCTGAAAAAAGTGTTGATGGTTTTCTGATCTCTAAAATGTGTTTTTGCAAGTTTTACTCCTTCAACTCTCTAGTTCGATTGCACAATAAAGACACAAAAGTTTTGAGAAGCATTGAAGCGCTGGCTGATGTACCAGTCAGGTCTGGCACCAGCAAACGTGAAGATTGTCCCTGCACCTTGACATGAGAAAATCACAGAGGAAATCTAACACACTTTGAGTGGCCTCGTAACATGAATGTTTCTGTTATTTCTGACTCACAAACCCTCATTGTTGGATTTATTTCTCATTTAGATGCCAAACGTGTGACAGAATCATTCCAAAAAGTTATGTTATTCACTCCCAATGTGCACATCCTGGATGTTCATCTGCCTCCATGAAAGCCCTTTCACGAGGAGGACTGGTTTTTACAAACTGGTGAAGGCTCTCACAACCTTTTCTCTTTTTGGTTTTCGTTTCGTTCCTCACTCTGTCTGCCCTTTAAATGGATTAAAGTACCTCTGAGCCCCTCTTGTCTGAGAAAATACAAGATTCTTTTCCAACCAGATCTAAGACCGTTTTTCTGTCTTTGACCCCTGAACCTCTCATGAACTTATTTGACCTTCTCCATCCCTCGAGAACTCATGTATGTGTTGGATATTTTACGCTCTAACAGACTGTTCTGTTGTTATTTTTCTGGACGATTCTGCAGGGTTGCATGGCAGCACCTTGCAATCATTTTCACATCAAAGTTGTTTTTCTTTTTCAGGGTTCTGTTTGACTTTGTCTGACTTCTGTTCTTTTCATCTCAGAACAAAATGGACTGACAGCATAAGATCAAATATTGCAACTTAAGAGAAGTGATGTTTCCGTTGATTGAAAAGAAGTTCTGTCTTTCATTTGTGACGAGAAAAAATCTGTGAAAGTCCACAGTGTTAACTTCTTAAAGGGCTTTCTTAAAGGGACAGCGTTTGTATGTCTTTTAAACTGACAAAGTCCTCTGAGTACATTAAGTAACAACAGGAAAATGTCTTCTTGTGCCATTTTAGAAAAAGTGTGAAAGCTTTTCATGGCAAATACTGTCTGCAAAGAGTGCCAAATAATCCCATACTGAGCCAAAAGGCAGCCAGCCTACATGACTAAATGTTAGATCACTGGAATGGTTACGTCCCATTTCCACTCCCCTTGAAAAACATCACCCTAATTGTATGATGTTTGAGCTCATGCACCATTATTGTTATGCTGCCAGTCTGTTTTCTGCTTTTGTCAGAGAAACATCTCAGAAGCAGTATATTTTCTAAATGAAACACTGTTGATAAACTGACAACAGCTACTACGGTGAGGGAATGAGAGGATTTTAAACGTGTCATTGTTTTTATTCTTTGTTGATTTGGACATTATTCATTAATAGATTTAACGGTAATGACTATTTAATGTAACTGTAGTACTGTGTTTGTAAAAGAAATTCAGTGAGTTGTGTTTTATGACTCGTGGACTACCAGTGAAGTCAGCATTTCAGTGTTAATAATTGAATTGTTTTTTAAAGATTATTTTTGCGACGGCAACAAAGAGTCATTATAAATGTTCATTTTAACATCACTTGCCTCGTGTTTCTTTTGTTCTGCACCCTGCCCCTCAGCTCCAGATCACCCCAGAGAAAGGTTGAGGGTTTATATAATTGCAACCAACACATTTCTATGAATAGATCGACATTTGGAGGGCTTTTACCATGAACAATGTCTGTCTGTAAAAACACAATGCTCTAATAACGAGAGATCAAATTACAGAGCATCAATTACTGAAATGATTTTCACACCTGGATTTCTCTAAGAGGTGAGTTTGTTTACCGCAGGGTGGAGTGTGAGATGATGGATGTGACATTAGCTACAGCTAAGCATGAAGAGAGGTTAAAGATGAGACGTTACCTGTGGATTTCACCACAAACTCAAATAAAGCAGCAGCTTGTTAGCATGTTTAAAGAGAGGGTGTTGTTAGTCAGAAACCTGTTGACCTCACTGAGACTAAATCCATGATTTATTCAGACACTTAACACACGTTAGATAAACAGATACACACACTTTATGTGAAACTTCAGACTGATTTGATCTTAACAACCCTTATTGTGTTAGTGTTACTCTGAAAGAATAAAGATTTATATCCCTTAATGATAAATCTTTTTTTTTTTTTTTTTGTTGCTTTTTTTGCTTTTTATTCAGGGTACATTTAAGAGGAGAATGTACAGAAGGAGACATGGGTCTCCAGTTTAAGCTCTGCTCTTTGATTCAAAGGCACAACTTGGTAACGCCTGGAGGGAAACAGCCGTGCCCAGAAAGAGGGACCCTTGGTCTTCTTCTCTTCCTCCTTCTTCTCCTGTTTGATGACGTTTTCAGCTGAATCCGTCTTCTCTGCCCCCTCTGGCTTCTCCTTTTTATTTTTCTGAAAGCATGAAAGCAGACACAACAGACATGAATATATAAAGTTCACAGTTCAGAACAGAAAAAAGGGACCGACCTCTTCGAGTAAAAAATAATATTAAAATGATGCAGCTGCAGCACAAAAGAATCTTTACATTGAAAGGTGCTTCTTGAGCCGACAAAATGATTTTTAGCTTGGATGTATATTCATCCCTACCTTTGAGAAGACTTTTCTGATGTCCTTTAGGAGGGATGTCTTTTCCCTGGGTTTGGTTGCAGGCTCAGGGTCTTCAGTCTCCTCACAGCCCTCTAGAGGCTCAGGATAGCTGGGCTGGTATTTGTCCATGTGTGAACTTGTCCCCTCAGCCACTGATGTGTCCTCTGACACTTCACATGATGTAACCTGAGGGTCTGAGCCGGTCTGAGTCAAAAACGGCTCCACAGGTTCAGCTTCTGATTGTGCCTCGTCATCAGTCTCTGTGAAGTCCTCCAGGACTAAAGGAATGGACCCGTGGACTGCACCACTGCAGGAAGGTGGCTCTTGTGGACAAGCACAGTCCTGTTTGTCATCGACATCCACATTATTCTCTGGAGCTGGATTGATCTTTCTCCATGCTCTCCATTTTAAAAAGCTCCTCTTCCTCTTCCTCCTCTGTAAAAACCCTCCTTCCTCTGGTTTGTCTTTAAAGACCACAATGACCTTAAGGCTGAATGGGTCAGAGTTTAGTTCCTCAGTGACCCCTGTTTCTTCTTCGACAGCGTCCTCTTCAAATTCAAGGACAGCGTCCTCTTTGGGGGCAAGGACAGTGTCCTCTTTAAGGTCAAGGAAAGGATAACCAAGGTTGTCACTGCTGGTGATTGACTCATTGTCCCTCATTTTCTGGTAAACCTCTGGCAATGTGTGGATGGAGGATGAAGAGGACCATCTGGAGGTAGCCCAAGATAATGCAGACTTTACTGAGGCCCATGATGCCTCTGATCTGATGGAAAGTCTAGAGGCTGGCTCTTCTTCCAAAGTTTGGTCTTCCTCTTTGTCTTTCAGGTCTTCTGCCTCAGTCTCCAGGTCTTCTGGGAACAGGGTTTGGCAGGCCTTTGAAATCTCCTCATCGAGATTCTGATCGAGACATGAGATGGTTTCAGAGATCTCGTCGTCAGAGGAACACTCTGGATTAGTGTAACCATCCCAGCTATCTTCACTGTCTGACCAGGAGTCCCCGTCCCGTTCAGTTGGTGAGGCAGCATGAGAGCTGGTGATGTCTTCCTCATTCAGGACAGCGTCTGGGTTCTTGGACTCATTGAGCCCAGCTGTGGTTTCCTTCTGGACGGGGATGCTTGTCTCGGCCATCTCAGAGGTTGTGGGACATGCAGTAGTGGCGCTGACTTTGTCCATTTTCTCTGTCTCTTTGTTGTTGGAGTCACGAGAAACAGGAATCTAAAGCAGAAAAACACAAACATCAGAAAACGTTGGACTGTGCTGAAGTGATGGAGAGGAACTCTTTGAAGGGGAGATATCATGTTCCTCTCAGGCTTCATTTTGTTCCTCTGAAGCTTTACATGATTCACAGCTTAAAAACCTCTTTTATTATCTGTTGTCTTTGTAAACCAACATTTTAGTTGCTTTTGTTTTTAGCTAAAGCCTTTTGAAAGACCCCTCCCTCCCCCTACAAACCCACTTTCTCATCAGTAAATGTTTGCTGTGAGCAACACATTTTAAACAGATCTGATATATATATGTATTTTTTTCTGTTGTAGCATCTACAGGACAAGACCAAGAAAACAATATGATGTGAATCTTTGCCCACAAGTGATCCAAAAAACAACAACACAGACTTCAAGTTTTTAACAGGAGACTGACAATGATTGCAACGATTGGCTTCATTAATTTTGATATTCAATGCAAATATAGATGTCAGTGAAAAATATTTACAGGTAATATGAAAGACGGTTGTTGGGGAGAAATTAAGAAGCTGAAACAGAAAAAAATGTAGTTCATTTTGTGATATAGTGGGTTTATCCTTGTTCATTGAATCAGATTCGCTCATAAAAACACTGGGTATCCAGAAGTTAAAGCTCTTCAGTTTACACCTCGTCCCCAAGTGAATTAGATTAACTAACTTATTTAACAGCAGAGTAAACTCAATTTGTAAACTATTTACCTCTTTTGAATATATTTACTCAATAAAAAAAACTTAAACAACATGACCTTAAAGTGTGGGCACAGCTCACTAACTTACCTGTCTAGGATCAGACGTCGTCAAATGAATTGTTTTTTGAATGAAGGTTGTTTCTCTTCCTCTGAGCTTTCTGGACTCAGTCAGTCAGTCTCAGTTTAGGTGGAAGGAAAATGTTCGAAGTTTCACTGTAAATCGTTCGTACTTTGTGCAGGTGAGCGCTCGATAGAGATCGTCTCTGTGAAGAAATGTGAGCTGAAATGCTGGTCTAGTCTGAAAACTGTAGAACATGTTCTGTGAGGTCACAGTGCTGCTGGAACTCCTCACTGTGACCGTGTTCTGACGGAACTCTGTGTTTACATTCAAATCTCTCAACTCAGTTTAATGTAATTCAACTCAACTCAACTCAACTCAACTCAACTCAACTCAACTCAACTCAACTCAACTCAACTCAACTCAACTCAACTCAACTCAACTCAACTCAACTCATCACAGTTCAGCCCTAAACGCATGGAAGTAAAAACAATGTTTCCAAAGCACCAGTTATATAAGACAATAATACACAATGATGTACACAAGAAAAGCAAAGATGGCAGATTTTTTACACAGAAAGTAAGGCCCCTTTGAAAATAGAATAGAATTTTATTGTCATTGTAAAAAGTACAACGAAATTGAAGTCACAGCAGTAATCAAGAAAACAAAAGCAAGAACGTGTATAGAAAGAGCAAAAGATCCATAAGAAAATAGATGCTGACAGCTTGTCCATCATTGTCCAGTTCAGCCAGTCTCCACCTCCACAGGGTCCAGGACTGAGCTTCTTCAGCATGTGTCTTTCAATGTGGCGTTGGTGTCTGATGTTAGCTCCGTTAGCCATGTCTGTGAATAGCGTGATGCTACTCTGCCCTCTGGTATTCTCTCTGGTGCTGGGTTAGCACAGCTAGCTTGTCCATCTTATTGGAGATAAATCTTATTTTCCTAATAACGATGGATGGAAGGACAGGTCCATGTCGTCACTTCTTATCTCACACCTGAGAACCAGCGCGTTGTCCTCACCTCCTTCTCCTCACCTTGTGGGGAACATCAGGCCTTACACCATTTAGCATTGAAATGTGACAGGCTGAGTTCACATGTAAACAATGCAGCCATGGTTACATGTAGAATCTCCAGACAAACACAGGAGAAAAAGTAGTAAAAATATCTATGAAGCCACAAAAAAAACCTGGTGTCCATGGTCAACAAATGAGCCATACAAAGTAATGATCCACTCCAAATACAAAGATTACGGAAAAGAGATGAAAAAATCACAAGAAACGGACAAAGAAGAGAGAGCTGCAGCAAAAGGCAGCCATAGCAAACATGGCGGCGCTCAGCCATGACAAGATATGATTAGTAGAGTTCAACATACAAAAGAGCTGAACAAGCTGTTCCCAATTTCTGAGTTTAGTTTGTTGGAGAGGCTCTACATCTGTTAAAAAATGGCAGAATCATGATTAAGGCATGGTACACATGTAGTCAGGTATTTTCAAAAATGATGAAACAAAATGTCCTGGAAAAGTCTTGGAAAAATGATCTAGAGCGGGAACCCTGTTGAAGTTTGGCAAACAACAGAACAGACATCATTTAGATCCAAAAAAGGAGAGTGAAGGTGATGTTGTGAGGCTCAGCTGGCACAGTACCACACATTCTGTGAAGTCTCACTTGGTAAGGTTAGCTGGTATCAAAACCGTGCTCAGCCTCGGTGTCGTGTGGGTGTTCAAGTATCAAAAATAGTGTGGGACAGCACTCAAAAAAACAAAAAAGAAAAAAGTGGTTTGTCTTATTTATTGTTGCAAAAAAAAAGAAAAAAGTTATTGAGCAACTTAAAAATAAATCATCCAACGCCTGAAATGATGATGCTGTGATTTATGCTACAAACACAGTCCTGCCTTACACAGAAGCAGCACAGACTGTCTTTATTGAACAAGGGTTAGTATTCAGTGATAGCTGTACTTGGTATCTTTGGGGACGAATCTCCCCCAACAGAGATTTATTTTTGATATTCTAAATGTAAATGTGCATAAAAAGTAATAAATAAATAAATGAATAAATAGCCTGTGGGTGCTGAATCATTGTGATCCTACCACATTTTCAATCCAGACTTTGTGCTCAGCTTTTTTTTGGCCACTCCAACAGGTAAGGGATCATGAGGTTTGAGACAATAATAAATTTAGGAGAGAGTTAATACTTTAAGAAGTGGTTCTTCCAATGAGCCAAATGTGGAGGTGTCTTTGACCTGCATTCACTTTCATAGCTAGCAGCGACCGCACTCAAAAAATTTCACTGTCCGCAAAAACAGAATCAAATGGTTTGAAAGTCCACCAGAAGATGTGCTTACTTCCCAGTTCATACATCAAACATGTTCAGATGCTCTGTCTCTTGTATCTAGTCTTCTTCATTACAGCCTCTTTACTGGGAGTAGATGATATATCGTGGATCATCTTATGCTTCCCAGTGCAGCAACATTAGGACTGATAAGTAGCCTAGCCAAGATTTAAATCAAAACAGGCAAAGCAATATGTATCCTCCAACTTGTAAATCAAATAGAAGCCTACAAACCAGTGGATGCAGGTATCAAAAAGGTTACATCTATTTTTCATCAACAGCCCTGTTTCCACCAAGCAGTTCAGTTTGGTTCGTCTCGGTACGGCATGCATTTTTGTGGTGTTTCCACTGACTAATCCCAGGACGGATCCCCAAATAACCAAGACGAACCATCCCACTTTTTGGGACCCTTGTGTTAGGGTGCCAGACTAAACTGGTCTGATCCCAGAAGGTGGAGATAAAACACTGCAGTCTGTTGTTGGCTGTGGAAACGCAAACAGGATCTGGCTTAACCGATCTAACCCGTACCAAACTGTATTGATCTAAACTGGGCTGCTTGGTGGAAACAGGGCTAACTGTCTATGATAAACAAATATTAATGGCAATGCATCAAAACATGGACTAAATTGGTAGCCAGGTTTTTTGACTTTTCCATCCTAATTCAGTGTCATTGTTCCCTCCAGGAGTTTCTCTGTCTCTTCCCTTTGGGAAGTGAATAGCATTTATTTAGCATTAAGGGTAATGAAAACCTTTCAGTGTTACAGGCTACTTATTGCAGAGTGACTCACTACTCTATTCAAAGCACAGCAACTCTGGGACTGATTAGACTGTTATTGCTTAATCAAGTTGAATAAATTAGATTTAATATGAGAATTCTTTGCAGCTGTGGGTGGAGGGAAACCATTTGTTATGTTAGTGGTAGAGAGTATTTTTGTTCAACATTTGATATCCCGTGAAAGCCAAAAACAGGACAATATAAATGTCTACATTTAGTGCACATATATGTATTAATCCAGAGTTAATAAGAGAAAAGAATTGATGTAACATACAACATTTGAGATCAGTTTTATCTCACTCCCTTCCATATAAACCCACAGTGAACTAAGTGGGTACAGTGTAAAGTTCTGCCATGGCTTTTATGTAATGTCTTCTATGAGCCATCCAGCACACAGTCATTCCTCCTACACCATCTGACCTTGTTCATTATCTAGCAAATACAACTCTAATCTTCTGTGCTTAGCTACAGGGAGGACGGTGACATCACACACACACACACATTTATAGACGCAAGACTATGGCCATGCAGTCACATGTCTGTGTTTTTACTCAGTAATTAGTTAGTTTTTAGTGTTGAGAGATGGAGCTCACTCTGAAATTCAAATATGAAACATGGAGATGTATCACGCAATAAGCATTTCTTATTAAAAAAAAAAAAAAAAATCATTACAAAGCCACCTCAGGACACTGTTAAATCAGAGCAGGTCTAGACTGTACCCTGTAATATGATTATGTCCAACATTAATTCAACCTGAGCGAGCCTCTGGCAACATTTGGCAACAAAAGTGAATAAAATAAAACAAAAAACAAAAATAAAAAAAATCTAGGACAGGAACCTTAAGCAGAACCAGACTTAGCCTTGACTGTGTTGGGCAGAAAGCCAGAAAGATAAACAGAAGTAAACAAACAGCAACATCTTATAAAAACTTATGTATACAAATACATTTCACAGGATACTGTTTATAGTATAGATTTAATATATATAGATTATGTTGCTATAATAGAGAGAGTAAGGTCACGTTTCATCTAGAAGTCACCAAAAGGATCTTAACAATACACAAGAGGGATCAATTTTATTGTCCAAGAGGTCGATAAAAAGCTTCACTTACAAGACAAAATTTAAAGGTCCCAGTGCAAAAGTTAAAAAACGCATCTCATTGCCATCATCACCTTAGACAACAAATATAGGATCAGCATTAGTCATGAGAAAAAATATAATGTCCTTTTCAGCACCTGAACCAAAAGTGTCTCTCCATTAGTTTGGTGCTACAGTATTTACATTGAATCATTCAGTGTTTGCCACCCTTGCTATCTTGGCTATTAAAGATAAGTTAATGAAGCTAAGCTCCTGAAGCTAATGTTAGTTTGACTAGAGCCCTCTGGAATACAGCTAACAATGATATACGATCACCAAAGAACAAAAACTTGAACAAAGAAGGCCAAGGAACTCAAACAAACAAAGCCACACATTAGCTAGCAGCTAACAGTAGGCTAACCTTAGGCTAACTTCAGCTAATGTTCGACAAAATCCCAAACTGTCTATCAGACTGCAGTGGTGCTAAAGATAATTTTATATTTCTTTACAGCAAAGTGACAATATGTTGCCTCATAGAGTATCAGCTTACCTGAAAATATATGAAGACATCCATATTAATTTCATTCATGTTGAGTTGATTTGGTTGAGATGAGGCTTGAAAGAGGTTAAAAAAATACCCCATTGCTCAGCCTCGCAGGATACCTTGTGTCAGAGTTTTATGTACCCAATGAACATTGATCAACCATTTTTAAACTCAAAATGTAAAACAAAATAAACTTGATAAAACCAAACAAAAACTCAAATTCTGCATGCATTTTAATGGACGTACAGGCAGAGAATGTCAGAGTGTATGGCAAGGCTATACGCACTGTAATTGGCTCATCACTTTGTGGGTGGAACTTAGCCATAAGTCAGTTGCTATAAAATGTATACAATATCAGCAACATTATTACTTATACACTATGCTGGTAAGTAAACATGCACCAATAGATTAGTGTGGATTTCCTTAATTTTGGGGGATCTGTGATCGGCCCATCCCTACATATGAAACTGATCTTATATACCTCCAGAAAGGACTGACAGCCAGCCATTGTTGCTTTTTGCTCTGAGACCTAAAACTCAGGGCACTTTATTGGTTGTTTGAGTTAAAACATAAAGATTTTATTGTTTCACAGGTATTGTTCAATGATTTTCAAGAAAATAAGATTGAAACATTAAAGGGTAATGCTGTCAGTTATAAAAATAAGAAATAAAAATCGGTATCGGCCCAAATCGGTATTGGCAGGTCAGGCTTTATAAAGATGGATGATCTGTGATTGGCCAGAAAATTGTGATTGGTGCACCCCTACTGGTAAGTACAACTGATGATGTTTGTAGCTGTTAGAGTCAAAACAAATTGTGGAAAAATTTGTACCAAAGCAAAAATGGTTGAGAATTGCAGTACAGAGACAAAAGACAAGTCTGATTTCAGTCTAGTCTCTTAAAAAAAGAGGTACACTATGAAATGGATCAAAAAGCAGCACATTTTGGATACTCTTTAAAGGAGTTCATATTTCATGTGGCTGTTCATCACTTGTCATAACAATTTTTTGGTAAACTAAACAATAAGTGTCTTATAGGGTTTAAACATAAACTGTATTTTGAAGTGTTGATGTTTGTAGCCTGCTCCTCCAACATGTCATGAACCAGTTAAGAGATCCTTCTTCAATAATCTCATTATTTTGGCAAGTTTGGTGAAGATGTTGTACTTTGTGTAGAACAAACCATTTTGAACACTTAACAGACAGAACCAAGGATTTCTTCAACATATGAGTATGTAGCAGTTTGAAAATCTGAACACATTTAGTATAAACGTCCAGCACCGTTACTGTGATGGATATATGGGAATTTGAAGTATGGGAAACCCAAATACCCCCTTTTTAAAGCTTTTGATGCTGGAGCACAACTGAATAAGAAATTTTGAATGCCTGTCTCAGTCAAAATTTATATCAAACATGTAGTGGCATCTGTGTATCACCCCTCTAAATGTTTTAAGTTTCCTGATACATAGTTTTATAGCGACTTTAATCAACCTTCTGGGTGATATCAGTGAATGAGACAGCAGCAGATGGACTTGTGTGGTGTAGAGCATGCAAGTAGTTTGCATAACAATTATAAGAATGAATAACGAACACAAATGTGGCACGACAATTAGGCTGCATGAGTAAGCAAGTGGAAATAGTAACCAGCCTGAGGTCAGAGGTATTTGGAGACTAACATGCTGCCAATTTGAATTGATAAGCTCCTCTCTTTATCCCTTGCAGTCTATTCTTCAGACATGTGGAATACTTAGAATATTTGTCCGTATATGTATGAAAAAAAACAGCAGCTCTTTCTGCTTTAATTACCTCATTATAAAACCAGCCAGTATTTTTGGAATAACTGCACTCACACAGCAGCTTTTCTTAAAGACTCAGATCATCCCATGATGTTGTAAAGACATGAAAATCATCCAAATCATCCCTGTGCAGGTGAGAAAACATAATTCAAAATTTTCTGCACCTCTCATCCCATCCCATGTGTCATTTCTACACTGAATTGAGGTGTAAAAACCCTGCAGCGGTATACATTTAAGGCACATTTGATTCCTGCTGTGAGAGAAGGTAGCAATGGGCTTGAATGATAAAATTGCGTTGTCAAGGTAACAGGTTGTTCTTAAGACTGCAAATATGTCGTATTGGGGATGCTCCTATACGATGTCTGAGTGTGCAGCCTCTGTGTTTCACTCCCTCAAAGTCAGGCAGGTGCCGCAGCTCTAATACGGTTTGCATTTATAATTCAGAGATATTTAATAAGCGCTCCATCTCCATTAATGTTATTGAAATTATTCACCACAAATCTCATTTTACAAAGCATGGCTGTCAGAAACCTTGGGGCTTGCACTGTGATTTCTTTCAAATGATGAATGAAGAGGAAGGTGGGGACTGCCAGAGAATAGAGATACTCTGAGGCACCCTTTAACATGGCTCCTGATGTAACCATGGATACCTCTATTTCATGGATGGAGTAATTTTAGCTGGAGTGGGATCTGAAGGATACATATCACTGTTTCTGCACTGCACATCATATATTATCACATCCAGGATATATCCTGTTACACTACAGATACATTAAAACATGCATCCAAGTAAATGTGTGGCTGACGTGGTGTGAGGATAATAAGAACTGCACAATGACAGCGTGACATGTGAGATGTTTTCAATCGTGCATTCACAAAATCACTTGACTTGACTTGTTTATAATTACATTCTTTAATAAACAACAATCATTAAAACCAAGCCTTTACTCAGATGGTTTTTAGCTTTCAGTTTGGGGAAATATAGATTTGATGATCTGATTAGTGTGACAAATAATAACTTATCTCTGATAATTGCATTCCCAAATAACAGTTTAGTTTAATTCTTGTGATGTCACCAAGTGGCAACCTACAGTCTGAAAATATGAACCCCATGCAGAAGGGCTCAAAAATCTGCAGTTCTTTAAAATAAATAAATAAATAAATAAATAAATAAATAAATAAATAAATAAATAAATAAATAAAACTTTTTTTGGTCTGAAAAGCTCATTTCTCTATTGGCACACACTGTATGGGGTGAATTTTCACCTGACTAATTTTTGAAGTCATTAAACATTCCATGGATAAGGGCATGACTGATTTGATTAACAGGGGGCCAACATACAGCTGTCTGTGAAGGGGCTAAAGTTGCAGCTCTCTCCCTTTGTTGTTGTCTTTTGGTATTATTTTTATTTTTATTTTTATTTTTATTTTTATCTTTTAGTCATCTTTGTATTTGGAGCCTGTCATTCTTTTTTACATCTAAATTGTCAGCCATTGACACCAAACTGGTTGCATTTGCATTGGTATTTTCTAAATTTTTTTTTTGCTTCTTTGTGTCCAGAGAGCCTACGTGTAGCCATAGTTGTGTTGTTCACACACAAGATTTCACCTGTTAGCAGCCTGTAGCATGTTGTTGCTAACCGGTGCTAGGACTGGTGTTACCTGCAAGCTGATATCCCTTTGTGGATTAATCAAGTAGATACGCCCACCTCTTAACCTCATTTAAACTTTAACAAAGCTATGCTTAGTTTAGCAATTCCAATATGGCCTTCATCAACAATGGGCTTGAAAACTCTGTATCACAAACAAACAGGTGGCTTCACCGGGGCAACATCCATAAATTGTGCAGTCTATGAATGTCATCCATTTGTTTATGATACCTCATCCACAGGGGCCAAATTGAAAATTCTGAGCTCAATCTATCTTTGTTTAAGTTTAAATGATGTAAGGAGGCACTTCATTTATTTCTGTACTTCACCATGGGCTAAAAAAATACCGACCTGAGGTGCTGAATATTACCAATGTGTGACCTTGGCTATCACCGGGTAGTTAAGCAAATATCAACATTTGATAACCATATTTAATATGTAATCAGAATGTACAAATGCTCCTCACAGCATGCATGCTAACGTGCTTATAGAGGGTCATCAGAGATGCTGTAGATTTCCAACACACAGATATGACTGAGTGAAAAATCTCTCTGGTTGATCTCATTATTTACCCTGTCATTTAGGCATGGGATAAATCAGCTCCACAAACTGCCAATGCTGAAATTTTCTTTATTTTCATTCAGTGTTATTACTCTATAACTGTGTATTCATTTGTTCTGTAATAGCCTGGGTAAATTGCTCTGCAACACAATCTAAGAGTGCAATCAATACAGCACATATGTCAGAATGTCCCTCTGTTTGTCGGTCTATCATTTCAGGAGGCAGCAGTGATGAGTCCACATTGTTCATGTTTTATTAATAAGTCATATTTTTGTGCTGTCGTGGTGGTGGGGAGTTATAGTGTTCGAGTCTTATCAGTTGAGGAGAGAGCAGAGGAAGTGTCTCCACTGTCAAGGCAACCATGATAGCACCAACCACGAGGGATTAAGAGAGGTAGCTATGATACAAACAGAACACCGCTGACACAAAACGATACCAGTCAAAGCAAAAGACTAGATAATCAAAATGTGAGAAAGTCAGAGGTCCAATCTGGATATAAACTTGCTATTGGAGCCATTTTTGTTATGAATTCATTGAAAAAGATCAATGGAAACAGGATTGATGTCACTGAATGAGATTAGTCTGTCTGTGTGTTTATTGGATCCATTTTTTGACTGATTTATAACATAAATATTGTCATTCATCATCAGTAATCCGTTCAGGCTTAAAATTGAAATTTAATATGCCAACCTCCACATCTCTGTGTCAAAAATAATATGTATCTATATATGCAGGCAGAAAGACAGACAGTCAGACAGTTCTTATAGGCCCTGAGAAAATGTAGCAGTGCAGACGCTGTTTCATATTTATTCAGCAGATTGCAGACAGATCAACATTTATGCAAATGAGTTGTACCTACAGTGTTTGCAGGCTGAATACAGAACATACAGTAGTGTCTGCTCCCTATCGTGCTCTCTGACTCCACCTGCTGGTTTTATTCAGCACCTGCAACCACGTACATTAATACATGCTTACTGGGGGATCATCAGATGTCGTTTTGAATGAAACACTTTCTAGATAATGTGTTATCACAAAGTGTGAGTCCTTCAGCTAAGGTTCAGTAATGGCACACATGAAACTTAGAGTGTTGCTGTTCTGAGATACACTGACTACTGTTGAGTTAATGATAGTGTGTTGTTTTGTGTTTATGACAGACCATATGCACAAGTTACACGCCGATGTGTAGAACTCCTGAGACTCGTCTCAGTTTTTCCCACATGTACTAATTTTGTTCCCTGTATCATCTGTTTTGCTTTGAAAGAAAAATAACCTTTAGAAACCACATAACAGGGAAATCCTCTCTGCACCACCTTTTCCTATGGGCTTGTGACTCAGAAGTTCTCTGTCAAGAGTTTTTCCTGCATTATTAATTTTTTTGACATTTTGGAAAAACTCCTTCAAGAAAGCAGTTTATTGACCATCTGATGTGTTTTAACTTCAAATTTTCCATCGTATGGCAAAAATAAGTCAACTAACAACCCCCCAGTAGTTTTGTGAAAAATCTTGAAAAAAATTCTAGTTTTAAGTTATTTCGGTAATATTTTGTAACTTAAATTTTTTTTAATCATGTTTTTATCAAATAAGAATTTTAATGAACTAGGTCATTGACAAATGAAACCATTTAATGCTCAAAATCTCCTCTGTGAAATGGTGTTTGTATTATAAGTTTCTCTAATTTTGCCAACAGTTTTGTGTTTACGGCACAAACTGCATAAAAAATGGTCTTAGTCTCTGTCCTGCCACCCATTTGTGTCTGATGCCAAGTTTGGAGGTTGCCAGTTGGTTCACAACCTCTACTCCCTTTTCTCTCTTCTGTGGAGTTTCTCATGTTTTCCCGCCATAAAAACTACCTTTTTATATTTTTTCATCTATTTCTACCATTTGTCTTTCAGCAATTGATATCATCACAGTGGGTCTACAAGTGACTGTGAGTCAAGCTGCTGACAGCTATAGAGTAATGACCCATGATAATACAGCCTAAAACTTGTATAGTGATTTATCGTATGCATACACCTACCACACTGTGTAACTCTGTGAAGTCTTTTAAATGATTTTTGTATTGTTTTGCCTTAACTAGTTGATTGACAAAAAATGTAATAAAATGTGATGTGACAGAGATATGTGCCAATGTTTTTCAAATAGGATTTATGACTTGAGTCCTCCAAGTAGAGCACGGACTCACGTGGGAGTGGCATAGATACCCCTCTTTTTTCTTCACTGCTAATATCAGATTTATTAACATAAAAGGAAATGTAGTTCATATATATATATATATATATATATATATATATATATATATATATATATATATATATATATATATATATATATATATATATATATATATATATATATATATATATATATATTTAAAGATAAATAGGATTTTCCCTGGGGTTACCTGGGGTGACAAGTAGACATTTCAAGGGGAACCAGAGACTCCCCTGTGGACACCCCTGCAAGACGGTTTCCTGTGGTTCATATTTACAGCCTATACAAGGCACTTCTTGCAATCAAACTGCAAACTATAACATCCACAGAAACCAAGACTTTATTCAACACAGTCCTGGAAACAAAAAGAGAAAGGCTCCTGTGGTAATTCTGCACAGTGCCTTTCAGGTTTGGAGTCAGCTTGTATCATCCAATTATAAGACAAAAAAGGCCTCAGCTGTCACCTTGGTATGATGACGCTCCAGCTAAGAGACCAGACCAGTTTTCCTTTCGCCAGATTCTTTGACATGTAATATATGTGAATCTCTTAAATCAGAGGACTCACTTTTTTCCCCGCAATATATTGACATAAGAAGTATGATTTGAAAGTGATGCGATTTTGATAACAAAGAAATATGTCCAAGACAGAGATTTTTATAGCTACCATAAACTGCATGGGAAAGCTGGTATATTATGAATTGAGATATTCAAAATTGATATGCTGAAACACTTTGGATATGGCAGAAGAATAAAGGAAATAAATTTACTAAGTTAAATCAGAAATAAGGGGGGGGGGGGGGGGGGTATGTTTCTTGTCTGAAACGTACCCAAAAATAGCTGTTACACACACTTAACAACAATTGCAGACATTGGCAATTTTGGCCTACTTGACTTTTTAATGTCTTGAATAGTCATTTCTTTAGTTTCGATCTGTTTTGTAACCAGCCAAAACCTCCTGACATGGGGGGCGTAAATGTTGAGGGAAACTTGAGGAAGTTATGTGAACCACAACAAAGATGATGTAATGTGTCAAGAGCAGATTGTCTTCACTAGAAATAGCGCGGTAGGACAGTTCATGGGTCCTCTTGTGGCCCCTGCATTGCATTGTACTGCAGTACAAGAGATGTGTCACAAGTAAAATTCTTGCACAATGTGATAAGGAAATGTATGTGTGTGTGTGATAGGTTCAGTTTCAGTTGATTGGAAAATTTTCTCACTACATCTCAAACCCGAGGGATGTTCATTGTCACTCTGCGCTGGTCCAAAACAAGCGTACACTCGTCTTTAATTGCTGTCAGAAAATTCTCCAGAAATTACTGTCAAACACGTAATAACCTGTTCAACCCATAGACTGTAGGTTCAACCTGAACCATACAGCCACTGCGCTGTTATTTTCTCAATAAATTAACGAAGGCGGAAACGACGGTAACCCCTCCTCTCGTTCCCATCTACTCTCTGCAGCGTTAGTTGGGGTGTGTTGACGGACCCTCCTGGCAGCTGAACTCGGCCAAAAAATCCCGAACTCAACTTTGCGGATCGCTGTTTCCCTACGGTACGTAAAATCGCATGTTTTATTCTGGCAGAATATAGTTAGTTGATAGAAAATTATTGCATCATACCGTTGCTGATCGGGGAAATGACATTTGCGTACCAGAACGCCCTTCCTACCCATGTAAGTTAGCTCTAGGCAGGGAAGCTGTTGGCTTTACCCCTCGCTAAAGCTAGTTAGCAGCTAATGCTAATGTCAGGCTTAGCCCGTTTGTGGTTCGTAGATCAGAGTTTATATTAGACAGTATCGTCCAGCAGAACAGTTCTGCGGTGGATGCGAACTGTAATATGAGTTGAGCAATGTAATGCTAATTCCAGAGTTTAGTGTCTGGTGTTGATGAGATCATAAACATAGAAGGACCCTGTCTTAATTAAAATCCCAAAAGTTGAAAGCTTGTAAATGTTCAAAGTTATTTTAATGCTTGGTACACTCCGATTGCCATTGAAATAGGATCTTTTTGGGTGTGGCATCAAGGCTTTATTTATTTCCATAACAGGAAATAATTTAAAATGGTTTGCTGGGTGTGCCTGTAATCAGAACTACACAGAAGGTGCTTTTTCCTGGTAGATAACTAGCTCAACCAGTGTTGCCGAACAGCTACCAGTGTTACATGGACAGGGAGGAATAGTAAACTGCGTTGGACACAGTAATTTATGGCTTTAATGACTGACACTCTCTTTACAGGCCTGTGTTGCACATTTATTAGTCTGCATGCCAGCTTCCTGGTGTAACCAATAATTTTCCAATAACAAAAGCAATGTTCAACACAAACTAGACTATAACCATAACTCGTCTCTATGACTGCTTGACAGCACATTTTACTTCAAATACATTTTGCCTGGAGAGGAATGAGTGTGAATTCAAGGTTTATTATTGCGGTAGAAACCTATTTGTGTAACACTTGGGATACTGTGTACTATGTGAATAATAAACAGGATGGGGTCATTTGTCAAATATAAAAACCCATGTACCAAGAGGTGACATTGTTATTTTTCACGATATCATTAGGAAATATCAGGTAAAAATGTTTCAAGTCAACACTAAATGTGAATAAAGAATTGGGACTTTCTCACATGGCCGCAGTGGAGGAGGCTATTAGAATGCTAAGTTCCAGAGTGCTAAGGTTAAGGGGCTCGCTTTAAATCATGTACGCACACATAAGAACATCTTGATGAGGGGTGGGCATTTCAAACAACAATAGTCACTGCTAACTGTTCAGTGGTTATTGGAATGATTACCACCCCCAGGTAGATGAAACATTTACTGGCTGCTCAAAATTGTTGTAGATATGCCTGTTGGATTTGACAAATTATAGTCTAGTTTTAGCTTGCAGAGTTTGCATCTCACTCTTCATTTATTTAGAAGTTATTTTCAGAAATTCTTTGCCACTGGGAAAGCAGATATGAGTCACACCGTTGTGAATTTTCTGTTTGAAAAGCTACTTGTGCTGCAAGAAATGACAGCCTACTTGTGCTCTACAATACATCAGAGCAACAATACCCTACAATATCCTAGGGCTTATAACTAAAGGCCCTTTTTGGTACAAACCTGAATGCTAGATAAAAGGTAACTATTGTTTTAGTTTACATCACAAACTTGTTACTAGTGTAGCTTTGAATACATCCAATCACATAGGTACTCTGAAAAATGCAACGTGGCTTCTGAATCATCAACGTGTGTTGTTAACATACAAGACTGGTTGGGAATGCTTTGTGTGTAGTGCTGTTTATGTTTTCTGGTTTATGTGGGGACCTTGGTTCTGGTATAGCATTAACTCAAATGCCAAATGCCAAATGAGAGACTCTCTGTCATAGTAAGAGAACCAATAGCGATATTATCTGAGACAATACCTCACACTCTGAACATAAGCCCATAGGAGTAAATTCTTGTAAACTTTAAATCTTCAGATGGTCATTTAGCAGTTAGTAATTGTGTTTGTTTGTTTTGGTGTGTGTTTGCAGCTGACAGAAGATGGCTTTTTTTGCCAAAAAGTTTCTCAGTACTGTCATCGATACAGTTATCAGGTGAGAAATGACTCAGAGCATCCATCAATGCCTCAAAAACAGTTGTAGTTTTGTGGCTTAACATCTTTTATTCTTTGCAGCAATGTCGACATCTCCCAGTTTGTGCCAACGGATCCTGTGAGTAACAGTATCACTACCAGCTCCACCTGAATATCTATGTTGTTTATTGTGTAGGTAAATAACGTTTGCTTTGACGTTGCCCCACAGGTTCCACCTCGCAGACCAGCAGTGTTTGCAGAGCAGCATGAGAGCGATGAGGAGAAGCAGTTCCGCAGAGTCTTCCAGCAGCTTGCTGGAGATGTGAGTGTAACAGTCACGTGCATTTGAGAGTGTGTTGTAATTGAGTAAATGCTTGTAGCACAAAAATATTCAAAACTGATTTTTAAATTTAGAGGCAATCCTCCAAAATGACCTGAGACATCAGATACTTTACAGGATGGGTACAGTGGGGTTAGTGGTCCAGTCTGACATGGATGATAGGTGGAGCTGATTATGCTGCAACTATTTCCCAGCTGCTTCACTGGAACAATTTTGAAAGCTTTGTTTGAACTTATTTAGCAGAAAGAAATTAATCCATGTCAAAATACTCCTAATAATGTTTTTGTTTTTGTCATGTAGGACATGGAAGTGAGCCCGAATGAGCTGATGAACATCCTGAACAGAATCATTGGAAAACGTAAGAACTGTCTGTGTGTGACATCTTTACAATTCTTCATTTCCAGTTCGCCCAAAGTCGTCCTTGTTCTGTTGAAATGCTATCCAATGTTTACATATTTTCCTATTTGTTGAGATACAAAATGATGAATAATTCTTTTGCTTTTTAGATGGAGACCTGAAGACTGATGGTTTCAGCATTGAGTCTTGCAGGAGCATGGTAGCAGTCATGGATGTATCCTTTGCATGATTCAAGGGCTTTGCTTGCCTTGTGTATCAAGGTGACAGTAACAACACAAACACATCGACAGCAAAGAAAGCGTTGCAACTGTTTTAAGGCTGGAGGAAGACATCAAACATTTGATTATTAGAAAATATTTATAGTTGGTACTGCAGGTTTGAATTGTGAGGGCTAAGTTGGAGACTGTTTGGCTTGTTTGAAAGTTTACTGTCCTAAGCGGCGCCAGCAGGCCTGTTTATCCTCCATTGTAAATTCCACAACTGAGACATGGCCGTCCACTTGTAAATCCACTAACACACATGTTGTTCCTCCCTCCTGTCCCCTCGCTCTTTATCCTGTGTGTTAGAGTCAGTGGTAGAAAGCTGAGTAAGGTTTACATCAAGGATCAAAATGGTTGTATATTTTATGTTTGAATGTGAGTAATGTGCTGATAAGAAAATTATCTTTTTTAATGTTAAAATGTATCCCAGAGAAATGAGAATGAGGCAAAGCTCAAGCAGCCATAAAAATTTGCAGCACATGTGAGTTCAAACTGTCGTTGTTTTTCTCAATAGCTTGATAAAACATTTGCTAGTGACCAGTGGCTGATAAGTTGTGCTGTCTGAAAGGAGCAGTGTTACCGCATCAGTTTAGAGTGATGAGTGCCTCTTATCAGGCATTACTAATCAACCACTGTCCTGTGTAGTCAGATGCTTAAAAAACAGTTAAATGTGTTAGTATCAGCATTTAACACCTCCCTCTCACTGCAGGACTCTGTCATGTACGAATTAGAGCTGAAGAGAGAAAATAGAGACAGCACTGATTCTTTTTATGTTACAGATAATGTAACTCCTGGGACCAATCCCAGTTGTCATTCTTACCCCTTTTCATTTGTCTTACTCTTACATCCACGAGATGCCACTTGATCCCCGCTACGTCATCACCCCTGGGTAGGCAGAGCGACTGTTACTTTACATTCAAACAAAACACGTTTTTTTTTAGAACTGATTCAGTCAGATAAGAGTGACAAACTCACAGCGAAGAGACACCACCATGACGGACTGCTTCACATGAGTAACGAGGCAGCTGAGCCATGTCATGTAGCTTCTGAATACCGTAAGGTTCACTTTTCATAGCTTTCATAGCTAGAATTGGGATTAGCCCCTTAGGCTGTGATGCTGATGTGGTCAATCCAGGTGCACCAGCATCAAAGAAAGTCCACACATTTTGGTAAGAGTGGCTGAAAGGCTTGAATAGTTCTTGGTAATTCCACTGACTGCAAAACAAATCTACCTACGGATGCAAATAAAGTAACTTGAACCTGAACCTGATTATAGATATGGTAACTATCAACTTACTAGAAAAGTAACTATTTGCAAAAGTGACATTTAAGAAGTGCTTGGGATGATGACTACAGTTGATTTTACTTTAGGTAAGGCTACTATAAAATGCATCTGTGGTGTAGCCTTGTTTTATGCTTTAAGTGTTGTTTATTGTAAGTTTTCTCACTCACCAGAGGTGTTATCAGAAAAAAGGCACCTAGGCAGAGCTCTCTTGAAATCTTAAAACCTGGCATAGACTGAAATCTAGAGCGGCAGCCCTGCCTGTTTTTTCAGCCTTGCAGATGGTGCATTCAGGAGCATCAAAATTTTCTATATGTAGGATTTGTGTATGGTGGGGAAAAAATAACCCTCGACAAAAAGTGTGTGTCTGTGGAATTCCCATCCCCATCCCCTGTGCCTTAAGAAGTAAACCACTGTTGGTTACTCAAAACTGGATTATGTAACGTGGAGTTACACTAATAACTGAAAATCTGGTTTACTGCTACAAGTCTCCAGAGTTGTCAGCCGTTGGTGTTGTCAACAACTGCAATAAGTGTTTTCTAATAACTTGCTCTGCACCTTTTGAATAAGGGCGGCACACAAAGCACGCCTTTTGTAAACACAGCCTCCCCACAAGTTGTGCAAGTGTTTGACTCAACTTGAGCCAGTCAAAAAAACTTGTCTGGAGCAAAAATAATGACCTTCCATGAAACAATACTAGCCTCAAAAACACCGTCTTCAAGGTGTAAAACTTGCTCAGGTGACTGATTCTGCTTAAAATTCAGTGCTTTAAAGTGTGTTTAGAGCTGCACCACAAATAAGGCTGAGTATGCAGTCACTGTTAATTTTAAATGTTCCTTTCCCGTGCCATGAATTAGGATAAAAGCTTCAAACTTTTAGCCATGGGATTGTTTTTCTCTTTTGGGTTTCTACCTGTTAGACTTGTGCCTGTTGTCCTTAATGCCTTCTCAGAGTGACAGCACTGGAAAACTTGGCTTCCATGAATTCAAACATCTGTGGAACAACATTAAGAAATGGCAGGGAATTTACAAAAGCTATGACTCTGATGGTTCTGGTGTCATCGGTGCAGATGAGCTGCCTAACGCTTTCAGAGCTGCTGGTGAGTTGTCACTTGTTGAAATTATAAAAGATGCTGTGAAAACATTTGCTTACTTTTTCCCTGCCTGATGTGTTGAATTTGAAGGTGTGTGGGGGTTTTAATGAAACTTGTAAAATGAGGACCTTGGTGTCAGTCTCAGGGTTGTATTATTATTGGCCCTTCCAGGGATAAGTTAAAGTAGACATGCGGGGAAATAAGAATGAGGTCACCCTTGGTTTTTGGCATTTCAAAACTGGCTCCACCTTCAGCAGTAGCCTGATGTAAGGGGACAAGAGAAACCAAGCTCAATTTCTCAGAGCCCTTTGATATTTGGTCCAATATCATAAACTGTTCACTTAATTGGTGAGTCTTTTTTGAAAAATGCATATACTTCACAATTATACTTGGCTGTTATTGTTAAATCAAACCTGATATTTAGATGTTCAAGTCAGCTCTAGCTTCTACTAAAACTGTTCTATACAAACTTCCTGCTCGTCAAACATTAGTTAAAGGATGAGCTGCTGGATCAAAACACCTTGTATAAATGAATAATCAGGCAGTTAAATTCCTTTTCTTTGGGCTTTTGTGTAAAGGGTTAATAATTTGACTATCATTCCAGTTTTTATGCACTTGTGATAAGCTGTGTAGCCTGAAGCCTGTGCACGTCTCTTTTATGTAAAAGCTGATAAATATTAACATAAAGAGGTTACATCTGTCTCCCTTTTCCTCAGGCTTCCCCCTCAATGACCAGCTGTTCAACATGATCATCCGCAGATACAGCGATGAGTGTGGAAACATGGATTTTGACAACTACATTGGCTGCCTTGTGAGGCTGGATGCCATGTGCCGTAAGTTTGACAGACCAGTTCTGAAATTAATAGTCACGTGTTTCCATCAGGTTTGTCAGTAATAAACAGTAATTAACTCAGACTAAAGATGGGAGGATGATAACAAAGCTCAGGGCAGTGCTGTGAAGTGTACAGACAGAATAAACACTCATTACCTGTAATATAATGACCACTGAGAGATGAGGTGAATACCAGTGACTATCTTGTTTTAGGGTGTATTCAGACCTGGACTGTTGGGTCCACTTCAAACGGACCAGGGTTCATTTCCCACGCTGGTACGGACTTTTCATGCAGGTGTGAATAGACACAAACGAACCCTGGTGCGGACCAAACAACCGGACCGAGACCCACTTTTTGAGGTGGTCTCGGTCCGCTTCTGAATGAACTCTGGTGCGGTTTGTGGTTCTCCGGTGCAGGTCTAAATACAAACCAAGGTCCATCCAAACTAACTGCAGGATACATGCGCCTTTTGGGCCTCTGTAACCTAACCGTCTTTGGTTCATACCTGATCCTCCGTCTTCTGTTTAGCCACGCTGTTGCTAGCATGTTGTGGGTCAGGACACGCAGAGCATAGCGTCTCCTTGCTGCGCGCATTCGTCTTCGCTGTTCCAAAATTTGAAATGGTGTTGTTAAGCCTTCTTTGATGGAGCTGCTCTTGAAACTGAAAATGATTTTGCAGCTCTAATAAGAGCACAAACAAACGTTTACCTCCATTTCTGGGTCTGTATTCTGTGTGCCGCCCTTAGTCAGTGCTGTCCAATGAGAGCACTGATCGTCACACACGTGGATGTGTTTACAGAATATAGTCCACTTGCAAAAAGTACAACCTGAATATGAACCGCACCAAAGGAAAAAAATTAAGTCCACTTTTGGTCCGGACCAAACAAGTGGACCAAAGGACTTTTCTGGTCTGAATACAGCCTTAGTTGCACCTGTCAGTGTGTTCTTAAAAAAAAAATCAAAGAAGGGCTGTTCAATTAAACATCAAAAATATCATGACTCATGCCTCTATTGTTAGCATTAATTCTAATGTTTGTGTTAAGCTTTAACTCAACATGTGCTTTTAAATTACAGTGGGGAGCCATGCTAGTTGTTTGTTTTTATCAGCAGACTGGGCTGCCTTCAAGTGCACAGTCTGCCGAACTAGACAACAAGAGTTGTTGTACTTAGGATGTAACGTGCTCATAGTTTGGTCTCAATTAGCACTCAACTTCCATGTGTCTATATAATCCAGGCTGTGGGGTTGATGATTTGACGTCAATGAGGTCCAGAGCACAGTAGCTATATCTTAAATTAGATCCAAAATCTGTTATAAATTGCACCAACGCAGCATGGTATGGAGTGTCTTTTTCCTCTATGAGCTACAGTATCTCTTACAAGTTGACCTGTATTCCTGTCTGATGTCACTCATGTCAATGATGCAGGGTTACTTTTTGTTTCTGTTTTTTTTCTTTACCATTTTTAAGTATGTGCTCAAAAACAACTTCAGTGGGCTCATCGTCATGAGGCTAGTGAATGACAGGATATTTCAGTGATTAAAACTAGCAAAGTACAACTGGGCATGTTGGATAAAAAAAAAAGTATAGTTCAGATACGGTCTGCAGTTAAGCAGCTTGCCAGATGTAAAAACAACACAAAGTCTTCATTGATTCTTGTCGCTGGTGTGTGTGAATATGACCAGTGCTCATTGGCTAAACTGTTCTTTTCTGACTCAGGTGCCTTCAAAACCCTGGATAAAGATGACAGTGGGACTATCAAGGTCAACGTTCAGGAGGTAATGTCATCTCAGTAATTGATTTTTCCATTTAAAGCATTGTCACAGTTGAATGTTATCATCAAACGTTCCATCTTTGCTCTTGTCTTTTCAGTGGCTTCAGCTGACCATGTACTCTTGAGTCTGGATGGTCTCTCCTGCTCAGCATAGGGAACCACTTTTTTTTGTGTACACATTACCGAACCTTTTCTTCATCCCCACAACTTTCTGTTCTTTAGCCAGCCCAATGTGAGTGCAGATTTATACTGATTGTAATGCAAGTTTGATAGTGTATTACGTAATACAAGCACTGATACTGTATTGGTCACCAAGAAAGCCACAAATCTGCACTCACACTGGCGCACAACAGAGAGGAGGATAAAAAATGTACTCCTCTGAGTCCTCTGAAAAAGCCTATAGCCAATAAGATTTACCTCAAGGAAGATAAAAATATGTTTAAGCGGCACACTTTGATTGTCTTTTGCTTTTAATCAGCTTATTGCCCTCCAGCCAAACTGTCATGAGAATAGGCAAGCCAAAATCAAGACAGTACTTGCACCCTGAAAATTTGGAAAACCGGAATGTCTGCAGTAGAGATAGTCTAACTTTTAAAGCAGCTGACATACTGCAATATTACTTTTTTAAAATAGGAACCTCGGGAGCGATTTGCCATATCATTGGTGTTAATGGTTAAGTGTGAGGGAAGTCAAACACACAGAAGCTGTGATGTGTCATGGTGGAGGGGTAAAAACTGTGGTGTGGGATGGGGCATTATCTTTTCTTGAAATTTTGAAGAAATTAAAACTCTAAAATACTTATTACCCCAATGGTTTGTTGCCAGTTTGTGATTGACAGCGCAAGAAGAGTGTGTTTAAAATCCCCAAGTCTAGTTTGCTTATTAAAAATGTTTCAACTAAATTAAAAACTGACATGCTAGGCATCTAAATCCCTTGATGTATCCACTACTTTATTTTGGACACCTGCAGATAAAAACAGGAAAGCCTGGTTCACTGGTCTCTGTAAATATTTTTTAACATGGCACAAGTTTTGTTTTGTTGGGAGCAAAGGTAAACATGTAAAGGTACACGTAGACTGCTTAAGTGACATCACTTTATATCCGCTGTTATTTCAACAAAACCTATTGGAATAGAAGCGTTTAGCGTTAGGGAATTAAGTGACTTACATTTTACCAGACACCTTTTTTTCCACCATAGGATTTAAATTTGTGGATGAAACATGTCTATGCACAGTTTTGTGTCTTTGTGTAACTATCCCAGATGACTCCAACTGTTTTTTTTTCTTACTTACGTCACAAAGTTGCATATCTTGTCACTTTGGTTACAGACACAGTAATTGAAAGATAATAAATATTAAATTTATGTTTGGTACACATGCAGATCATGGTTTAATGATTTGAACACTGCCTTATTTTGCAGTAGAGTTGCACTTTTGCTGTATTGCATTAAAGCAGATAGGAGTCTTCATGTGTTTTACAGCCTCTAGAGGATCCAAGCATTTAACAAATAACTAAGTTATAAAAAATTTTTTAAAGAGCCATTTATCCATTGTAGTTTATATGTACTCTATATAACTCCATGGTTTTTGTGTTAGAACAATATTCACACCCCAATAGAGACTGCATGTTTAGGCAGGCTTTTATTTTGCAATTTCATGTTAAATGCAGGTTGTGCAACTTGATCATAACATTTTCTGTTTACTTGTCACTATTTACTTCTTATTATGTACTTACTGAAATGACTGCACAAGATAACACCAAAGCAATGTGTGCATCTATACTATTCACATGAATATGCCACTAATGCATGCAGCTAGTTGGAAGGATGCCATTATTAAAAGTTTTAACGATGTAGTGATAGCCAAAGTCATACAACTGTTACTGAAAATGCTTGGAAAAATAAATACCTGTGCCATCTTTGAAATAAAAATGTTTAATGTTTCTGTCTTATTTCAACATGTTTGAATGACTTTCCCTACATCATTTGACCATTTAACCAATTATTTCTTTACTGTTCCTAAAAGGGTTGTTAAATAACAGTGATGATTTTGAATGTAACATCTAAACACTATGTCGCTAAAGTCAAGAACAAGTGGAGTTGGGGAAGCTATGAAAGGCCACTAATGATGTTTATCAAGACCACAGCATCTCCACCATGTGTGTTTTGATGGACGATAGAGCAAGCTAACCCCTATCACACTATAGGCGCGCACCTTCAAAATAAAAGCACATCAAGACAACTCTATTGGAAAAGTGAAATGAGATATTGTAGTTTGAAAAATTGACCGTTTTGTTTCGTTTTTTTTTTTTTCATAAATTGAAAATGAAAGAAATACTCTCAGATGATCTACCATTGTCATACAAATACCACTCTGTTAGTCAAAAACTCTCAAGTTAACTGTATAGTGACCAAACTAACTCATGTTAACCGGTGTACTGATCAATTGTGTTACCTGTCGAGCTATGCCTTTAAATACCTCTATGCTTGCGCACAGCCACGGTCCAGGGCATAAGTCACCATTAGAAGCATTATATGTTACAGGATTGTAGTGTATGCCGATCCGTTTTTCTCTAAACCGCAGAAAATATGTTATCGAGGTTTAAAAACATATAACCCATCTCTGACAACGCAAATGGAGTCGGGAGCGGTGAATACACTGTTTTTACTAGAAGCATCACAAGTGAATTAAAATACGTTTCTATTGAATTATCAAGTAAAGACACTATAATAGTTCACAACACATGTCCTCTTATTTGCGATGTTCACTGACCAAATCATTAACATCAAGCAAGATGGACTGCTACTGGGTCACGCTGTGGTAACATTTCAACGAGGTAGCACAATCGAACAGAACACCGGATATCTGCACTGTAGCATTAGCTTCATACAAGCTAACTTGACGGTAGCTATTTTGTCGATAAGGAAGTTTGTCACTGCGCTTTTGGACTCAATAACCAACTTTCTTGACTTTGAGGTATAATCATCATTAAATAAGTTACTTTCTCAGTGTGTATATATGTCATTGTATCAAAGGTGCGCGTTGAACTCATTTGTTAGCCGATTCTGGATCTAACCTCGCACTAGCAAACGTTCCTGCAAAGACAGCTAGCACAGCGCGTGTTGTTGTGTAACATTCTACTACAGCCGACTATACGGCGCTAACTGAGTGTTTTTATTAACAAGACAGACACATTGGCTGTTATTGATCTCAAATTATTAGAATTTTGTATTGTCAGGTATTCACAGTTGTAACGGTTGTGCTTTAAATATAGCTAACGTGGCTAGCCAGGCTGTATGAGAGGAGGCTAGCATCGTCCATTGTTCATTCACGCAATGCGCTGACATTGTTTTCACGCTAAGTTAACTCTGCTTCATTTTCTGCACTCGTGATATTTAAAATATATACCCGAGCACGCGTTGCCTTCATATGCATTGATAGCATGCATTAATTATGGCGTATCAGCTAATTGGTAAACTAATCAGACTTGCATTCATCTGAGTGCCCAGCTGTTGAGCTTGAATGAATCTGCATCCAACTGTTCATTACAACTTTGATTAGGAAACTTTTTTGTGTCATCTGGCACATGAGCAGTTTTTCCATCGTGCTTTCTCATTTTTTTCTCATCAGGATTTTAACATAATTGAAAACCAGTTGCAGAAATTTCAACACCGTGGAGAAAAAACTACTGGAAACCTGCTGACTGTGTGTGGAGGATGTCTTCACCACTATACTACCATCATGACAGCGGTGCACGCTTAAGAAAAAGGAAAGCTCGTTTCACCTTCAGTGAAGTCCATATACTGCTAGACGAAGTGAGGAAACATCGTATGGTCGTCGTGGGTACGTGTCGTAAGTGCTCATCTTACTCACAATTACCAAATTAAGAGGTTTTCCTACCTGGTAGAAAATGTTTGCATGAAGATAAAGAGGTCTGGACATTTACACCTTTAGTCAAGGTGGCATTTGTGAATCCAAAATTGTGACTGTCACTAAAAACTCTAAATTCTTGTTGTCCATTTGTATTTTCTTGATAGGCAAATTTAATCGTGGCATACCAACAGATGCAAAGAAGCGCACATGGGCAGAGATTACTGCTCGAGTCAATGAGATCGGGGAGTGCCAACGTGAGGTTATTGAGGTCATCAAAAAATGGTCTGATTTAAAGTGTGACACTAAGCGGAAAGTGGCAGCCATGCGATCAGGGACTGTTCCCCACAGAGGCCTCAACTCACGTCTTTCCAGGGACCTTAACCCGACAGAGAAAATAGTACTCCAAATTCTGGAGATGGAAGATGAAGACCAAAGCACCGCTGACTTTGGTCCACTTGGAGATGATGACGATGTGGCAGAGGAGGAAGAGGAACTGGAAGAGGAAGAGATAATGGGAATGCAGAGTTCTCCCAACGGAGGGTTGGAGATGTCATCTATGCCCCCTCCAGCCTCCTTCAGCTCAAGTATGTGCTTCAGTAGTTTTTATTATGTCCCATGTTTACTCACAGTTATTTTAAGCTTAACACCATTGAGCACTGTTTTGTGTACACATGTACATTGCATTGGGGGCTGGTGTGTTGTTAGTCAAAATTTAATAATATGGGTACACAAGCTGTTCAGGAGACATGCATGCAAATGAACTGATTCAATTGCTCTTGATGCTGCAGGAGACTCGTCACAGCCTTCCTATGATGTACAGTATGAAGTTCCTTCCACAGAAGGTAAGTTTTCAGGACAGGGTTCCAGTAAAAAACACTCTAAAGCAAAATACAGTATTCAAGATTCCGAAAATAAGGTTCACAAGTCTGCTTATTTTTTTTGCCATAAAAAAAAAAAACAGACAGCAGGATTCACAGTGGGTTAAGCTGAGCTTTAACATTGTTTTTAAAAGCTTTTACAGAAAAGCAAATCTATACAAGAGAGCAACCAATCCCAGAATCCCAAAGAGAGAAGAAAATCCTGACCATGAAAACCCAGACAACATATCAAACCCAACAATGTGGGGACTCAAGCACCACAAGAATCAAACAAATGAACTTAGACCACAACTTAGCCCTGCTAATTCAAGGAGATAGAGGGGTTAAAGCTAAGGATGATTGCAGTGGGTCATAGTCTTCAATGTCCAGCAGCTATATAATATTCTGCTTGTGTGATTGTTTGTGAGGCAAGTCTCAGAAAATATCTTGGCTTAAATTTCCTAAGTTATCTAGAATGAAATAGTGTTGTGCAGTGCAAGCAGAAATTATTATTCAGAGCAAAACCAAAAAGAACAGTTACCTTTAAATTCTGTTTCCTCCGACACTTTTGCTGCCATGCACACCCAGAGGAGCTGTAAAACTAATGCTGGCTAAACTTGTGTCTAGGTGCACAGCTTGTACTTTGGTTTGGTTTTCTGTTTGTTTTGAATGAAAGGAGGCAAACACAAAAGTCTCTGGCTTTAAAAAAAAATGCAGTTAAAACTTGTAAAAAGTTGTTTTTTGTTAAGCCAGGTAACACAAAACGACAGAAATCCCTCCACATCAATGCAGGGTGATGAGTGAGCAGCTGTTTTACTGACTGCAGCACTGATACTGAGTCAGAACCTGGTATCACATTTGACCATTGGAGGTATCACAAACAGGATCATGAGCCACTCATGGTGTTAAACATCTCTCTATTTCAGCACTAAGGAAGAATACACTGACCATTATTACTCTTTAAACTCTAGATGCTGACGCTGCTTTTGGGGACTCTGATGATGACATGCTTCCTTCTAATCAAACATCGAAACCAGCCGAGGATCACCTCAGAAACAACGGCATCCATAAACAACCTCAGACCTCAGCACCTTCCACATCATCGGCATGTGGTCAGCCTTCACAGAACTCAAAGGAAAGCATGCTGCATAATGCATCACTGAGCCTCCAGGAGCAGCACGCCACCAACATCCTGCTGGAGACGGTTTCACGCTCCCTGGAGCTCCTCTCTGAGTCGGTACAGCAGCTGGCAGAGACTCAGCAGGAGTTTGTAAGAGAGTCGCTGCAGCTCCAGCGGGAGACGGTTACGGTTCTCAGAGACTTCACAGGCGGAGCGATCGCACTCATGCACGACAAACTGAACGGACGGCCGGCGTTATAGCAACAGAGAGGCAGACAGAGATGCTAGGTTACATTATTGACTACATCCATGGCCTTCAGGTGCAGGAACCTTCATGTTCCTCTGGACTCCACTACTGGTTACTGTACTTTTTGATAGTGCTCTACAGATTTTAAAGCTGTGTTTGTAGTAATATTGCGTCAACAGATTTTTTCTGCCTGTGTGGCAACATGAAAACAGAATAAGAAATAACTTAAGTTATCCTTTAGAAGCTTTTTTTACTACTGAGTCCCCAACCACTTGTTTTGTAAATTATTTTTTGTTGACTGTACACCACACTGTATGCCTTTTCGTTATTTCACTGTTGATCTACAAAGAAGAGGTTATTATTTTGAAAAGTCGCTCAAATCCATTTTTGTGTCCTTGTTCAAGTTGTTGCATCCGTGTCTGGAGATTATCACATGTACTGTAACGGTGAATGGATTCCCTCACCCAACAACTTCACAGTCTCTAGTCTCTGTGTGTCTGTGTGTGAACGCTGTGTTAGTTTTTTTGAAAATACCTGTACATGAAAACGTTGTGATTGTCTGTTTTTTTTTTGCAAACATGAACACTTGAAAAGGCAGTTTAAATACTTCCCTTCAGATATGGAATAAACCCCTCTCTACACAACAGGAGTCACTTTCCAAACTGTCTGCAGACTGTGCTCTCTGGTGGACTCATTTGAAAGCTTCAAGCTAGGACAGTCATGACTGAACTTTGAATCATGGCTGTATGCCTTTGCCAGCTGATCCTGTTGCAGTTAATGTCAGTGTCAGTAATCTAGAAACCCTGTTGTCCTGCAAAAATAGTAGAGGCTGTTCGGATTGTGGCGGTTTATTCTATCGTTAAATTCTGACTTTAAAGATAAAAGTCTGAAAGAAAAGAAACAATTCTGACTTTGATCTCTGAATTTTGAGGGAAGCTGATAGAAACTTGACCATAAACTGAGAACTGTTATTTTTGTGACTTAAATCTCTGAATTTTGAGAAATAAAGGTAATGACTTTAATTCAGGAGTTATAAGGAAAAAAAAGTTAAAATTATGACTTCAGTCTGCAGAGTAATTATTACACATAAGCTAAAGTAGCCCCACAGGCACATGGGATGAAGTGTATGAGCACAATGATTACACTTACATACAGAGAGTAGGCAGAAACTGTGGTAATTGGCTCTGACATCTTGATCAAAGTGGCCTTCATTAAAGAGAGGTCACATGGTCACTTTCAGTCAATACAAAATATCAAAACTACTTTCTGTCTCTGTTTTCCTGCAGCTCATGTGACCGTTGTAAACTCTTATTGTCGAAGGGAAATCAGGTATGTGTGAAGAGCAAAGCATCAGGATGGGTTTTTTGTCTTGGATGTAAAAGAAAATAAAAATTAACCAGCTGTAGACACAGTGACCTGAGTTCCTTTCGTACTCGTACTGCTCATTTTTTTTTGCTGTTCTGTTTCAACCAAACAACAAGCAGACTTTTTCTTATATGTAATGATGATGATAAAAGTCTTGTAATTTGGGTGAATCTTGAACACAGCAGGTCGAAGCCTGCTCATCATGCCTGCCTTAATGGAGAGATGAGGGTATGTCAACCTTGTCAGATGAATGTGTTGGAAAGTTCCCAGAGGGACTTTTGTAATTTTTTTTGGTGACAAAACTTATGTTGGCTTCTTTCTTTGTAACCTCTTTCTTCCTGAGGCCAGGGCCTAACTTTTCAGTCTCATCAAAGTCTGTGTCACAACCTGAGGAGCATGCATTGTGAACAAGAGACAAGCTGCAACAAGGACTTTCACACCTAGTTCTGGGACAAGCTTGTCATGCCTGGTTGATCCTGCAGGTCAAAAGTCTGAATGCAGGATCCTCACTTTGTCACCAAAAACAAACAAAAAAAAATCTTTCCTCAGATGAATGACAGAACTGTTTTGATTTCTTTAGATTTATCTAATAATAAATCTAGATACTTTATCTCACCCTGATTTGAATACATGAGCACAGCAGCAGATAGCTCTTATAGGGCTTCTTAAAGAGCTGGAGCTATGGTATGTTGTCCTGTTCCCTGTGTCTTGCAACATATGGTACTTATTAAACAGAGAATGCTCTCAGTTAGAGGCGATCTCCAACTCAGACTCTCAGTTAGACGCTGCGTTGCCTTACATGAACTGGGGACCCTGAGGTAAGAGAGATTTACCTACATTTTACGATAACTCTGGCATTAAGTTATGGCAGATGTCATGATTGATATACACCAAAAGGACTCGTTGTCCTTTGACAACGTTTTGTGAAAGTTAAGGAAACCTTTTTTTCAATCATTGCAAAACTTTCAAGTTCTTTGAATGTGTCTGTGCTTTTTCCATAAGTCCTCCTTGCTGTGGAGTTAACGTTGAGGTTTTTGTTGTTGCTGTTCATAGAGTTTGATCTGTGAAGTAAGATGAACTCCTTAATCATCTCTTCACAATGCAAAGAGTGTCTGTAAAAGGCATGCCCAAATTAAATTAGGTGCTGTTCTTAAATCCTTTGAAGTACATATGAAAGCTCCATCACTCTGTAAAGGTAACACTCTCAATTTTTAATCTCAGCAGTCAAACTCTTTGTAGCATAAACTAGTTATTGAAGTTATTGAAGTAAAAACACACAGAAATTGTCCTGACCTAGATTTTTTTTAAATTGATCACTACATATGGAGGAGCAGGGGTGTGGACTGGACACTAAAATCATGCAATAGAATAAAGTCTTATTTATTAACTATTAGCATTAGTAGTTGAAATTTGAAAACAGCACAAAAAAGATTATTCTCAAAATGTTTTTCAGTGAGTATGTGGATGTGTTTTCTAAAGTCTGGTAAGAGGCTGCGGTCGATCGGGACCAAAACCTCTCACCACCAGCACAGTTTCTTCCCCTCTGCTGTCAGTCTGATGAACAAAGTCCCTCCTCCTCCCACATAACCCAGACCCTTCTCATGGAACTGGTTTTCTTTCTTTTCACTCATTACATTAACGCCCATTGGACTTTGAATTGCACAGCTACACAGAGCAACTTGTATATTTTGTGTTTTCATTTTTTTTTATGTTCTTTAATTTTCTTATATTTTCCTATATCTTATTTTTTTCATACATTCTATTTAAAAGAGTGTAAAGCTTCTAATTTTGTAATGTTTAAATAGTCATTAGTCTCACATAATTTCCTTAAGACCAATAAAGCATGTCCAGTTCCTTGTATGTGTAAATGTACTAGCCAATAAAATCCAATTCTTCTCTAAATGGACAGGTATTATCTAACATTCACATATTGATATTTAACTTTTGCAATTACAGTTTAGATTAAAAATAAGATTCAATATCTAACATTCACATTTTCTGTAAAATTTGTTTTGGAACTGAATTTTTGGATTTGACAGTCTTGTTATCTCCTGTGTTTTTCAAAATACCATGTTTTGGGAAAAAAATTACCCCCCCCCCCCAAAAAAAAAAAAAAAAATTAAAAATAAAATAAACAAATAAATAAAATAATAATAATAATAATAATAATAATAACAATAATAATAATAATAATAATAATAATAATAATAATAATAATAATAATAGACAAATAAATAAATTGTTTGAATAAATAAATAAATAAATAAATACATAAATAAATAAATAAAGGGGCAGGGGGTCCCTTTGCCCTTTGCTCCTTGCAGAGGTTGTGGGCATCAGAAATCACAGTGTAATACAATAGCCATATGCTCTGTAGGTTATACAGATGTTTTATTATTAATCTGAGTTTGTTTCTTTGTTTCTTTTGATGTGATCAAAGAATAAGTTCACACCATGTTTCTCTGAGAAGCTTTAAAGCTAAATGTGAAGGAATGTTGTTTTTAGTCATGTACAGGTAATAGTTCAATGAGCTTGGTTTTGAAACAGATGTTAGAAACATTCTTCCAGTTTTTACTTTCATTCAATCAAGAGATACAAAAACTCCAGTCCAGGCTGATGTCATTGTCCTTGATTAACTCAATCATCTCCAAAAGTTTCATGTCATATGCAAATGAATCCCCCAGAAACTGAGACAGCCATTAATGCAGTCACCATGAAACCACTTCCACATTTCTTCCTCTTCTTCACTCAGGTCTTTACTCCAGCTACAGCTCATACTAGTTCTTGCCCACCATGGTGCAGAAGGTGTTGGTGATCGGTGCTGGGGTTTCTGGTCTGACCAGCATCAAGGCCTGTTTGGATGAAGGTCTGGAACCCACCTGCTTTGAGAGCAGCCATGACATTGGAGGTCTCTGGAGGTTTAAGGTCAGATTTGATGCTTTTAAATGAATAAGTTTATATAAACACTTTCTCAAAGTCATGCACTGTTTGAATACAGATCTCTTAGGATTTGTCAGATGTTACCTGACGGTTTAACACAAACACGAAAAGGTTTAATCTAGTTTTTGTGAGGCTGCTTTGGGGAATAGAGTGTATAAAAGCTGGATGTGGTCTTCTACTAACAACTTTTTGTGCCTTCTCAATTCAGAATACACTTCACTGGCACTTACTTTCTAAGTTCTATAAATTTGTCCTTTGGCACCTTTGCTAGTGTTAGCTGTAATTGTTAAGTTTGTTATAAATGCTTTGTAATCTTAATTTTTGCTTTTATATGTCACATCTGTAAAAAGAAAATGAAACAATAATAAACACCCTGTCCACTCTTCATCTGCAGGAGAAGCCTGAGCCCGGACGAGCAAACATCTACCGGTCGGTGGTCACAAACAGCTCCAAAGAGATGATAGCTTTCAGTGACTTCCCCCCTCCAGCCGAGCTGCCCAACAACATGCACCACTCCGAGATGCTGCAGTATCTGCGGCTGTACGCTCAGGCCTTCAATCTTCTACCACACATCCGCTTTGAGGTCTGTTACAATCAGCTTACACTAAGCTCGAACTCCCTTTTATAGACAAAACAATAACAAAAAAACCCTGCAAAGGTAAATAACCACAATAATCAAAGGAACTTGGACTCATTAACTGTTCATACTGTTTGAACTCAAAGTTGTGGGGGTATGGTGACCTCAGTCTTTTAAGTCCTCTGAAATTAAAAGATAAAGGTGTCTTTCACTCAGGGAAATGTTTGTTATTTTAAAGACAGGGCAATGAAAAACAAGAAGGAGGCCACGCTGTCCTCAAAATCCTCTGAAAGATTCTGCAGACTTCCTAACAGTCTCAGCAGCCTTAGTGCAGGACTTTTGCATAGTTCAAAACCTACCTACATCCTTAGATCAGCTCCACTAGCTCTTGCTGCCTCCCTCCTAAAAGTTGTCTTTCTGTTCCTCCCTGGGCTGGTTTTGGCCCGAGCCTCTTTTATCAGGTGGGAGCTGATGTAAGCAACCCGGTCCAAGGGACAGGCTGAGGATTGGAGCTTCAAGCGGAACTTGCTTGACGCCCCAATCCTTGGAGAACGGGAATGATACGGCCACATGAATAAGTGTTCATGTGAGAGGGGATAACTTCTGTCACCATCATCACAAAAAAAGCCCGGTCAGCTAAATCAGCAGTTTCAGGTATCGCTGCTTGTGGCTGCTTGTAATACACAATGAATAGGGGCGAGCTCATTAGTGCCACCAATCCCAATACTTATATGTATATATGTGTATATATATATATATATATATATATATATATATATATATACAACTTTTTAAGAACAAATGTGAGAAATAACATCTTGGTATTTACTACTATTGTGTGGTGTTAGGTGGTAGAGTCAGACTGTCTCAGTCCCACACAGAAACAACGCAGGGCATGACATCACAACAGTGACACTATTGATTGAATGCTGTAAAGTAGAACATAGCAGGAGCTTTATGCTGGTAGTGCGATGTATTAGAGTAGAAGTATCGGATCGGGACCAAGGGTATAATAGTTAACTAAAACGAAACTAAAAACAAAACCTAAAATTTAAAATACATTGCAGTTAACTCAAACTAATAAAAACTAGAAAAGAAAACAAAAAAACTATAAGTAAACTAAACTGTATCTTGTGTTCACAAAACTAACTAAAACTAACCAAAATTCAAGACAAAATGTCCTTAGTTATAGTTTTTGACAATATTAATAGCCTTTAGGATTTAAATTAATCCGACACATTTTCCCAACCAATTTACGACAGTTTTCGGCAGTTGTCAGCGCCGTACGGCACCGTCACAGCAACGTACTGGGACGTGCTTGTTTACTGCACTGACTGGCTGTGCTCTGTGCTGCGACAAAACGTAGAGGAGCAATGAATCAGAGCATCTGTAATAGTTTAATTTCATGTGAGTCTGACTTTATTGTTACAGAGTCCAAGTTTCTAATTAATAAAGCTCATATTATATTGTTTTATATAACTTATGTTTTTATTATTTTTATTTAATTCATGTTAACATTATTTTATGTAATTTATGTTTATATTCTAATATTAAGTTTATATTATTTTCATGTGTTTAAGGCAGCAGCCGACAGTTCAGTATCAGCATTGACTGAGCAGTGAGCACTATGTTGAACTGGAAAATAAACTGTATTACAAAATGTTTACTCTGACCTTTTTGAATCCTGCAACTGGTTAATAAGGTATGAAAAAACTAAAACTAAAACTAAATTAAAACTTAGCCTTGTTGCAAAAATTAAAACTAAATAAAAACTAGAATGCCTGCTCCAAAACTAATTAAAACTAAACTGTAATGGAAAAAAAATGCCAAAACTAACTAAAACTAAACTATAATGACAAATCCGAAACTATTTCAACCTTGATCGGGACTCTGTATCGGCAGATACACAAAATCAAACGACTTAGACTCGGACTCAGGGGCAAAAATACCTTATCAGGACATCCCTAGTAAATATGAATAAAATCAAGGTTATTATTTTATTGATATACCTTAGTTTGTTGTTTAAGACAATATGGATACAGGATGTCATCTCTGTGGTCTTGTGTTTCAGATGACGGTGCTCAGTGTGAGGCAAAGAGCAGATTTTACCACTACAGGCCAGTGGGAAGTGGAGACAGAGAGTGGGCAGGGTCAGAGGGACACTCATGTTTTCGATGCAGTCATAGTCAGTACTGGACATTTCACCCATCCTCACCTGCCACTCAAAGACTTCCCGGGTAGCACAATCAATTTATTCAATATTTTGTATATTTCTCTCCTGGAAATGTTACTTAAATGAAGCGCCTGTGTTCTGTATTTCCAAACTTTTTTAAAGGCATTGAGAGCTTTGAAGGCAGATACTTCCACAGCTGGGATTACCGCAGTCCTGAGGGTCTGCAGGGGAAAAGAGTGGTGGTGATCGGGATCGGAAACTCTGGAGGTGATATTGCTGTAGACATCAGCAGAGTTGCTGAAAAGGTATGACAGCCGAGCGACATGCATGTTCTATTGTGACATTTTATTTTTTAATCACCACCAACTCAGGATGTATACACTTAATTGTAAAAGCTGAACACATGAATGTGAACCATCTTTCTATAGGTCTACCTCAGCACCAGGAGTGGAGCGTGGGTTGTAGGACGGGTGGGACCAGGGGGGATCCCTGGTGATCTTGTAGGATTGTCCCGCATGGATACGATCATGGGGAATCTCTTTCCCTCAAGAACCAACAGAATGATTGAGAAGATGCTGAATGGAGCGGTTTGCCACAAACTGTACGGCCTGAAACCAAAACATGGGTAAAGACTTAACTCATACATTAATGTCTCTGTTTTCACTGTGTCGTGCAATTGTCAGATTGGGGATAAAGAAAACAACAGAAATGCCGAGATCCAGTAAAATGCTCTATGTTTAGTTAGCACTTCATGCATACCACAGTTGATCCAAAGTGCTTTACATCAAACAGAGGGGAACAAAAAAGGAAATGAAGCATAATGCAAAAATCTGACACCATGAATATGGAAGTTCGATGATCCCTGCACCTGCGTGATGTACGTGACATAAAACCACCTCTCCTTTTTTAACCCCACAGCCAGTTTCTCCTCTATGAGGCTGAATCCTTGGTTGAGAGTCAGGTGTATGGAGATATCGTAGAAAAACAATTTGTAACTGTGTAGAAATAATCACCAAATGCCTACAAAGATTCACAACTGCGAACATGAATCCACAAATGTGTATAATAATCTGTAACTACACACACAGATCTGCAAATGTTAAGACCATTTTGAATAAGCATACTTAGTTACTAATGGCTTAAAATTCAAAGTGTTTTGCCGCAAGATCCAAACAAGTAATTGCATGTATTTTACATAATACAAAGTTTATACTCTGTTGATGAAGTAGAATTAATGGATCTATAAAACAGAGAGTGCAGAGTCATATTCATAACCAGGCAGGTTAGGAGCAGGAGGATCTTGTGTGTGTGAGCAGAGGTTGAAGCAACAGCCTTAATTCATGTTAACAAGTTAGCGATAGCACAGCTTAATCATTAGGGACAATGGGTTTGTGACATAATACAAGATAAATGCAAAGTAAAATGCCCCAAAATCTGAAAGCCCATTAGTGAGAAGGCCTGTTAGTCAGAAAATTAGTTTGGTTTTAGTTGATATTCTCAAGTCCAAAGTAATTTTTGTCTAACGATCCTTTTGCTTTGTTGACTAATGTGCCGTCTGACAGTAAGGTGGGATTCCTTCAATTTTGTTTAGATTTAGAAGCTTTGTTGCTAAACTTAGTTGTCCCTGGCAGTGTCTGACAACTACAGGTAATACATTCATGCAAAGCAGGAGGCTTCAACCTTTTTTTTAGACCAACAATCCCCTAACTGATGAAGAGACAGAGCATAATAATAATAATAATAATAATAATAATAATAATAATAATAATAATAATAATAATAATAATAATAATAATAATAATAATTATTATTATTATTATTATTATTATTATTATTATTATTAATACTATTATTATTATTATTATTATTATTATTATTCCTTTTAATAAAAAGCACCTTTCTGGACATTCAAGGTCCCTTTACAGTTGGTTAAAATAAAACACATTTAAAAGGAGACAGCCACAAATACAACCAATATACAAACCAAAGTTACAAGAAGTTAAAATGGATCATAGAGAATGCAGAAAGCAACATGAAACAGATGGATTTTGAGTTTTGATTTAAATAGGGCAAGAGAGTGTTTGGCCTCCATATAACCACTGATATGTGTTCAAAGACAATAACATGAGTAAAAATTGAAATATTTGGAATTATTTAGTTTAGAATGGTAAAAATTGCCCAATCGACCAAAAATGTCTGGGACCCCCCCAGTACCCCAATGGACCTCCAAGGCGCCATGGACCTCCTGTTGAGCACCTCTGTATCAAAGTGTTAATATAACCAAACTTGATGTTTGAGCTGGTGATATTTTGAATCTAAATGCTGTCAGAGCTTTTTTTCTGTCAAAGTCCAGGTCTGGCAACAGCTGAGTTCCAGAGTTTTAAAATAAACAACCAAAATATTGTTGCTATTATTTCATTTGTAATCATCGTCTCAATACTGATTAAAATAGTCATGATTGGTGTTTTGACCTTAAAACTCTCACAGCTCTACTCTCCTTCTGTCAGTTTCTTTGCAAAAATCCCTGTGGTGAACGATGACCTCCCAGGAAGGATAATCACAGGTCGTGTTCGAGTGAAACCAAACGTGGTGGAGTTCAGGGGGTCCAGTGTGGTCTTTGCAGATGGGAGCATCCTCGACAAAGTGTGTATTGATACAGTTCTGACAGACTTTATCAGTGTGTGTATTGTGATTGTTGTCATATGATGTACAGCCGTGTTGTTGAATTCCTACATCATGTGTGTGTCTACAGGTGGATGTGGTGGTGTTTGCCACGGGCTACAACTACGGCTTTCCCTTCCTGCCTGCAGATCTTCAAGCTACATGTGGCTACAGGCTGCTCCTCTACAAACACATGATTCCTCCCTCTCTGGCCCAACCCACACTGGCTGTGGTGGGCTTTGTGAATGGTTTCGGGGCTGTTGGTCCTCAGGCTGAGATTCAAGCTCGCTGGGCTACGAGAGTGTTCAAAGGTGAAGAGGAACACAGAAACCAACAATGAATCTGATGCTCATAACATAATACATATTTTTTTTTTTATGTCTGATTTAGTCTGTTTCTTGTGTCCTTAAGATCCAGCACACTAACAAACATTATTTTATTTTCCAGGCTACATTATCCTCCCCTCAGAAGAGACCATGATGAAGGAAATACATAAAGACACGGCCATCATGCATGAGAGGTACGACATTAACAGAAATTGCACAGGCTGCCTAAGTTTTGGCTGTGGAGACTGAATGGGATATTTTAAAGCAAAAAACTTTCACAGTGGCAGGGAGATAGTGAACCATATGGCGAGTATAGATGGAACTTAGCAGCTGATCCCTGGCAGCATATACTAACTTCTCTGGCAGGAAAAGGTCTGGACATGGTTTGCAATACAAACTATACATGGCTGTGCTCGCAGAAAATACTACATGGCTGCTCTTTCTCAACAAAAGGAGCTAGCTTGGTATGAGATGTGGGCCTCTAACCAGGATTTGTTCTGGGTGCTTTTCTTTAAAGAGTTTCCCAGGCAGGTCAAAATTGGGGGAGACAAAAAGATAAACCCTCAGCTTGCTGCAGGGATTATACCCTGCATCTGGCTAAGAAATTCCTCAGAATCACCCAGGAGGGGCCAGAAAACACTGCTTAGTAGAAGATTCACCAGGGTGAACTTTCTTCACCTGGCCGGCTGCTTATAATCCCAATTTTCATAAAAATTGATCCAAAGATGTTTTTTTCTTGATAATTGTAAAATTTTTAAAGAGTGTTCATGCTTTTCTGAATTTCAACGTACAAAGTAACAATGCTGTACGTTTATTTCAAAGGTGTATACATTTTCAAACCCCTACGTATTCATATGAGGTAGAAGTCCTTAAATCTGTCTGTAAACTGTTCAAAATGGTCTGCTCTGAAAATAGTACAAGATCTTCATGACACTTGCTGAAATTATTAGGTCTTCACATAAGGGTTTCCTAACTGGTTTAAGGCAAGTAAGATTGACATGCTTCAAATACTAATCTGTCCCTCACAGGGCTCTAGAGGGCTGGCCAATCAAAAGAAAGGGGGTTAATTGAGCGGGGAGCCTTAAAGAGACACCAGTTAAAATAAAGGGTTTCAGTCAGAGGCTTAAAGAAAAGTTTTCTAAAACGCCAGCATGAGAAAAAATTGGGATTATTATTGGAGTAAATAATCATGTAAAGCTACTTAAAGGGGTACCTGTGGTACAGTAAAATACTGCCCCCCCTTTAAATAAATAAAACATCAGAAAAAAAAGCCCCTTTAACGTTTATGTCCCTTCTCTTCCTCTTCCAATAGATTATTTTTTTTACAAACCATCGTGGGACGTTTTTTTCACTTTTCCTTACGGTTTTACTTCCACAACAGGAAGTCACAACATACAATAAACAGTTTAAAGATCCAAAGAAAATTGAATTTAGACACATAAATATGTCCCAAAAAATATCAAAGGTAATCAACATTTTTTTTAGGATTTGTCAAATGCTTCTGTCACTGTTTATCACTGTACCTGTGTAAGAGGTTAACTCAAACAAGGGTTAACAGGACAATTTAAGATAGTTTCCTTGACTATTTTTGTTTGTTTAGTATTTCTTTCTCTTTTCTCTTGCTTCTTTAATTATTTTCTCTCCACAGGTTTGCATGCTCAGTGGTAAATCCCCTCCAGGTGGACGTCATCCCGTACATGGACTCTCTGGCAGAGCAGGTTGGGGCTCGACCAAACGTTCTGAGGCTCTTCCTGACGGACCCCAGACTGGCCCTGCAGGTCTTTCTGGGTCCTTTTACCTCTTATCAGTACCGTCTGAGTGGACCAGGTCAGTGGGCTGGAGCCCGTCAGGCCATCCTCACTCAATGGGATAGGGTGCTTCAGCCTTTCAGGACCAGAGTGGTACCAGAGGAAGAACCTGGACCCTCACGCATATCCAGCATCATGGTGGTTTTCTCAGGTGCTGCCGTGCTGGGTTACATCTTCATGAACAAACTCAGCCCCTCCTCCTTCTCCCTCAAATTTCCACCTACATTTTGAATAGTTTAGCCAAAAACCTTTGCACTAAAATTTTTGAATCCTATTTAGATACTTTCCTCTGATATAGTGAGTGTTTGTTCAGTGTAGCATCACAAGACTGCTTGTTTTTTAAATCCAAAGACGCTGATGCCCTCAGGTTGGAAGTCTTCTGCTTTTGGGACCCTGGGGTTGAGTGGTCTGGATGGGCACAGGCCTGGGCGCATGTTCTACTGATCTGGAGCTGAAAGTTGACTCAACATTAAATGACTTTTAAGATTTTTTAAAAGTATAATATTTCACTTTTATAGTTAAACCCTGTGCACCTGTTAAACTTAGGCCATTGTTGTGTTACGAAAGTAGGAGTAATGTCTTACACAAAGGAGGGGATATGTTTAGGTCAAAAACAAATAGCGTACTTTGGGCACAGTCAATCAAAAGTTAGCGTCTTTTAATGAAAATTAAATATCTGTTACTTTTGACAATACTTCATCCATTCACTCTGTTCAAAGGTAATCAAAGTTCATTTTGTTGAAAGTCCCCTCTAGCTGCAACAGAGCAGCAGAGCAGCCTCCCACATCACTGAAGCTCATGTTGCTAAGAGTGAAGCTGCTTCAAAGAAGACACAACCCTGCAACAAAAGTTATATAAAGTTAAACAGGCAAAACACTTGTAAACTCTTGATTTATTACGATTTTACTTGTAACCATAAGGCTTCTGTTTGACTGTGATTTAAAGTGTTAAGCTGATTTTTGACCATTAGTAAGCTGAAAATAATCCACTACTACAGCTGTTTTTGTTTTTTTTTTAACATGTACCAATAACCCAGTTTTAAATCAATAAAATTCACTTTGTATCAATTTTGTTTTCACTTGTTTACTACTCTCAAAATGTAATCACATAAGGGTAAGACAAGACCTCTCTAGTCACTTGGCTCACCCTGTAAGGATTTCATCTGAATAGCCACCTATGTTTTATATATGATGCCCCACATACAGTGGGTTCAAACACTGTATGAGTGTGTTTGAGTGAGGACAGTGACAGTGGGGGAAACTGTTCTCTCAGTGTTTCACCAGCAGGGGCTGCTGTAAGTCACTGAAAAAGTGAAGTCCACAGATTCCTCCAGCTTTAATTTAGAGCATTACAGCAGAGACAGTACACAGCTGCACACAGACAAGAGTCAAAACAGCGAAAGAGTGATCTGACTTATGACTGATATGTAGGCTCTTTTAATTTTGGGGAGTTTTAGATTCTGTTAAGGGGAATAAAAGAAAAAAAACATTGTGGTTATTCAGAAGGAGAATTTGAGAGTTCATACTATCTAATCTCAGCACACCTAAAGGCAATACCCTGTTAAAAACAGTTCATTTATGAGCAATATCTGTTTGATACATCTCAATAAGTGCAATATTCTGTTTAATACCTTCACTGCAATATTCATTCAGAATGGTTCATCTTACTTTGTCTACCTCTTTATGTGAATAGCTCTTATCTAGTTTACTACTTATTGCTTGGCACTTACTGATACTCAATTGTGTATTTTATATACTTACTACTTATTTATTGTATTTACTTATTCATCTTATTTTCAGCTTTTGCACTATGTCTAGAGCAATACCAAATATCCCCTGGGATTAATTAAGTATTCCTGTTTGCTGATTAAATCTCAGCTGTTGTAGTATGACTATTGTCTAATTTGATTAATTGTGCGCTTTTGCTTTAAAATGTTGATTCAGGCCACTAAAATAGCATTAAAATGAAGGGAGTAAATTAAAAAAGCATTACATATGTAATTTGTGTTTACTGATTTATTATTACTGTTTGAAAATAGACTATAATAGCATTATTGTAAACACAGATTAAACAGTATGGGAGGATGTGTAAAAACACTTCTTTTCCTGACCACTAGATGGTGATGATGATTTTTTAGTAGAAAGTTTGTGAAACACAAGTGGGACATCCTCATTTCCTCTTTTTTTTTTTTTTTAATTTATTAGTATAACGAAACATAATTTGCTGGATGGGCTACATAACGCTTTGTTGTTGTTGTTGTTGTTGCACTGTCTAAAAATTCTGTTGGTCAGGGTCAGTGTTGCAGTCTCAATACCACCATTACTCTTTCTACAAGCTTCAGTTGAGACTGAGTAGACTATTTTTATTTAGACTCAGCTGATCATCATTGTGCATCCTTCTGTGTACATCCACTCATTCACTCTTCACTTGCATTAAAAAGTGCATCCTATCACAGCTCAGTATATAGATTGTGGCAAAAATGTAAAACAAACAAACAAAATGGCAAAAAAGAGAAACAATTACATTTATATCACTTCAGTGTGCATGGCATACCAAAGCTTGATCCAAATTAAGTGCAACTGGAGATTCAGAGATAGAATAAGAAAAACGAGAGATCTCTGCAGACAGGGTGCACCATGCTCAGGTGACAAAACTACAAGGTGTTGAGAGGAAATATTTAACAAACTACTGATAAAAATGATATAAAGGAAAGCGAGAAAAGGTGGGTGGGTGTTTTTGGTTGAGACTGTGGAAGGTCATAGTTGATTTTTTTCATAAGAAAAAAAAATAATGTTCTGTTTGGACACATAGCTATGATCTCATTCAAATGCTAATCATTTCACTAGAATAAAATGACCGTATATTCTCTCTCTGACATTGATGTAACAGGAAAGGACATTTACATTTCAGGACGGGGGCTCCCTGATCAATGAGGGGCCTTTCTTCATCATAAAACACACACACACACTCACACTCACATTCACACACACACGCACACAAACAGAATGGTTGAGTTAAGTCAGATTGCATTGTTCCCCTTCTGCCTCAAACAGCTGCCAGGGGCCGGCCCCGCGTGCCGCAGCAGGGAGGGGAGGGGGAGGGAAGCTGGAGAGTTCAACAGTCTGCTGTGGCTTCTTCCTCCATCACGGGGAGGCAGGAGGCAGCATTAGTGTCGTCTGAGGGGGGCTGGGGTCCTGAATAGGCAGCTGTATTCACATTATGAGCTGGTCCTTCACCTTCAGTTCTTTACAGAGCACATAAACCTGAGACTAAAGCCTCTCTGAACAGGCCTTATTCACTTTAAGAGCCTGTAAAACTGCAACCTAACCCCTTCAGAGTAAAATACAAGCATGCGTCTGGTGCCTTAACAGAAATACTTTTCCCAAACATGCACTTAAGAGAAATTAAGCTATCAAATTACAGTTTAGGCTGATTTTCTTTGTACAAGTCTAAATGAATGAAGCATCAGCAGAACTAATGTTCAGGATGAAAATATTTTCCAGTCTTCTCCTCCATGTCTAATCCTGTAAGCATATTTTCACGTTTCTGCAGTTAGTTGACATCTGGCGTAAAGAAACGCACATTCAGAGAGGCACAAAGAAAAGGGGGAAAAATCTATCCATCGATTGGTCCCTCCTCGAGTCTATATGTAAGTTTCCTCCCCTTTCTATTGCTCCAGTTGACCCCTGTGCCCTTTTCCCTTTCTTCAGTTTTCACCCCCACCTGTTCTCATTCCCTCGCTCCCCCGGCTCCCTCTTTCATGTCCCATCTGCCACCAGAGCTGCTGAAAGACAGAGTTTACTGCTGCAGAGGAAAGGTATGGATTGGAGGAAGGCAGATCTGACGCTCAGGTTTTTAGGGATTAAGAAAATTATTATTCCGCTTTTCAGACCACAACAAAAGAGTCATTAAACATGCGCTGCTGAGCCAAAACACTCTGTTTTATTTACATCATCTTATCTGTTGTTTCAGGGAGGATTTCTGATGCCAGCACTGACTCACTCTGTCTGATCTGTTTGCTCCATATGTTCAGGGATTAATCTGACTGTGACTCAGGAAACAGCTGAGCCAAATATTTGAACGTGTGCCTTTTTGTTTTAATCCTGACTGAAAACAAACATCTAAAACTGTGAAATTTCTGATATAGTGCAGCCACCATGGTGTAACTGGATCTTTGAGTGCAAACTTTTGCCAGTTTGAGGCATCATCTCAGCAGCAGCAACTTAGAACCATGTATGGACATTATCAAAAAAGATGTGAAATAATAAAATTGTGGATTTCTGGTTAACAAAAAGTCGAGGATTTTTGCAACAATTTTTTTTGTATTAAATTAATTGTAGAGTATAAAAAAACGATACTTAAGACCCATTGCTCTGTTCTGATTTCATGTTCATAGATTCTGCAGATTTTGTCCATGTTTTTCTTTGTTTCTCAAAACTTTTAGAAAAAAAATCTGAACAATCTTTAAACAGTCCATAAATCTTTCCTGGGTTTAATTTTGCTGAACAAAATCACAAGTATTCTCTATAAGCTAATGTAAACTAAACTAATGTAAAAAACTGTCACAATGCAACACACCAACACTGTACAAGATAGTGCTTGGTAATGTATGAGGGGTCACACACATTTATTTCACACATAACTTAACAACGTGATGTACATCGGAGGAAAATTTGCCTTACCATTTCCCCCTTGTTGAGTTGTAGTTCCTACAACCTGAAAAGAGATGCTACGGCACATTTAAGATAGTGTTTCTAGGTTGACTGTCTTGAGTGTCTTAGTGGAGCTGGTTGACACTAATCACAGCTCTAGAAATCCAGCAACCTCAAGAATGCTCTGTGGTGAAGGAAATACAAAAACACCAGAAACAAATATTACAGACTGAGCAATAAGACGCAAAACAAAAACATTTGTATGTATGATTGTTTGTATGCATGTATGTATGTATGTATGTATGTATGTATGTATGTATGTATGTATGTATGTATGTTTGTATGTATGTATGTATGTATGTTTGTATCATTTAATTATTTATTTACTTTGTATTTGAGTTTTCATTTGATCAAAAAGAGTATCAAATTTAACTATTATTATCATTATAACTTCTTGGCCTATAAAAAAAGAAGTTAAATTAACATTGCTTCATTTTTAATGATGACAACTAACAGTGCTAACGCATCAAACAACCCTTCCTAAATGAGACAATAGTACAGCAAATACAGAATTCTAGACAAACCACTTCAACAAAATGGGGGTTAACAAAGTGTACACTGTGTGAAATCCTATAAAACCTCCAACCCTAACCCAAACCCACGAACGCCCTAATTCTGACCCTAACCTATAAAAACTTCTAACTCTTACCCCAACCTAACCCTTAGCCAAACCCATGAAAACCCCAACCCTAACCTTGCAAACCATAATCTGTAAAACCTCTAACCCCAACCCAACCTAACCTTGCTAACCCTAACACTAATCAGTAAATACCTTATCCCTAACCCTAAGTGCTACCATATTGCTGACCCTACCCCTAACTATCCCTAACCTAAAGCTAAACCTAAGCCTATAAACATTGAACTAAACTTGAATACCCTCCATGAAATCAGAGAACTTGGAATTATGCTTTGAGCTACCTGCAACACAGGAGTGTTCAATGCCCTCGGCCTCACTTTTTGCTCCAACCAAGAAGTGCTCTCCCCAGGCAGTCAGGTAACCTAAAGACAAAGAAGTAATAATAAGTGTAACAGAAATGTGTCTTATCAATCAGTCAATCAATATTTTCTTACATAACATAGAATATTAATCTATATAAAAGGACAACATCAGTTTGTTTTCACACATTCAGTTCCTTAACATGCACCAGCAGTCAGACTAAGGTCATACCCTAGTTGTGAAGTTACAGTGGGGATCTACTCCTGGCTGCATGTACATGGAAAAAACAGAATTGGACTTATGGCCAAGAACGTCCGACCCCACTTCAATATGTGGTGCTGTGTCTTTTTGAACAGCAAAGCTACGTGGGTATCAAACTAATTTTAGTTTCTCCAAGAGAGGAAGCAACGACAATGACTGAGATGGATGCAGCAGTGGTGTATGTTTTCATGGACGTATATGCCACGGTGTTAGTTTGTTGCTCTGTTTGGTGCTCCGATGTATCTGTAAGCTAACACGACTACAAGTTAACACTGTCAGTTTGTAAGTAGTTTAGTAGCTGTTTATATTTAGCGGGCAGCTGGCAGCCCGGTGATCTAAGACATGTCTGTAATGTGTGATGTTTGTAAATCCTGGTTAGTTGTGCCCTGCCAGTCATTTACCAAGCAGAGCTAACATAACCTCACTCTTGATTTTATTGATAGACTCTCAAGTTTGAACAGACACTGCAGAATAACTGCTGACTGTGGTTGGCCATATTGGCTATGAAGAGAAAGGGCGGGAATGGATCAAATGACAGTTGATGGATGTAATCAATGAAAAGCAGAAGAAGCCTGTGAAATGCAACTGAGTTTTCTGACAAATGCAAAGCAGCAGTGTTTGATTTGGGACAACGCTACCCTGTATGATTTTGTGCACTTTTCTGGTAAGTGCAGAGTTACGCAATGCACTTCATGTAAGTGTCCTTACAGAAGTAAGCGATGTTTCTGGTTAGTTTGCTACCCGTCTCAAGTGGAGACTTAAGGAACTGCAGGTTCCAAATGGGCTTTAGTTCACATAGTGTTTGTTTAAAAAACATAGTTGTTATTATAAGATTGATGTTGCTGTTTGATCACAACATTGAGCCTGAACTTGAACATTCAACTAATACATGTAATATGTCTGAACCTAGCATACAAAATGTGAACGTATGTCGTGGAACATTCTAGTTGTTTTAGTGCATTAAATAAGGCACATGGGGGTATGTTTAATATTTTTTCTGCAAACTAACTTTTCTATGAACAGAACTTTGACCCCAGGGTCTATCAAATGATTTTTTTTTTTTTACACAATACATTGCTTGAAAGATTAGACCTTTTTGAGTTTTAGATCTGGGGTTAAAGGAATGATTCTGGACCAGCCCCAAATCCAAGGGAGTTGTAACATTGAACAAAATGTTGATTGAAATCAATTTTACTTAATTTACAAATAATTTGAATTGTATCTGTGAAATTAGTGCAAAGACAACATAACACATACTGATACTGTAAAATGATATTGTTTCATGAAAAATACACTCACTGGCCACTTTATTAGGTACACCTTGCTAGTACCGGGTTGGACCCCTTTGCCTCCAGAACCACCTCAATCCTTTGTGGCATAGATTCAACAAGGTACTGAAAACATTCCTCAGAGAGTTTGGTCCATATTGACATGATAGCATCACACAGTTGCTGCAGATTTGTCGGCTGAACATCCATGATGAGAATCTCCCGTTCCACCACGTCCCAAAGGTGCTCTGTTGGATCGAGATCTGGGGACTGTGGAGACCATTTGAGTACAGTGAACTCATTGTTATGTTGAAGAAACCAGTCTGAGATGATTCCAGCTTTATGACATGGAGCGTTATCCTGCTGGAAGTAGCCATCAGACGATGGGTACACTGTGCTCATAAAGGGATGGACATGGTCAGCAACAATACTCAGGTAGGCTGTGGACTTTAAACCACACTCGGTTGGTACTAAGGGGCCCAAAGTGAGCCAAAAAAATATCCCCCACACCATTACACCACCAGCAGCCTGAGCCGTTGATACAAGGCAGGATGGATCCATGCTTTCATGTTGTTGAGGCCAAATTCTGACCCTACCATCTGAATGTGGAGCAGAAATCCAGACTCATCAGACCAGACAACGTTTTTCCGATCTTCTATTGTCCAGTTTTGGTGTTGCTGTGTGAATTGTAGCCTCAGTTTCCTGTTCTTAGCTGACAGGAGGGTCACCCGGTGTGGTCTTCTGCTGCTGTAGCCCATCTGCCTCAAGGTTGGACGTGTTGTGTGTTCAGAGATGCTCTTCTGCAGACCTCGGTTGTAACCAGTGGTTATTTGAGTTACTGTTGCCTTTCTATCAGCTCCAACCAGTCTGTCCATTCTCCTCTGACCTCTGGCATCAACAAGGCATTTTGGCCCACAGAACTGCTGCTCACTGGATATTTTCTCTTTTTGGGACCATTCTCTGTAAACCCTAGAGATGGTTGTGGGTTAAAATCCCAGTAGATCAGCAGTTTCTGAAATACTCAGACCAGCCCGTCTGGCACCAACAACCATGCCACGTTCAAAGTCACTAAAATCACCTTTCTTCCCCATTCTGATGCTCAGTTTGAGCTGCAGCAGATCATCCTGAACATGTCTACGTGCCTAAATGCATTGAGTTGCTGCCATGTGATTGGCTGATTAGAAATTTGCGTTAACAAGCAGTTAGACAGGTGTGCCTTATAAAATGGCCGGTTAGTAACAAGGGAAAACATAAAAAAAGATGGTCTAAAGTGGTTACAAACACTAATTTAAGAACCTGTAAACAGCCTCACTTAGTACGTTACAATAGCTCTGTCTGTGTTACTGTAAACAGCTGTGGTATAGGAGGGCTATAGGTAGGCTTCCTGAGTAGGCACAGATGGTCAGAAGAAACAAAAACAGCCTGAAATGTTTCAAATCACTGACTTCACCACCTGGAACAGACAGTAAGAAAATATTTAAACTACAGTATTTCTTTCTTTGTTTTTGTTATTCTGTAATTTGCCTGATAATGCTCCCCCAGGCGCCTCACTCCTCTTTGTTTCAGCCCATAAATTTGCTAGACGGGGGGTTGCTGCATGCATTTTTAGGTACTATTCAGCATGCAGCATCTTAATGAGATCAACCAATCAACCAAATGACTTGCATACATATGAGGCTGCATGTACACACTAACTCACACACACTCATACACTTACAGAGGACATCACACCCACCAGACAGCCCTCCACACCTCCTTTTGTCCCTCACTCAGACAGCAGCAGGCTGGAGCAGCAGAGGCAGCACAACAGGCCGACTTCTCCCCCGAGGGCCTGCGAGGGTCAGGTCTGCAGCAGCTCCCCCTCTCCTCCGCCTCCTCTTCAGGTCCTCAGGGAGAAGATCTCCAAGCTGCTGCAGGCTGAAGTAGAGGAGGAGGAAGAAGAGGCAGATGCTGGCCACTTAGAGTAATGGGAGGTCTGGAGGGGGGATGACATGACTCTTCTCTGGTTCCCATGCCCCGTGGCACACTCATGTCACACTCCTGCAAGTAATACAGATGAGGGTGCACTGTCCATCTGCTCTCCTGACACAAAGACAAACACACACACGCGCGCGCGCACACACACACACACACATGTCTATGTCATAGACATAGTCTTTGTGATGTCATTTGTTGGTTTCTGATACAGAGTTTTGAAGCCAGTTGTTGTCGTTGGAGGTCATACTGGAAATGCTAAACTCAACGTAGCTTTTGTCAAGGCAGTGTGAGGTACAGAGGCAGGCTTTAAGCCTCCTCACCAACAGCTACAGGCTACCTGTCTACCAGTTAGGCGAGCTGTGCCTCTGATTGTGCTGTTAGAGAAAATAAGATTTTTATACTGTGGCCATTTTTTAATCAGGCTACAAAAGCATGTTTATTGCTGGTTTAGAAACCTGATAATTTGAATTAGTGCGGATCTGGTTTATGGCCCGTCTTTAGCCTGCCTTAAGCTGACTCTTGATGAACTGTAGCTTTTAAGGCTTCGTTTACACGACAACTTTTCATCTGAAAATGCAGTGAAAACGTAGTGAAGAAGATCTGCATTTACACGGAAACACTGATGGACTGAAAACACTGTAGTAAGCATGCCAGGCCTGTAGTCAGCGCTATAACTGTCTTGTCCAAAAGCGGCTTTTGGTAGATCTCCACCGAGAGTTGAGCTGATCACCTGGTGTATTGGCTAAGGGTGTATTCACACCTGTGGTTTTTTGCTTTGTTCCGATTTAGGAGCGAAAAATGATACAGTTGTAGCAGTTGTCACCTGGTTTGTTTTATGCTCACATGGCAAAAGTCTCTTGCGGTCCAAAATTGTAAACAAATGTCACTTGTGATCAATTTTATTTCCTTATCTTCGTTCATTCATTCATGTTCTTACCCGCCATGGAGCATCAACAACGTGTGTGGCTAGTTTGCTTTATAGCCTTTATCTGGCTCATGTACCAGTGTGCACTACATGAAAAACATGTGCAGTTTTTTTAATGAGGCGTTTTATTTCCTTGCTGTTCCACCTGAGCCCACAACTAATTTTTTCTGTTCTTCAGGCTGCCCCAAACAATCCAGGTGTGAATACACCCCAAGATCAGAAGTGGAGCAACAGATGCACATTTTGTTAAAGACAGTCAGCAGATTCAGCAGCACAAGCACAACACGGTGGTCAACGGCGATCAGTACAACTGTACTGTTGGGTTGTTGTATATGCTCGCATGGAGCAGAGTGTGACATCAGTGTTTACACTGAAAACGCCAGGTTACTGTTTACACAGCAACGGTGTCGGTAGAGTTTCAGAAAAATCCCACACTGGAGGTCAATTTCTAAAGTTTGTGTTTTAGGTTTGGCTAAAATGCTGTTTCCGTGTAAACGCGAGGCCGAAACGCAACAAAACTTTTGTGTTTTACCCTAAAACTGTTGTCGTGTAAACAGCCCCTAACACTTCTTCATCAGCTTCAATTATTGCAGCTGGAAGTTGCCACTCAGTTCATTCTCACCAGTTAATGAAATGCTATAATGTGATAGAATGCTACAATTCCTCAGTATTTAATGATCTTCAGTTATGTTTCATTACAGCCATACTGCCAACTACTGGTCTTCCCACACTGTCAACAGACAGAGGTGACACGTACCTGTCTACTATTTACCGCTGATTTGATACCAGACTGTGATATGGTAGCCTTTAGTCTCTTGTTGCTGAGATCAGTTCACCCCAGTGACAAGGTTTTGACCAATCAGAATCAAGTATCAAACACACCTGGGCAGTACAGATACAAGCAAAATTGTAGCTGGCCTTTTTTTCACATTGAAATATTGAGGTCCATCTATGGTTTTATAAAAAAAACAACAGATTTGATAACCAGTCATTACCTCATTCTTAACATCAGTGAAACAACAAAATCAGAACTGATCATCCATTACCTCTTAACAATATACTCATCTGGGAGTGGAACAGCTGTTGTCTGAAAAAAAAAATACAGCCAATGAAACTTGAGAAGTGACAATGTGCTCAGATCAAAGGCTAAAATAAAGTATTCCCCTTCCTTTTCCGCATGATGACTCCATTATTTCTCAGTTTATTACATCCACAGATCAAGGGTATAAGAGTTAACTAAAACGAAACTATAAAGGAAAACTCAAATTTAAAATACATTGCAGTTAACTCAAACTATTAAAAACTGGAAAAGAAAACAAAAACGATAAGTAAACTAAAACTGTATCTTGTGTTCACAAAACTAACTGAAACTAACCAAAATTAAAGACAAAATGTCCTTAGTAATAGTTTTTGACAATATTAATAGCCTTTAGGATTTAAATTAATCCGACACATTTTCCCAACCAATTTGCCACAGTTCTCGGCAGTTGTCAGTGCCGCACAGCACCATCATAGTGACGTACTGGGACGTGCTTGTTTACTGCACTGACTGGCTGTGCGCTGTGCTGCGACAAAACGTAGAGAAGCAATGAATCAGAGCATCTGTAATAGTTTCATTTCATGTGAGTCTGACCTAATTGTTACAGAGTCCAAGTTTCTTATAATTAAAGCTCATATTATATTGTTTTACATAATTTATGTTTTTATTATTTTATTTAATTCATGTTAACATTATTTTAAATAATTTATGTTTATGTTTTTTTTTAAGTTTAAATTATTTTCATGTGTTTAAGGCAGAAGCCAACATTTCGGTAACAGCATTGACTGAGCAGTGAGCACTATGTTGAACTGGAAAATAAACGGTATGACAAAATATTAACTCTGACCTTTTTGAATCCTGCACCTAGTTAATAAGGTATGAAAAACTAAAACTAAACTCAAACTAAGCCTTGTTGCAAAAATTAAAACTAAATAAAAACTAGAATGCCTGCTCTAAAACTAATTTAAACTAAACTGCAATGGAAAAAAAATGTCAAAACTAACTAAAATTAACCTATAATGACAAATCCAAAACTATTTTAACCTTGCCACAGATAAATACCGTTTGTTTGATTCATGAAAGTCTCAAATTCACAGTAAATCTCTGTCTTACTTCAACAATAGAAATGGGTAAAAAGAAGTTTCCGATATGCTGCTCTTGCAGACTGGAATCTGCTTCAAGAAAAACTGTGCCTTGGAGAGCTGGTCTCTAAATCTACTAAAATTCAGATTAAAGGCTTTAGAGGAGCATGAAGCAAGTTGTAGATGCTTTGACTGACAAACGTGCTGCTCTGTGACTTTGAGTTAACTGTTTGAAATGTCTGTGTCTATATCTGTGTCTGTTTTATGTTTGTAAACTTGTAATTGTGCTGCTGCCAGGACACTCTTGCAAATGAGATTTTCAATCTCAATGAGGCTCTCCTGGTTAAATAAAGTTTCATTTCAATAGGTAGAGACAAATTTGCTTGTAATTAAAATGTAACAAATGGGTTTTTAAGTTGGAATGACGGATATCATGATAAATAACAAGTTGTCTGGTCTATTCTTATCAACTTTACATCTCTTCATGGCATCTGCATTGTTTGTTTTCAGTTGCAAAACACTTAAGAACTTTCTGTTTTTATAATTTTCCATTAGTGGTGGGTTTATGATAAAGTTACAGGTAGGGGATCTGGTATGACTAGGTTTCCTCCATCTTTTTCATACACATTAGTTTCATAGTGGAATTATCAAGAAGAGTTGTAGAAATGTTTGGCCTGTTGGGGTCTTAACTTGAGACTTGAACATTGAACTGTTTACTAGTTTAGCCTTTGTGAAGAAGGTCAAACAGCGCTGTTCAGCTCTGCAGAGAAAATTTGGATAAACTGTCCTCAGAAAACATATTGCTTCTTCTTCTTCTTCTTCTTCTTCTTCTTTTCTTACTCCCAAAAACAACCCAAAAAAAAGATGACCAAAGTGAAAGACCACCTTCACGGGTGAAATAATATCAGACTATGGCTTTGGTTTGTTGAGAAGTATTTAAAAAAAAATTTATTTAAGGAGCAGGTTAAACAGTAGGTAGTGAAACTGCTCGTTCTTCCAAAGGACAAAGGTCCTTGGTTGTAGTTTTGGAGTCACTGAACGAAGGGTTGGCTTTGGGGTCAACGAATAATCCTCACAGCAGCCATCTCACTTATTTTACATACAACTGTGAAATAAGTTCCCTCCCTCGTTTCTCCGTGTTGTTTTGCAGGAAAGCGTGCCAGGATGTTTGAGGGGCCACTGCAGGCACGCGTCCTCACTCCTTGTTAGAATATGAATAGAGCCCCAGTCCCGCCCACCTACAGCACCATAAACACCAGATAAAACAACGCACATGTTGGTCAGACAGTTAGTTTTGGAAACTACACCACCAAATAATTAGATAGTTCTACAAACATCTGGTTTGTAAACTTAACTTTTTATTTGTGGCTTTGGACTAAAAGTGGAAATATGGTGGAAATCTTCTCTCAACGGAAGTCATAAAGAAAACACCCCAAAATAAATCTTTACCTCGACTTTCTACACTTTTCCTAACTCATAAAAGACAAAATCGTTAATTCTGACATTTCTGTTTGTTTTTATAAAGAGAGACGGGCCTTGACCTGATCTGTAAACAGTCTGGGTCAGCTCTGGTGTGTAAATAACAGTTAAGGTGTGTTTACTCTGCACCACATCCCTGCTGGCGAAAGGTGCAGCAGAGTCCTCCGTGATTCAATAAGTGAGTGTGTGTGTGTGTGTGTGTGTGTGTGTGTGTGTGTGTGTGTGTGTGTGTGTGTGTGTGTGTGTGTGTGTGTGTGTGTGTGTGTGTGTGTGTGTGTGTGTGTGTGTGTGTAGTCGCTATGGACGCTTTGGGAGACAATAGCTGGGTTTGGCGCCCCGCGCACGGTCGACCATGTGCCGTTGATTACCATACAGCTGTTCGTATGAGGTCCAGACAAAAGCAACATGATAGTCCAAACTCTGCAGGACCCCCACCCCCCCTTACACGCACGCGACCAACATACCCCCCTCCCCTCCCCTCTCCTTCCCTCCCTCCCTCACAGACCCGAGGGCGCACAGAGGAGGTCTGAATAGCAGCCAGAAGCACAATGAGGTCTTATCGGAGCTGCCCTTCTATTGTCACCTCACACGCGTCAGAGCAATTACAATGTTGGGTGTAAAGAAAGAAAAGTTCTGCTGCTATTCTTCTCTGCTTCCTACTGATCTTTGTTCAGAGTGCGAGGCAGCTCCATAAAGGAAAAATAACTTTCTGAACAATGATCTATGAGCCCCAAGAAGTGTTCAAGTTCTCAGAAGTTTGATGACATGGAGGAAGTATACTCCAATCATCTTCTACCCTGTCTATTGTTAGAATTATTTTTAACCAAATCGTATGGCTACAGCCCTTCACATTCTCTAGAATTACATGTTTCTGAATTTTCTTGTCACATACCCACGACCAAATTTACGTACAGAAATACGTACAAACGTTCTTGGCATCACTTCACTTGGATACTTTGCTCACTCTGGTCTCTGGTGGAGTTCTGTGTTGTCATGCTCCACATGGTGATTCAGCTCAGTCATCCACAGCTGTTGACATTTTTGCTTTGGATTAAGATTCATATAAACATATCTGCCTTGCAACAGCTTCTAATGCATATTCCTATAGGAAAGCAGACCAGGTGTAATGTGGGCAGTCGAAATCCCCAGACGGGCGCTCTGTGTCAGGATGCTCCCCTGAGGTCTGCTCCGCCTCCTCCTCTCTGCCCGTGACGCGCAGCGACAGAGGGTATAAAACACTCTGCGCGTCTTTACGCACCAGAAACTGAAGAGGACAGAAGAGAGAAGAAAAGACCAGCAGGAGAAGAGACGGGATTTAAGGACAATAACAAGAGCACGAGGTCCAAAGTGATGAAACATATTTTGAGTTTTCTTTAACGTCATTTGGGAATACTTTTTTTTGCGCACCACGAATGCGGACATCTACTTGGAGCTTTGACGCAGATTTCTGATAAGAAATGGCACATCTACACCTAAGATACCTCCTGGCTTTGGCCTTGGTGAATGTGGTAAGTTTAGCTCTGTTTTACGGATTCGACGTCTCTGAATTGTCTTAACACACAGCATCTAATTGATTTTTTTTTTGTAATACTCGCAGGTTCTGTCTTCTGGCGTCTTTGAGCTGAAGATTCACTCCTTCCACACGGCACAGCGGATCTGCAGGAGACACCGGGACTGTCACATATTTTTCAGGATTTGTCTAAAACACCCGGAGGATGTGATCTCCGCGGAACCACCTTGCACCTTTGGCACCGGTCACACCAACGTCATCAGAGCCGACCACACGTCGATTTCCAGCAGCGCACCAATCAGAGTGCCCTTTCACTTCAAGTGGCCGGTAAATGGAGGTTCATTCATTCAAGCGACAGATATGTTTTTTAAAAGTTGAAAGAAATTTTACTGTTTCTTAATTTTAAAATCACTTCTTTCAATTCCAAGTGCAGTTACTATGCCAGTGACCAAACTTTGAGTCATCTTACTGTCCTCTGCCCCGACACTGATAGCTCTTCTTTTTCTCTCCTAGGGGACTTTCTCACTGATCATTGAAGCCTGGAACGCTGAATCTCCGACTGAATACACAGGTAAGTTGTTCAAATCCTTGGATTCACTCACATTCAATAGCTCCAAGCCAACATAAACCAAATTCCAAAGAGCCAATGAGCTCTCCATCCAACACACGCAGCTTCTTCACGCCATCAAACGTGTTCCTCTCTCCTCCGCAGACAACCAAAACAATCTGGTGAGCCGCCTGGCGACCCGCAGGAGACTGGCCATCGGAGAGGACTGGTCTCAGGATGTCCACTTTGGGGAGCAGAGCGAGCTGCGTTACTCTTACCACGTCTTCTGCGATGAGTACTACTTCGGGGACGGCTGCGCGGATTACTGCAGACCGAGGGACGACACGCTGGGACACTACACCTGCGACGAGGAAGGGAACCGCATCTGTCTGGAGGGCTGGAAGGGAAACTACTGCTCTGAACGTACGTTTACATCACCGGTGATATTCTGAAAAAAATGTTGTCATCGAATACCAAATCCCAGAACACAATGAAGATCAGTACAAAAAGTTTCAAGTTAAGATTTAAGGTACTGATACAAGACTGTATGGAAGAGGAAAAATAGGCCGAAGTTAGAAAGTTTGTCAGTAATCAAAATAAGGGCTTATAATTCCCTGGTTGCTATTCAGGGATGAACCTATAGAGGGAGCAAGTGAGTCCAACTCTTCACAAAGACAACAAATTAAACAACAAATAGTGTTTGGAGTACATAGTTATTAAGTTAAGCTTTTGAATAGCAAGAGTGCAAAGGGTTGAGGCACTTTGTTAAACAAGGTTTTGAAGAAAAACATTTTTACATGATTTGAAAAGAAAAAAAGTTTTTGTTTGAGCTAACAGTCCCAAACATAAATCAAAAAACAAAAACAAAACAAATGAATAAAAAATATTAATTTTATAATAATTAATAATTAATAATATAAATAAATAAATAAATAAATAAATAAAACACGTAGAAAAAATGTCATGAACCTTGCAAACATTATCATGGAAAAAATTATTTAAAGTGCTAGTCCCTAACACTGTAAGTAGTCATGACAACATTGTCAAACACACCTCATACACATACTGTAAGCCTCACAAGGAAAAAAGTTACAAATTAGAAGAGTTTAGAAAAGCAAGTTAAAGTTTAAAAAAAGATGGAAAAAAAGAGAGGTTAAGGATTTTTTTTTTTTTTTTTGGAAAAACATCCAAACACTTCAGAGAACTTTTCAGAGTCTGAAGATATTTCTCTCTCTCTCTGTGAGTTGATGTCCTGTAGTGTTGTCTTTTTACTTCAACAAGTCCGTCTGTGCAGCTTCATCAGCCTTTTGTTCCCTGTGTGTGTGTGTGTGTGTGTGTGTGTGTGTGTGTGTATGTGTGTGTATGTGTGTGTGTGTGTGTGTGTGTGTGTGTGTGTGTGTGTTAGATAACATGAGAAGATAAAAGAAAGCGTTCCTCCCCAGCAGTGTGCCTGCCAGCTGCTTGGGTTAATACTTAACCAACAGTGAAGTCTAGAACAGGGCTGGGGTCAGACTAGGGGGGCTGTGTTTGTGTGTGTGTGTGAGTGTGTGTGTGTGTGTTATACACAGTGCAGACGTGCCCATTGTAATCACACACCCTCCTTCTCCTCTGCAGCCATCTGCTCAGCGGACTGCAGCGAGAGGCACGGTTACTGCGAGGCCCCTGGGGGCTGTACATGTCGTATGGGCTGGCAGGGCCCCTCCTGCAACGAGTGTGTCCGCTACCCAGGCTGCCTCCACGGGACCTGCAGCCAGCCATGGCAGTGTAACTGTCAGGAGGGCTGGGGAGGCCTCTTCTGTGACCAGGACCTCAACTACTGCACCAACCACAAGCCCTGTGCCAACGGGGCCACCTGCACCAACACAGGCCAGGGAAGCTACACCTGCTCCTGCAGGCCTGGCTACGGAGGAACCAACTGTGAGCTGGAGACCAACGAGTGTGACAGCAACCCCTGCAAGAACGGAGGCAGCTGCAATGTAAGCATATACAGTGGTTTTCTATTAAAGATGCACAAGTTCAAATCTATCCATGCCTATATATAGGAAGGAAAAAACATAGTCATACAGCCAAAATGACAACAACAAACAAGTAAACAATACACTGTCAGCTAGAAAAACATTGTACAACTAACATGAATTACTTTTTTTTTTTTTTTTTTAACATAAGTACATTTAAAAAAAAAAAGAAACATCATCTCACAGGAACCCATGGAAACTCAGCTAGTATGGCTTGTAGCTCATGTATAAATGCTGAGTCACGCCACGACAGCCTAGGTTGTTCTAATTTTACAAAAAATACCTCTAAATGATTAAATAAATTAAAAACAAAATAAGATAAATAGATAAAAAACAATAGCCGAATTTCCTCTAACAGCAGAACTTTCCTCCTTCTCTCCTCAGGACCTGGAGAACGATTACTCCTGCACCTGTCCTCAGGGCTTTTACGGTAAAAACTGTGAGATCATCGCCATGACATGCGCAGACGGGCCCTGCTTTAACGGTGGCACCTGTGTGGAGACGATGACCGGAGGCTACACCTGCCGCTGCCCGCCCAGCTACGACGGATCCAACTGTGAGAAGAAACTGGACCGCTGCAGCAACAGGCCCTGTCTGAACGGTGAGTCACAAGCTCCTATGGCGACACCCTGTGGCCGAAACGAAGAACTGCAGTTTCAAGTAACTTGTATTGAGAGTCTTGATTGTTAGCAAACAAAATCGTCCCTGAGCATTTGTTAAGGGGAATACATTTAGAAATGAGCTTGAATTGATTTAGAAATTCGATAAGAACAAGTATCACTTTTTGAGAAACTTCAATTTTTTGTTATACTTTGAATCTGAGAGCCAAAATATTCTTACCTCAAAGTAGCCAATAGCCCAACACCTCTACACATTTATGGGAATTAATTGAAAATTCTTTGGTAGATTACTAAGTGTATACAACTTCAGAAAGACCTTTTGTAATTTTCCCCCAGTATCACCAGTATCCATCTTGTAACCCTGGATGTGAGAAAAAAAAATCTGCCTTCTCAATACTGTGTCTGTTAACTGTCAACACCCCTACATTAATGGAGTTAAAGTGCGAAATATAATCCCATTATCACCCAGCTTTGGCTCCAGTCTCCCCTCTGATCTCTTGAATGCTGACCTGAGTGTTTCTCTCCTCTGCAGGAGGTGATTGTTTGGATCTTGGTCAGAGTGTTTTGTGTCGCTGCCAGCCCGGCTTCACTGGTGCCAACTGTCAGGTCAACATCGATGACTGTGCATCCAGCCCCTGTGAGAATGCTGGGACATGCCAGGATGGTGTAAATGACTACACCTGCTCCTGCACCCTTGGGTACACTGGTAAAAACTGCAGCGTACGTTCTGACGCCTGCGGGGCCAGACCGTGTCAGAATGGCGGCACCTGCTTCACCCACTTCACTGGGCCTGTGTGTCAGTGCCCTAAAGGCTTCATGGGTCCCAGCTGTGAGTTCACGCTGCAGCCCAGCTTTAAACCAGCTCTACGTCAGTCCACCCAGCCGTCGTCTGCCACCCTCACTGTCTCCTGCATTCTCTCCATCTTGGCGCTGGTTCTGGTGGCAGGGATCATCTTCCTGAGGAGGAGGAGGAGGCTGCAGGGGAGGAAGCAGCTGAGCGACGGCGCAGTGTACAATGATTTTGAGACTGTGAACAACCTGGGAGGGAGCGAAAGAGATTCGTTCCTTGTTCCAAACGGCCTCTTTAAGATCAGCAACAGCACAGCCCGCCTCAGCCTCTCACTTTGCCCAGACGGACGCTCCGGGTTCAGACCAGTGGAGAGCAGTCTGGTCCGAGGGGAGCGCCAGGACTTTATGTGGAGGGACGAAGCTGGGCTGGGCTCTGCTCCAGGACTGAGATGAAACAGAAAAAACACTGATGCGGAGCAGGATGAAATTAGCACTTGTTGCTCCCCTCTCTTCAGGCACAGTGAAGACAGGAGCAAAACCCATGAGTTGAACCCGCTCTGCTCATGCTGAAGATAAAAAAACCAACATAAAAATGTGAAACAAAATATCACAAATGAACTTTTCTGATGAAGATTATAAACAAAGATTATTGTAAATGTATATGGGGCAAAGCTCTTCCATGTTTAAGACCCAAAGAAACAAAAATATGAAACACTTTTCAGGACCTACATCACGAACCAAATGCAGGACAGCACGAAACTGACAAAATTTTGGAAAAATGCCCAAAAAATATGTTTGATTGTTTTTGATACATCCACTTTGTTTAATTATTTTTCATTTTTGACCAGATATTTTGTTTTGCTTTTCAATCTTCCTTTGGCCATTCTTTCCTTATTGTGCGCACCATCATTTTTTATTCTTTATATTATTTATTTATTTGAAAACCTGCGTTAATGGCTCCACTTTGATTGTCTCAGATGTAGAGATCTATTTATATGATGCTGAATGAAGACCGACACGTGATGTTGTAGGTTGAAGGCTGTGTGAGATATCCCAAAGAGATTCAGTGCAGGGATATAAAGAGAAAGAAAGTCAGCCAGTACTATTATTTATATTTAAAGTTTATTTACTACTGATCACACCGCTCTTCATGTGCCATTTTGTGTTCATGCCAAAGTTTATGTTACGTTCCATTGTCATTAATTTAAGTTCATCATGTTGTGCTTGTAATGTCGAATAAAGTTTTGCTTTAATGCGATCCTCGGTTTCTGTGTCTTATGTGTTTGCATTTATCCATAGATTAAGTTCTTTAGTTAGTGGAAATTAATCATCAGCATCAAAAAGTTTTTTTTTTACCTTTACGTATAAGATTGTGTCCTATTTCGGCCCTGCAACCCTCAATGTTGTTTTTATTGCTCATCTAACAAGAAAAACAAAGTTTTATGAGACTATCTAAATTTGTTCCTATGGTGTCTGAACAACACACACGATCTGCATAGGAAGACCCAGAAAACCACTCCAACTCCTAGTCCTCCCAGCACTCCTCCTGTAACTTTTATTCTGCATGCAGAGTCAGGATGTGGTCAAAGGTCAGAGACAGACAAGTGATCTGCTGTTGGTAGTAAAAACCAAAACAAATCCCTGTATTCCTTCCAGAGGACCAAAGAAAACAGTGGTTGCCTTGGTTTATAATCAGTCCGTAATCTGATTTGTTTGTTTGTGCTAACTATCTCACTTCAGACTGCACCAGAGGGAGGTCATGAGGGTCAGTACTGTTTTTGCACAACTTGAAGGAAGCCAATAGGTGCAGCAGCACATTATGATATTCTTATTATCAGATCACTGTATGGATAGTAAGGTTAGAAACTGAGAGGCTGTAGATCTTCATTTCTTTTTGAATGAAGAAATGGTGAATAAAAACATTTGTGGTGTCAAAACATGAATTCCTGTAATATATTTACTGGCAACACTGGAAATATTTTTGCCAGACTTCATTAAAAAACTTTAACATTTGGTAACAATGATAACAACAACAACAACAACAATAAAATAAATAAATAAATAAATAATAACAATAATAATAATAATAATAATAATAATAATAATAATAATAATAATAATAATAATAATAATAATAATAAAACTGGTGAGTGAGAAAGCTTGGTGTGGAAAAAGTGAGCGTAAAACATCCCAACACAAACATATCAATGCTGCCAGCTTTATTCTGGTGGTGGAGTGAAGATGAACAGCGGCCTCTGTTGGCAGGGTTTAGTATTACAATAGCACACATGATAAAAATGTGACAGGAAATCAACTACCCCCTGCTTTAATTCCTTAATTTTTCATTTTTTTTTGCACATTTAAAGAGTTTACAAAAGATTATGCAGAGAAATAATTTTTCTTTTTCACTTTTTCCCCCCAAGGTATTGAATGTAAGGAATTGAAAGCTCCTGTCTTTCCCACAAGGTTGAAGTGTTCCAGAAATGACGAAAAAGTGGGTGAGACCATGGAGGCAGAAAGATATGTTTCAGAAGTTTTACAAACACAGATGATTAAAAAATATGGAACAGAAACTGGGTTACCTGACCTGTTTCTCAGAGCTCCAAGTTTCATATGAGAGACTGCATCCTCTCCAAAACAAAAAGAAAGTTTTCCATCTGCTAACATGAGGTTTTCTGAAGGAATAGAGCTGTTTACAAAATGTGCAGGTCATGTGGGTTCATGTTGACGTTCAGCCTGAAACAGTTTGTGTTTGCAACATCATCAGTCCAACTGATAAACTGAGATATAAACAAACACACCCCTTAAATTATTCTGCATCTCCTGTGCTGGCCTTATTCTGGGTTGTTACTCCATGTCCATTGTTAGTTATGTTGAACCCTTGTTTTGTGCAAAAGAAAAAGAAAAAATAACACATCCATGGGTTCAAATTTTTCTTTTTATATACAGTTTTTTGAACTATTTTTCTTTTTGGTACAGCCCAGCTCATTCAGTTTAATTACAACACTGTCGAATTACCAGTACTTGATTTTTAAAAATATGAAGAAAATTTGTAAAGATAGTAAGTGTATGCAGAGTGAGGGTCTGTCACAAAAGAACAATATGAAATCCTGATAATGGTACACTGTGTCAAAACTATATATGAAAAAAACAAAGATTTTCTTAATGAGTTGTAGATAAGTTGCTTAAAATTGCTGACATCCTCTAGTTCTATGATGTAACATGTTAAGCTCTGCTTAGATCAAAACAACTGCAAATTTTTACTCGGGCTGCAAAAGGCAGCCATGACAGCTTCAAAACAGGGACTTGATTTAGTTTAAAACAATAAGTTTTTCACTCTCAGATTATTGGGAAACTTCCAAAAATAAAGATAACGGGTCTGAAAAATAGTTATTAAAATGATCAAAATGCAATACAAATAAATAAAACATTGAGAATCTTGAAGTTTTGATAAACTATGGAAGCCTAAAGTTGACATTCCTGCCTACAATTTGTTACTTTGCTACTTGTTCTTCACACTTGCTATCATGTATCCATTAGCAGTGCACCAAACCTCAGAGCAAGCTGCACATATTGCTGTCCTTTTAAAAATATGGCTTTTTCATTTGTCTTGTTCATCCCTGCCATTCTTGCACACAAACCTCTACCTTCCCATCACTGCTCCAACGACCTCAGATGACATCATCAGTGAACTCATGTGGACAGCATCCAGCTTCACATCATCTTGCCTGAGCGTGCATGTTATATTGCGTTTCAAGAAACATCCTCAGAAAACTATGCCAACTGCTTCGGCAGACAGTTTTCCTCACTGAAATAAATCCAGTCCACTTTTAAGCTTGTATTAACAGGAATTAACAGGTAGGGGAGACTGGGGACAGTTGCAACACTTTTTACATTACTCTCAGTAACTCAGAGAATATTCGGACTAGTCTCACCAAATCTTTACATATTAAACCTACATCTGTCTGCTAAATGCCCATACCATTTAAAGATGGCTAAATATAACATATCAATCAGAATATCCATTTGAATAGAGGAATTCAGACGTTGCAACTGACCCCAAACCTGGGGACAGTTGCAACACAGATCAGGGATGGTTGCAACATGTACAAAAAAAAAAAAATTGAGTCAATGTGCAGATGTTACTGAAGCTATAAAAACTCAATATTGCATTTTGGAACAAAAAGATTGGAATAACTTGCAACATTATTTTTTGATGCTGTGCTTGCAAGATTCTTTTTTTTCTTGTGGAACCTGAACAATGTGGTGTGGTATATGTCAAAGGCCTTGGCCACTGCCCTCACTGATTTGCCCTCAACTGTAATAATATCTGAGGCTTGTTGCAAAATACTGAGGGGAACCCCTCTGTTAGTGACTCTCTTCCTCACTCTTTGCATACTGAAAATAAACAGAATACAATTTCTCTATTTAGAAGATTCATTCACTCTATGACAAGCTTATATGACACATACAACATACAACAATAACTAAGTGCTAATTTTTGCTTAACAAGTTATTTGGGAAATTATTCTGTTTATCAGTAGCGTTAGTTTCTCCATATGATTGCCTGTTCTGTTCATCATGATCAATAAAATATATTAATTTTGCCTATTTTGAACTAAAAATCTTAAAAAATATGGTTGTGTGGTCTCTTCTAATATGACTTACCTAATAGCATGGGGACAGTTGCAACAGTTGCAACTGTCCCTATGGTACCAGTCATGACAAAACGCCATGTGCTAGCTAGCCACATTGACATTGACACATGCTCACCATGTCATTTAACAGTCAACAAACAGTGATTCAAACTAGATAGGTTTGGATTCATTCATACATAAGGTCAGGACAGTATGACAAAAAAAAAAACAGCTCATGAAAAAAGCTGCTTTCATACCTCCAAAACAACTTTACTTGATAGAAGCAGGACCAGATGCTTAATATGGCCTCTCTTCTTGGTGGGTAGAGGATCTAACTGAGCATGTGCAGTGTGAGTGTCATCACTCTAGCATGTTTCTGATTAGAGAAATAAGGCTTGTTGCAACCGTCCCTTGTTGCAACTGTCCCCAGTCTCCCCTACTGACAGGAAAGAATAATAATATTATCAAAATAATGTGCTTATTTGAGTTTTGGCAGAGTAAAAACATCATCATCTTCAAGCCTTGAAATGATTCTACAAAGATTTTTCAAGGTAACAATCCAGAAGCTCCCAATGCTAACAGATTAATCAAAAGAATAAATACTGCAAAAATAATAAACAACCAAAAACTATTTGAAAGCATAATAAAACTTTGACAAAACAAGATTTAGCCTATCAAAAACTGCTCAAACTTAGAACCAATATCCTGAAAAATATGTTCAGTTTTGCACAATTTTGATTAAATCTGTCACTTGGGCTGGAAATAAAATAATGAAAGGTGGTAAAGCTGAAATCATGAGAAAAAAATTTGTTCTTTACGTTCTGAGGCAGAAGCAAGAAAACCAAATAAACAGTAGGCTACACACAGACAGGGAGGGAGCAGCATTTACATAGAAAGCCCGTACATAAATTCCTGGAACACCCCTGTCAGCTGATCTCTCCCTCTCTTTATCAGCTGTGCGTAAAAAGACGAGAAACCAGTCCAGTCGGTCTAGTGCAGACTAAAAATGGCAGCAGACGGCCGGACCCAGACGACGCGCGTCGAGGAGGACTCGGAGGGACTTCAGTTATCAGACCCGGACTTGTGTCAAGGCCTTAGCGGTAACATCCCCAAGAGGCACGCGCGAGTCACCGTCAAATACAACCGCAAGGAGCTGCAGAAGCGGCTGGATGTGGAGAAGTGGATCGACGACAGCCTGGACCGGCTCTACGAAGGACAGGTCAGTGCTGGACCTTAATGTGTCCCAACTAATCAGGTTGATTTTTGTGCTCTCCTTTAAATTTCTCAACATCCTAACAGTTGGTTGGATGAACACCCTGCAGAAGTTCCTCCCAGGAGAGAAATAAAACACTTAAGGCTGAAATCTTCAACTGTGACATAATAATTGATGAAGAATGTGGTATTTACACGAGCAGAGGTGGGGCAGCTTGTTTTCCTTACAAGGCTAAGCACCCAGAGGTCCACAGCTGTCCTCCCTTAGAGATCTGTGTCTGTCTTTGGGTTTTCTGCCTTACATGGGCAGCGTGGGACAGAGACCAGGATGAATAATGAGAAAAGGCAAGAGGGGATGGATGAAAACAGTGCAGAGAAAGCGCTGTTGTTGCTCCCAGGAGATAAACACTTAGCATGTGTTTGGTCAGGCAGCTGGCTGAATTTAGGGTGTCTCAGGAGGAGACATGCAGGGAGGGGAGTGCAGGATCCTGCTGTCAGAGCCAAATTTTTTTATAATGAAGACATTTAATTATATGCAATAGAAGCCGCATCATGAGTATTAGTGGTCTGAAGCTTGTCCTATGTTTTATCAACTCAATAAAACTAGGCTGGTTTGGGATAAGTCGGTAATCTAACAAACCAATAGATTAGTCTCTGTAATAGATCAGACTAAATCACAATACCTAATAAGATAAGTTAAAGAGGGAGTATTGGGCTTTTTTTCAACCTTAACACTGGCTCTCTGGTATGCCAGTAGTATCTTTATGTGATTTTAGCATAAGAAAACAAAACAAAACAAAACAAAACAAAAAACATTTCTCCACTTCTGTCTAAAACACTTTGTTGTAGCTGCTGGTTCTTCAAGACTTCCCGCTCCACAAACCCCCTTCCTTCTGATTGGCCAGCCTGCTTGTTACTTCAGATCCATGTTATTATCCATTGGGAAGCATCGTACCCCTCTTTAAGTCTGAGAAGTTGGTGCTGTGAACTACTGAAGCCAGCGGAGACAGTGCAGTGTGTCTAAAACTTAAATAACATACAAAGAAATTTTCTGGGTTGGCTGCGTACATAAATGCAAACAGATTGACCCGGACTTTACCCAGATTTCTTCTTTGTAAAAAAACTGAAAGTTGTCAGAGTGAGCTCATCTGAGAACCAAGCAGGTAAAGTTACACAAAACTCACCTCAAGCAAGCAGGTATTGATAATGTTTTTACCATGTGACCAGATTTCTCTGAAGTTTTTGAATCAGTAGCAGAGCCTGCTTCTTCAAACTATTTCATGTTTTACTGGCAAGGGCCAAACCATCAAAAGAATAAAGCTCAACACATTTTTATTGATTATATTGATCTCATTTTTTGTGCACTTTTGGCCTCAATGTAAATGAGGGTCACCCTCAATGACAGAACAAGAACTTTAGATAAAGGTTGATGATGAAATATCTTTTTTTTGTTTTCATTTAAATATTAATGGTAATGTTTAAATTTATGGATGACCTAGTTTGAATCTTTTTGCATCACTGTAAAACACTTTGTGATGCAGATTTTGAAGGTGCTCCATAAGTAGAGATACTAACTTATATTTTATTTCATAATCTGTCTATGTTGTTTAACTTGGTGTTGTTATTTTGGGAGAGCTAAGTTGAGGATCTGTTGCTCTTGGACACAGAAATCCCTTCTGGGGCTCTGAGGAGAAGAGGACAGGGAAAAACTGAGAAGAGAGGTAGAGGGAAGAGGGGGGAGGTTGGAACTGAAGAGAATCCCTGAAAAGGCTCTGGTTAAGTGTGGGTCTGTTCCTCAGACTTTGCTGTGCAGCATCACTGTGTCATTCACACAGGGGTGTGAGTACTGTAGAAATAGGACAAGTGTCTTTTAGTGCTCTTTATTTCAGGAGAAGGTTACCTGGCTTCGGAAACTCTGATATTATCTATCAAACAGTGCTCCAAGTGATGACGAGTGTATGCACAAAGCAGCAGTCAGACACACAGTCAGTAAGCGCTGTCTGAATGTGAATGACAGGTGTGGTCAGAAAGCTTGACTCTCAACAGGATAAAGACAAAACATCCACACATAGCCAGACCGTCTCAGACTGCCTTTTGCTTACTAGTTTTCACTTATTCATTACCTCCACCAAGGATTTTTAAAGGATTCTTTATCATTGTGTGATAGGGCGGTTTTCACTATATGTGTATATAACTCCATAATAAATGGTCGGATTGCTTTGCAAAACAATACAAGACAAGGTCACCATAATTTCTGACAGATGTTAAAGTACGATCCAGATCCTGGCAATATTCTAGATACTAAGATCTGGAATATGAAATATGTACTGGGTCATCATAATTCTCAACACTGTCAGGTAACAAATTATCGTACAAACCTGCAACTAACACCAAATTGTAGCAGACAGTCTGCTGAAAGGGAGTATAACATTAAAGTAGGACTAAAGTGATGTCTGACAATCACACTATGCTTGGTGGAGGTCTGGGGGGGGGGGGGGGGGGGGGGGTAAATGAAAGAAAACTATAGAGAAAGAAATTTAAAACAGTAAACTGATGGAGTAAAATTAAAAAACCAGCAGTTTTAGCCTTAGATAAGATTGTGAAATTTAAAGCCACAGAGTCTATTTGAAGTCATGTCCAGCCACTTGAGCTACGACCCTTGAGCTGCTGAGTGGGGGGCATTACATCAAATTTTGGGGCAAAGCCACTGATAACATCTAGAAACTTGTTGAAGAGTGCATGTTTTGTAGCTGCTTGATCTGAAGAAATAGGGGGGTGAATAAAAAGCTTGATCCTCAGAACATGATGTAAAAGTTATAGATCTGTTTGATGTAGCAATGCTGCTTTGTTATCTGTGCTTAAAGTTCACCAACTGTGCACTGGGTGATGCTCGTGTCCTTTTGTTGGTGTGACACTCCTTTATCTGTTTTCCCCTGAGATTAAACTAATCTTACCAAGAGTAACCAAAGCAATGTAGCCTAATTGTAAATTTGAAAGGAGCATAGTAATGCAGAGATTCTTTGTTTGTTCAAAACACTGAAGGATTTTTTTTTTTAGTAAATGTGTCGTAAGAATCAACAGAATCATCTGGTATCTCTAAATAGCTGCTTGTGTAGTTGAACGAAGTCATGTGAGACATTAAAAAGTCGTCCTGAGGAAGGACTGACCTGCCTGAGTAAGCTGTGGAGATGTTTGGTGTCCTGTTTGTGTCAGGGGCCTGATAAATGAAGCAGGCTGTGCAGAGCAGAGCAGAGCAGAGATATGGTGTGGCGTGTTGTGGATGGGCGGCTGGCTCTGTCCCTTCATTTAGCTGGTACAATGGCTGTTTGTTTGGACAGAAAGAGCCACTGTTACAGTGTTACGTGAACATTGTTCTGTTCTGCCTCAAATGATGGACAGGAAATAAGTTCAGGCTGAACTCAGCTTTTACAGCAGAAAATATCCACTAGTAATACTCGGTGTAGATACATGTCACACACACGCAGTATCTGCTTTAAGTGTGCCCCACAGAGAGCTTAAAGTTTGCTGGACTACATTTGAGTAGTTAGCTCTGTTTATAGAGATGCAGCACATGTGTTCACCTTTTACTGTTGTACAAGTGAATACTCCCAAACAACAAGCGCTGTGAGATTGAACATTTTGAGTCTGTACATTATGTGTCTACCTGGGGAGGTGGGGAGGTGATGAAGCTGCAAGTATGGGTAGGGCTGTAGAGGTGCCCTTGAGCAAGGCACAGAAACCGAAACTGCTAGGGGTACAGCCCCCTTACTCTGATGTCTCTCCATCGATAAATGTTTGTAGGATCCTGGCTGTGCACGCGTGTATTTTCAGGCCACATATCATGATCAATAACAAAGTGAAAAAATTCCTGCCACAGTTGCTTCTATATGAGATGAAGTTGGCAACACAGGCTTGTGTTAAAGGACAACTCCGTTTTTTTGACACCTGGACCTTATTTATAGGTGTGTGTATGCTCATATACTCACTCAGACAAACATCGTGCAGCTTGGAGTCCTTCAGAAGTTATTTAGATCCAGCTGATTTTAGCCGCACTTAACGGGGGCCACGGCAAGGGAGCTTCAGCCCAGGACATGATCTCTGTAAAATCGCTCATTTCGGCTATATTTTTTCATCCATCGCTATCCATCGTTATCACAAACACACTCCTCTTCTGTTGCCATAGGCGAACACGGTCCACAAACACACCACCTGTTGGCATTGAGTCGTGGACGTGCTCCTGTTTGTTGTTCTCGAGCCAGCTCTTCGTCTCTCTCCCTCTGCATCCTTCTTTCATGGAGCTCCTCGTCCCTGTACTCAGGCTCAAACCGGTAAGGACAACCGTCAAACTCGAAGTCGTAGTCTGAAGACGGTAGACGAGCTGACTTTATGATAACACTGGCGATGGATGAAAGAATATAGCCGAAATGAGCGATTTTGCAGAGATCACGTCCCGCGCTGAAGCTCCCTTGCCGTGGCCCCCGCTAAGTGCGGCTAAAAACGGTTGGATCTAAATAACTTCTGAAGGACTCAGAGCTGCACGATGTTTGTCTGAGTGAGTATATGAGCATACACACACCTATAAATAAGGTCCAGGTGTCAAAAAACTGGAGTTGCCCTTTAAATGATACTTAAGCAAAGTCTTGTTATTACAAACAACTCATATTTCAGACATAGTTCTCAAACCTCTTTTGCACTTCCTCATGAGTACAGAGTCATACAGAAGACCTGTCATTCCTATGGGGTTCCCTGTGACATTCAGTGTATCTGAAAGTATTGAAATGTTGAAAATATGATGGTCAGAATTCTGCTTTAAATATGTCAAAATAATAACATCTGCTGGGAATCTCAGAGTCAGTGTGACAGTGTGCTTGTACGGCTAACAGGCTGCTAACAGGCTAACAATTCAGAGACTATAAACTGTTTCTTTTACACAGAAACTGTTTTGAGCAGCTGAAAGCAAACGTGAAAATAAGCCCCAGAGGGAAATCCTTTGAAATGTCATGTCTCATGCATGTGATCTGCTCCTGTGGATCCTTGATCCATTACGGGTACACATCTCTGTGCATGTTGATCATTTCTATAACTTTGTCATTGGAACACAGACTTTGTTTTTGATTACCAAGGAAAGACTTTAAATTTGACTTTTTCGTCAATCCTAGGCCTCAATAGTTGTAAAGTGAGTTTGTATAATTAAAAAGACTTTGATTAATTATTTTTATTATGTTGGAATTCTGGGTATTGTTTTCTGTTCCATGTACACATTAACAGTGGTGACCAGAATTATTAGAACACCTGACAGATCTGATTTTTTTTGCATTAATAAACATGATCATGAAACATGTGTCTTGTTGCTCTGAGCACATTAAATATCAAATGATGTAAGTTTTCCTTTTTTAAAATCTACTTTAATTTAAATATTTGGTTTGTCCATATTTTGCAGCAGTTGCAGTTGGGGATGGGTACCTTACACATTTGAAATGATATGGTATCAAGCCCAGTACCTTGCAATCAGTACCAGTACTTAATAGTACCAATTTTTGGTACTTTTGTGTGTGTTAATGTGGTTATATATATTAAATGTTTAATGATAATATTGCAAAATTTTTTAATGTAACAGTTTTATTTTTCAATATATAATCTTGCAATGCTGTGTTCATGTCCAGCATGGAAAATCACCTACTCTTCCACTCCCTCACAGTCACAAGGATGTATTGGTACGACAGACAGAATCGGTCAATTTCTATAAAATGACTGAATTTGGTACTAGGGATGGGTACCGAATTAGGTACTTGTATAGGTGCCAACCAAATTCTTTTAAAAGTACCAGGTACCCATTCATGTAAAATCAAGTACCATGTTAAGGTACCTAAATGCATCCTTGTGACTGTGAGGGAGATGAAGAGCAGGTGATTTTCCATACTGGACATGAACACAGCATTGCAAGGTTATATATTAAAGAATACATGTGTTAAATAGAAAAAAATACATATTATTGAACAAATTAATATTTTTTACGACATAAAAACACAAAAGTACCGAAAATTGGTGCTGTTGAGTACTGGTACCTATTGCCAGGTACTGTGCAGGGTTACCATGTCATTTAAAATGCGAAATGTGCCCAACCATATTTGGTACCCATCTCTAATTATAGTAGAGCATGTCTCTGGCATAGTGTCAATATCATTCCTGCGAACTTAGACAATAATGTTATCTCATGCCTTCTTCAACTCAAACCGAAGGCTTTGCTTTGAATCTAAAATAGATCTGTCCAGTTTATTTTCCAACTCGTCTCTGATTTGATGGATGGGGTTGAGGCCCAGACTTGAAGGGGTCATTCCATCATTTTCAGTGTTCCTTTTATAAGGAGAATGACCAAATGTCTGTGTGACAGCTCTATTCTCTAGTATATAAAGCAGATTGGCATAATGATGACTTTGTATGTAGTTTATTCATTCTATTGGTATTTTAACAGGTAATTCAAAGAAAACAGCTAAAACTCCTTAAACTTGCCTAATTTTCGAATAAATTTTTGTCTGCCTGTCCAAATCATGTCTAAATTTATTTATATATTAAATTTATTTACTGCACATAAGAAATGAAACACGAAATGAACCATGCATAATGATTTAGTAAATTAACAAAACAAAACTGAACAAAGCAACAAACAGTAACATCAGGTAATGTTCAGGAGGGGCCAATAAAACCCATAGGGGCTTGTCGAGTGCCCTCCCTAAAACCCTCCAAGAAAGAAATATATCTATACATTCACGCAAATTCACAAATATATTACAGTAATTCAAACAAGTGAAATACTGTTAAACAGGGGAAAAAAATCAATATAGTGCTAGCAAAATATGGGAAAAGAAGAAAAATATAATGGTGTTAAAATGATTAATTGATCCAATAAAAACTGTGATGTTTGTTTCTTGAAAGACTTGAAACTGGTGGTGTTTCTGATGTGACTAGGTAAATTGTTCCCCTAAATTCCTCTAAATCTGATTGAGAATTGCGAGAGTGAAGCCCTGGAAAAGGCTGGATGGAGATTATTGACTGACCTTGTACTGTAATAATGGATTTGAGAATTAAACTGAAATAAATTTCTAAAATAAACAGTCATTAAAAGACTGGAAAATAAACAAACATAGTTGCAGATGGTTAAGGTCAAATGTGGGGAGAAATCTGTTTCTATGCTCAGGACTGTGAGGAAGGAGGAAATTTAAAGATGCATGTCTGGGTTAAAAGTTTGGAGTTTAACTGGTTGATCCAGGTGAATAATGAATGTTTGCTCAGTGTACGATCAACGACTCACAAATGCTCTCTGTGCATTTTGTGTGTCTGTGTGTTTACTCCAGGAAGGAGACATGCCAGAAGAGGTGAACATTGATGGTTTGATTGATCTGCCTGATGATGATGAGAGAATCAGGAAGTTACAGGTAACTTTATCTGCATGGTGACTCTGTAAAGATTATTTTATGGACATTTTTTGGGTCATTGAAAAGTGTTTGTATAACCTCACGGCCTGTTTTTGACACATATTTGTCTTTAACAGGAGCTTCTTCAAAACTGCAGAAACAACACAGAGGTACGTCTGAACTTTACATTCCCAGCCTGAGTTATGGTTTGCACTTAACACATGCAAATACACAGTGAACCTGAGGGTACACATAAATAAACACACATACATAGATACACACACAAACACTGGTGGAGATTAACTGAATCTGGATCTTCTGACCTCTCGTCTCAGAGTCCCTCCACATGCCACCACCACAAAGGCTCTCTGTGCTGCTCTGCGTTTGTCTTCACATTTGAACAGAAACAAAGAGTCTTTCTGGACTCAGACGTCGACCACGCTGCGGTCTGCTCGGGGATGCAAACACAGGCAAAAGAGCAGGGAGGGTCAGAGAGGCTGCTGTGTGTCCAACTCACACTTTGTGTTTGTTATGCTCGGATGTGCAGTGTCTGTAAACAAATTATTTTCTGTAGTGTTCAGAAATCAAATCTACAAGGACAGGTAAAAGAAAGCACAGGGTCGGATTTCTCCTCTCTGTTTTATACCTGCTATTAAAACCACAAGTCAGACATTTCTCTCAATATTTCATATTTATTTTCAAAATATCATAAAAAAATCAGTATCCATGTCATTCTTCTTTTCATTATGTTTTAATATCAACACTATGAACATTAACAGACCTCTTCTTAATATACATCACAGGTCATAGTTAGTGATTAACAGTCTGACCCTGCACATAAAACTACAAGTAAAGGTTTATATGAAGCTAATGTGATTCTGTTACACAGGACTTTAATGGACAGGAGTAATTATAAAATCCATAATGATCTTTTTTTTCAGCAGTTCAGTAGTGAATTTAAGAGATTAAAATTTCCCCACTTGTAATCCTGACAATCCTCTGTTGGTTTTAGCAGTCTGAGTAAACAAATAAAAGCCTCTTTTACACATACACGCCAACATTTTTTTTGTCACTTTTAGGTCTTTCTCAGGACCTCTGCAATCAAGAAATAATCAGAAATTAATATGTTAAATATGTTATGAGATGTTTCCCGTTGGGAATGAGAGGTTTATGGGGGATCAGGACATGAGATCAGTAGCAGGCTGTGTTAGCCAAAGTGTCATGTTTCCAACACAGTGACACAGCAAAAGTAGCCTATGATATGTGTAAACAGTTTAAGTAGCCATATTAATGCTAGACATAAACAAGCACAAACAGAAAATGAGTCCTGCATGTCTGTTAGATGTTGCTCTTTAAGGTTTACACCACTCACATGATAAGTAAATGTACCCTGCCCACCCTTTTCCCTCGCAGTAAACAGACTGAGATATTTGCCGCAAGGTCAAAATTTAAGATAAAGTTGGGTTGAAAGATTCAAAAATCAAACTTTCAGAAAGAGCTTTATGAAGGTATTGAATTTTGAAGAGAATTTTGCAGAAATTTTGGCTACTTGTTAGTAAAAACAAATTCAACCTGGGCTCCTCCTCCTTGGCTCAGTGCCAGCGGCAGCACACACTCACAGCCTCCGACAGTGACTACATGAACACACTCACTAGCGGAGCAACCACCTGTAGCACTGTGTTTCTACGTGGGAGAGACTCGAGACCCGAGCGCCTGACTCGGCATGTTAGCACAAGCTAATCACTGGTATTTGACACATACCTGGTTAGCAGAAAGCTTTTTGTCCTGTGCTGCTCTCCAAGTGCCTGAAAGTGAGTGAAAGTCAAGCCAAGTTTCACCCTCATTTGATGAAAACCTTTATCTGTTTCACTTTAGTTGTTTTTCTTACTCCATGCTACATCCACTACCGTAGCCGCTGGGGATAGCCTCTTCCACACGATAATCCAACAGGCAAAGTCACTTGCGCACTGAGTGTTCTTTGATTGGCTGATGTAACCACGTCAACCCTCTGCCCTGAAACATCTTGATACAACTCAAACATCAACATACAGGCAGAGGAGGGGGTTTGAGGCAAACACAGACACTGACACACATTTATAGAGGCCGAGGAGGGACGACTGAGGAGGGTATTCCTGTAAAAGCTGACATTCTAATTTTTAGGAAAATCCTGCGATTCAACTGTTATTTGGATGGCTCTTACTGAGTTAAAAAAAAGCAAAAAAAAGTACTGTCAACAGCAAATATTCACGTCAGGTGGAATATTTCAGTTTAAAGACAGAAGGATGAGCCTTTTTTTGACAGGACACACAACCTGTGGATGTACAAGCAAAAACAGGTCCACCTTTGTCCACAGGGGGCGCCAAAATCAACACAAACAGGAAGTCCTTCACAGCAGCTTAAAGAGAGAATTTTGACTGCTGTGCTTGACTGGCTGGAAAATCTTCCCCTCTAAAGCTTCTGGCAGCTCACTGCCTTGAGTTTCTTAGAAATTATACTAATGAGAGATTTCACCACAGCAGCCTCCACTTCCCAGTAAATCTTTCTTTATTGTGAAATAGTCTGAATAAAATCAGCTGCAGCAAAAACTGGAATGAACCTAAACAAATACTGCTGATCACTTCCTTTAAAAGAGAGTACACTGGTCCACAGTCCAGCCTGCTTACAGTCACTGAGTATTTATTGTTTACTAAACTCATTATATTTACTTCGTTTATTTCAGCCATGCTCTTAAAGCTCTAAAACACCATCAGAACCAATGGGCAGTGAAACATGATGTGTGACATTTAGATTCATGTCTGCTGACTTAGTTTTACCCTTTCTTTTTTATTTATTGTGTTATAACAGGAAATTATCTGCAACACTTAAACGAACACAGCAGCAGACAGCAGCAGACAGCAGACAGCTGGGAACTCAGAGACCTCTCTGATCCCCCATGTCTGTTTTACAGTTATGGAAACACTTTTACAGCCAACAAAAAGAGCTGAAGAATGACTGATACAGCACTCATTTGGAAAGATTATTGTAACTCTACTCCTGATTGCTTGTTTGTTCAAAGTTCAGGTCAGGCCAAAGTGAGGGGTGTTGAACTCCTTTAACTCCAGAGAAAAAATGGAAATAGTGAAAAACACGAGTCAACAACTGAGAATAACAAGATATCAGCTGTTTTTTTTTAAATAAGTGGATTCATTATTTTCTGTATTTCACGGACCCCAAATTTTCAACAAAAATGTAGAAAGTGTTGGCAGACATTTTTTTTTACTATGTAAAGTGCTCTAGTTTGTACTTGTGTAATACTTGCAGTCTTGGTTGTATTGACATGCATCAAATCATGATTGGACCAAGAACTTATCCTCCCAGTAGTGTCTCTGTACGTGTGACGCCTGCTCTAACTGTCAAACCACCCATAGTGATCTCAAAGATGTTAACTTCTCCCGTTTGAAATAAACCACAGGAGGATTTGTTCCTGTTTTAACTAAGACCACTGAAGTGAGTCAAGATGCTTGTGAAGCTCCGTGAAACATACTTTTTCCAGTGAAACTGACTCACCAGACACAAACTGATGGAACCAAAAAAGGAAGGGAAAGAAAGGAACTAAGAAATGATGCTGTTTCCTCTTAAGTTATATCTGGAGGGGGATTTCTTTTCACTTTTGATCAGAGAAAAGGGTTTCTTTACAGGTTTTCATCCTTTCATCCCATCAACTAACTACTTGGCCATGGAGTAGTCCACAAACCCACACTGCAGCATTGTCATTTCAAACAAACTGGCAGCCCGTCATCAGCCTGTGAGGCTTTCAGGGTGCAGGGTAAACATTCACAAGCAAGAAAAATGAATTAAAAGCTTTGGAATCAAAACATTTTAGAAAATAAGAATTATAATGTCTCATATATTTTGACCTGTTGCCAAATCCTCAAGACAAAACCAATAATGTGTTGGCCCGTAGTATTGTGAAACTTGTTTATCAAAGCTCCAAACCAAGGGGCAGCACCTGGTTTAGAAAAATGAAGCCTGTGCAGAAATGATAGAAGTTGCTGTACATTGAGAACACGATAGAGGCTGGCTAAAGAAAGACTGGAAACCATGTAGACACCAAGCCAAAAAATAGACCTTTATGTGACATTACTTTACTTTTTTTCTTGGCACAGTCAAGTGGCAGAGGAAGTCAGGTTCGGGGGTCTCAGGATCTCATCTCTGCTTTTTGCAGATGATCTGGTCCTGTTGGCCTCATCAAACACTGATCTCCAGCTCGCACTGGAGCAGTTTGCAGACCTTTACGGCATTGAAAAAGTATATTTAGAATGGTTTTAAAAAAACTGCATTGGGTCTAAAACACTAATTATGCTGTCAGCACACACCGAACAGGGGTTTAATTTTTTTCAAACTAAGCAGATTCAAAGATATTAGGATTATCTGATTGTCCAACCAGAGGCACAGCTCAGCGACTGATAGGCGCCCTAGAGCTGTTAGTCTTCATTTCACTGTTTCAGGAACATTCTCGGAGACTGCGTCCATACTTTATACAGTCTATGCTCCAAACTCATTAGCTTTGAATTTAACAAAGTATCCTGTACTTTGATCTTAATAGGCTTTGTGGTTTCCAAGGGTATTACAGATGCTCTGATTCATTGCTCCACTACGTTTCGTTGCAGCACAGTGCACAGCCAGTCAGTGCAGTAAACAAGCTCGTCCCAGTATGTTGCTATGATGGTGCTGCGCGGCACTGACAACTGCCGAAAACTCTTTAAAATTGTTTGGAATAATGTGTCGGACTAATTTAAATCCTAAAGGCTATTAACATTGTCAGAAACTATAACTAAGGGAATTTTGTCTATCATTTTAGTTAGTTCCAGTTAGTTTTGTGAACACAAGATACAGTTTTTGTTTACTTATCGTTTTTGTTTTCTTTTCTAGTTTTTATTAGTTTGAGTTAACTGCAATGTACTTTAAATTGTAGTTTTCGGTTTTAGTTTCGTTTTAGTTAACTATTATAACCTTGGTGGTTTCCTTAAAAAATCCTTGTTAAAGTGTTTATTTGCTTAATTGGGAGAAAAACTGCTTTGTGGGGACCTTCAAAAATACAGAACTCTTTAAGGTATCCATGAACTCAACAGAAAGGCCCACAGGCTAAGCTCAGAATCGTACCGGTGACCTTCTTGCTGTGAGGCTGCAGCACTGACCCTTGCGCCACCACAATGAATTATTTAACGATTCGGACCGAGGTCGATTTTTCCAAAGTTTCACTTGCGACGAGTACGCATCTGACCAATCCAAACGCTCATTGTTGACGAGTCCAAAACATTCAACATTGATTGTGATTGTGTCCCAGCACCCAATTCTTCAGGACAAAAGACATAAAAACTACAAAGACGACAGTTACAAAGACATTGTTTGAAGGAGAATAGCTGCAGAGATTAAATGTGATGCCTCCTAATTGTTTACAATTTTGTGCCGTTTATTGTGTGTCTCCATTGGTGTGCAAAGGCCTTAAAGTTGGAATAAGAGCAATGATGTCACAGACAAACCTTGAGATGTTGATACATGCTTTTACTTCTACCAGTTTAGATAACGGCAAAGGCCTGTTCACAGGTTGGTCAAAACAGCATGTTTAGCAACTTTAGCATCTTCAATAGACGCTGCAATAGTCCTGACAAAACTGATTTTTATGTCACTCTTTGTGCTGTGTTCCTCCTCAGCCCTTCATCAAAGAGTTGGTGGTGAAGCTGGAGGGAGTCCACAAACAGGAGGAGCTGCAAAGCGAAGGCATCGAACATCCCATCATCAGCCACAGCCACTACCGCCACGAGCCGTACCACTTCAACAGCCCACACCAACACATGCACCACAGCCGAGGACAGAACCAGACCCTCTGACACCTTCCAACACCACACACACACACACACACACACACACACACACACACACACACACACACACACACACACACACACACACACACACACACACACACACACCGTGGAAGTAAAGAAAATAGTCAAGATGATAATTCATCAGTGTCATGTCTGAACACTAACCATAAAAGTACAGCAATGGGCAATTCCCTATAGCTTAGCATACAGGCTAAACAGGAAGCAGGCTCTGTGCAACAAAATCTACCTACCAGCACTTTTGAAGCTCTGCTCAGGTCAGTCGTAAGTCAGATGTGACTACAAGTTAAAGGCAGAAGTATGACACCAGTGTGCATTCACACACACTACCCTCAATTTATGTCACCATTCAAGGTTGCTTTCTTGGTAGGGACTATGACATATGGTTTAGTTCAGCCCCAGAACATCTGATAGTAAGAGTTTCACCCACACACTGTAGGATAGACAACATGACTGCCCCTGAAGAGTGAAGCAAACCCCTAAAGCTCTATCTGGTGACTGGCAGCAGTATGCTTACCAAAGGCTGCCTCCACCATGTTAACTAATGGGATATGGAAGAAACAAGAAAATCATAATAAACTCTAGAAAAGCATCCAGAGAGCACAGTCCTCCACCAAGCATATTGTGATTGTCACCAACACTTTAGTCCTACTTTAATGTTATACTCCCTTTCAGCAGACTGTCTGCTATAGTTTGGTGTTAGCTGCAGGTTTGTACGATAATTTGTTTCCTGACAGTGTTGAAAATTATGATGACCCAGTTCATATTTCATATTCCAGATCTTAGTATCCAGAATATCCTTAGGATCTTGATCGTACTTTTACATCTGTCAGAAATTATGGTGATCTTGTCTTGTATTGTTTTGCAAAGCAATCCGGCCATTTATGGTGGAGTTATATACACATATGGTAAAAACGGCACTATCTCACAATGATAAAGAATCCTTTAAAAAATATCTTCGATCCAGATGGTGATCCAGATCACCTCCAAAATTCAATCCATTCTGCTTTTCCCATTTTGAACATTTCCTGAAATTTCATGAAGATCCGGTTGTTACTTTTTGGGTTATACTGTTCAAAGACAAACAAACAAACTCTCTAAAAAACACAACTTCCTTGACAGAGGTAATTAAAAGAATCCAACATGTATTTTGTCATTATTGTTAATGCTGAAATGCTGAGTTGGGTTAATTTAAAAAAAAATTCAGTTTAACTTGATGGCACTGAAATCTATTTGACATTGTGGACAATGAAAGAAAATTGCTTTAAGCATTAAAACAAGCTTAAATATTGGGTCTTGACTAGAGGTGTCCCAGTCCGATATTGATATCGGATATCGGTCCGATATCAGCAAAAAAACAAGTATTGGTATCGTATCAGAATGCATCTAAAATCTCCAATATAATCAGTCCATTCCGGACTCCCCTCCTGCTGTTTTTATTCGATTTATTTTGGTTATTTTCTGGGTCTTCTAATTTATTCGTTATTTTATTCAATTACTCGTATATTCTTATGTTTAATGTTAAAATTTCTGTTACCCATGGTTAATGATAAATGGGTCAGTTTTTCGTCATACCATACCGAATCCAACACACCTGATTCAAATGATCAGCTCGTCATCAAGCTCTGCTCGAGCCTGATGACGAGCCATACATTTGAATCAGGTGTGCTGGAGTAGGGTAAGATCTAAAACATGCAGGGCAGGGGGTCCTCAGGACTGGAATTGAGAAACACTGCTTTAAGGCTCCCTGCTGGAGGCCTGTCTGGGGCAGACCTTGGTGTTTAAGGCCTGCCCCTCAAACATTTCATGAACCAGTAAGGAGATCCTGATGACCTCATCATTTCAGCAAATCTCTTGAAAATTTGGTGATAATTTTAGAGTGGACTGTTTGAGTTTACAGACAGAATCAGGGATTTCTAGAACACGTAGCGGTTTAAAATTTTTCACTGATTTAGTATGAAGATTCAGCATTATTACCTTATAATCCTGTTTAAAATATGACACACATAATACCCCTTCTTTAAAGAAAGCTCATTGACATGTTTTATCAAGGCTGACTCTGCTTTGATGAGGACGTGGAGAAGTCTCGCTCATAGGTTACAGTAACATGCTATTAAACCTTAATATTTAATATTCCCATCTCACTATTTTATACGGATATACCAAACATGAAGTGTGAATCAGTGAGCAAAGAGGTGCTGGTATGTAGATTATGTTTTAAACAGATTCAGGCCCCTAAACCTTTCTATCACTCTGGTCACACTACTATCACTGACTGTGATACTAACAAGTTATCAGTGAGCTGACATACCTGATTAACAGTCAATAACTGAACAATAAAAGCTTATCAAACAGCTTTACTCAAGAAGTTGAATACAAAAATCATCAATATTACTGAAAAACAATCTTTAAACCCTCCACTCAGTATCCACCAAAGACAGAAAGATTCAGTGTAAAAATTTGTCACAAAGCTGAAAGTCATTTTACGTTCACTCTTTCATCGTGCACATCATTTCTACAACCGTTTATGGCAATAACTAACAGCAGAGAACACATCAGGTTGAGTAGAGTCTGAGCAGTTTAACAGAGGAGATACTTCATGTAAAATAAAACCTTATCAAGTTAAACACTAACTGTGACAAAGCTTCAGTCCTCTACACCTTCCACTGAATGTGTTTTAGCTTCACCATTTTTATAGAGACTGAAAGAACATCAGTTTTGTTGTAAAGGTCATGAATATTATTTATTGTCATGATTAAAGAGAACAGGGAGTGATCTTTTTAACAGCACGATGTGACACTGGAAACCATTGCATTGTAACACAGTTAGGCTTTTAAATATAAATATTTCACTGTCTTTCTGCCATTCTGATGTGTTGTTACTGCTTTTTTGTTGTCTGAATGTTCACTTACTTTAGAGTCTGAAGTCATAAAGAAACAGTTAATAAACTTTTCTTTCTTCATGCGTCCATGTTTTATGTATGATTTAATGCTCTGACACAATAACTCAAGAGACTTTGAATGGTTTTGAATTAGTGTCACTTGGCCTTTGTTTGATCTTAAAGTGATACCCCGGGATGGAACAAGTTGGGTCCTATCACAAGGTTTAGGGCAGAAATTACACCTACAGCAGTGTTTTTGTGCAGCAGAAGCCCAGAGCGCACGCACCAAACACCCCCTCCCTGCTCCTCTGCCGGTTTCCTCTGCACTCAGACGGGGCCATATTTTACTTGACCAAAAATGCAAATAAACTGACTCCCACTGAAAAAATCAGATATTGGTCTACATTCACGCTTTATTTAGAGAATTTTCAGCGTGTTACGTTCACACAAAAACACCGCTAAATAAGGCTCTAGTTCTCATCATGTCTCTTCGTCCTGGCAGACTACCTGCGTTTGTTTATATCGGGCACACCTTGCGGACAGATACACTTAGCGGCGAGCGCCTCGTAGCCAGCTGTGGCTCTGAAGCGGAGGTAGTGCCGTTTTACGACCCAACTTGTTCCATCCCGGAGTATCACTTTGAGAAAGGTCTGAGATGTTGGTTTTAATGTGGTATATTTTTGCCAATCAAGATTTTTGTGATTTGAAGCATAGTGAAACAAATCTCAGTAGAATGTGTCCTTTTAGTGTGAAATCTGTTGCAACCAAAAAGAGATGGATGGAAAACCTGCCCCCTGGAAGTGAACTGCAAACTTTTTGAGTGTCTTTAAAGATCAGATTTATGTCATTCTATCATATCATTTTACAGACATGTATCACAAGCATCCTTAATTTATTTTTGGTCTTAAGATAAATTTTAACTATGAAAAACAAGAAAAGGAATTTTTTTTTTCAAAATCACAGAGTTTATGATAAGGTATCCAGATATTTGCTTTTATTCTGTTAGCAATAAAACCTAATTCATGATTATTTTTGGGGATAATTACATTTGATATGTTTTCAAATCTTTCATAACAGCTCAGGATAAAAAAATATAGTGGCTGTGAAGAGTTTACAGTGATCTTGAAAAAGTCTCCCTTCTAGATATATGCCTGATTGTAATCCACACCTTAAAATTAGATTATTAGTGCTAGTTTTAAAATGCTACTTCTTAGCTTATCCATTGAGTCATGTAGGACTAAATTGATCCACGGCACATCAAAGCCTCTGTGACAACACCATTGATTGATGAAGGTTAACAGTGAGAAGAGACAAATGTGTTTTTCTCTGCTAAAAAAAAGCTTTCTTTACTCATTTTTTTGTTTAGCAATGGTGGACACATGAGCCTAACTGTCAAACAGAGAAAGGACAGAGGAGCAGAAGAAAGATAAATGGGTGAGTAATACAGTCCAAGCTAAAGGCTAATACACAAGCTAACTGTGCTAATGTTGATTCCAACCCACAGTCAGCAGTTATTCTGCAGTGGTCTGTTCAAACTTGAGAGTCTATCAATAAAATGAAGAGTGAAGTTACATTAGCTCTGATTGGTAGATGACTGGTAGAACATAACCAGGATTTATTAACGTTACACATTACCGACACGTCTCACAGCACCAGGCTGTCAGTAGCACCACATATGGACGCCTTCTAAACTACAGTATGAACTGACAGTTTGCTCGTTGTCATGTTAGCCTACAAATATGTCGTAGCACCGGGCTGCTAGCAGTGCTACACTGCCAGCTACTGATGTACGATACAAACTTAAGTTTGCTTGTTGTCACTTTTCAAACTGTAGTGCTACATAACTGTTCTGATTGATACCTTACCTTTATGTGTTGTATCTAGAAAAAAGTTGACTTGCACAAAGAAAATCTGTCCAAAAACAAACAAATGCCTGGTCAAAAGTTATGTCTTTATGGCAGTATGCATGAGACTCCGGGCCAGGAGGTGGTGATGCAGTCCAATTAAATTGGTCCTCCTCATAGCAGCTTTAAGCATGTTTGAAAGTGATGTTTTGCATGTTTGAAATGATGTTGTTGACATAAAAAGTGAGATTCTTTCTTAATAGACACGAAATGGCAAAAAAAAAAAAATTGAGTAACATTTGTTTTTGCTTACTCATTGAGTTATTCAGCTCTGCCTGCAAAAGGTGGGCTGTGTCTCAATTCCTGTATTACACTTATATTTCACAACTGTTTGCTATTTGCACAGCTTCACAGCGCAGTCCAAAGGGTCAAAAAGCCGAGTGCAGAACACTGGACCCTTCTCATCCTCAACGGTCACCATGGTTGCAAATGATGAAGAGAAGAAGAATGCCTGTGATTGGTCGTGAAATGTGGTCTTCATTTATGGTACGTGCAAAACAGCAGTGTTTAAACTGGGAAAACACAACCCTGTAAACATTTGTGCACTTCGCTATTAAGTATGTAGTGTAACGGGTGAAACCGATTTGAGACAGAAGTGATCTTGTTATGGTGAGAGTTACATTAGGGAACAGGAGAGGGCAGCACTGAGTTGATTTGACAACAGCACAGGTCCAGGTGTGTAAGGCAATAAGGAGCTATGGGCTTTATTTAGCGTACCTGGATCAGTGGAGGGGAGATTGTTAAGGTAAGGTATTAGCTAAAACTAATGGTTATGTGTAGCTGTGTGGGCAATGAAATATTTAAATGAAAAATGAATAAATAAAAAAAAAAAAAAAAGAGAGAGCTATGTTGTTCTCTGTCCTTCCTCTTTTGTAAACCCTTTCAAGTTTTGGAAGACTTTGAGAATAAGTACAAATACTTTGGCTAAACAGATATGAAAGAGATATCTTAATCCCTTTTCCTGCACAGGATGAGTGCAAACAGGTATGATTGTGATATTATAGGGAATACATCTGTAAATAAGTTTCAGTATGTGAAAGAAGAAAGAACAACAGACTGTTGAAAAAGCTGTGTCATGACTAGTTATTAAAAAAAGAACTCATTCCTGAGTCTGAATCTCTCCAAACTAAAGGTCGGATGAAAGACTGTGTGAGCAATTTATTGAACAATTTCAGGCCATTTTCTTCATAGCATACTATCTTAGAGTTTGGAAATTTCATTACATACAGTACTTAAAAACATTCAGAGATGTTGTACCCTTCACTCAGGAGAAGAAAGAAACCACCCAGCATGTTATCAGCACTCAACTCATGTCAGAACAACACACACTACTCATGCCTTTTCAGGGAAGACCTGACAAATTTCAGCAAGTCAACACCAAACCACGTTCTTCAGTAGTTGAAGAGTCTGGGTGTTAAACCAGCCTGACCTGTCACTATTGAAAACATTTGTGGCACCATAAAATGAAGAACACCAAAATAGAGACAGTTGAGCAGCTGAAACACTGTTAGACAAGAATGAAACAACATCTCACCATCAAACGTCCAGGAGCTAGTTTCCTTGGTTCCCCAACATGTAGAACAGTGTTGTTACCAAATGGCAACCTCCGGTCTGAAAATATGAAACAATACAGAAGTCCTAAAATCTGGAGTTTGTCTAGTGTCTGCTTGAGGCTGGCTGCAGGAAGGCCAGAAATCACATACACACCAAGCAAAAAGAAAAAAAAAAAACCCAAACAAACAAAACTATCTCAGCAGGTTAGAAGACATTTAAAAAGAGAGTTTGCCCAATCAGAGGCACAGCTCAGCTCATGTGACTGACAGGCACCCATTAACTGTGTAGAGATCCAAAGCCCGCCCCATTTCCAATATGGCCATGCCAGCTGATTTGTTCTAAACTCTGTTTTGGGTGATGTCACAGAGACCACGCCTGTTTATTGTACCATCTGTGGTTGTTACAGAAGAGGAGACGTAACACAATGATAAACAATTCTCTTGCTGGCGTCTATTTAAATTGAGCATTTATTTTTTGTCAGACAATGACATTTCTCAGTTGCCTGTAGAAATGGATGCACCGATATGAAAATTTTTCACACTAGATATCTGCTGATACGATATCCAATGTTGATATTATTGTCATGCCCGATAACGGATGTTTACGGATATCGATTCAAACAACAAAAACAATCTGAGATGATGTGTTGAGGTAGTTCAGAGCGGCACAATCATGATATAATACGACCATGGAGAGGATCAAAAAATGGAGCGCCCAAGATGAAGGCCATCAAAAAAGTATGTTTTGTCTGTTTTTTGGATCAAAAACGGGAAGAGACACATAAAAGACGAGGGTCAGCTCTTCTTAGATAGTTTTGGTGTTTACATAGACATGAAAACCATTTTAGTTCAAGATGCTCTGAAAATGCTGGCAGCTAATGAGTCAATATCAGCCGATACTGATAACATATTGGACGATACAGATATTGATACTAGTATATCGTGCATCCCTACCTGTAGATTCACTGACTTGTATATCTACATCTGTTAATTTTCCTCAAAGTAACTGTACCTTTACAGAACTGGAGTCTTTAAGTGCTTTTTTTCAGCTCCACTTCCTCCTACAACAGCTTAGATGCACTTTCTAATCATGTACAGGACAGGATTAGACAGGAGATGAAAGAGAATCACTTTGTTCATGGTCACTGAAACACAGACCAAAAGCACCTCACAAAGGCTTTAATACCTAATAAAGACAAAATGAAAATTTTGATAGTCTAATTTGAACCCCCACTTGAACTGGTATTTCCTCCTAATTAAAAGGTCTTATACGAACACAACAGTGAGACTCCACCCGTCATCATACACCTGACTGTCCACTAGGGGGCAGGAGAAGCCATATGCTGAATGTAAGGATGTTTAAGGACTCTTTCTCTTGCTGATGTTCTGCTTTGACTGGTAATTTTCTATAACTGCATGCGAGTCAGACACATATGTAGGTACATACACACGCACAAATGGACACACGTGACTCCCATATATCCGTCACTTGTTTTATCTGTTGTTTGTGTGCCTTTAGAGTCCTGCATGGCTTTTCTGACCTTGGAGCTGCTGTAAAGAAAAGACAATATAGCCGAGTGGATGGTCATTTCAGCGCAGGTCAGAGCACCTCAAGTCTTCCGCTGAGGAAAAATCCACGGCTGCTGCTGTAGGAATGGAATCTGGACTCAAGGCCATGGACACTGAATCATCCTGTAACCCAGTATTTCTTATACACTGTCACACACACACACACACACACACACACACACACACACACACACACACACACACACACACACACACACACACACACACACACAGAGTGAGGTTTTATAGCAGACAGAAATGTTAAAACTGCACGGGAATGCTCTGTCCTCCTCTGTCCGTCTGCGGTACAGTTAATGCAATTAGTGCAATTATAAAGGTCCCCAGTGTGTGTGTGTGAGTGTTTGTGTGTGTATGTGGGAGGGTTTGGGGGGGTCCATGGCGTAGGATGGGGTAGAGAGGACGGGACGGGCCTTTCCTCAGGAAAACATATCACCTTCCATCACAATAGAGCCCGTCAGGAAACCACAGGCAGCCACATTGCTCTCTTGAGTCACCGAGTACTTTCAGACACGCTCTCACACTCATCAGTCATACACACATGCACACACTCCACAGCCTGGCAGCCCGCACAGACAGCACACTCCAGGATGACATTGTGCTGACAGACTGCAAGGAGATCTCATCAGGTGAGTCTCAGTCTCTGAATCCAGAAAAAAGTCCTTGACTTTGGGCTCAAATGCTTTTAAATGTATTTCTTGAAACATGTGGCTTCTTTCAGGAATACTATCAGAGTTTATCATTTTTTTGTGCCCATCAAGGAGGTTATGTTTGCTTTTTTTTCCTGTGTCATGAAGCCAATTAGAATTCAACACCAGAACATTTGTTGTGCTCCTTAATTAGATTTGATATGTTTTTGTCATTGATAGGGTTTTAAAAAAATTGTGTAACCCCATTAATTTTGTAACATAAGAAAACCAATCATAGTTTATTGTGGGACATTCTCAGCATCCTGTTGTGTAAAGACCTCTTAATGATGTCTGCTCTCTTCATATCACCTATTGTTTGCTCCAGAAGATGTTTTGCTTTGGAGGGGGGGGGTCGTAAACTCCTTCACAGCCGTTTGCAAATGTTTTCCTGTCGTGCACTTTTCTGAGATATCTGATCGACAGTAAAAGTGGAGGTAACAAGGAGTTCCAGCTCAGTGTCTGAGGCTGAGGAAAAACAGAGGAAGAGGAGTTCAAAATGCACGGAACAAAAGTTGAATGCATGAAAATGTAGAGAAAGAAAAAGCTCATGGAGCACGCTTTGACCACTCATTCATGAAAGTGTAAGAGGTAAAGTGGGATCATTTTATGCATATAGGCAAACTGGCACAGTTTGGGTTACAGTTGCAACAAACAGAGTCAATCAAGAGTCATCAAAAAGTAAGTCGAAAAACACAGGTACTCTGAATTTCCCTGAAAATAGAAGACTTATAAAATGTGTGTATTTGTGGTTGACAGTGTCAATACATTCTCCTTCTCTTGGATATTAATGTACCGCTTCACATAGAGACAAAATAATCCTAAAGTCAATACTTAACAGTTATTGCATGATTTCAGTAGAAGAAGCAGAGACATTTTTTGGAGTCCCTTAAATACTTGAAATCAGTAATCTGAACTTTTTAGACTCAATCTGCTCAGTGGACAGCAGCAGGACACTGTGTTGACACCGGGAAACAAAGCGTTGTGGAAATGTCGTTGAGAAAAGAAAACAAGCCTAAAATAGACTTGAAACATTGGTTTTATGAGGCTGGCTTCAAAAGAAGCAGTGATTCATAAGTTTGAGTTTTCATCATTTAAATGTCCAGTTAGATCATTTAAGAATGAATATTATCCTGCATTGTATTTTTTATTATTACATACTGTAAATTCAGGGAGGTACAGCCCTATATGTACTCAGAGCATGGTGAAGTGGCTTTGGTGTTTTAAATCAGAAACAGAAATACTTTATTCAATCCCGAAAAAACCTTTGGATTATAATTAAAGTAAGAATGTGAAAAAGGAATAAATCAATACCAGTAAGTATAAAATCTAAAGCAGTGGAGATAAGAACACAGTTTTTCTCCTTAAAAGTTTGAATTTAGCATTTTTGTGCTGACTAAAGCAGCATCCAAGCCCCTAAACTGACTGTAGAGCCCCGCAGAGGCAGGGGCGTCCCAGTCTTGATTTCATCTTCACCTTAGTCTGTAAAACTAGTCTTCAGAATATTGGTATGAGGGCGTGTAGGCTTCCTAACTGAGCACAAACTGTAACAAGCGGGGATGCTTTAATGTCGATGCCAAGGACGTTGCTAACTGGACCAACATACCAAGCATTTTACACAACGTGTTATTCACAATGTCGGTAGACCTTCCTGTGAGTGACAGTGAGGGACAGTACAGTTATTAGAGCGTCCTGTGTACAAAGCCTGAAATGATGTAACAAATCCTGTCCTACTTTCCAAGGTGAAGGCTTTTAGTCTGTTCTCCTTTGAAGCTCTGTTAAAGAAACCATCACCCAGCTCAAAACCAAAGGAACTGCCTCAGTAGGGTAGAGATAATGCGCCGTTAGACATGGGTGAAGACAAGTTCACATGCTTCAAACCCATCCTCAAAGTTTACTGACGTGCTCATGGGAACACAGAAACAGTTATTGTTGATTCTCTCCATCCAGACTCTTAATAATGTTGTGATAACTCTAAATGCTTTCCTGAGTTAGATATAAGGAGTAAACTTCAGACTTCAGCTCTCTATCTGATTGACTATCATCCAAAGTTATGAAATACCACCTATTGTATTCCCTTTTGTATGTTTTTTTTATCCTGGAGCACACAGGAGACACGTTTTTAGGACATGCTTACGAAATGTTGACCCGTCATTGTTTGGCAAACTTAAGTCCAGAACTGATGACTCAAAACAGATGCACTGAAAACTATGTAATCATTATGTGCCATCCCTGTGAGCATCATCAGTGAAAACAGGATGGTGAATTGAGATTTTTTATCACAATATTAGATAAAAAAAAGAAAACCTCATCGGAGACATTTAAAAATCTGTACTGGTTTCACCATATACCCCCTTGTAAAGTTCCACACATGTGACATTTTTAGGTTGGATTTGAACAAAATACCATTAACTGTATGTTTGAATTTTGCTTCCCCCAAAAAAACTGAAAGAAAAAAAAAGAGCAGAAATAGAATTCTCCAGATTATGTAAAGTAAGAAAAAGTTTTATTGTAATTTGCATGTAAAACTGTTGGCCCATTTAAGAAGAAAAAACAGCAACAACCAGACTTACTGGACTCCACGAAGTGAGCACAAGTTGGTCAGAGCAGCCGATTATTTTGCTTTTCTTTAATTTAAAGTTAATACTGTTGAAGACATCCATCATTGGCTCAGTAAACGGTGGAGGAGTTTCCTTGCGCTTGTTCTCTTGCTTCATTCACGTAATTCCTGTGCAATAAATATTATTTACATAAGGCACGTGTAAACACGACAATATTTTGAGCACATGTTTCCTATTTGCGTAGTGAAGTGCGTTACATAACTGTGTGAGAGGATGTTTTAGATTCTGGTTATATAAACCGTCTGATGGATGAGGAGCCAAAATCGTCTCTGCCAAAAGTCATAAGTTCAACTTCCAGCGTCACATTTCAGACCTTTGCACCGGAATTATCAATGGAGTGATTCATTCTTTTGTTTGAGGTCTACAATAGTTTTGATAATCAGATGATGCTTTTAACCTTTTGACCTTCGACCAACTAATACCTGGTTAATTAATCTGACGTTATCTTTATGTTTCAGTTTGTTAAAGAATCAGTTGTAACCATGCCCATTCTGAAGAAACTCCCAGGACGGTCTAAGAGCTGCCATGAGTTCCCCAGAGTCAACGGAGAACTGATCCTCCCCCGGCTGGACCTGGACCTAAGGGACCTGAATGACCTGAATGATCTCAAGGAGCTGAATGACCTCAAGGACCTGAACAAGAGCCTGAACCCATTCGATGATGTGGATCTGGATGACGACGAGAGGAATGAAGGGGACATGGGCCTCATCATGGGGGAGGTCAGGGGTAACCTCCAGCTCAGGTCCTCCCGTGATGGTGAAGAGGAGGAGAACGAGGTGAACGCAGAGAGGCATGGTGCCGGGAACCCTAAAGGGAAGCCTCTGAAGGGGACTCTGGAGCGGATCTGTGGATCATCGCCTCTGAAAACCCTTGGGAAACTTGGGAAGGGGCTTCGCATATCAGGACGCAATGTATGGGGGCACAACACTCCTCACTATAGTCCAGGAGACTCAAACACGCTCCCGCATGGGAAGGAGAAAAAGAAAGGAATACGCAGGAGCTCTGAAGGAATTATGACCCTACTAAGGTAAGGAGAAGTGAGGAGGAAGAGGAGTCAAAGTCTTAAAAGATTTACGAATCGTTTGTCATAATTTCTGAGGGCTTTCGGAGTCTGACCTGAGATACCTTAATAAGAACACTGTACAGAATTAAAAGCTGTTACTCAGTTCCAGGCCAAAATCTAGAATTCATTGCATACATTACATAAAAAAGTGGCAACCTGCATTGTTTAAAAGGATGACAGTGTGAAAGAGAAAACTGCAGTTTTTTGAGTGTCCACTTGAGGCTCGCCTAAAACACCCATGATAAAAAAATGCCTCTCTGCAGATGGAATAAACACATTTATAGCCTAATACAATGTGCTACGACTATATCAGCAACAAAATTTGAACCTTTTTTTTTGTACCAGGCTGTAAACATGCCTTCTTAATTGCACTGCCAAACTAATCTATGCTCATAATTAAGCAGTTAAAATAACATGAAAGGGTTGAATGATTTTTTTTAATGCGCATCCTATGGTCCAAAAACCACAGTTTAAGAAAGTGGTAACCAATAAATATTGGAAAGATTGAAAAAATAAACAAACAAAAAAACATCCAGTGAAATCAGTAGAACTCTTTCACCCTCAGGAAATACCAGTTAAGTAACAATCACTGCATGAATAAGAGACGGGAGGCCTGTGAGGACAGCTGGGCTCTGTGAATGTGAGGAGTCAACCTCCAGCTCTTAGAGGGGACAACCTGAGTGCTGTAGCTCAATAATAGAACAGCCTATAGTGTGCTTATTTCCTGCAGAGTTATGTAATGTGTTATAGTAACTTGTAGATAAACGGAACCTCTTTTGTTTGTCGTTGACATGTTGTGTTCCTGCTGAATGGGGCTATATTTAGGAACAGTTACAGATGTGTGAATGCGTTACATTCCAAACATAGCTGCTAACAAGGCAAACTGTCCAATACAAACAGTAAGTCCTATTGTGAGCCCAGGGGTGCATACGTAACTTGATGTTATGTATTCTTACAAGCTGCGGTCATTCATGGTGTTTCTTTCTGCTGTGTGTCTGCATTTTACAGGTTCACAGGTCGACGTAAAGAGGAGCGCAGAGAGAGCCTGCCATGTGGAAACCTGTGCGCTGACAATGAGGTGGAGGCTTCCAGGCGGCCCTCCTTCCTCAGGATGGTCAGTCTGGGCAAGCTGAAGAGGGAGTCAATGTCAGACAAGGCATCCTCCCAGGAGGCTGACGAGGAAAGCGTTGAAGAGGAGCCGGTGGTGAAAGCCAGAGAGCCCCTCTCAGGTAACAGACAAGTCGAGAAGTGAAATCTGGATCAGACTGAACCTAATTTGGATGGAGGAGTCAAATGCTATACTTGAGTAAGAAGTGCAGATATCATATCAGGAAAAAAACTTTTTGAATTTGACGAGTGAATTTTTGTTACTTGTTAGTAAACAACCTTCAAACTTGGCTCCCCCTCCTTGGCTCAGTGCCAGCGGCAGCCCACACCCACTGCCTCTCTACATGAACACACTCACTAGCACAGCAAACACCTGTGGCATCATGTTTCTACGTGAGAACCATGGACCTGACTGGGCATGTTAGCACAAGCTAATCAATGGTTTATTTGACACATACGTGGTTTGTGGAAATCTAGCTCGAAACGCTCTTTGTTCCAAACTGCTCCCCAAGTGCCAGAAAGCAAGTGGAAGTCAAGCCAAGCTTCATCCTTATTTAGGAAAAAGCTCTACGGACTTTACCTTTAAGGACTGGTAGATTTGCTTGCAAGTGCAAACAACCTTACATAATTCAAGTATCAAAAGTGAAAGTGGCTGAAGGTTGTGCGTACATCACACCCCTCTCCCTCAATCAGTGCATTAATTTTCCTTTGTCAGTATCAAGCAGCAAGTTCTGATGTTAAAAATTGTGGCAAATGCTGAAGTGCAAATAAGCTGCAATTCCTCAACTGTCCACTAAAGGCTAGCTCCAAAAGTTGAGGAGCCCCAGTTTGAGCCATGTTAGAAAGACCATTTATCCAGCCGACACACCAACAACCTAATAAACCCACAATTTTGGCTGTTTGAATCGATTACGTATTAGTGCACATGGCACACTTAAGGTTTTGTTTTTAAATATTTCTATACGTATTGAGGTTATACAAAGGGATAATACTGGACTTCAAAATGTCCCAAAAACAGTGACTGACATCACACAAACTACATGTTTTTTTTACAGTCTATGGTTTGGTCATGATTTTAACTTACCTTTCTCTTTTGTCTTTTTTTATTCTTCTTCAAAATTTCACAGCAATATATCTTCAAAATATGCCTCTTACATTTACTGCTGATTTAATAACATCCTCTGATTTTTTTATTCTCAAAACAAAAAGTGGAAAGTGCTAGAGATATACAAACTCAAGTGAAATAGAAACCATCTTTCATCTGCTGATTTATCTCACTTTTGCACCAGTTTTTTTCCTCCCAAATCAACAACAGAAACCACACCAAGGTAGACCTAAAAAAAAATCTTGGAGCATGATGCATCCTTTGCAAGGAGTTTCAATTACATTAGATAAACTTGTGCGTCCTGATTAAGCCTCAGCAGCACTTCCTCCTTATCCTAGACAACTCTCTGATGAGGCTGAGAGGTCCCAAGGTCCCTGAGTCACTGGGTTCAATCACCACCAGACTGTGAAATCAGGAAATGACTGCACTTCCTCCAGCCTCTGAGGTTCCTCTAGATAGAAGTTCAACCAAGCTACCGTTCACAGACTCCACAGGGGAGCTCCTGAGAATAGAAGAATGAGCAACAACAGCTTTATCTGTCAGACACATGTAGCGCTACCCAGTACAAATAAAAACAGGCACTCATGAGCCATTTATCACATTTTTTTTTAACTTGCTCCCCACAGTACTGGAGATCCTGCAGCTGGTCAATCACAGAGACCTTCTCCTGGCTGACACACACATCCAGGAGCTGGAGCGGGAGTGTGAGCTGCTGTCTCTGCTTCCAAGTACATCTTCTCCAAGCCTCACTCCAACCCTTAGTCCCAGCCCGCCTCCTGGCATCATGTCCTCCTTATCCTTAGAAGAATCCCTCAGCTCTAATGCAACTCTGGATTCAAGCAGGCGTAAAGCCAAGGATGTGGAGCTCCTGTACGAGGCCCTGCAGAGGGAGATGTGGGATGTGGTACGGGAATCTCTCCGCCAACCAAGCGCTGGGCCCAACCTCGGGCTGGTGGTGCTGGTGATCCAGCAGGAGGAGCATGCTGACGCTGCCTGGGCTCTGAGAGAGGAGACAAAACTGGAGCGAGAGGCTCCTCAGGTGCAGCCCAGCCATCGTCCCAGGCGACTGAAGATGAAGTGGAGGCAGGCTGTGGCGGAGGCTGCAGACTGGAGCTTACCCCATCAGGTGGACACCCAGGCGGGCCAGCTGGCGTCATACCTGGAGCGACTGAGAAGTCGGATGGTGGATGACCTGGATGCAGCGAGGAGGAATGCTGTGTCTATTTACCCAGAGGAGTTTGCTGCCTTCCAGGTCTATGTGGAAAGTTACCATCGAGCTGTAGCCAAACGCCTTCGAACCATCACCAGCGGCCCGCTACAGATCACAGACGTCTACTCCCTGCTGGACTGGTTCTACAACATCTACAACAGGTAGGGTATCATCTCTTTGGACTGATGAAGTTTTAAACTGAAACAACAGACCTGAAATCTGAACTTGTTAGGTAATCACCTGTGTTTATCTCATAGGGATGTCCTGGGAACCATCAGCACAACAACACCAATCAGTTACTCTCCACTGGAGCCCATTCTGCCCCAAGGCACGGTGGACAGGCTGGAGCAAGACTGCATCAGTATCGTTCAGGTAAGTTACCTCAGCGCTGTTCTTTAAGAAACTGGATGGTATACATCGGTCGTTTCAGTTATTGGCATAAAAAAGGCTGTTTTGCAGATCTTTGCAAAAGCAGCGTTGAAAAACACACACACAGAAGGGGTTAAAAAGATGTATAAATGTACAATGTACCTGAGATGTCATAGTTCATGGACCATATTCAAAGCAACAGGTGTGTCATTTTGGCAACTGTTTTTTAACCCAGAGAAAGTCATGTCTGGCCTGGTAAGAATATACACTTTTATGTTGATCTTTATTGTTCTATGGTAACTACTTTTCATTACAATAAAAAAGTAAAAAAAAACTACCTTCCTGGTTGCCTGTGATTTGATTGAGGTCTAAAGGCCAAGACAAGTTGTTCTGCTGCTATGTCAAAGAGTGCCCTGTATACTGCAAGACCTTTACCATCAGGCCCATGCCTAAAGGCACCCAGAGGCTACACTGCCTCACTCTCAAGAAAACCTACTAAAGTAGCTTTTCAACTGCAGGAATATTCTCCAAACTCTGGGCTTTTCGACCACAGGAACTGGGACTTATTTGAAGTTCTGGGGTAATTGATCTGCCCCTTGGAGTGGCATTCCTTGGGGTTCCTGTTGGTTTCAGGAACTAAAAGTCCCAAGAACTTCTGGAAGAAAAACATCTTAAATATAAAAATGTATTTATGGGAATTACTTTATCAAAACATTGGTTACCGTGGTTAAAATGCTCTAAGCACCCACTTTAGGTTTCCTGTAGGGGAAACATAACTTGATATTTTCAGCAGGATGTGGATTCAATGGAAGATCTGCAGGTTGAGGGAAATTCTTCGTTTTAAGGAGCTTCTCACACTCATTTTGCTGAATTCATTCTGTGACTTTCAGGAAAAGGTGACAGTGGAGCTGATCCAGCTTCTGGATGAAGAGGAGAGACGATGGGCCCAAACTCTGCACATAGAAGAATTTCAGACCCATCTGGCACGCTCAGTCATCCAGGTACATGAACACCTCATTTTCACAATGAAATACTTCTCAGAAAAAGACCTTATTTATTATTCTAGTATAATAAACTATAGCACTTGTTCATGATGTAACTGTCTAATCCATGATGTTTGTTGTGATTCCAGAGAATAAAGTTGGACCTGGACAGATCTACATCTGTGAACCAGTTTCTTGGAGCGAGAGTGGCCCGCTGTAGTCTCATTGGACTGGCAGATTTCCTTTACAAGTGAGTAGATGCTTCAAGAAAGGATTCAAATCAGGAAGAAGGAAGAATTATTGATCTCATTCAAGCAAATATTTCTTCTGCAACACGCCTGTTCTAATAAAACCTCTGCCTCCAGTTTCCAGAAGAAGGTCGAGATGTTTCATGAGACTCAGGCAGAATTTGGAGATCGAGGAGATGGATATGTTTCCAGGACCATCGCTCTGGTCAACTGTTGCCCTCCTCTCAGGTGAGCAACCACTTATTTGACTGGATTGATTCAAATTTATTAACTTTAAAGTGTTTTAGATGTGGAAAGTTTAGCTCATATCTCATGTATCCTTCAGGTCCTTGGTAGAGCGCTGCAGGCAGTGTGACCCACAGTGCAGCGAGGAGTCGGCCCAGAGAGCTAACTCATCCCTGGACAGGATCCTCAACCAGTCAGTGAGGGTGCTTTGTGACAGACTGTTTGACCACATCAGGGTACGTCAACCTCATCAGCTGTCCTTCAACCAGACTCACACCACGAGCAAGAATTATAAGATTCAGCCACAGCACCATCGCTTCAAAACTTGTACACTGAACTCTGCATCAGCATGATATCAGTGTTTCAGTGTTTAAAGATGTTTTTAGAGGCTCTTTTCAAAAGTTGCATGCTCACACATTTTCCTCTTTGCATCAGACATACAGAGTTAAGTGGTGGTGAAGGGAGGGTCCAAACAAACACTATTTTGTACCGTGTGATGGCAGATGAAGTAAAAGAGACAGGCGCTATATTGCCTTTTCTTTTCTTTTTTTTTTGCAGTACTGCATGTGAAAGTACAGGTGTGGACGTCTTTAGCTTTATTTTCTAAAAAAAAAAAAAAAAGAGCTTTTTTTGTTGGTAATCCTGTTAGGTCATGCTCCTACTTTAGGTTGTGTGATGTAAACATTACATCTCTGCCTGCTCATTTAGTGTGAGTATCCCAGAATGTTAGGTTACATTTTTGGGCTTTTACAGGTTTGTGTGGGAAAAGGGCTGCAGGTTTGAATTAAACCTTGGTCGCACACTTGAGGACTATATCCACTGTACAATGGGTACTTGACTTCAACACTAGGCTAAACCAGGGCTTTCATTCCCAACTTACTGCAAAAGTTGCAAAAGGGTCTGGAAGAAAGGGCCCAGATAAAGTCATGGTGACCATTTGGGTGTTTGCATTTGCCCTTTTATCATTTGTGATGCTGGATAAATGTTTGAATAACTTTGCAAAGTATAACAGACTTGTCTTGAATAGGCAGGGCAACAGGGGACAAAGGTACACATCCTACTTATTCTCCTCAGTTAAGACAGGACTTAAACAAAGATGACCCCAAAACTTAGTGAGGATAGAAATGATTTTCTTTAAGTAATAATGGACACCAAATAGTATGTGCTTGTCTCAAACTTTTTTTCTCTGGAGTTTTCCAGTTGACCGTTTTCTTTGCTTTAAGTGCCTACAACCAGTGCAATAAGCCCAATGGTCCTTAACAGGAACTAAACTTGTGTATTTGTGAGAACTGTTGTTCATGAGTTGGTTCGTTCTCATTGCAGCCCTTCTTTGACAAACTGATCAAGAGAAAATGGTTGAACAACACAGAGGCATTTGAAGCCATCGAAGCCAGCATCAAACAGCACTTCAAGAAGTTCAGGAGGATGGACCCTCCACCGTATCAGGTAATGCAGAGCACACAAACACACACACGGTGACTTACATGTTTTTTTATTCTTCTACACTTCTTCACCCAATGATTATTACAAACCACGTACAGACTCTGGTGGGTGAGGTGCACCGTAGGGTCCTGGTGGAGTACGTCAGAGCCATAATGCGAGGACGGGTCATCTGCACATCTTCTAAGATGAGGAAGAGGATGGCAATCCGTCTGCAAGATGAAGCCAAACAGCTTAAAGGACTCTTCAAGGATCTGGTGAGTCTTTTCTCTATCAGTGTTTGTTGCACATTTAGGCAAAGCAGAGCTTCACCACTTTTCCTGAATGACTGATTCTTAGAGCTGGCACAGGGGATGCAGAGTGTGAAGGCTGTGAATGGAGCCTGACCCTCAAACTTCCCAGGTCAGGAGTAACTCATACAGTGTTGATACAGTGAGCTCTGAGAAATGGCTGCCATCAGTGGGATGAAGATGGATGGACTACGCTTACGTTAGCACTTGCCGGAGCAGGGGAAGAGTTTGTAAAACATCCAGGCCTGACAGCCTGGCATTTGCCCCCTTTTCTGCGAGGAGTTCAAACAAGTGTCCGTCACCTCGGCTGACAACAGGAAGCCGCTGTGTTCAGAAGGAACTTCCTGTTCCTGTCAGCTGGCCAGCTTTGATGTGGCTCTGGGATGGCCTTGATGGCCTTTTTTTCTGCAGAGGAGAGGGAAGAAGTGTCTCTGGAAACTGGAAGCTTGTGGGTGGGAGGTGGGGTTGACTTTTTAATGGCTGTCTAAAAAAGACGTTGTTATATTTAGAGAATGCCAGGCCAAAGAATCCTGCTTTCTTCTTCCGCTGTGTGTGAAGGAACAACAGGACCTAGAAAAACAGAGGTGGGGTTTTGTTTTCCACCCAGAAATCATCTTAATGTTTGGCCTCTGGCCTGAAGAGGCGTTAATCTGAGCCTCCCCTGAAGGTTTGATTGTTCACTGTGCGTCCTGGCTTATCTTAAAATTCCAGTTATCAGTAGAAGAATAGTGAGATAGATGTAGTGCAGTGATTTTATGTTAGTCTAACAGAAAATAAGCCTCTGTATGTCCTCAGTAAACAATTCTTGCATGCATTTAAGTATTCTTTGTGTGTCACCTTTGTTAGCTTCTGATGATTTCTGTAACACAAAAGTAAAAACAAGAGACCTGACAACAGACAGGAGGGGACTTCCAGCTTCTGTCTTCCTTTGGTCCTCTAATTGATTGCACTTTTCCAGCCCTTTTCTCTGGCTCTTGGACAGACCCAAGGTTGCTATTTTTGTTTTCTCTCTGGAGGCACCTTGCCAAAGTGACCTTGCATTAGCATCATGTCGGTTTCTTTCAAAAGCAACCCATTTCAAACAACAGCGCATAACAAAAAAGTCACTGGATAGTGGAATTTCTCTCTCCGGATGTTGTCCGTCACATCAAGTATGCAGGGCATGCATTCGAGCAAAACTACCTGTGATTGACAAGTCGCTTCCACGGCGGTCTGCCAACCAGGATAGAGACTAAACAATGGGTATTTACCCAATCGTCTAAATATGGTAACTATTGGCTTAAAAGACAGCATAATGTCGGGAAAACACTGAACAATGAGGTTCAGAACATGGGTTGAATATATTTTTCATTAAGACCTACAGTGCTGCTGCATAGCAACTCTTACAATTTTAACAGGTGGCCACTCATTCAGAGCTTCAAGAGGAGAAACATAAGCTCCAGTATTCCTCTCATTCTCTCCACTTAGTATGACATTTTTCGAAACTTATTAGATTTACGCTTTAAATAACTTGCTTAATCACAGACTATGGGAAATGTTTTTATAGTGCCACCATGAATCATCAAGAGAAACTTGTATGGAGAGGGCAGGAAAGGGTGCTGGCAGGTGAGGAGAAGTCCTGATTTGCTGGAAATAGGCTGGAAGTCAAACCTGAAGTGTATAAACATATTTAGTAAGTGTGTCAGACAAAATTAGTGACATAAACTGTTCAGGTCCTTATGACACCTTTAGGTGACATCGTGGTGGTCATATCCACCACAAGTTACTTTTTTTTTTTAATCAGAGAGCAGAAATCGATGACAAGTTTGAACTTTTTTGTAAAATTATTTTTGCATGCTAAATGTGTTCTCTCTGTGTTTTTGTCTCATGCATGTCTTCAGGAATCGAGTTCCTCCTGGTTGGACAGCGTCATCAGCCACCTTGCTGACATCATCCTGCTGGAGGACACTCCTTCTATCCAGATGGAGGTTGCTGTGCTGGTCAAAGAGTTTCCAGATATTCGGTAGGGGCTTTAACAAATTATCAGAGTTGGGACATATTTATTGCAACCAGGATGCATCTATAAAAACAGATATTCACTGCACTGTACCCTCAAAGGTCCCATTTGCTTTTCTGCTTACTGCTACACATTCATAGTGCTGTTTTTGGCCGAAAGCCAGAGTGAAGAAAAATGTAAAAGCATGGATGTTTTTTTTTGTCACAATGGATCAAAACAAGGAAAAGAAGCGCGGAAACATATCTACATTAACTCTGCTATTTTTGGAGCAGAGTGCGGGTCTGTTTTGAGAATGGATGAGGCTGAGAGGCCTCATGGGGGGAGTCCCAGCCACTCGGGCTGTTTGTGTTAAGATTAAGACTCAGGTGACGGTTGGCAACCTACGACCGCGTGTGACGCACTACCCTCAGAGGAGCAGACAGGAAGCTGCTGCCGAGTACTTCCTGTTCCTGCCACCCTGCAGGAGACAGACTGGTGCCACACTTGGAATCAAAGGGGGAGAGGTGTGGGGAGGAGAGCAAAACGTAGTAGTTCAGACCTGCAGACATGCTAACTCACTGCTTGGCTCACCCCTTTTGTTTACTGTATGGCATCCCCTGCTGGTATTTTTGGAGATCAAAGGCTGCTGACCTTCCTTGAGTCCATTCATGAACAAATGGCTGTATCTACACATGGGTATTTAATCAATCCCCTAAACACACAGCTCTGCTTGAGCCTTGTTGATGAGTAAACAGTCATGTAACAGTGCGAAAATCAGGTCACAGTGTCACATGGTGGAATTTTCTCAACCTAGGTTTTGTGTGAGTGAACTCTATTTACCAAAACTCACACCAGCTGATTCCTTTTAGTCTATCATTTCAATAGCCTCTCTGTTTGTCTTTCTTTGTTCATTTTTTTTAAAGATAGACACATGTTTAAGTTGTGTATTCTTATCTTTGGTGAGCCCAAAGATGTCAGCCAATTGTATTAGTAAACTAAGTGCACAGCAGAATCTGTTTACTGTAGAAATTGAGATTGGAATAAAGAACAGTCTTCTAATGATTTAGAAATATAAGTAAACATTTTCTTTTGAAGTTTATGATTTAATTCTTTAGTTTCCAGTCCTCTTGAAAAATCTTAAAAACAACCTACCAACACCTCGCCTTTCTTATTAAAGGGGCTGTGAGGAGTTTGAAAGTGATCTTGAAAAAGTCTCCCTTCTAGATATATGCCTGATCACAACCCACCACCAGTATTGCTGGCTACAAGTTATTTAAAATTGCTGCTTCTTAGCGTCTTGATCAGGTCGAGCAAGACCAGATTGATTTACAGCTCGTCTAGGTCTGTATGACAATGCCACGCCAACATATGAAAATGAGTAGTGAGAAGAGATAAAACACAGAGACCTGTTTCATTTTTATGACTAATTTTGTAGTGATGGTGGACACAGGAGCCAAACTGTCGGACAGAAAAAGCACAGAGGAGCAGAAGAAAGCTAAAAGGGAGAGTGATACAGCCTGAGCTAAAGGCTAATTAGCCATAAAGGCTAATTAGCCTTTAGCTCAGGCTGTATCACTCTATAACACAGGGACCAAGCTGTTTGTGCTAATGTTCATTCCAGCCCACAGTCAGCAGTTATTCTGCAGTGGTCTGTTCAAACTTGAGAGTCTATCAATAAAATAAAGAGTGAGGTTACGTTAGCTCTGATTGGTAGATGACTGGCAGGACATAGCTAACCAGGATTTACTAACGTTACACATTACAGACATGTCTTAGAGCACCGGGCTGCTAACTGCGCTAAATATAAATGGCTACTAAACTATGTACAAACTTACAGTCTTTACTTTTTGTCACATTAGCCTACAGATACGTTGGAGCACTGCAGATGTTGCTAACATATATCAAACTGCTACATCGTTTGCTTGATGTCATGTTTCAAACTGTAGCGCTACGTAATTTTACTAATAAATACCTTACCACGGTGCGTTGTATATAGTAGAAAGTTGTCTTGAACAAAGAAAATTAGTTTCAATCCAATCTCCATTTAATTCTTAAAACAAACACACGTCTGGCTAAAAGTACTTTACGACAGAGTGCGGAGACTCTGGACCATAAGGTGGCGATGGAGTGTTTTTAAAACAGATCCTTCTCACAGCATCTTTAAATTCACAAAAAAATAAAAAAAATAATGAAGAAACCTCTCCAGGTAGAGACTTGTAATCTCCTCGAACATGTTTTGCGTTGCAGTAGAAGCCACGCTTAGGGGTTATTTGTACCTTTTATGATACCTGTGGATGTGATAGTGATTGTAAAGTATTACCTGGTCCCAGTTTTTTGTCAAAGACTTCAGTTAAAAATGGAACAAGAAATGAGAAACAACAACAAACACATTTAAACTGTTTCCTCGTGTGTAAAGATTCAGCAGTTTGTTATTACAGGCCTCAAACTAATCCATTTAAGTTTTGTTTTTCCATATGTACACTGATAACGAAACACCATCATGGCTTGGGGTTACTTTCTCAGAAAGTGGAACTAAATTTACTCCTGTTTCCCAGAAACATCTGCTATGACTCAAAGAGAAGTGATTCTCATTTAGAGACATTGCAACCTTTGACGACACCAAACAGACCTGATTTCCATTAACACCAGTCTGCCCCTCTTCCTCTCTGCATCCTTCCTTCCCACAGGAAGAAGCACGTCTCCACCCTGCTCAACATACGGGGCATGATGCGGCAGGCAGAGCGCCAAGAGATCCTCAACATCGTCAAAGACTTTGAGTGCCGCAGTGCCCTCATGAGCCGGGACCACGCCCTCTTTTCTGACATCCCCATCACCTCGGAGGTTCACTGCATCAGCCTGGGTCTCCTCCGCCTCGCCATGACCATCACTAACTGGTTCTCAGAGCAACGTCTGAGGATTAACCGCAGGACCAGTGCCAGAAATGCAGCGCCTCATCCTGCTGAGGGCCAGAACATGGAGGACGTGAATAAACCGCACAGGGAAGACTAGCTGTTGCATTCAGAGTGAAGATACTGATGAGATGTACATGCACCTTGATGAAAGACTGATTGTACCATGTATTGCTACCAGCCACTTAAAGAGACTTGACCTCAGGTACTGCACGTACTGTACACACTCTGGCTTCCTGATCTTTCCCACCTTTCGATGTGCATTCTTAACAGAAATGTGAAACAGGCTGTGTGACTTTATAAGTTTTAGTATGTTGGTGTTGAACTTCAGAAGTAGATAAGTGGTATTAAGCAGAGTTTGGCAAGCTAATGAAGCTAGTGTCCATCATCCAGGACTCTGTGCTAATCCTGCCCAACAAGGTAAAGTTAAGTCTGGTAGATTATCAGTGACTCTAAAAGTACAAATAGATGTTAAATGATTAAAAACACAGTTAATCTAATTTTGCTGTTTAGACTATTACTCCAGACGGTTTGGGCTTGGCTGATCAGACTTGGACTGACATGATCTTGGCTCCCCACACAACTGACTCTGTGAAATACAGTACCCTGCAACTAAATGCAACTCAGACAATTTTGTTTCTAATGAAAATGAAATAAATCCCCCTTCTATGCACAGAGTGACCAAAAGCATCAGGACTCTGAGATGATGGAGACCAAGCTTTGCAAGCTGTAGGAGCATCATCGTGTATGTGTGTGGAGCATAGGTGTAGCAGGGATGAGTGAGAAGGAAGTTGTTTTAGAGGGACCGCCTTGTGGTGTGAGTTTGCTGTGATTTGTGTGATGAATCAATCATCAGGCTGTTGGCTGATTACAGGCGGGGCGTATGATTTTTGTGTCCCGTATGAACTGACATGACACTCACCTTCTGTGTAGCTGCAGAAATAAATGCCCTCTGCCATGTTGATGCATTAAAAATGATCTCGCATGGGACAGCTAGTTTTTACACAGTTAAACCAGATAAAATCTACATCCTGTTTGTACTTATTTATGAAATTACAGCACAGTTTACCATCTCAGGCATCACTATGGGTTGTGATACAGTGTTACCATTGTCCCACTTAAAATTTTAAATCCTCAAACTACTGACTGTATATTGATATGGGCAGCACACTGACCTCTCCTTCCATTGTGTGTTGACATAATGTGCTGGTTCACAGAACTGATCAGGCTAGTCAAGCCAAGTTGGTTATGAATTCACACCTTTTTCACCCAGAACATGTATTTGAGTTTATAAAAAGACAAAGGACCTACCACGTAGGTACACTCTACAATTGAACAGGTCATTGTTTCAATTGAAGGTCAATCAAAAGTTTAATACAATGTTTGTTACATTTTCTTTCCTCTATCTTCCTCTGTTTTGATAATCTGGTAAATAACACAGAGTGAGCTTCATTTATCATCATAAAGTCAATAGTTTGTTAATGTAACATAAGTTATTCAAAGTAAACCTCAGAAAAATAAGCTTACACATAAATCAGTAAAATATAAATTAACTATCATGAGAGAAACCTTGTTTGAGGAAAATGTATTTAATCTTTTCTTTTCCTCCACCTCCATTGCAGCCAGTCACCAGGGGGAGCTCCATACATTTCAGCTTCACATAGACTGGCTGTGCTGCCCAGTTAATGCCTCAACCCTAAGCTAGCATGAAGATGATGATGTAGCCTCTGAGTCATGAGTGTTGAGGTCCTACGGCCAACATTTCTGTATCCCGAGCTCTGCCTTTGTTTATAGTCTCATAAGAAACCGGGAACACGAGAATGAAAACTGTGTCAAGGAATTATGTCCAAAATTGGGTGTTTCAACTTCACACAGTAGGAGCCTTCTGGAATGTCACAGGATGATTAAAAACAAAACTGGGCATTAAAAATAAGTCATGTACATTCAGATTCTGCTTTTCTTACACAGGATCTTTAAACAGAAGTTGTTGCTAGAGCAGAGGGAGTCACACAGGGAGCCCATAGGCTGTAGTCACACAGCTCTGTCTTAGGGGCTGTTTCCACGACAACGATTTTAGGGTGAAACGCACAAGTTTTTTTGCGTTTCAGTCTGCTATTTACACGGAAACGGCGTTTCAGCCGACCTTTGCAAACTTTTAAAAATGGCCTCCAGAGTGGGATTTTTCTGAAACGCTCTTGACACCGTTGCTGTGTAAACAGTAAGCTGGCGTTTTAAGTGGAAACGCTGACATCACACTCTGCCTCGTGCGAGCATTCAACAGGACAACAGTACCGTTGTCACAACCGTCGCGAACTACCGTGTTGTGCTGCTCAATCTACTGTGTCTGCTGACTGTCTCTTCACTTTTTAACTTGGTATTTCCCAATACACCAGATGACCGGCTCAACTCTACTTCGGTGACAAGACAGTTATGGCACCACCCACAGGCCTGGCATGCTTACTACAGCGTTTCAGTCCATCAGCATTTCCGTGTAAACGCAGATTTTTTTTCACTGTGTTTTCACTGTGTTTTAGCGTTTTCAGATGAAACGTTGTCGTGTAAACGGGGCCTTAGCCTGTCAGATGTCATGCTGCTCTGTTTCTGTCAGTCTTCTCAGCTTTTAAAAAGAGGTTTAGAAAGTTTGAAGCTTGTCCTGGTTCTTCCCCATCACTGATACTCACCACTCAACAAGAGTCTTGACTATCCTGAAAATGTAACTTTGTTGTCTCTCTTGCCTTTTCTGCTCCACTCCTCTGCAGAAATAACTCTTCACAGACAGTTCAATATGATTTAAGAAGTTGTTCTTTTTAAACTGTATTTACCCAATCATATAAACCCATTCTCTGGTATATAGTCCATATGTATGTAAGGATATACTGTTTGGAAATGTAAATGTGTTGAACTCTTACTGTGAATGAAATGGATCTGTTGCTGGAAACATAAATAAAAGCCCATTGACTGGGTAGACTGAAGAGATCAGCTGCTCTGTTGTTCTGTCTATAAATACAGTGCTGTGTTTGTCAGGGGGAAATACATACTGTCATGGGTAATTTCCACTCATACGAATGGAAGTGTTATTGTACAGTGGTATTTTTCTAACTTCAAACTTCGGAAGTTTTGGCCCCTGAATATGGGAGTGCCATTTAAACAATGCACTGCAAAAGACACTTTAAGAAACGGACGAGGGTCTGAGAGTCTGACGCAGAATGTAAAGTCACTACATATACACACATACATTATGAAGTGCTTGTTTATCTTAAGGATATGGCAGCTTTGTTCAGCTAACTCTGAGAATGAAATACGAGGCTCCAACAGGGCTGCCATGTGACGCTGTGTAAGCTCCACAGCCAGAGGGGTCATACACCCCGAGGCCAACAACGGGATGTTTTTCGATAAACAAAGATTTCCTGTTGTCAGCGAGGTGCCAACGGATGCTTTTATTGGAGCCAAGTTTACGTTGTGCAGTAGGAGGGAACTTCCCCTCCGCTGTTCTCAGTGGAGGTGCAGCAGGAGCGGCGCTTTTTCAAGTCAGAGCTGCTCGTGGACCTCTCAAAACAAAGTCAGCCGGCCTCAGCGGGGTTCATTGTGCCCACTGGTCGCTCAGAGTTAGTGGATCTGGACAGAGAGGGACCAGCTGGCTGTCTTCAAATGTAAAACTAACTGAGGAGTCTGCTGCCAGGTTGTTAGATTGTACAGAGGTGTTTTGAAAAGAAGATTTCAAGATTTTGCAACAGCTTAATGACATATAGTGGAAAAAGATATCTTCTCTTTCAACAGCTCAACAAATGAATCATTGCACCTCCGGATGCTGCAAGAATGATGCATATTCTTTTACAAGCTCAGAGTAAAAACTAGAGACTTAACACGTGTCTCTTTTTAAAATAGAGCCAAATTTTAAAGATTATTCAAATTGAGTTAAAAAATTGTTCCTAAACTTCCAGTCAGTTTTAAAACATGCATCCAGATGATGTTAGTCCCGTTAGCCATAGAGCATATACAAGGCTAAAGTTGAGAACTTGCACACCTCATTGTCTGCATGCAGCTAATCTCTGTGCACCAGGAAATGTAATAAATTTGGCACACAATTAGTAAATGTAAGCTTTTAAAAAATTAATTGTTTGTTTGACTGACATTTTGTCTCGTGATCCACATACTGTGCTTGCAGCCCCCTTGCATTCTAAATGCTAGTAAGTTAGTATGTTAAACCTGCATTTATACCTAATTACCAACATGGGGTCTGAACTAGAACCGTGATGGCGAGGCCTGCTTGATGAAATGTCTGTCTTCCTCATTTTTTCCTTTTATTATTCTTATCATTTTTACTACCGGATTATTATTTTTTTTATCTGTACGGTACATTTGTATATATATTTGTTTACATATATACTATTATATTATATTATTTGTTTTTGTTTTCGACTTCTCTGCTGTTCAACTTCTTTTGACAGGTTCTACCTACATTTTGGACAATGTACCCTTTTGATGGAGGCCCTCCTGTTTTTTTTTCTTACTGCATTCTGTATGATGTACCACTCTGAGCTGTGACAACATGTGCGTAAATAAATATTTGAATGACAAAAAAACAACAACAAAAAAAACAACAAAACATGGGGTCTGAAACAGATTAACCCTTTCAGGCTGGAATTAAGTGTTAGTGACAAAAAAAAAAAATCAGATATTTGAGGAAAAATATTAGATCGGGTAGTTTTATACAATTCTGACTTATTTGAGTGAGACCTTCACATGCAATATATATATATATATATATATATATATATATATATATATATATTTATTTATGCAGTTTTGTTTTCAAATTAATGGAGGTCGGTAGTGAAACTTACATGAAATTGATGCCTTGGAAATCTGTTTTGGTGAAACCAAGGAGGCAGCCATGTTGGAAGTGACACAGCTCTACCAATTGGTGGGATAGTGGGAAACTGTTTGTTGCTGATGCACAATTTAGTTCTGCAGTGGTACTTCTGTGAAAAAAAAGGCTCATAAAATGATTATGTACAAGGGATTATGCACAAGGCTCACAAAAAACTTTTACCAATCAACTTTCAGGATAGATTTCAAAAAAGACAAAGTTGTTATAATTTAAAAGGATTCGAAGTATTCAAAAAACCAAGTTTCAGAATAAAATCAAAAGAGGGTTACCTTACTGTTAAGGGAGTCAGTGTATAAAATGATCCTAACAGAGAAACTAAAGAACCTAAATTTAATCAATATCTTTGAAAAATTATCAAAAATTCTCATTAGATACAGTGAAAGTAAAGGTGCCGTTGGCAGGATTTAGCAAGTCAATGCTATTGTTTTTAGTGTTTTCTTTGTATTAAATGTACGAGTATTCATTGATAACCCTTTATCAGTGTAGTATAATTGCACTACCGTGAGGCCGCAGCATTTCCATCTGTCTCTGTTATGAGCTGACAAGAATTCTCGACCGCTCAGGTATCTTTGACCAATCAGAAGAGCCCCTGAGGCTCTATCCTGATTAACCAAGGGGCGGCGCTTCGTCCTTCATTGCGATTGGTTGCAAAGCTCTTCGTTCTCGTGAACAGGCATGAGGAAGTTCTGGCTCGCATATTTACCTGCCTTGTCGGACTTTCAACCCCCAAAACACCAAGGAGTTAAACGAGGACAGCACGAAGAAGAAGAAGAGGGAGAAGAAGAAGAAGAAGAAGAGTAAAAAGAAGAACCATAAACTCGAACAATGGCGGTCAGCGATCATCCAGCAGGCGGCGGCAAGGTCCCGATTTCCCCTTCACCCCTGGCAGCTTCCAGCAAAAAGTCACAGAGCGTAAAAACGCTAACTGAAAAGAAAGTTTACAAGAAGGAGGAGGACCGCGCATGAAACTGAACAAGACTCAATGTCGGCGCTGCGCTCGAGAGATGGAGGACCCTTTGGGATCTGAAGGGCTTCCAATCCGATGCAGAGCTAGCTACATTTCTGTTGGCCAGGTAAGTGTTTGTTGTTTCTGTTATGTTGTTGACTCGGTTTTCTAATATAAAACAAACAAATGTGTTTAGATTCACTGTTAGAGACTAAAACAGTAAGATATCGGCATGTAATGTCGTAGAAAGCCCCCCCCGCAACCATTCTCCGTGATCCTTTATGGTGAAATCCACTTCGTGTCATATTCAAGATGTCCCGCAAACTGACTGGTATGGGGGATTAAACTATGCACGTCTCTGAGTCGCGCGCGTTCTTGTGGGAGGGGCTAAACTTGTGTGAGGGCTTGATGTCAGAGAACACAGGACAGGAGGGGCTGTGCTGGTTTTCAAATCGCCATCTTACATGGGTCAAATCGCCATCTTGCTTGGGTAATCCTGCCAATGACACCATTAAATAAGGTCTTGTTGAGTAGCATAAAGGGGAAAAAATTGTGTTCTTTTATCTTTTTTTTGGCTGTTATTCTTTTTCTTTTTTTGAAAAGAATCAAATGTTAACAGGCATGTTTGCCCGCAGATATTTTGTTTCATTATTTACTTACATTATTGTTATGTCAGTGTTTGATTTGTATCCTGTGAGAGAAGGGGCAGATACAATAAGAGTTTTTATTCTTTCTACTCCTTTTCATTCAGTTTTGGGGATCTTTTATTTTTTTCTTTGTATCGATTTTTATTTATAAATGAGTAAATAAATAAATAAATAATAACACTATGATGGCCAAACCAAACTGACACTTGAGTTCATTTGTTCATTTTTTTTCCTGAAATTATTGGAAATTGTTGCTTTCATACAAAAAGTGAGGACTGTGGACTTGGTGTTACATCTGACTCATTTCTCATGATAATACCCCAGGAAGTTTCATATTTAAATCATATGTGTTGTATTGCTGCATTGGGATTAATAAAGACTTTACAATCTAATGTAATAAAATTCTACCTCTTTCCCATCTGTTGCTCACACTTCCCTTTTATCTCTTATTACAATTCTCTACCTGTCCACCAGGGGGCTCTCAAACTGTCCAACCATCTCTGCCACCAAGCCACTACCCCTCTGCCCTGAAGTTACCTCTTTCCCGCCATTGACCAACACCTGATCTTCTAACCTGCGTCATGTTCTCCGATCAACCTATAAGTTTTTGTACCAGCCTCTTCTCTCCACTCAGTGCCAGAATGTCTGGATTATATCCGCCCGGCTTTCCAGCCTTTGTTTGCCTGCCTGACCTGCTGCTTGATCCACAGACTCATGATTGACCCTGTTGGATAAGTTTCACTGGCTTCCTGGGTTTGACCCTTGGATGCCTTTCTGGTAAGTAAAACTTTTATCCTAATTAGAGCTCCTTTGTGTAGAATGGGCCATGGACCTTTTGTCGCGCCTTCCAGTCTTTGGACCCCCTTCAGCAGGCGCCCATTCAAACTTTTTTGAAGTTGAGTGTTTCACATTAAATACTTTGATTTCATTTGAATTGCTTCATTTTTATAATGTTTGAAAGAGAATGATAACAGTTTAAGATAACGCAAGAATTTTTCCTGTCCACCTCCCTTCTTCTTGACGGTCTCATTTCTAAAGAGAGTCACAGACATGCAAACCAGCAGTGTGTCTCCCTGTGTTATTATAGTGTTAATTAGAGTGTCAGCCGTTTAAAAGCACGGCAAAACATAAAGTTTTGGTGTAAACCTACTTTTTCCACAAGCTAAATGTTTTGTCCATTCTGTGTTCGGGTGGTTAAGCCCCATTCCTGCTAGCTGACAGAAGTTATGACAATTTGTAACTTAGCATCCTGTGCATGAGGTGGAACTCATTTGAACCTTCTGATGGTGAGGTAGCAAAACACTAAATCCTAGATGATAATTTTAGGGTTGGGAGGCAGAGAAAAAAATCTATCTTTAATAAAAGGGAAGAATGCAGCAAAGGCTGAAGAAGCAAGAGATGAATTATTCTGTGTGAGATAAATATTGAGATACTATTCAGACATATGACTTCAGCAATGGGAAATTAGTGTTACAAGTGAGTCCACTGCTAAAACCTTCTTGAAAACACTGTTACACAATTGGACACAGGAAAGAATTTTCAGGTGTGAATGAGATTTATTTATTGATTTTTTTTTAAACTTTTACTACAACTCATTTCTCTGCACAAACAGAAACACCGTCTACTGAATGATGTTCACTCAAACCCACTATAATGCAGGTCTGTTAGTGCTGTAGCTCACACTCAGACCATACAATATTCTGCTAACTCACAGTTTATAACAGGACAAGGCAACACAAACAAACACCAAAAACACCTTCAAGATCTCCACTGGCTTCCTGTCTGATACCGTATCAAGTTCAAAATCCTCCTTTTTACTCACAAAGCACTCCACAACCAAGCCCCTCCATACCTTACAGACATGCTCCACCCCTACACCCCTTCCTGCACCCTCTGTTCCTCAGTTACAAACCTCCTGATCGTCCCTAAGACCGAGCACCAAACCCTGGGGGGACAGATCCTTCTCTGTCGCTGGCCTTCCCTTTGAAGTCACTCCCACAACACCTCCGTGATACTGCTGACCCTGCCGCCTTCAAGACAAAACTCAAAACTCACCTATTCCACACCGCTTCTAACTTAAACTAACAAAGCCCGGTCCTGCCCTTGCTTTTTCTTTGCACCTTTTAACTGTTTTTGTCTCGTCTTCTTTTTCTATACATGGATTTTACTTTTATTTTATTATTTTGTATATTTGTATCTGTTTTAACTTGCTTTTTATCTTTGTTTACCTTGTAAAGCTCTTTGAATTTTTGAAAAGCGCTCTATATATAAAATGTATATTATAATTGTTATTATTATTATTATTATTATTATTATTATTATTATTATTATTATTATTATTATAATTAATAATAATAATAATAATAATAATAATAATAATAATAATAATAATAATAATAATAATAATAACAATAATAATAATAATAATAATTTCCCATAATTTAATGTAAAGTTTCTGATTTGCTTAAACATAGGTCTAGTTTCCCTCGTACACATCACTCTTCAGTGTGACTTTGTTTATACAGCATCTTCTCACTTTTGCTCACCTGAAAACACAGTAATACATCATTGTATATCTGTAAATCTTCTCCAAACTTTATCGATTGATCTCTTCCATATCACTGTGAAATTTAAACCACAATTAATTTTGCAAACCAAAATTATTTTGTGACAAGAGGTTAAAAAAAAAAAAAAAGGTTATTCCAACTATATGAGCAACAGTGTAAAAGAAATTCAGCCTAGTGTGGCTGTAAACTGCAGAACATCTCCATACTGTACTAAATGATCCATTTGCAGATTTGTGTAAGCCTGAATTTATAAAACCACAAATATATTAAAAATTTCTGATTTATACTTAAAATGACCACTTACAAAAAAAAAAAAAAAAAAAATCAAGAATAAAACGTGACAGTTGGGGTTGACAGAACAACATAACTATATGTAAAATAATAATAATATGGGGCAAAACAATAACTGTTTTAAATCCTGATTAGTTATTGAACTCCATAATAAATCATGTTTTAATCCCATGATTTCATTTTTTAAAGACTATCAGCAATTTAAAGCAGTTCCCACCAGTCTTAGTTTGATGCCTCTCAACCTCCAAGATGTTAATCTGTAGAGTAGAGACTGCTGTTTAAGATGGCTCGGAGCAGAGAAAGGATAAATTGACCTTAGCTTGTGGAAAATTTTGCATTGCGAAGACGAGAAGTTACAAACATTAGCACAGCAGAAAATAAAGGGCAGGACATCAGAAACAGAAAGCAGTCGCTGCTAATTAATAGTCACTGGAGACTACGTAATACAGATCTTCATAACACATTCACATTTTCCACCGTGGATGCCTCAGATCCTGTAGATCTGTTTTGATGAATGATTCAATAAACTGGAATTCTTGCGTTGAAAATTTTCCAACATCCTCAAAATATTTCTTTGGGTTGTTTCCCTGTTGCCAACAATAGATGGGAGATATCTCTGACCTTGAACTGCACTTGTTTTTATTTTTACATTCCAAGAATTTGAGGACAGAGCAGGAAGAACAAGAAGTGAAGTTGGCATCAGTTAGATGTTAAGTTTGGCAGGGTGACATCTGAGTCACAACTATATCTGAGGTGAATCAGACATCCTTTCATACAGCAGCTGAAGGCGGATGTTGGACCGCTGTTTTCCAGGTAGCTCAAGCAGGGATTACCTTTGTGACTGAGGACGGCAGGTAGGAATGAGGGCCAAACTCTTGGAGGTTTCCCTCGATCAAGCTGTTCAAGGTGGAACGGTGGAGAGTATCACAATACAATCCCTGGGAAGCACTCCCCTGCTTCCTCTCATTAACACAGCGCTGCAATGGAAAATCCATCTGGCTGCATTTGCTGTTTGTTTTCGGAAGCTCGCCGTGCCCTGTCTTTGTTCACACTGACATGCACTCTCATGGTTCACTCTCTTCTGTTTGTTTGCTTCTCATGCAGACATCTTTATATCGCAGGGATCTGAATACAGAGTGTGTTGTGGCTGAGGGGGGCACATGTGTCAGGTCAGCTCTGGGCGATACGGCTTGTTTAGTCTGGATTGGGCTTCCTATACGGCTGTACCCTGGAACACCAGGTTACATTTCTTTTTTTTACAGCCTCACCAAACAACAGAGACACCTGGCTTTGAGTGAGACGGATACATGAGGCAGGGGGCTGCACTGTGTCACCTTCTCTCAGGTGATGTTTGACTCCAGGCGGACAACTTTCTCTCTCCACCTGGTCTCAAACATTGCCTTGAATCTGTGAAGCCACTTAATAATTAGAGATGTGCACATTTGACTTAGTGATTAAACTGAGTAACCCTGGTCACCCTCAGAATCACGAGTTGGTTCATTTTTTATCATTGACTAAAAAGGGGTTCACCAGTCTGTTGTTCAGTATTGCTCTCCTTTGTCCTGTCTCTCAAAGCTTGTAAAATCCTTCAATCTGGCTGTTCACACAATAAATTATAAGTGATACTTAAAATGTATTTTATCTTGTTACCTCCGCCAAGGAGGTTATGTTTTTGGAAGAGTTCGCCTGTTTGTTTGTTTGTGAGCAACATAACTCAAAAAATTATCAATGGATCTTGGTGAAATTTTCAGGAAATGTTCAAAATGGGAAAATGAAGAAGTGATTAAATTTTGGAGGTGATCTGGATCACCATCTGGATCCAGGATTTTTTTTAAAGGATTCTTTATCACTGTGAGATAGGACCATTTTCACGTTTAAGCCTGTCATCCAAACAAAACCGCAAAACTCAGCCTTAAGTGATGGTTTTGGAAAGCTCTGGTTCTATGGTTTTATGTGTACGCTGGGGAACAGAGTTTTTGGTCTTCAAACATCACAGCTGAATGACAGGGGTTCATTCTGATTGGATGGTACAGGTTTCACGTCTGAAAACACTGCCAAATGGGTTTGGCATGCTTTGAGTCGTACTTATTCCCGGATATGCCCGGTGTGGGTGGATAGGATAGAATAGAATACAATGTCTCTTTTTCGAAATCTTTATATTTGGAGTCAATCATTACTTTGTATGGCTCAGGTTTTGGTCATGGACACCAAACTTCAGTGATATTTTTAGTACTTTTTCTCCTGTGTTTGTCTGGAGATCCTACATGTAACCATGGCTGCATTGTTTACATGTGAACTCAGCTGTTAGCAGCCTGTAGCATGTCAATGCTAACTGGTGTAAGGCCTGATGTCTTCCCACAGGGTGAGGAGAAGGAGGTGAGGACGACGTGCTGGTTCTCAGGTGTGAGCTAAGAAGTGATAACACTGACCTGTCCTTCCATCCATCGTTATTGGGAAAATAAGATCTATCTCCAATGAGAAGGACAAGCTAGCCATGCTAACCCAGCAACAGAGGGAATACCAGAGGGCAGAGTAGCATCATGCTATTCACAGACATGGCAAACAGATCTAAGATTTAACATCAGGCACCAACGCCACATTGGAAGTACTTCACCTGCTGTGAGCAGACAGGATCCAGGAGACAGGGACTGAACAGACTGCTGAAGAAGCTCAGTCCTGGACCCTGTGGAGGTGGAGACTGGCTGAACTGGACAATGATGGACAAGCTGTCAACATCTATTTTCTTATGGACCTTTTGCACTTTCTATACACTTTCTTGCTTTTGTTTTCTTGATTGCTGCTGTGACTTCAATTTTGTTGTACTTTTTACAATGACAATGAAATTCTATTCTATTTTCAAAGGGGCCTTACTTTCTGTGTAAAAAAAATCTGCCATCTTTGCTTTTCTTGTGTACATAATTGTGTATTATTGTCTTATATAACTGGTGTTTTGGAAACATTGTTTTTACTTTCATGCCTTTAGGGCTGAATTGTGATGAGTTGAGTTGAGTTGAGTTGAGTTGAATCACATTAATAATTAAGACAGAGACTGAACAGACTGCTGGGGAGGCTCAGTCCTGGACCCTGTGGAGGTGGAGGCTGGCTGGGCTGGATAGTGGTGGACGAGTGGTGGACGGGATGTCGTCATCTAATTTCTTATGGACCTTTTTGCACTTTCTATACTCTTTCTTACTTTTTTTTCTTAAATGCTGCGGTGACTCCTGAATTTCCCCTAAATAAAGTGTTTTCTATTCTATTCTATTCTATTCTATTCTATTCTATTCTATTCTATTCTATTCTATTCTATTCTATTAAACTGAGTTGAGTTGAGCTGAATTACATTAAACTGAGTTGAGTTGAGTTGAATCTCATTAAACTGAGTTGAGAGATTTGAATGTAAACACAGAGTTCCGTCAGAACACGGTCACAGTGAGGAGTTCCAGCAGCACTGTGACATCACAGAACATGTTCTACAGTTTTTAGACTAGACCAGCATTTCAGCTCACATTTCTTCACAGAGACGATCTCTATCGAGCCCTCACCTGCACGAAGTACAAACGCTTTACAGTGAAACTTTGAACATTTTCCTCCACCTAAACTGAGACTGACTGACTGAGTCCAGAAAGCTCAGAGGAAGAGAAACAACCTTTGTTCAAAAAATAATTCATTTGACGACGTCTGATCCTAGACAGGTAAGTTAGTGAGCTGTGCCCACACTTTAAGGTCATGTTGTTTAAGTTTTTTTTATTGAGTAAATACATTCAAAAGAGGTAAATAGTTTACAAATTGAGTTTACTCTGCTGTTAATAAGTTAGTTAATCTGATTGATTTGGGGATGAGGTGTAAACTGAAGAGCTTTAACTTCTGGATACCCAGTGTTTTTATGAGCGAATCTGATTCAATGAACAAGGATAAACCCACTATATCACAAAATGAACTACATTTTTTTCTGTTTCAGCTTCTTAATTTCTCCCCAACAACCGTCTTTCATATTACCTGTAAATATTTTTCACTGACATCTATATTTGCATTGAATATCAAAATTAATGAAGCCAATCGTTGCAATCATTGTCAGTCTCCTGTTAAAAACTTGAAGTTTGCGTTGTTTTTTGGATCACTTGTGGGCAAAGATTCACATCATATTGTTTTCTTGGTCTTGTCCTGTAGATGCTACAACAGAAAAAATACATATATATCAGATCTGATCAAAATGTGTTGCTCACAGCAAACATTTACTGATGAGAAAGTGGGTTTGTAGGGGGAGGGAGGGGTCTTTCAAAAGGCTTTAGCTAAAAACAAAAGCAGCTAAAATGTTGGTTTACAAAGACAACAGATAATAAAAGAGGTTTTTAAGCTGTGAATCATGTAAAGCTTCAGAGGAACAAAATGAAGCCTGAGAGGAACATGATATCTCCCCTTCAAAGAGTTCCTCTCCATCACTTCAGCACAGTCCAACGTTTTCTGATGTTTGTGTTTTTCTGCTTTAGATTCCTGTTTCTCGTGACTCCAACAACAAAGAAACAGAGAAAATGGACAAAGTCAGCGCCACTACTGCATGTCCCACAACCTCTGAGATGGCTGAGACAAGCATCCCCGTCCAGAAGGAAACCACAGCTGGGCTCAATGAGTCCAAGAACCCAGACGCTGTCCTGAATGAGGAAGACATCACCAGCTCTCATGCTGCCTCACCAACTGAACAGGACGGGGACTCCTGGTCAGACAGTGAAGATAGCTGGGATGGTTACACCAATTCAGAGTGTTCCTCTGACTACGAGATCTCTGAAACCATTTCATGTCTCGATCAGAATCTCGATGAGGAGATTTCAAAGGCCTGCCGAACCCTGTTCCCAGAAGACCTGGAGACTGAGGCAGAAGACCTGAAAGATAAAGAGGAAGACCAAACTTTGGAAGAAGAGACAGCCTCTAGACTTTCCATCAGATCAGAGGCATCATGGGCCTCAGTAAAGTCTGCATTATCTTGGTCTACCTCCAGATGGTCCTCTTCATCCTCCATCCACACGTTGCCCGAGGTTTACCAGAAAATGAAGGACAATGAGTCAATCACCAGCAGTGACAACCTTGGTTATCCTTTCCTTGACCTTAAAGAGGACACTGTCCTTGCCCCCAAAGAGGACGCTGTCCTTGAATTTGAAGAGGACGCGGTCGAGGACGCTGTCGAAGAAGAACCAGGGGTCACTGAGGAGCTAAACTCTGACCCATTCAGCCTTAAGGTCATTGTGGTCTTTAAAGACAAACCAGAGGAAGGAGGGTTTTTACAGAGGAGGAAGAGGAAGAGGAGCTTTTTAAAATGGAGAGCATGGAGAAAGATCAATCCAGCTCCAGAGAATAACGTGGATGGTGAAATTAATTCAGCCAGTCCTGGGTCCACAGCTTGCAGGTCTGTCGATGACAAACAGGACTGTGCTTGTCCACAAGAGCCACCTTCCTGCAGTGGTGCAGTCCACGGGTCCATTCCTTTAGTCCTGGAGGACTTCACAGAGACTGATGACGAGGCACAATCAGAAGCTGAACCTGTGGAGCCGTTTTTGACTCAGACTGGCTCAGACCCTCAGGTTACATCATGGGAAGTGTCAGAGGACACATCAGTGGCTGAGGAGACAAGTTCACACATGGACAAATACCAGCCCAGCTATCCTGAGCCTCTAGAGGGCTATGAGGAGACTGAAGACCCTGAGCCTGCAACCAAACCCAGGAAAAAGACATCCCTCCTAAAGGACATCAGAAAAGTCTTCTCAAAGGTAAGGATGAATATACATCCAAGCTAAAAATCATTTTGTCGGCTCAAGATGCACATTTCGATGTAAAGATTCTTTTGTGCTGTAGCTGCATCATTTTAATATTATTTTTCACTCGAAGAGGTCAGTCCTTTTTTCTTTTCTGAACTGTGAGCTTCATATATTCATGTCTGTTGTGTCTGTTTTCATACTTTCAGAAAAATAAAGAGGAGAATCCAGAGAAGACGGATTCAGCTGAAAACGTCGTAAAACAGGAGAAGAAGGAAGAGAAGAAGACCAAGGGTCCCTCTTTCTGGGCACGGCTGTTTCCCTCCAGGCGTTACCAAGTTTTGCCTTTGAACCAAAGAGCAGAGCTTAAACTGGAGACCCATGTCTCCTTCTGTACATTCTCCTCTTAAATGTACCCTGAATAAAAAGCAAAAAAAAAAAAAAAAAAAAGATTTATCATTAAGAGATATAAATCTTTATTCTTTCAGAGTAACACTTACACAATAAGGGTTGTTAGGATCAAATCAGTCTGAAGTTTCACATGAAGTGTGTGTATCTGTTTATCTAACGTGTGTGAAGTGTCTGAATAAATCATGGATGTAGTCTCCGTGAGGTCAACAGGTTTCTGACTAACAACACCCTCTCTTTAAACATGCTAACAAGCTGCTGTTTTATTTGAGTTTGTGGTGAAATCCACAGGTAACGTCTCATCTTTAACCTCTCTTCATGCTTAGCTGTAGCTAATGTCACATCCATCATCTCACACTCCACCCTGCGGTAAACAAACTCACCTCTTGGAGAAATCCAGGTGTGAAAATCATTTCAGTAATTGATGCTCTGTAATCTGATCTCTCGTTATTAGAGCATTGTGTTCTTACAGACAGACATTGTTCATGGTAAAAGCCCTCCAAATGTTGATCTATTCATAGAAATGTGTTGGTTGCAATTATATAAACCCTCAACCTTTCTCTGGGGTGATCCGGAGCTGAGGGGCAGGGTGCAGAACAAAAGAAACACGAGGCAAGTGATGTTAAAATGAACATTTATAATGACTCTTTGTTGCCGTCGCAAAAATAATCTTTAAAAAACAATTCAATTATTAACACTGAAATGCTGACTTCACTGGTAGTCCACGAGTCATAAAACACAACTCACTGAATTTCTTTTACAAACACAGTACTACAGTTACATTAAATAGTCATTACCGTTAAATCTATTAATGAATAATGTCCAAATCAACAAAGAATAAAAACAATGACACGTTTAAAATCCTCTCATTCCCTCACCATAGTAGCTGTTGTCAGTTTATCAACAGTGTTTCATTTAGAAAATATACTGCTTCTGAGATGTTTCTCTGACAAAAGCAGAAAACAGACTGGCAGCATAACAATAATGGTGCATGAGCTCAAACATCATACAATTAGGGTGATGTTTTTCAAGGGGAGTGGAAATGGGACGTAACCATTCCAGTGATCTAACATTTAGTCATGTAGGCTGGCTGCCTTTTGGCTCAGTATGGGATTATTTGGCACTCTTTGCAGACAGTATTTGCCATGAAAAGCTTTCACACTTTTTCTAAAATGGCACAAGAAGACATTTTTCTGTTGTTACTTAATGTACTCAGAGGACTTTGTCAGTTTAAAAGACATACAAACGCTGTCCCTTTAAGAAAGCCCTTTAAGAAGTTAACACTGTGGACTTTCACAGATTTTTTCTCGTCACAAATGAAAGACAGAACTTCTTTTCAATCAACGGAAACATCACTTCTCTTAAGTTGCAATATTTGATCTTATGCTGTCAGTCCATTTTGTTCTGAGATGAAAAGAACAGAAGTCAGACAAAGTCAAACAGAACCCTGAAAAAGAAAAACAACTTTGATGTGAAAATGATTGCAAGGTGCTGCCATGCAACCCTGCAGAATCGTCCAGAAAAATAACAACAGAACAGTCTGTTAGAGCGTAAAATATCCAACACATACATGAGTTCTCGAGGGATGGAGAAGGTCAAATAAGTTCATGAGAGGTTCAGGGGTCAAAGACAGAAAAACGGTCTTAGATCTGGTTGGAAAAGAATCTTGTATTTTCTCAGACAAGAGGGGCTCAGAGGTACTTTAATCCATTTAAAGGGCAGACAGAGTGAGGAACGAAACAAAAACCAAAAAGAGAAAAGGTTGTGAGAGCCTTCACCAGTTTGTAAAAACCAGTCCTCCTCGTGAAAGGGCTTTCATGGAGGCAGATGAACATCCAGGACACATTGGGAGTGAATAACATAACTTTTTGGAATGATTCTGTCACACGTTTGGCATCTAAATGAGAAATAAATCCAACAATGAGGGTTTGTGAGTCAGAAATAACAGAAACATTCATGTTACGACATTCATGTTATGAGAGAGGAACTTTCCACTTTGAGCACGTTTAAATACTGCAAAAATACTGTTAAAACAGATCATTTCCAAAATGTCTTATGAAAGAAGTAAGTATCAGCACTTTTAGGGCATTAGTGTATCTTCTGGTATAGATTATATCACACTACTTTGTTCAAATCTATGGTTCAGTCATCACAGGAAAGGGCAAGCTATGATCAGTAACTCTTGTTTAATGCATTTTCTTTACATTTATTTTGCAAAAGCATCTGTGCTGATTTAAGTTGAGTGACACTTAAAATGCAAAACCAAGGAATGGGTTGTCAGGATATTTCTGCCACAGGTTGAACAGCAGATCAGAAGCTGGGCACAAGTGGTGCTGGGGCTTGGTGGAGGGAGGTACTGGAGTCATGAATGCCTGCAACACAAAGTTTCAACTGAATCAATCAGATATTGAACAGTAGATACAAAAAATAATTGAGATGATTGGTTAAATTAACACGCAGGAGTTTGGAGGACAGTTTTCGGACCCTTATGTTCACGTGTCCCTTGTGCGGCTCTCTCATTCGAGTGACATTTGAGCACAAAGGTTTGTCTGGGTCTTTTTGGTCGAGGTGTGTCCCTGTCAGCCGTCACATTGCATAACCACGTACAGACGACCTGTTCTGACATGACCCATCAGGAAAAGAATAAATAGAGAACCTCCTGTCCTCTCCCATGTCCACGGTACACTGTCTGTCAGGATGGCTGCCCACTTGAACCAAAACAATGGTGCACTTCGTCACTCCTGATGGGATATCCTGATTTATGTTATCCCAGTTTATCCAGCAAGTGGATCTTAATTTAGCCTTGAGGAGGTGTGTGGCCCTGCATGCCAGTGCCCACTCAGCTCCAGAGCAGACTGCGCAGACACGCCAACCTGTTTGTTTCGTTATCAGTGGTAACATTTAATCATCTGTCTCAGGCGGCAGCTCAGGAAGTTCACAGCTGTTTATAACAGGGACTATAATCCAAAATAAACTTTCTCAAATTCTTAAATCATTTGTCTCTCCAAAGAATTATGAGAAAAGTTTGCATCCTGTGGTTCTTTTTCTTTAAATATTGAGACATTTGATTTGCGCTGAATGCTACCCGGGGTGGACACACTGATATAAATATTTTGCTCAGGTCTGAGCTGGCCTGATGCCACTGAGACTGTAAACATCCCAACCTGCAGGGTTATTTGTTTTCCTTTGTTTAAAGGATTTTGACGTCTATATAATAGTGAGAAAAAAACAGGAGAGGTTTGGTCTGTCCTGAGTGTCTGTATTTATTCGAGCACATCCCTCGACCTTACTGACCCTTCAACATAACAGTTTCGCGCTCGGCATCCCTGCCAATCGGCCAGTGATACAGAGGTAAACGATGGAATGGAAAATTTCTCACTACAGGACTGATTTTAACGGTAATGAAAAGACAAAAACCGAATGGCTGATGCAAGTGATGAGCAATACTCCAATGTACTTAATAACAACAGTACAACAACTTTTAAAAGACTAACAGACTAATGTTTAACATGGTCTCATACCAAAAGACAATGTGCTAATTAATCAGTCTCTACAAAGACCGGGGTTCTTTGAGGGTCACTGACTGAAGGAGTCTTATTTTGGATTATGGTGATGGCTTGCACTTTGATACCTCTGCACAACGTCTCCACATGATTGATACAGTTTACCACGTGTCCATAATGTCATTAACAACTTTAAAGCCTGACTCACTGCTGTGGGTTGTACTCCTGCTGGATGGCCGTTTCTGACAACCTGTAGGCTGATACATTGGTACTCCTTTACTTATAAAGTGAGTATTGGCCTGTTGCCTTTCTATCTCTCCATTTATATCACACAAAAAAGTACTGGAAGGCATTTGTTGCACTGCTTGAATGGAAATTGAGAAAAGGGCTTCTGGGTATTCTGCACCCTTGACCCAAAACTTTTTCCAAATTAACTTGAGACTCAAGGAACTGGGGCCATTAATTTTTTTTAAATCTAAAATGAAAGACCTAGAAGATTATCCTTTACAGTAATATTATTTTTATTTCACTTGGACAGGCCATTGACTCATGGTTTATCTTCTTCTCTGCTTGTCAATTGTACTTTTGTTTCCTGTATGTCTGTCTACGGTGGCTGACAAAGGTCATAGCCGCTGCAACAGCTGAAATGGCATCCATGTAATAAACGCGCATCCTATTCAGAACTGCTGCACATTCAAAAGCAAATGCAAAGGTTAAAAAATTCTGCAAAGGAAACAAATGCACTAAAATAAGGCGAAGCAACTGCATTAACACGAACAGGCTGCAAGAAGCAAAACTAATGTGCAGCATGTACCGAAAAGAAACTTAAGTCAAAAAGCACAAACAATGAGAAAACAACTGCAAACACAGAAATTCTGCATGTACAGCCTTAAATGGGAGTGCTCCAATCCTGTGGAGGCGCTCTGTGGTACAGCTTACGAGAGACAGACGGACAGAGAAGGAAGTGCTAGCTTAGCAACTTTGTTGCTAAAGTTAGATACAGTTAGATTTATGAGAATTAAAATGGCTTGAGCAGAAAACAAAAATGATATTGGTATGAGACCATGAGGAAATAATAACAAATGTAAAACATAAACTCACCGACCACTTTTTTAGGCACACCTGTCCAACTGCTTGTTAATGCAAAACACATGGCAGCAACTCAATGCAATTAGTCATGTAGACATGATCAAAATGATCTGCTACAGTTCAAACCGAGCATCAGAATGGGGAAGAAAGGTGATTTAAGTGACTTTGAACGTGGCATAGTTGTTGGTGCCAGATGGACTGGTTTGAGTATTTCAGACACTGCTGATCTACTTGGATTTTCACCCACAACCATCTCTAGGGTTTACAGAGAATGGTCCCAAAAAGAGAAAATATCCAGTGAGCAGCAGTTCTGTGGGACAAAATGCCTTGTTGATGCCAGAGGTCAGAGGAGAATGGACAGACTGGTTGGAGCTGATAGAAAGACAACAGTAACTCAAATAACCACTGGTTACAACCGAGGTCTGCAGAAGAGCATCTCTGAACACACAACACGTCCAACCTTGAGGCAGATGGGCTACAGCAGCAGACGACCACACCGGGTGACCCTCCTGTCAGCTAAGAACAGGAAACTGAGGCTACAATTCACACAGCAACACCAAATTGGACAATAGAAGATTGGAAAAACGTTGCCTGGTCTGATGAGTCTGGATTTCTGCTCCACATTCAGATGGTAGGGTCAGAATTTGGCGTCATCAACATAAAAGCATGGATCCATCCTGCCTTGTATCAACGGTTCAGGCTGCTGCTGCTGGTGTAATGGTGTGGGGGATATTTTCTTGGCTCACTTTGGGCCCCTTAGTACCAACTGAGCATGGTTAAAGTCCACAGCCTACCTGAGTATTGTTGCTGACCATGTCCATCCCTTTATGAGCACAGTGTACCCATCTTCTGATGGCTACTTCCAGCAGGATAACGCTCCATGTCTTAAAGCTGGAATCATCTCAAACTGGTTTCTTCAACATGACAATTAGTTCACTGTACTCAAATGTCCTCCACAGTCACCAGATCTCAATCCAATAGAGCACCTTTGGGATGTGGTGGAACGGGAGATTCTCATCATGGATGTTCAGCCGACAAATCTGCAGCAACTGTTTGATGCTATCATGTCAATATGGACCAAACTCTCTGAGGAATGTTTCCAGTACCTTGTTGAATCTATGCCACCAAGGATAAGACAGTTCTGAAGGCAACCCGGTACTAGCAAGGTGTACCTGATAAAGTGGCCGGCGAGGGTATTTTTATGACCGGTTTGGAGTCAGCGTGTGCCTCATGAACGTAGGTAGTTATCACCCTTGCAGCAGTTGCTGGTCTGTTTCCTGACCATAACTCCTTGCTGCTTGTCTTCTCTACAACTTTACAATCAATGGACAAATATGGCCAAAGAATAACTTACACGGAAAAAGAAAATGTTATTATAATTTTCAAGCTTCTGTGATAGTTTTGGCGCCCCCTGTGGACAGATCACCAACACTTACCACCCCAACATAAATCCCCTGGAAAACTATTAGTTTGGGGTTTTGTCATCACAGAATCAGTACCTCAGGGCACTCTCTTCCTGACCTGCATACCTGACTCTGACCTGAAAAAGTCCACTAGATCTACAAAAATCACTTAAACATTGAGAAACATCAAAACCTTAATTGAATTTGTTTCTTGGTCTGGACTGAAACGTGCTTTCCAGCTCAGAGATGTTACATAATGATGAGAACATTACAAACAGGAAGACCTCAATGGATGACAATTTCACAATGGAGTCATAACTCACCTTGTTTGGGGTTTTAGGAGCCCTCCTAGTCTCGTTGAAGATGTCCTGATAAATTTTGGGTACGTGAGGAGAATGCCTTTTGCATTTTTGATGAAAAACAACTTGGCAATTGAAGAAAATCTCTGAGAGGTGCACAGCATCCATGTCTTTATTAAGAATTCATGGTATTTCCTCTGTATCCTTTGTTGGCCTTAAAACCAGCCGTCATTTCTCTAATCTGCGTGAGTGATTCCTCCTTAGAGGAAAGGGAGAGCATGACAAACACTTTTGATGCCTAATTGTGAATGATGACATTTACATGCATTTCTGTTACTGAACATGCAACACAGACTTACATTAACTCACTCAACATTCATTTTTTTCTTTGCTGGTGTAAGTGGAGAAAACTCACTGTGCATCATGTTAAAAGATTTGTTTTCAGTCCAAAATGAAAGATCTCACTTCCTCACAGAGAGATCTGATGCATGGTTAGAACAAGTTTAACACGTTGTCACATTCTCCACAGCTCCCACAGTAGCGCCACAAAAACAAGTGTTTAAAAATAGACGAGAGGCAGAGAACCGAGGAGCGGGGATGACAGTGGGTGACTGCCGTCGGATCCTTTCATGGAAAAAAACACAGGGTGGACAAACGGACATCCTTGAAGGCTGTGTGTTTGTGAGGGAAGTCCACGGCCTGTCCATCTGAGAGGCCTCACCTTTACTCTCTCCTGAAGGAAACTGTTGTTATAACCTCAAACACAAACACAGTCATAGCAGCGGCTCACAGACAAAGCGTCAGGAGTTGATGTTTTGATATGCTGAGCTCTCTGTGTGTGTTATCATATGAGGAAAATGACAAAGTTTGGATAAGATAGTCACTCATCTTCACATGTTTCACTCTGCTAATGGACCCTGTGAGGATACAGTGAAAAATGAATACTTGGTGTTCACACTTTTGTGAAAAAAAAAAAAAAAGAAGAAGTTTTAAACAGTAAATTTCCAATGCAAGATCTTGCAAAGACACAAATGGCAAAATCCAAACTCAGCCAAAAAAAGTAGCATCGGGAACTTTGAGCTGCTATCAGGGCTGGAGGTTATGAATTCCCAATACTCGAGTTACTATAATTAAATTGATATTTTTGTTACTTGCACTTTCATGAGTATTTTTTCCAAGTGTGAAATTGTGCTCATGCTTGAGTACAATTTACACCATGTAATCTTCTTCATTGAGTACGCCCACCGTTTAAATTAATGTTCAAACTTTCCATCTGCATATTGGAGCCAATAAAGCTGTCTGATTGCCACAGTGCCAACGACGTAAGGAAAGGAAAACTGTGTCACTGCTAGCAGGTAAAATACCAACAAAACTTGAGTTGATACTCAGGTTGATACTCAATGAGTGGGCGTGGCCGTACATGGAGGATTTTTTCATGTACAGAGGGAGAAAAGGAGACATCCTCCAGATGCATCAGTTAGCCTGAGTGTTTGAACCTAAAGTGTGATAGTAAACTTCTGCAGTGGAAACAACCATCAAAGACTGAGCAGCACCATGACATCACTCTGGCAACAACATCTTGTCAAATCAATTCCCAAAACGTTGGAAATTAATACTCTGAGTAGATTTTGAGGAAGAGTACTTTGTACTTTTACTTATTTTAACACCAGTACTTTTACTTGTAATTGAGTAAAATCAAGCTATGTAACAGTACTTGTACTTGAGTACAAGTTTTTAGTACTCTTTCTACCTCTGGCTGCTATACTCCACGTCAAGAGATGCTTACAGTAAAGTTTTAGGAGCAAAGCTGCTCCTCAAACACACCTCTTCCACCTTTCCAATATATCAACCCAATGATAACTGTTGTCACATATTTGTGACATATCCTGTCAGGTCTTGATGCCACTGAAATGACTTTTGTATCTCATTATTACCTACTGATTCATACTCTACACCAGTGTTACCCAATCCTGGTCCTGGAGGACCCCTGCCCTGCATGTTTTAGATGTTGCCCCACTCCAGCACACCTGATTCAAATGAACGGCTCGTTATCAGGCTTGAGCAGAGCTTGATGACGAGCTGATCATTTGAATCAGGTGTGTTGGAGTCAGGTAACATCTAAAACATGCAGGGCAGGGGGTCCTCCAGGACCAGGGTTGGGTAACACTCTTCTACACAAACCAAAGTTCATATCAGATCCACTATGTCACCATTTATATTGGCCAGGGGCTGAACTTCTCATCTCTGTCTCTCTGTCTCTCTGTCTCTCTCTCTCTCTATCTCTCTCTCTCTCTCTCTCTCTCTCTCTCTCTCTATATATATATATATATATATATATATATATATATATATATATATATATATATATATATATATATATATATTATATAACTTAGTTATAACTGTTGTGTGTACTAAACTCAAATTTACGCAATGCCCCTTTTCTTCATGTAACCATAGCAACAACAACACCAACAACAGCAGCAGCAGCACGGCGGACTTCCTGCACTCAAAAGACCAAGATTCCTTGTGGACAGAACATGTGCAGAACATAAATTAATGTTCCTTTGGATGGGGATATCCTAACAGGCGTATACATGACCAAATATTTGGTTATTGCTATTATTCCAAATATGATGTAACATAACCATTGACTCTTGCAACCTGCAACCATTGGCACTGCTACTTTTTTTATTAGGATGCATGCCCTGCACTTCCCTTCTTAGGTTTTTCCCATACAACTGGGAGAAGACTCCAGGGATTGACTCACATTTATACTGAGATTATCCACCCCATTTAGTTGGGAGTGTCCCAGAGTCCCTCAGGAAGAGACAGAAGTAACAAGTATGACGGGGGGGGAGAGGGACGTCTGGGTCAACATGCTCCAAGTGCTGCCACCACACCCAGACTCTGGATCAGTGGAAGAAAATGGATGGAAAGGCAAAGTCACCCCTGTTGATAAGTATATGTAGTAATATTATTGATTGGTGATGTGCTGGGAAAGCCTGTCAGCACAAGAATCTTCTGACTTCTTGAGATTGCATCAGAGATGAGTCGAACCAAAAAATGAAAAGTTTTAAACAGTTGTTTACTTGTTGTGGGACAGAGCACAAGTGCTTACTTAAAATTAGTGGTGGGACTCGATTGAAAAGAAAAAAACCTTAGCCTTAGAGGCTCTGTAACTTGAAATTGCATTTTAATTGCATATCAACATTTGACACAGGAAGCAACATTTTTTGGTTTTGGTAGACCACTGACCTCATAGACATGTAAGTAAGTTTAAACAATAAAATCACATTTCATTTCAAATCTCATGTTCTCTTTTAAATATAAGGTGCAGTTTAAGGAACAAATATATCCTTGAAGTGAGGAAACTGTATGCACATACACACACACACACACACACACACACACACACACACACACACACACAGATATATATATATATATATATATATATATATATATATATATGTGTGTGTGTGTGTGTGTGTGTGTGTGTGTGTGTGTGTGTGTGTGTGTGTGTGTGTGAGAGAGAGAGAGAGAGTGGGAGTGGGAGTGGGAGAAAATGGTTTGAAAAAAGGGATCTCTTAAGTGATCCTAGTCTCACAAGTTTGATCAACTTCTCAGTTTGTCTTAACGCTTTGTAATGATCGCCTCTCTGTGTAGTGTGTCTTTAAATGCTTTTGGGTTACCATGGTGATGTATACAGACGTAACGACGTAACACACACACACTTCGAGGAGTTTTCCAGGGATCGACATGCTGTTCGACATTTTGTTTTACCCTCACAAACGTGTGCTTAGAAGATCACATGAAGGATGTCTGATCTCTCCTGCAAACAATAAATGTGCAGTGTGACGGCAACGAGCTGTTTTGAGACGTGCTTTCGACCCTTCTAACCCGGGAGACCACCCTCCTCACTACAGCTTACTACAAACAAATTGCCATCAAAATAATTCTGAGCAGTGATGTGCACAGACTTTTTTAAGGGTAGGGGCAGAAAGGAAAATAAAAACCGGCACATATAGCACATTTGCCCTGAAGAGGGCACTAATAACCATCTGTTGTGAGAGCACTTAAGCACTTGTTTTAGCTCCCAAGAAGGCACTTTGGCATATATTTTGGAACCCAAGGTAGAGGGCACTTTCGTGGTTATTATTATTATTTTTTTTTACATCTGGGCCATTGTCCCCCCTGCCTACCCCCTGTGCACACCACTGATTCTGAGCTTACTTCATGTCCCTCTCTTTTTTGGCAACACTGCCTGCTGTGGAGTCAACTCTTCAATGCTACATGTCAAGCTTTGAGATGGCACTAGAGGCTGAATTTAAGAGGAAACATAAACTGTGATAAAATGTGTTTTTGTTTTTGTACATTCTTTTTTCTTTTACTTTTAGATCTGCATCATCATCTATCACGAGTCAAATGTTGTTTTTTATTCTAGAGTCTTGAAGTCTATTGTCAGCAGGTGCCATATTGTAAATCTTTAACTCAGTTTAACCTGGTTTGGGTCAGGATGAGGCCAGGAGGTGGTCACTTAGGTCACTTAGCCTCGTCATCGACTGGTTTATCTGTAGGTTGTTTATCCATCCAAGAAACTTTGGCACCAAGCTGAGAGAAGTCATGTTGATAAAAAACCTTCAGTCTTTCACATTTGGAAGAAAACATAGGGAAAATACTTGATCAGAATTAAAAACTGAGTCACCCCCCCCCCCCCCCCCTTTTTTTTTTGTTTTCTTCCTCAGATGCCTTTCAAGGCGTTTGTACTATCACAACAAAAGAAATGAAATTGATCAAAATTTATATAATTTAGGGAGTGTCAAACTTGGTGGCTTACAAAGAGAATAAAGAAAGACAGTAAGACATGAAGAACCCATGAAAAAAAAACAATAAAAAAAACAGTGGGTGTTTTTTTCCGGACTAGTATAGTGTTAAAATAAAGAATAAATGCATGAGTTGCTCAGTCAAGCCACAAACCAAACCCATTCATTTCACTTGTAAATGTCCTTGGATGTTTCCCTGATGACAGCTTGTTTGTACGTTCCTACGAACAAAGGTGAGCGCTGTTTGTCTGGCTAAAAGCGTCTCTGTGAAGAAGCCTCCCCCGCGTTGTTTTGTCATGATCTCTGCAGCAAGTAGTCAGATCCTACCGCTAACAACAAATTTATTGGCTCAGGCCATTTGCAAGAAAGGAAACTACTTTGCATGGCAAGGAATAAGTCTGCAGCTAAACAATGGTTCGTCTTGTGAAATATGGCAGCAGGGTCTCACCTTTGGCTCCTTGTGCCTTCTCCCCAGGCTTATTTACGTAAGCAGGTTGTGTTCTGTACCCCATCAGGAAGAGGTGTTGCAGGAAACCGATTCTGAGGTAGGATTTAGAGTAAACTCACAACATTAGACCCCAAAAGAGAGCTTGTCTGATCTCACAGGGAGGTGAGAGAAAGGGTAAACACAGGCATGACCTGTGCACCACAGGGAGCCAAAGCTTCACTTTACTGTGCTGTTTTAGTGTTTTCACATCGCTCAGAGGCTGCACTGACCTACAATACAACCTGTTTATTGTGCTGAATTCTAAGAACACCTGTCATTAATCTGCTTTCGATGAACTCTAAACCTTCAGCAGCAATAGGTTAGAAAAAAGTAAACAACATCATCAAAAGACCATTAAAACAGAGAAATATTAAATCATTGTACTCAAAGAACATACTGGTACGATGCTGAACAATGCAAACAATAGACTGAACGTAAGAAACTTAATGATTGTTCCCCACACAAAGAGGTTCTAACCAGAATCCTTTATTTACTGGACTGAAGAAAATACATGATCTCATAAATGTGATCAGCACAAACAGTGACTTAAAAAAAAAAGGCTTCTCATCACGTTCCCCCTGCACAGAGGGATAACCTTTTCCCCACTTTGCAGGAGCTGCCAGATTTGAACCAATTCATGGAAAACCCTGAGCCTCTTTTTGGAGTGTGTTTGTATGACATAACAAATGCAAGTTGTGTCATTTCTTACAACTTTGCACAATAAAATCTCAACGACAAACCAAAAACCACAAACCAAAATGAAGCCCCTGAGAAGAATTGTTTGCGCTGTTTTGGATTTGCTGTCCCCTGTGGAGAAAACAGTCAGGCCTTTGTCTCTGATGATCTCACCCCCCCCCCCCCCCCCCCCCCCCACCCCCCACCCCCCACCCCCCCCCAAAAAAAAACAAAAAAAACAAAAAACTCAATTTTATTCATTTTGAAAGTTAAAATATAGAATAGGATAGAGTCGGATAGAATAAAATATACTTCATTTATTCCTGAGGGGAAATTCAGGGGGAGTCACAGCAGCAATCAAGAAAACAAAAGTAAGAAAGTGTGTAGAAAGCTCAAAAAGGTCCATAAGAAAACAGATGATGACAGCTTGTCCATCATTGTCCAGTTCATCCAGTCTCCACCTCCACAGGGTCCAGGACTGAGCTTCTTCATCAGTCTGTTCAGTCTCTGTCTCCTGGATCCTGTCTGCTCACAGCAGGTGAAGTTCTTCCAATGTGGTGTTGGTGCCTGATGTTAGCTCCGTTAGCCATGTCTGTGAATAGCATGATGCTACTTTACCCTCTGGTATTCCCTTTGTTGCTGAGTTAGCACAGTTAGCTCGTCCAACTTATTGGAGATAGATCTTATGTTCCCAATAACGATGGATGGAAGGACAGGTCCATGTTGTCACTTCTTAGCTCACACCTGAGAACCAGCACGTTGTCCTCACCTCCTTCTCTTCACCTTGTGGGAAACATCAGGCCTTGCACCAACATGTGACTCACTATACACCTTCACTGTGAAAAATCTTAATGAAAAGGTTGCATCTGTAGCAGGCTAATCACCTCATCAGTCACTTATCCTGCAGCAAGGATGACAAGTATGCAACAAAATAAGTTTGTTGTAAGTTTGTACCATACGCCTGAAGCCAGCTATATGTAGCTCTACTAGCAGCCTGGTGGTATAACACGTCTGTAGGGTAACGTGATGACGAGCAAACTTTTTCAGTTTGTGCAGTAGTTAAATAGCTGTCTGGTCTTCCACCAAGCAGAGCGAACGTAACCTCACTCTTCATTTTATTGATAGACTCTCAAGTTTGAACAGACCACTGCAGAATAACTGCTGACTGTGGGAATGGACATGATCACAAACAGCTTAACCCCCGTATTGTAGAGTGATACATCCAGAGATAGAGGCTAATTAGCCTTGGCTCAGGCTGTATCACTCTCCTGTTTAGCTTTCTACTGCTCTTCTACCTGACAGTTAGGCTCCTGTGTTCACCATCATTACAAAATTAATCACAGAAATTGTTTCCAGCAAAGAAAAACAAAGACCTCTCACTACTGAACTTCATCAGCCGGTGTGGTATTGTCATAGAGTTTTAGATATGCCATAAATCAATCCTGTCCTGCTAGGCCCAATCAGGAAGATAAGGAGTAGCATTTTGAAATAACCTGTAACCTGTAATACTGGGGCTGATAATCTCATTTTACAGAGTGGATTACAAACAGGCATATAGAAGGGAGACGTTTTCACTTAGAAACTCCTCACAGCCCCTTTTAAAGATGTTTTTATTGATTTTATTGGTCCTCTGCCCTTAGGACTTTCCCCCAAGGCTATTTCTCTTTCATTTTACGTTTCAGGCATTTTCCTCTTATTCAACCACTGTTTCTGAATAAATGAATGACCCATTTCTCTGCACGTGAACATAAAACCATGGCCTAACATCCTCATCCTGACTCTGATCTCAGCTGTTTGAGGGGAAAAACTATGTTAACGATATTACCGGGATGGCATGGTGACTAAATTGAAATTCACCAACACTTATTATGAATCACATAAAAGATTCCCATAAACAAAAACAATAGGATCTCTCTATTGTAGACCTCTCATTCTGCCCAGCCAATCCTGCTCAAACGTGATTAATCCAGTCAGAGCTGGTCCTGAGTATGACTCACCTGTAAACGTGCAGCACCTAACGGATACACACCTCTCACTTACTGTAAAACAAATGTGTCATTTCAGCAGCTATTTAAAAATTTGTCTGGGTGTTGAGGGAAATTCCTATTGGCTGAACTCACATCTTTGTGTTTTTGCCCTCTAAAGTAGTTGTGTGGATTCAGTTAGTAACACATCAGTTAAACAATTCATCCTGGACTCTCCACAATGTAACCCTGCTGTGCTGTCCCTATTAATCCACTATTGTAAGGAGAGTGCATCCGACACATAAAGTTGGTTATGGAAATATCTTTACCCCAACACTCTGTCCTCAGCCACAACAGACCCTTTACTATAGATAAAATAAAGACGGTATTGCTGTTTTATAGTGGTCTATAGTTGTGTCTGTGGTGACAGGTGTGCTGGATTAACATTTAGTGCACCCATATTTGATGAATGGCAGGTGACACTTTAAAAAAATGGCCTAAATGTTAAAAACATCCCTGTCACTTCCTGGTTTCTGAATGAGGCTACCAGGTACCAGAGGTGGAAAAAATCCCCAATGAAAAAAACAAGATTTATGGAGGCAGTGAAAACACATGGCTTGTATTTTGACACATCAGACACACTGTACATTTTCTCCAACAACAGATTAACGAGTATTCATCATCAAAATTACAACAAATGTGTTAAAATGAGTGTTTTCTTCTACAATAGCTTTATGTCCCTTGTTGATAGCCATCTGTTATGATTTGAGTTAACTCAGTAGCCTTACTGAGCTGTTTTGCCTTAGCTTGCCTTATATCAAACTGAATATTTTAACTGATGTTGCCATGAAATGACAGGAGGACAGGACCTCGTGAATCAGTGCAGCTCATTGTGTTTTTCTCTCCACTCTCTGTCACTGCCTGTGACTTTTTTTTTCACCTAGCAGCCTTTAAATGCTGCTGTAAACACTTAAACCTTATTCTATTCAGAGTCACCGTCAGTGTTATGGATTTTTCTCCCATGTCTAAGTCCATGTTCAGATGAAGCAGACTGTTTTCTGTGGAAGTTATTAGTTGGTCTGCCTGAGTCTGTGATTGGAGCTGGGTTTCTCTTTCACAGCTTCAGAAATACCAGAGTGTTGAAATGTTGCCACTTTTGGACCAACCAGAATCAAGTATTTAAACCACTCTGGTAATAAACATAATCACCTTTTAATTGTTTCTTTTTTCAGTTTTTTTTAATTTTGAGAAGTCTGAACTCAAGCCTCGGATGACTTTGCTGCCATCAGAAGATCAGAAGAGAAACCCTGCTGCTCTGACCCCTCAGATTAAAAAGGTTTGTGAATGTATCTTAAAGTCTCAGCAGCTTCCCTCACCCTCTCATGAACCTCCTGCCACCTTTCACCAGCAGAGAGTTGAAGTTTGGGCCTAATGACTCCACATCCTCTCTGCCCTCCTGCTGACGGTGCGCCTTAGACTTGCCCTCTCTGCACTTAACAATCAGCGTGTTTGACCTTTGGCACATGAACTCACTCATCTTCTTCACACCCATCAGTTCATCAGTGCGACACCTCCCGCTGTCTTCTGTTTGTGTTATGTAACAGGACACTAACTTTGACTGATGAGGAGCACGACACCAGCCGCTGGGTGGTGAGGGACTCAGAGGACCAGATGAACTCTGGAGGATTTGTGTTTCCAGTAGAAGCTCAGTGGTGACACCTCATGGAAGGTAGAGGATAAAGTTAAATAGTAGAGTTATGGTACTCAATTTAAAGAGAACTGTTCCTGTGGGGTAAAACTGTTATAGGTCTACCGAGTGTGCTTCTAAGACATCTAAACCCTAGTTTGTTTACAGTGTACCATTACCAAAAAAACAAGCCCCTGGTGTTCTCTGGTCCTGAAGTACTGGTGTGATTCAGTCCAGATCAAGAGTCCATGAGCTGACAATAAACACACCTGAACAACCAGGAAACCTACAATTGCTCTGGTCAGGCCTTTTTGCCTTTCACCAAATGGGCTGTTACTCCACAAAGCATAGCCCAAGGGCTCTGAAACTTCTGGGGCACGTCCGTGAGGTCCCTAGGGGTGTCCTCAGTGGGCTTTCTCAAAACAAGTTCTTGGGTCCAAATTTCAGAAAAAACGATCTTGTTGCTGGGGCCACTTTGGAAGGGCAGAGAAGGCCTGTTTTTAGCCTTTCACCAAATGAGCCATAACTCCACAAAACCTAGCCCAAAGGGCTCTGAAACTTCTAGGGTGCGTCCATGAGGTCCCTGGAAGCATCCTCAATGGGTCCAACTTTTGGAAAAAAAGGCTTTTTCTGGGCCAGATTTCAGGAAAAATAAGCCTGTTTTTGGCCTTTCACCAAATTAGCCGTAACTCTGCAGGACTCCCAAACTTCTAAGGTCTGTCTGTGATAGCCCTAGGAGCGTCCCCAGTGGTTTTCTCAAACTAAGTTTAGGGTCCAAATTTGGGGGAAAAAAAGACCTTTTTGCCGAGACACTTTACAGGGAAAAAAGGCCTAATTTTAGTTTCACCAAATGGGCTGTATCTCTGCAAAATGTTGCCCAAGGGCTCCTAAACTGGGTTGCTGAGGTCCCGAAAAGCATCCCCAGTGGGTTTTTCTGAGACCGGGTTTCAGGTCCAACTTTCGGAAAAAGGCTTTTATGCCATGCCACTTTTTAAGGAAAAATAGGCTTTTTTTTAGCCTATTACCACATGGGCTGAAACTCCACAAAACCTAGCTCGAGGCCTCTGAAACTTTTGGGGTGCATCTGTGAGGTCACTAGGAGGGTCCCCAGTGTTTTTTTTTTTCCAAAACTGGGTCTCAGGCATAGACTGTATAAAACATGGACGTGGTCCCGCCGACATCACTCATCTGTTTCTGAAATGGAAAATGAAGCACATCGGCTATAGCTGCGTTATTGATAGTAAGGGCTTCGCCTACAGCCATAGGGCGCCTGTCGGTCACGTGACCCTCAGCTGTGCCTCTTATTGGGGGAGCTCACGATCTTAATATCCTCTGAACGGCCGAGTTAGAAAAAAATTCACTCCCCCCCCGTACAGTGGGTGCAGGTAGTAAAATTAGCGACTCAGACAGGAGACGTTTTTTGAACCAGGCTGTAAATAGGTTAATTTCTGCTTTGAAAATGTTTTTTTTTTTTGGCTTGGTGTGTATGTGACTTCTGGTACTACCAGAGCCAGCCTCAAGCAAACACTCCAGAAACAGCAGATTTTAGCACCTCAGCATTGTCTCATATTCTTGGACCGGAGGTTGCTGCTTGGTCTCAGGTCCAACTTTTGTAAAAAAAAAAAAAAAAAAAAAAAAGACCATTTTGCTTGGCCGTATTGGTCAAGCCCCTCTCCCCATCAGTCCACTGAGTCGCTGGTCCATGAACATGTCCTTCTGGTGTCACCTGAACAGCTGATCAGCACTCTGCAGGTGGAAGAACCTATATGTGTTGAGTCTGCAATATAAAAATTGAACAGGCTTTCTGAGCACTACTCTGAAAAGTCTGTTAACAGAGCATACTGTCACACTGACCCAAAAAATAAATAAATAGATTAAAAAAAAACACACCCTTCATCAAGACATAATGGAAATGCTCATTATCTGACCTGTCATCTTTTCCACTGGTGCTGAACTTTTTACTTTCATCTTTCATCCAAGTTTCAAACCTACTGCCAAGAATCTGGAAACACCTCCTCATGTAGCCCAGAAATATTGCTAAATCTAATAAATGCTCTCCTTTATGGTGATTATTGCAATTCCTTTCAAACCTGCCTTAGTCAATCACATAAGCAGTGTTCACAGTGGGTTCAAAATCAAAGCTGTGGGACTGTTAACTGTGAAACCCTTTTCACAGTAGTTATTGGACAGAACGCTAAAAGTGCTGGATTTTTAATTTATTATCCAGAGCATGAATACACTTCATTATTACTTTTGGTGTTACATATTTTACCTGTTGATCTAAGTAAAGTAATGTTTTGGTCAGTAACCTTTGCTCTGTTTTCTATGACTACCACCCGGTTAGATGCTCATGAGCTGTGAAAAATATTGCTAGTTGCTTCCCTCTTGTGGCTCCTGTGTGTTATTACAAGATTGCAGGTCAAATTGCTCAGCCCATATAAGGCTGAAGACTCAGAACAAAACTAAACAAAAGTTAGAAAAATAAAAAGAGGGAGGGTGAACCAACTTTATTTAGAGTGAACAGTATTAACATACCCAGGATCACTAAATCGCTTTACTGAAAGCAACATTCAAAATGATGACAGAGTATGAACATTGCTTTTAAAAACTTTCAACACCTGATTTCAGGGACATGACTTCCTCCTGCGTGTCCTGTCATTGGCCCAGTCCCAATCTCCACCCTGAGGCCTCAGCACTAAACCCGTATTGACCTAAATGACGTCCGGAGTGAAGTGCTTGAGTGTGTGAATCCGTGGCCTGAGCCCAACCTCCACACTCACGCTCTCACAGACATTCAGGCACGTTCCTGCTGAGTGTGTGGGGGCTTAAAGCCGCTCCGCTGTGCACTGAGGAAGAACTTTCAGCTGCCAGAAAGTGAACTTCTGTGAATCTGCGTCATAGAGGTCACAAAGAGAAACGTACAGAGTGTTCAATGTCCATCCCCAGCTAAATGTAAACAAAGCAAGCATAGATGACAATTGTAATAGAACTTAACATTTATTTTCACCCTTGAGTGACTCCATGCTGTGGTTATTAGCGATGTCACTGTTACTGATACAGAATATAAATCAAAACTGAAGAGGAAATGTCCTAAGCCTTTGTTATTTGTTTTAAATATGGTTCAAGTATCCTGACACACCCAGTGATACACATATTCAGTGGTTTGACTATGTGGAGTGTTACAGCTGATCATCTTTTCTTGTTATATTTTGTGAATTTCTATGTTTGAGATTTTGTTACAAAATAGTTTTTCTTGCTTTAATGCGGAAAAAATTAACACAAACACTTATAGAGCTGAAATCTGAACAGACAAAACAAAGACCATAAAAAGCTTAACTTAAATTGAGAAAAACATGAGAGCCTTGATTTTTTTATGTACACTTGATGTACTGTTTTCTGATTTGAGTTGAAAATCTTAAATCTGTATGAGAGTTATACTCTTTCTGAGATGGTTAAAGCAAAATGATAAACAAAATAATAAAAACATCTAAAAGAAAAATAGAGGATTGATATTTTTTTTATAGTACCATTGATACTTGTTTCCAGTTTGTTAGTGATATTTCATGTGCCCCCTCCTTTCTATACAATATTAAATCATCAGAAACTCATATACCTGAACGCTGCACTTGGTTAATTCTGTAAGGGTTTAGAGCTCAGGGTTTATAGGAAATATGGGTTTAAAAGCACAAAAATGGGTAAAGAACTACATTGTAGGACCCTATTGGGACAAAAAACAAAAAGGAGTTTAAACCTAAAAATAAATAAAAGACAACCCTTCTTTTAAGAATCTAGTGTCTGCACATTAAAGCAAACTAGCAGTCAGGTCTGTTAAGAATTAAAATCCAGGAAAGAAACAACAACAAAAAATAAAACAACATAGATAAAAACTGGGCTTTCTTCTTCCCTCATTTTATCAATCCGTAGCATATTGTGTAACCACTCACTGTGTATTAATCATAGACTGTATAAAACATGGACGTAGCCTTCGTGACGCCACCCGTCTGTTTCTAAAACTGTGAAATGAAGCCAGTACACGAAAGCAGCCACATTCATTATGACGTTAGCTGTGAGTTTCATTTCAAACAGCTACAGGGCGCTCGGCTGTCCCGTGACCTGAGCTGTGTCTCTGATTGGACAATTAAACGATCCTAATAACTTCCAAACTGCCGAGTTAAAAAAAAAAAATCACTTACTGTGCAGTGTGTGCTGACAGTAAAATCAGCGTTTTTGACCCAAGACGTTTTTTGAACAAGGCTGTAAGTTTGCTTTTTAATGCAGTAAAAGTCTGTTTTTATGGCTGGGTGTGTACGTGAGTTCTGGTCTTTCTGCAGCCAGCCTCAAGCAGATTCTCAATGAACAGCAACTTTTAGTACTTCCGCATAGGCTTCATTTTCACTAACCGGATGTTGGCTCTTAGTATAAACATGGTACTATAAGGTGGAAGCCTCCACAGGAAGTTTTCAAATATAACTTATTCTTACTGAACAAAACAAAACTTTTTTTGCACATTTCCAAATGATGACTATTTATTTGTATGCTTGTTTGTTCAGACAGTTCGTTCAACAGTTTATTGGTAATTTCATTTTTGTTATGTAGCTCTTCATGTGTACACATCATGTCGGAGCAACTTAAAGTTACTTTTAGCTGTAGATTAACAGGTACCCATGCTGTTCACTCATTTTGTCAAGCTGCATAAATTGTTCCTTTTGTTGGTTTAACATTTGTCTGTGTTCTTTCCAATAACCAGAGCACACATGTATCTTAATCACAGCTTGTCAAATATTTGTCAGGTTGATCTGTCCACAGCAAAAAAAAAAAAAAAAAAATTGTGTACACTGCCAGTTGTGAATGGGCATGTCCTTTTGTAAAGTAAAATATCTATACAGTACATGGGGGTCTGTGGGAATTGACTCACTGATGCAGCCAGCCCCCAGTGGACATTTGAGGAACTGCAGTTTTTTTGCACCTCTGCATTGGCCTCCTTGGTCAAGAATTACCAAGTCATTGACTACGGTTGGCATCATGAAGTGTATGTGCTTGATATTTTCTTTAGATGTTCTTCGCCCCAGGAGGACGAGCCCACTGTTAAAACTCTTTTCTCATTATTTGCTGCTTACTTCTCCAGTTTCTCTGGAAACTGGACATTCAGGTGGGATATTCGTGGCGATACGCTGGTGGCTCTCTAGTTGGAGAACAAAAAACACCTGCTGGATCCTCTCCCTACTCTCTAACCTAAGAGCATGCTAATCACTGGCTGCGCTGCATCCTGAGCTTACAGAAGTCAGACAGATGGAGTGAAGGGATCTGTCTGAACTTGTCTACCATTATAAAGATCATAGTATTGCCACGAGACCGGCAGTGGAAATGAGAGACCTTGGTATCTTGGGAATGGGTGGAGAGTGTAGGTGGAGAACTGCTGAGGCAAAACTAGGCCGAGCACCATCTGAAGTATGGGTGTTTCCTTCAACAGAATCCCTTGGTTCTGATAAAAAAAAAAAGTGAGCAGACAGTTTATAAACAGAGAAACACTTGTGAGGGTATACCCAGTCACACATCTCTACCATAATGAAAAGAAAAACATACACGCAGTGTTGAAGTACATTCTTTGGAGGTGGAGGACAAAACATGATTATAACTCTGTGTAAAAACATACTTCAAAGTATGAGGAAACTTAGGGCCAAGCCCAGTTGTAAACTTTCCCCTTCTCCTTCATCTTACCCCTTTGTCCTTGGCCCTCTGTTTTAAGGAACAAGGGAAAGAGGTGAAAATACATTTCTTAGTAACAAGGTGCCACTCAGTTCCTGCTACATCATGATCCCTAGTCGCTCGCTCGCTAGCTGTGTTGGGCAGGGTGACTGTGTATTCACTTCCAAACCGACCACTGTTTTACAAAGTAGTGATAAACCAATATCAGATAAAGGTGACAAACTCACAGCAAACAGACTTCACTATGATGTTCTGCGTTACATGATTGGTGAGATAGCTATGCCATGAAATGTAAACATGTAGCCAACATTACAGTACTCAGAGGCTACATTATGTACCTTCTGAATACAGTGATGTTTGCTTATCATAGCTAATGTAGCTAATGCAGCTCCTGAATGCAGCTTAGCTGTCTTATCATTCATGAAATGCAGTTCATTGTAGTGACGTCTGTTTGCTGTGAGTTTGTCCCCCTGGTCTGACATCGGTGTAGCTATTATTAGCTATAGATGTCGCTATGGCAGTGTTACGTAGATCGTTGTAACGAGTGATTTCTAAATACAACCAACAGTTCAAAACATGGACAATATTCATTGGAAGTAGCAAAGGAGTGGATATCTGATAAAAAAAAACCTTGATACCATGGGAAATTTGTCATACCCCTTGGTTTCAAGTGGAGTCTCTGTTTGTCTTCGTTTCAAGTTCTGTGTAGCCATTCCCTTTCTCCTTACGAAGAATTGGGACACCACTTCACGAGACATGCATGCTCAAAACCTAGGGCTAAGGGGTAAGGCTTTGACGGTCTTAGCAGATATACAAGTGCATTTCAAGTATTCAGAGATGGCAAAAGTACCCAGATTGCTTACTTGAGTAGAGGTAAATACCTATGTAAAAAAAAAAAAACAATACTTGGCTAAAAGAAAAAAAGTACCAAATATCTACTTAGGGAAAAGTTAAAAGTACAGGCTCTCAAATGTACTCAAAGGTACTTTTAAAAGTAAAAAGTATTTTTATTGTACAATTAACAGCCACAAACTACAGGAATCTACTTTAGCAAGGTTATTAATTTAAACAAACACTACCTGCCTACAGTATCCTAATGTATGTACAGTGATTCAGGCAATTGTGTTGCACTCTTGAGGTTAACACATCACACTTCTGAACACTGAACTTTGGTCCAGGATTAGCTTCTACACTATGGTGTCACAAAACATGCTCATTGGCCCAACTCTTGATCAACTTTAGTACTTTTTTTTAAATAGCACATGAGACAACAATTGTTTCTCACTGTACAAGTGTTGCGTTATTGTGAGTGTCACACCAAGGGACTACAGATGAAAATAACTGAGCTTCTCTAGCCAATGGGTGCTGCTCCTCTGACTGTGTGGGACCCTCAACGTTGGCCATTTTGTAAAGTTGCTCGTTAGCTGAATGTTAGTGGTGTAGGCTAATAGGTGTGGGCAGGGTGGCAGACCTACTCTGACACACACATCACATGCGCACGCTTGCACGCACGCACACATGCAAACACACACAAAACCCTTGATGTGCAGTGGTATTGCAGTGCCAAAATTTTATATATATATATATACACATATATATATATATATATATATATATATATATATATATATATATATATATATATATATATATATATATATATATATATATATATATATATATATATCCCACTCTCTATTCTCACTCTCTTACTCTTCCAGCAGGGCTCTCAACATAGATATAAAAAAGTGAATCAACTCAGCTTTTTTCACAGGAAATCCAATCTAAATACATCCCTTAATATTCAGCGCAAATTATGGCTGATAATCTCATTCCCCATGTAGGTCATGAAGAGACATCAGTATAAGAGTGACATTATTCCAAAATCGGTAAAAAACTCCTCACGGTGCCTTGTAAATTACTCTCCAAATAGATTTCTAAAAAAGTGATGCAGAGGGGCCCAAGCTGCCTAGCAAATAGCTGTAATGCACCCACCATCAGCTGAAAATTGACGCAAAAGCCTCGATTCAAATCATGTGCATCAAAGAAAAAGGGTCATCCTCCCTAAACTTTCTCCCTAATGAAGCCATGAAGAAAACGTGTCATATTGCTGTCGAAATCAATGTTTAAATATGACACCTAATGGACATTTCTTGGCATAAAGTGCCAGCCCAAGTGGACACTTGAAGAACTGCACCCGTTTATTGACTCTGACTCTGACTATAGTTCACACTGTTAAAGGTTGTGCAGGAATTTTTGTTACTTGAAGTAAACACAACATTCAAACTGGGCTTCTCCTCCTTGGCTCAGTGCCAGCTGCAGCGCACACCCACTACCTCCAACCAAAGCTACACGAACACACTCACTAGCCCAACAACCACCTGCATCATCACGTTTCTAAGTGTGAGAGATTCGAGAGCTGGGCGCCTGACTTGGCATGTTAGCACAAGCTATTTATAGGTATTTGACACAAAGCTGGTTAGCAAAAAGCTAACTTACATCACTCTTTGTCCTAAGCTGCTCCCCTAATGCCTAAAAGAGAGTGAAAGTTTAGCCAAGCCTCACAGGTGTTTGGGAAAAAGCTTGATCTGTTTGGCATTTTTGCGTCACCTTGGTTGTGTTTTCCTTCTCCAAGCTACTTCCACTATCACAGCCATAGCTTCTTTGCTAGTTTCTTATCACGCCAAGTCACTCATGCATTTGGCGTGCTGTGATTGGCTGCGGTAACCACGCTTACTTTCTGCCCAGAAAAGTCCCAAAACAACCCAAACATTAACATACAGGCTGAGGAGAGGGTTGAGGCAGACACAGACACTGATACAATTGTATACAGGCCCATAGCAGCTGATTAAGCAGGATTATTCCTGTAAAAGTTGATGTTTTGCTTTTTAGGTAACACCTGCAGACTCTAACCCCAAAAGAAGTGAGGAGACATCAGAGGAGAGTGTGGATTCAGTGTGAGCAGAGGATGAGGGTAGTGACTCTAAATGTTGTAAACCCGGGAAATGTGATGGGACCCAGTGGACCAATCACAGGGTTTGGGATATGTATTTTTCCAACATGCCGTTACATTTCAGGAGGAGGTGCATGTTAGGATACATATGTCACGTATTTGCAGGCTACCTACAGATGTCAAGCTGTAAAGGTCTACACAAACCTCTGATTTAAAGCTGAAGTTTCAGTTCAGGTTTACTCTGAAAGACTCACATATCAGTTGTCTGACTCATCCTCACGAGCTGTTTTGGTTAAGAGGACATCTGAGGATGTGTCCTTCAGTGTATTATGGTTACCAGTGCATTAGTGTCACTTTTGTAAACTAAATTGACAAAATTAAAAGCTAAAGACACCTTCTCTGAGTTATGGTTTTGAGTTACTTTTGTAAACAGAAAATACAATTCTAGTTATTTGGCACTTAGTTTTATAAAGCCTCATCTTAACTTCGACTTGAGCTAAGGGTAACATTTGGTCAAAGGCAGTAACATTTGATTGGAGCCGTAACTCTAACACTGCACTGACCAAATAATAGTTAAACTGTGGTCTGACACATCATTAAGCTAGGTGATTAAGTGTAATTAAAAAGTGCCCAAACAGACCATACCTGTTCACTAGATCAAAAGAGCTGGCCAGGCCACACTCAGTTTTATTATTGACATAGGCTCAACATTAATCCACCATGAGCAAACACCTCACAACATTTCACAACCCCAGCATAAACAAAACTACTCTTGCCAGGCAGATAACTCGAGCGGAACCAAACTCACAGTGAGCAACCACAAAAACAGAGATGAATAGAGTCAACCAGTTAAACAAATGGTGAAAGTATTTCAGAAGAGTAGTAACAAACATAGTGAAAAGAGGATAAAAGCTATAGGAGAAAGATATTTGTTTGATTGGATCACACCCTCTATCTCAATGTGATATCTTCATCCCTCTCCCATCTGCCAACTACAGAAATGACATCTGCAGGTCAGAGAGGGCCTGTACTCTGAGCACAGCAGGCAGCCTGACAGGAACAGGTTGAAAACATAAGAATCTATGGAAATGTTGTGATTTCAGGAGGTGGAGGAAAGTACATGAGAAGCCGTGTTGCTCCTCTATTTTAAGGTGATCAAGCCCGCCTCCTGTCTGGAGTTTCCAGGGAGAAGAAGAGAGGTAAGCGCTAGTGTTTGAAGGCAGCTGTAGAGGATAACCATGGACAGTGAACTGATCAAGCAGCAGATAGTATTTATTGTTGTTTACCTCACACTGTTTAGCCTCAGTCCTACAGATTCACCTGAGACACAGGATTCAGGGGTTTATTGTTGAGAGGTGCATCTTATTTTTAATCATTGGACTCTGAGAAGGAACAGTGATTCCCATGTAGACGTCTCTCCTCTCTGTGCAGGCCATCATGAGCAACAGATCACAGGAAAGGTCAAAATCATCACAGTTTCTGATGATGAGACCGTACATCGGCCATCTTTGGAGACTTTATGCAAATTTACGCACAAATCTACGCTGCTAGAACCGGCAGTGGGTTGTGAGATGTGTGTGGACCTGTAAGCATCTCTGATGTGGCGCATCTCAGCTGCGTCAAGACACAAACTGTCTGATGGGCAAAATAGGAAAAGAAAGGAGTACTTTCCAAAATAAAAGTGTGATTATGGGATGGGGAAAAATGGGGCATTGATTCATTCACTCTCTGGATTCCTTGTTATAAAAGCAGTGATGGGGTGACATGAGTTGAATGTTCAGGCCACAAAATTGATCATGCTGAATTCTTGGCATGGTTTGCTCAGCAAAATGCACAAACCGCTTCAGGGCTAATGGACATCGCAATAGATGGTAGAAAATTGAAGACACATAAATGTTACAAAAGGGAACTGTGAGTTGAGGTCAGTCTGATGACAGTGGGACTCCATTAAAGAGAAAATCTGAGTTTAATACAACTTTTAACCCAAACATATAAAGATAAGCTGACAAGAACACTCCAAGACATGCTGATACTCAATGGTTGCTTTTTAAATATATATATTTGCCAAACATTATTCAAAGTTCTTCGGGATCTTTGGTGCTCTTATACATTAGTATCATCTTGTTTGGCATAACAACAGTCTAACTATACCTTAGTCTGTTTAATACACTGAAATGTCTGCAATGTCTGCAATGTCAAAATAAATAAATAAATAAATAAATAAATAAAAATTATATATATATATATATATATATATATATATATATATATATATATATATATATATATATATATATATATATATATATATATCATTTTATACATCTTTCATTCTTAGTTCTATATACATAGCTTATTCCAACAAGTCTGGGCCTCTTTGCATTTTTCATTTAGTATGTTATTAATCTATTTATTCCTTTAATTATTTATTCATTTTAATTTATATTGTATTGTATTGTAATGCTGTCCATAACTACAAAAATAGTCTTACTTTACTGTTCATAAGAAATCTATTACCTCCAAATTTCCCCTAGGACTAAATGAAGTATTTCTAATTGTGATTCTGATTCATTACATATTCTTGAGAGACTTGTGGTTTAAAATTGTGTAAATCCAAATACAAAATTCGCCTCAGTCAGTTATTCTTCTCATGTTGCATAACAAACAGACATTGTTATAAGAAGTCATTTTTACGTCAAAACCTTTCTTTTTTTACAGAAATTGATAATTCATATCATATATTAAAATTAGGTTCAGATTGTGTGTTTTCTGAATAACCTATATATATATATATATATATATATATATATATATATATATATATATATATATATATATATATATATATATATATATATATATATATATATATATATACGCTAAATACGCGTATCTTAGTGTATTTATAGGTAATGGTATTAGCACTGTGATCATTACCTTGGATGATTATTTCCAGCTTGTCTGTGTTTACTGTCAGTACCAAACAAACAAATAAATAAACCATTCACAAACACTTCCACAACTGTATATCCTAAATAAAAATAAATAAATAAATAAAAATAAAAATCAATAACTGAATAAAATACAATTTATGAGAGAATCAATAAAATGTATTGAATGGCTAAATGAAAATTATGAAATAAATGGCTGAATTTAAAAAAAAAAACATCCAAATAATTAAGTAGCTGAATGAATTAATAAACAACGGTAAACTAATTAGTAATTTAATTAAGAAAGTTTGCCTTATCCAAGACAAGGCAAACTTGTCAAAAGAAGAAAATATATAAAACCACTGAAAAATGTATTTTTAAAAAATATATAATAATGGGGCTTTTACTTTGAAACCTCAGTCCGGAAGTCGTGTCTGCTTGCGCTCCAGCACACTTGGTGTTGGTGCGCATCTCACCGACCGGGAATACCGATTTGTGAACATCTCGGCCTGATCCCCGCTGCACCGTGAAGCCGTGTTTTCTGCAGGGGGAGCGGGGTGCGTGGCGGTGGCGGGGTTAGAGTGACAGATCATCGGTCAGTGTTATGACAGACGGAGATGGGGATCAACCTGGTGGAGCCGTGTTTGTTTGGTATGGCGATATGAGGCAAAGGGTGGAGAGCCGCCACAGAGACGCTGGGCTCCGGCCAAACATCACCGCATTTTAGCACCTATTCGATGCTCGGGATTTGCATTGCATTGCATTTGCTGCATCGCTGATCGGCCTCTGTTTCTGCACGGTGCATGGTGGAAAATGCAGCCTGTTTGAGGACACCCTCCCTCTAGATATTCGCTGCTGCCATGACAGGCAGAGGTCTCCTCTCGACCGCGGCTCGGCCGGCTGGGGAAGAGGCGGATTGATTCGGGACGGTGGGTCTCATCCTCGGATGTTATTGTGTCTGTGGAGCCTGAAAACATCATCCGCGCGAACACACAGTGAATCTCACTCAGGGAAAAAAGCAAGAAAACAACATGTCCTCTCGATCTGCATTACCGTCTGGGAACGACAGGAGTACTGGAGACCATGTAAGTGCAATTACAGCCTATAGCCTCTGTCTGTTTGTGTGCATGCAGAAGGTACATCGTGCATCCCTTATGATAAAACCTCCCCCTAAGTATGTGTGGCCTTTTGCATCCTCTGTGCATGTTCACGGTTCAGATGAGGGTGTTATTTTTCTTCATTAGGTGACAGGGCTCTGGGGGTGATATTAGACGGATGTTAAAGCAGAACAGGCTCTGTCAAAATGGGCTAACCTTGAGTGTCTGCGCAGGGAAAGAGCTGATGGCAGGCAAACAGCCCGGAATGAGTCCATCCGCATACGATAACACTCGGTGGATATGCGCAGAGAGCCTGAAAACCAGCCGTCACCTCTGATTATAAGGCTGTGGAGAGATAGTGATGTCACATTATACTCCCTGCTGCTGCTGCTGCCGCCTATATAAACGTGCATGTTCGTGCATGTGTGTGAGTGTGCGTGTTTCCCCTTCAAATTGCATGGGTGGGTCGCGCGCATTGAAGGCCAAAATAAATGTATAGAGAATATCTGGGTTGTCGGTATGAAGCGAGGGGGGATTACTGCGTAAAATGATGTGCAGTCCGTTGCTGCGCAGCCTTCAAAGCGCCCAACCCCACAGCCAGTGGGTGTCAGACAGCAGCGCCATACGTCCAGAGCAGAGGCCTGCTGCTGTACAGAGAAGATTCATTCATGTGAGACAGACAGAAAATAACACATTTATCTATCCAGCTATTCTTCTATTCAGTTATTCTATCCATCTACCTTCTCAGATATTGCACTGATTGACGTTGCATTATGTCATTTCTCTCCCCTAAACAGTAATGGCAATAGTCACCCCTCCCTCCCCATCTGTTTGTTAGCAGAGCTTTGAACACAGAGGGATGGTTAAGCCAGTACATGTGTGTGTGTTATCATGTGTGTGTTTAAGAGCTACATGATGGATGATGAATGTAGATCTTCCATCAGAATGAGTCTGATCGGCTGTGATCACTCCACAAATAAGCCATGAGGAGTGGATTGACAGAGTGAAGTGATGTGTGATGTGTTGCCATGTTGGCACAGGTGAGGCCTTACAGTCTCGATGCACTCCTCTTCCTCACTGTGTTGCACTCCTCTTCATCCACCTGACTGTTTAGAGGTGGGGGTTCAAAAAGGTGGGGCGTGAGAACAGGGATGGAGGCATGTGATGGAGGGGAGTGTCTGAGGGTGGGGCCTCAGGCTGTGTGGTTGTGTTTGTGAGAGCAGGATGACATGCTGGGGGGATGGAAGTGTGATGCCTCAGGGCCTAAAACAGGCCAGGGACCACTGTGCCGGCATCTGCTCCTTTTTTTTTTTTTTTACTCTTCTTCCTATATCTCGCTCTCATCTCAGCCATTCTCCACCGTCTTTGACCCTTTCACACCTGACATCCTCCCTCCTCCATCTCCTGGTTTTGCCATTCATTTCCCTCAACCCCCACATGGTATTCTGTTTTTTCCTTTGTGCTGTTGCTTGACATGTAACATTTAAAGGAAATGCTCCAAATGACTACATCTAACAAGTATTTCCTTAAATATTGCAGTAATTTATGTTACAGCTTAATCACTGTTTTCTTAACCCCAATTTTTAAACCACTCCTCTTGTCAAACCCATGGCTGTAAAACAGTAGACTGTCTGAAATCTGGAAATTTACAAAATCAGCAAATACCAAATGCTTGATATCGTTGCTTGGAGTCACCTGTGATTCATCAATTGAAATAATTGGCTGAGTCTGTCTTTGATTGATGAATGGATTTCTAATGGCATCAAAAATCAAACTTTGGATGAAAAAAATGCATGTTTTGTCCTTTTTTTTTCTCTACTTGCATGCTTCCTGACTCAAAACTATCAGTGCTAGCTCTGAACTTAATCACTGCAGCAAAACAGTGCCCAGATGTATTCTGGTCCAGTTCAAGGTGGTAAAAAAGCTGCAGAGATCCATCAGTTTACCTATGAGTGGGTCAACAGAAAACAAGCTGCTCAATGTTTCGTGAACGACAGATCGTTGTCCTGATTTTATTCCAACATATAGCAAAAATGTTTTAGATCCAGCTGCCTTCAGCCCTGCAGCTCTTGTTGTTTTGTCAGTGAAGAATCTTTGGGTTTTGAACTCCTGGTTAACAATAAAATCGGAACCCAAAGTGTCACCTTTATACCATTGTCATGCTGCATGGAGACGTCCTAAACTAGGTGATTCTCTGACCCCGAGAAACAAGAACCAGATGCTACCAGTGTTCACAGTTGACCATTTGTATAATTTGAATAGCTCATGCTACCGGAATTCCTTTCTTCATTTTTTATCACTTTTGCCAGGGCCTGTGCTGGCTGTAGCCTATTGGAATATTGTTATGTGAAATAGAATTCTGACCTGGCGAGACAGGACATCCTCACAGCTGACTTTCACCAGATCCTTGTTCAGTCCGTCTCCATTTTGCCATGGCTTCAGAGCTGATTGGGTTCTGTTATAGTCAGTGTGTGTTGGCTTTTGGCTCCACTACGTTGGGTTTCTTCTAGGGATGGGTACGAGTAATTGAATACTCACTGTTGACCCTAGTAACTGTTGTTCTAGTAACTGCACTACTTTTGGCAACAGAACCTGAACAAAACAACGTTACATGTGTGACCCAGCTTTTTGTCTCTACCTAACCGAAGATACTAGGTAGGGAAATAATAATTAAAAGGATACAAACTTGCGAGTTCTCCGGCCACGGCTTCAGCACACCAAGCCAGAGTTCAGCAAATCAACTGTTTTACGGCAGCAACGGAAACTCTCTAGGAACATACTATTACACCAACAGCAAAAGCTTAAAAAATGCTGCACCTGCAACATGTCAGTCAACAAAAGTGATGTCTGCAAGTACTTTGGCAAAAACCATGAAGCTAATGTGCAGTGAAAGATATGTGGCATTAAAGTTGCATGCCATATAATAACTAGCTTGATGCTTAAGCACATGAGCTCAAAGGACAACGAAAAAATAGCGGAGACAGAAAACAGGCAGTCCTGCATTACATCAATTGCTAGCCCTGTTAGCCCTGTTAGCACATGTCGTTGTGACGAAACCAGAGTGAAGATTAGCCTGCCATTAATCAAAGTGGTAACTGGAGATATGCTCCCATTAAGTTTTGTGGAAGCAGTTTGTTGAGCCGGAGCACGAGCCACCACCATGGAGAACAACATCTACAAGAGTGAAAAAGATGTATGTTAAGTCTTTAATTATGGTTCGGGTGGTCTGTGTCCAACTTAACTTTTTACAGTTAAAAAATATTAATGATAATCTGCAAGTACCCAAGTATTCCTTCATTAGATATTTAGAGTAATCGAAAACAGGAATCGCTGTAAATTCCCATCCCTGGTTTCTTCTCCTTTTCAGTTCTTACAATCCAGATCTGTCCATAGCAGATAAATGAGACTGCTAATTTCTCTCTATGCTGGAGCATGAAGCATCAATCAGCAACCATCAATCAGATCAGATAAAGGAAGTCATGCTCATAAACAACAACTAAATATCTGTTGGATTTTCAGACTAAAACACCTTATGTTGATGCTATGGTATGTAGGGATGGGTACTGAATTAGGTACTTTTATAGGTACCGACTGAATTCTGCCAAAAGTACCGGGTACCGATTCATGGAAAATCAAAAGGTACCATGTTTAGGTACCTAAATGCATCCTTGTGACTTTGAGGGACTGGAAGAGTCGATAATTTTCCATGCTGGCCACGAACACAGCATTGCAAGGTTATATATTGAATAATAAATATGTGAAGTTAAAGAAATTTGAGATTTTATTACTACTAACTTTTACTAAATTGACATTTTTATCACATGAACACAAAAAAGTACCGGAAATTGGTACCGTTAAGCACCGATAACGATTGGCAGGTACCGGGCATTGGTACCGTATCGGTTCAATTGTGAAAGGTACCCATCCCTAATGGTATGCTATGCTATGGATGGTGTTTGACTTCAATAAAACCAAAGGCTGTCAGGCTGAGTAGAGCCAGGCAGGAGTCAACAGGTTAAAGGTTTTCAGAGGCCAGTGAGGACGACATGGGCGAGGAGTAGCTCATAATGGAGGCAGAAGATAATGATACAGTTATTAGTGCCTGAAGATGATACTCCATCCTGTGCTCTGAAAACGCCGCTGGTAGGTGGGCTAGAAGAGGGAGCACAGAGCCAAACCACCGCAAATCTGGTTTAAGTTTGGGTGCAAAGAACCTGCGTCTAGAACTCAAAAACATTTCACTGAAAACTTCAATTTACAGTTAAATCCAATGTAGACCCCATTTAGCTTAGTTGTCCAAACTCACATTAAACCACATACTTCTACTGAAGGTGAAACAAGACATTTGCAGGAATTTTCAAGCATGTCTTTCCTCATTTAATTTTCTTCTTCTGTCCAGAGCTTAGCAGTTGACACACCTCGAAACATAAGTTTGGCAAGTGTTCATCTTTTAACATTGTTTCTATAATCACCTCTATTTCCGGTACCCTTAATCTAGTGTCAAGTCTATTGACGACCAATGTGCATTTTACCGTAGACTCAACAATCTATTGCATTGTCATGTTTACATCTGGGTATGTTTTTAGTCCATACAAACAAAGTTTTCTCCATTAGTAACAAAATAAAATCTAAAATGAAAAAACTCAAAGTAACTGGACAGATTGTGCACTGCAACACTAAAACACCAATCGTTGATTAGCAGACCAATGCAGTGTGATTTTTGGTTCGATTATGTTCCAGTAAGAGTGAAATAAGGCTCAAAATGCTTACATTGAGGGTATGGCTGTCCAGGATGGGCTGGTTGTAAATGTGGCCATCACTTTTAACCAATTTCTGTCAAATCTGTTCAAGATTTCTTAATATTTGAAGTGTAGGCAGAAACTTACCAGCCTTGATGCAAACCTAGCATGTTTGATGACTCATAATCTCAGCAGTTGTAGAAGTCCTCACTGGACTTGAGCTCGGCGTCCCGGGAGGACTCAGTGTGTCTAAAGCAGCCAGTTGGACTGTAAATAGTGACCAGAACACCAAAAGAAAAGGGGAAGAAAGAGAAAGTCAGAATCTGGCTTAACTCTAAGCAATGAAACAGAGACCACGCATTAACTAAACCAAGAAAATGTTTATTCATCACAACAAGTGACAAACTAAGGGAAACAAAACCAGATTTGAAGCCAGTGGAGAGAGAAAGTTTACTAATTGGCCAAATGATGACTCATTCCCTCTCCTTCCTTTTATTTTTGCATTTGACATTATGAAGAACACTCTCAAGATCTTAAAACAGTTTTATTCTTCAGACGAACTTTTCTGTGAACCCATGAACACCTGTAAGATAAGGCAACTTTAGGCTGCTCGTCTTCCTTGTATAACACACACAGTATTTAATACTTTGTTAGACTTTTAGCTTTTCATCACATACAATTTTGAGACGGCAGCTTCATTCAAATGTTTGCACATTAGCCACAAACAAGACTTATATTCTTGCATTATTAAAGTTGCCGTTGCCTCAGATGGAAAACTGTATTTGGTTGATGCCTTGTCAAATGATTTCAGAGATTTATAAAACTTCTGCATTATTTACTGTCATGTTGCACGTCTTGCTTCAGCTCTATTCTGTCTGTAGGGTTTCGTCGTTATTATCAGTGCATGAGTGGAACAGCTTTGCATATCCCCCATGTTTTTGAGGTACCAGCCTCTTAGCCGGCACATAGCTTGATCTCATCACACAATTTAGATTTTCCTTTTTTATGCCCATGTGAACATATGTCGTATGTCAACTCATATTTTTGACCAATAAAACAACCCAAGCTCAGACTTGAAAGTTGGAAGTGGCTGTACGCTGCTGCTGGCTTTGGTTGCCATTTTGTGGTTGTTTGGTTTAGTGAAGCCCTCGTCCATACAACGTGCAAAACACGCACAGCGCCCCCTACTGGTCAGGAGGTGAATCAATTCAGAGGATTTGCTGAATCGATATTGAATTGAGTCGGGAAATATTGCAATGCATTGAATAATTAGTATTTCTACCCAACCATACTTAAAGCTCTATCTCTGGATCCTATCAATCAATATCTTATTAAGATGAAAACTGCTGAATCAAAAAATGAAAATAAAAAAATAACTCCATTAGCCATAGGAAATGTGCTGTGTTTCAAAGGCACTGTTCAACATCTTCTAACCCCTTAAAGAGCTGAAATATTACATATCTTATTCACTGCAGACTACATCCACACTACACTTTCACATTGATGGCAGACGCTGCTATGGAAGGCACCTTTCTGTTTTAACTTAACGATTAACATACTGCTGGCTCAGCTACCAAAGTACCAACTTCATACTGACAGCGTTTGGGACAACATACGACAGTCCTCAGGATATTTGGATGATGATGTAGGGTAAATCGAGGAAACCAAATCTGAGAGTAAATATTAGCTACAATCACAGTTTCATGTCTAATTGTGATTCATATTTTTATTATGTATGTTTTACCAATAACTTTCTTTTTTATTACATAAACCAATCAATCAATCAGTCATTCAGCTGTTACTTCTACTCGAAAGATCAAAAGAAACCATTCCTCATTCACAGTTATTGAGCCTTTTAAAAGATAGACAACAAAGCTCTAACAGATTCAGATGACAGGTGGATAAAAGACCTTTAAAATCAACAAACTGTGATTTGATACAGAGTTATGACAATTAGATGAGGGAGAGATTACACCATGTAAGTGTCATGTAAAAAACTAAAATGTACAAACGTAAGTGAGCTCAATGATTTGAAATGGAAAAAATAAACTACATAAATAAATGACTTCATTAAAGATATAGGATAGTGGGGATAGCTAGTTTCTTCAAACAGCTTCAGTTGATAAGCGTTATATCCAGAGCCCTGTCTTACAGGTAAAAAGTTCACATGCTGAGTGACGAAGCATTGCTTTCTTATAGAAAACTATCAGACTGTTGTGGTGAGGTGATTATAACTAGGGATGGGTACCGAATTAGATACTTTTATAGGTACCAACTTAATTCTGTCAAAAGTACCAGGTACTGATTCACGTAAAATCAAAAGGTACCATGTTTCGGTACCTTAACGTATCGTTGTGACTGTGAGGGAGTGGAAGAGTAGGAGATTTTCCATGCTGAGCATGAACACAGCATTACAAGGTTATATATTGAGGAATAAATATGTTAAATTGAAAAAGATTTACATTTTATTATTAAACAAATTGATATTTTTACCACATAAACACAAAAAAGTACCGAAAATTGGTCAAGTTGATTACCGGTACCAATTGCCAGGTACCGGGAATCAGTACCATATCCTTTCAAATGTGAAAGGTACCCATCCCTAAGTATAACCGGTAATAATTATATCACACTAACAATGAGTTGTGATGTGTGTGCAGTCCTAATGTGCACTTCATGAAGTGGGAGTTATAGTAGCTGTGGCTCAGTAGTAGAGCAGGTTACCTCTTGATCAGAAGTTTGGCACTTTGATCTCAGCTACTGGAGTAAATGCTGAAGTTATTAAAATCAAGATACTAAACCCCATATTGCTCCTGGTGGCATAACCAGCAGTATGTGAGTGTGTGTGTGAATGGGATGAGCTCATACTGATGTTCACTAAGTGTAACACCCTCTGAACGGGTGAAGGTGACATGATGTGAAAGTGTTTCTGGTAGTTGGAGAGACTTGAAAAGCTCTTTGTCTGAACAGCCAACACTGAAAAAGGTTTTGGAGAGTTCTTTGGTGAGCGGGGATGGTAACCAGCTTTAAGAGTCAGGACCTACTAATCAGATTGTTGATTGGCCTTCGTGAGACTGTCGGTGCACCTCACTGCAGGCAGTCCTGTAGCTCCCGCACCCTGCTGCAGCTGCTCTGTTTGATACTGTTGAGATCTGTGTTTTCACTGTCAATGACCCCTCTCTTCTCATCAACCTCTTCCACATTGTCTTCCAGCATGTGTCCCTGGGGTCCAGCCGGGCAGACAAGGCCACCAGTCAGTCCAGCCGCTCGCTGGGCGCCCGGTGCAGGAACTCTATCGCCTCCTGCTCTGACGAGCAGCCGCACATCGGCAACTACCGCCTGCTCAAGACCATCGGCAAGGGGAACTTCGCCAAGGTCAAGCTGGCCCGCCACATCCTGACGGGCAGGGAGGTGAGACACAGGGCAGCAGAGGCCTGAGGGGGGAGGTGGATGAGTAGATGAGAGAGGTTTAGAAAAGTGAAGTAGTGCAGTTCTTGATGCTGGTTGCCACTGTACACTGCATTGTCATATTTTCTGAAAACTCATTCTTATCATCATAAAAAAGTAATCCTCCAGACACCTCCAGTGTGCACTCCTCAGCCTGTATGTGTTGGTAACATCATTTTGGTAAATTAACCTACTCATCAGCAGATGTGTAATATCTTCAAGGAATCAAAGAAACTGCAAACTATATGAGAGAAATGATTTAAATGTTCTGAGGACAGTATTAATGTGTCTTTTAATAAAGCTTTATAGATCTGTCAGACACCATTAATACCAACCAGCAAGATAAAAGGTAATTTATTGATTGCACAGTCTGAATACTTGCCATCCTCTTAATGGACTTCTTGAATTTATAACTGTGTAATAACTAAATGGAAAGAAGGATCTTGATAAAAATGTACCTTCAGTTTAAGCTTATAAGATTTTGGAGAACAATTTTTATTTCTTAGGGTAGTAAGACAAGAAAATAAACAAATAGCTTGTCTCACAGTACATATTTAACCGGACAAAAATGGATAAGAATGGACCAGGACTTTTTTTTTTCAACTGTAATTAACCACTGAATTTTGAAAGCTAACCTCCATTTATCACATTTAAAACAAATTGTTTACAATTTCATTATTTCTCATTTTTTAAACAGTGCTGGTTTCCATTAGAGGTAGACTGATATATCGGCCGGCCGATATATCGGGCCGATATTTGGACATTTGTCTCTATCGGCCATCGGCCGTATTTTCTTTTAAAAAGCCAATTTTTGATCCGTTGTATAAAATGACGCAATTTTTGATCAGGCACAAAAAAGATGAGCACCTCAAACTTGTGGAACCACTTGGATACATTACATACTTTTGTTCAAATTATATTAATAAGTTTAAATTTCTTTTTTGACATTTTAAGAAGAGTGTGAATGTTTGCTACTGCTTGTTACATTGTGTGTTTACTCAGACAAAATATTTCATTGTTTTGAAAGCTGAATAAATGTTCAGAGGACTGGACACGACTTGTTGTAATAGATTTCTTTTAGTTGCTCAGAAATTGCTGCGTTTCACAAAAATGTGATAAATATATATTTATTTAACAATCGGCCTGAATATCAAATTGGAAAAATCGGCTATGCATATCGGCATTGGCTGCCCAAATTTGGAAAGCATCGGCATCGGCATCGGCCCCCAAAAAACCCATATCGGTCGACCTCTAGTTTCCATATATTTATCATTCTGTATTTTTACATATAAATCAAATGAATGCATTGAATTGTACTTTCTGATTTAAATTTTAGACTATTTAAAGATATTAAATATAAAGATATTTTTTTTAATTAATGCTGCAATCACTGACTTAGAGGAAGGAAAGAGCGTATACAGATCCAGTATCTGTGAAACCTTGGATACTTAAGAAAGTCAGTCATGTTACTGGTCACAACATGCCAGCCCCAGGACACCCCCTAGACTTTTATCACCGTGCTGCCTTCTGTGATGTGGTTGCCACTGATGAGCTCCACCTGTATGCTTTGTTCATAGGTGGTACCCCAGACCTGAGCTACAGAGGTGCAGTGGTATCACCATTTTCCTCCAGTGTTGCAGCAGCTAGAGTGGCTTTATTCTTCTTTAGAAAACCGGTTCCTGTTGAGAAAAAACATTGATAAGTAATGTTTAAATCCATCGACATCATTAGCCTTCATGCGAAACAATTCCCTTTTCAATTCTTTACACTATGCCAGAAATGCCAGACCTTACATCAGCTAGTCTGCAGCATCTTAGCTTAGCAGACGATAACAGTCTCCCAAGAAAACTTTGATTCAGGATTTTCTGCTTGAGATTTTACTGAAGAACTGAACACAAAGTAATGTACATTACTCTCCCACAAGATATTCATTTTCTATACACTGAACATGGTATAAATCTCCTCAGTTACCATGAACGGCATGAACAAATTAACGCTAGCTTGATGCTTATGCATATTGGAAATTGCGCCAATATGCTAGCAATTAGCATACACTGGTATAACTTCAGCTTCAGAATGGAATTTAAGCTTTCATCACAGAGACATATCACAGCTACTCTTTGGACAGAAAACTTAAAATGTCAAAAAACTAACAGGCAAAAAAGAGAAAAGTTTTGTGCAGACTCATGGCTGACTTCATAACTATGGAAAGGTTCCAAACAACTTAAACAACTGTGGTAAACACTTCGAGACACTAGATGGCCTACTTCAGTCAATAACACACAACAAAACAGCAAATGTCATGAGCTTTGTCAATGAAGTTGACAAAGAAAACTTGTAAAGCTAGTTTTGGTACAAAGAAAATTCACAGGAGGAATAGATAATGGTGTCGGTATCAATAAAATCTTATCAGTACCCATCCCTAGATTGGAAATATTAATTATTTCATTTAAAAACTTTCACATCCAGGCTTATTTATGAGAGGATTTTATAAAAATCAGTTGATGATGAGCAGAGAAGGTGTTGGATTTGATGAAATCGTCTTCACACTCCTTTTCAAATCAAATCCACAAAGTGTTTGACTCTTTCTTTTGAGCTTTATTTTCACTGCAAGAGATTTTTTTTCTCTCTGATTTTCTAAATTTTTATTGTCCAGTGACCCTTGATCAAATTCTTTTTGTCTGTTTTTTTTTTGTTCTTGTTTATCAGTTTTATACCCAAATAAGGGCAAACCCTGAATGACTCCTCAAGGTTTAAATTAATTTTGAACTAATGCAAACTGATCTTTGAAGTTTAAATACATAGGACATAGTGTAAGTTTTCTGTTAAAATCTGAAAAACTTTGATGACGGATCAGAAGTGCTGCGTTTTATGGGGTCATGAAGAGGATGTTTTTGGTGTTATTGGTAGAAGTGGTACAGTTTAGTTAGCATCACGAGCACAGAGTAGCTCTCTTCTTCACAGCTTTTCTTTGTGTCTCCACCAGGTTGCAATAAAAATCATCGACAAAACTCAGTTGAACCCAACCAGCCTACAAAAGGTGAGTTTGACCTGTTGCTGCATCATCACAAAAGTGAAAGTTTAATGAGTGCCTCATCATTTAAAACCCTGATTCTCCATGAGTGGATACCGGGTACCAGATATGTGAGTGGTTCAGTCAACAAAGACCTCCTGTGATGTAGATTTTGAAGGTTCAGGTTCATCCTCAGCTGAAGGAGAGACAAAGCCAGAGAGAGATGGAGTTTGTGGGATGTGATGCTGTTTGGCAGGTGCTGCAGACTGGATAGGCGAGAGAGGAGACCTCTGCTCCAGAGATCATCTCTCGTCTCTCTCTGAGTTAATCTCCGCCCTGAGAGAAGTGACTCATCTCAGAAACTGCAGCCTAACCAACCCGTCGTTCTGTCTGTGTTTGTTTTCTTAATTTGTCTTTCCTGGACATGTTGCTGTGGCTTTCAGGTAGAAAACTCCATCTCTTTGTCGCTGTGTGGTGGTCAGGGAGTTTTTTAGGTTTGGTGCCTTGAGGGAAATTCAGGAGTGTTTCACAGGGTGGAGATTTCATTGTTTTTTTCCAGCTAGGCTGCAGAATGAGTCTGATTGGTGTGTTTATGTACTGCAAAGATGGACCCTTTGCAAAGTAATAAAGTGAAGCCAAAATAATTGGTCTCTGGTGCTAAAACTAGGTGGTGATTTATTGCAGAACAGACAAGCTGTGCATTTAACAGTACAACGTATAACTGTCAAGCTGGTACAGTCTGTCGCAAACTAGATTGTCACATGGGTTTTTAGGAGACACTCAAAGTAATGTGAAGTACATTTGCCTTTCCTCCACTGCACTGAAACTTGCTGCACACTGTGCTGCGGGAGACAGACCAGTTTACCTTGGTGAATGGTTCTGGATCCAAAGGATTTATTTCCTCTTTTCAGGTGAAATAAGGAGCAACTGCATGTGACGTGTCACACACCATAAAATTTACACAGCCATGAGCATGCAGGGCAAAGAATCACAATCCTCATATCATGTGTTGTAGATGGTGCCATCTTGGCTGTTCACAAAAAGGTTGAAGCATATGTGAACTAAGAGACAGCAGATAGCTCTGATTGGTCCTGCGATTGGAGGGAAATTTTTTAGAATGGCAGCTTCTCCGGATCCATCACCAATGAGTATAAGCTAACTGATGGGTCTGGTGTTGCCAGGCTAAATTGCAGGAGCTGAAGAGCTGTCAATTATGGTGTTACTTCAATAATAACTAATAGGCATTCAACCTAGCAGGATAATGACCACTCCAACCCAAAAAAGGGGCTTGACCATAACGTAACTGGTTGGCCTTCCTCAGTATGCGGTTCGTGTACATTTGAACATACAGCAGGTGAATTTATCAACCCCTTGAGAACTGACGTAAAACTTTGACCAACATGTTTAGGGATGGGTACCTTTCACATTTGAAACGATACGGTACCGATGCCCAGTACCCGGAGATCGGTACTGGTACTCAACGGTACCAATTTCCGGTACTTTTTTGTGTTTATGTGGTAAAAAATATCAATTTGTTCAATAATAAAATATATATTTTTTACAATTTAACAAATATATTCTTCAATATATAACCTTGAAATGCTGTGTTCATGTCCAGCATGGAAAATCGCCTACTCTTGGACTCCCTCACAGTCACAAGGATGCGTTTAGGTACCTAAACATGGTACGTTTTGATTTTACATGAATCGATACCCGGTACTTTTGACATAATTCGGTCGGTACCTAAAAAAGTACCTAATTCGGTACCCATCCCTAAACATGTTAGACCAAAGGTGATACTGACAGACTATGAGCAGTGTGTTTATATATCAATGGTAAAGTCCCCCTACTCTGCACTTGCTTTTTAAAAGATGTCTGAACTTTTTCTCAACAATTAAGAGTTAAATTAAAGAAATCAAGCTCCAATACTGTCAAACCTTAAATTTTATTTTACATCAGTCCTTGCTCTGAAAAAGAATCGCCACCCACAGGTCAGGATTATCGGATGGGGGGAGAGCACATAAATCAACAAAATAAATACTGTCCACAATAAAAGACCATGTTTTAGAGAACAACTTATTTGCCCCCACAGAAGGAGGAGCTTTCAGTGTTCTGGCTTTGCTTTTGGGGAGCTATTGTGCTGTCCATCCTTTATGCAGCTTACAGGCTTTTTGTGAATGAAGGTCAGAGGCAGAGCAGTGGACATTTTGGATTCAGCAGCCACAAGAGCAGCTTCAGAGATAAGATAAGATTAAATAAAATAATACTTATTGTCCGATTAGTCTAAAATTTGTTTTGCAACATCCAGTTCATCCAACAACACAATGTCCCTTACATTTAAAATAAGAGTATCACATTTGACATGTCATAAAAAGTCAAAAAGTCCAATCATACAACTACAGTCCCAGCACAAATAAAGTCTCAATACAAAAATCTCCAAAAACTGTGTCAGATGTGTTAGTTTAACAAAGATATAGAGAACATATAGGAACAAATGAGAACTTCTCTTTCTTACGCTTTGGCACCTCAGACATCTCCCTGATGGTAAAAACTGATCCTCCTCATGGAGCACATGAGAGGAACCTTTATGATCTTGTCAGCCAGTCTGAGGGTTTCCTCGGAGCAGCTGCTAAGAAAGCATTTCTGAACACTCTGCCCCACCATTTGTGAACAGATATTCAGCAGCCCAAGGATTCTTGTTTTTATCTGGGCTAAGTGACACAGTTTCCCATCACTCAGATTCAGGAGCTGAAATTGTTCACATCTGGACTGGTAGGGATCCAACATGGCTGAAGGGAAGTCCTTTTGATCATGGGCTCCCCTGTGTCTCTACCTTGTCTCCGCAAATCAACCAGGAGCTTTTCTGTTCAGATGTAGTTTTGAAGCAAGATCAGTGAAAAAAACTTACAAAGAGAAGAGCAAAAGAGTCAAAGGATGCAGAGGAGCATTCAGTCAACCCATATTTTCCCAGAATGCTCCTCACATGTAGGCCAAAGTGTCTCCCTCATTTAGCTGTAACTCCTTTTGCTCCTTCCTCTTTTTTTTTTTTATCTCTTTCTACCTCCATCAGCCTGCGTTAGCTCCTCTGCCTGTGGGCAAGAAGTGAGCGGAGCAGAAGGATCAAATCAGGGATGAAGTAATTGCTCTTTGTGTGGTGTTTGTGCATTTTAGTTTAACTGGGAGATGTCTGCATGCCTTTATACATAAGATGTGAAGACTAGTGTGTCTTTGAAAGATGTAGCATGGCCACAGAGGTTTTTTTCAGTGCATGAAAGGGTGAACCCCATTAGTTATTTCAGCCGTACTGCTGGAAATATTACGAGCAACAACAGCCTCCTCTACACATTTATACACCTGAAATTTTCTAGAGCTGTTTAAGAGTTCTGCCTCCCAAGTTTTATAAAGTTGTCACGCAACAACAGTCTAAGGATGTTTCTTGCATTTTGGCCTCTTGTGTACATGGAAATAGTGTTTTAGATGACCTGAAACTTTTGGAAATGGCCACAAGAGTGTTTTTTTTTTTAAAACGCAAGCAGTAGTTTTTAGTGGAAACACTGGTGTCACGCTCCATTTTGCACATGCAACAATACAACATTCCTGTTGTTATGATTGTTGTGGACTACCATATTGTGCTTGTGCTATTAGCATTCACCAGATGACTACTTCAGCTCTACTTCGATGGAGATCTACTAAAACTGCTTCTGGACAAAACAGTTAAAGCACCAACTACAGGCCTGGCATGCTTACTGCAGCATTTTTTGGTCCCTCAGTGTTTCCAAAAAATGCAGAATTTTTTCATTGTTTTTTTTTCAGTTGGGGTGAAATGTTTGCATGTAAACTGTGCCTGACTTGCTGCTCCAAAGAGAAGAAAAAAGCTTAGAAAGAAACAGAAAACATCTAAAATGTGTTGTTTTTAAACATCTTAACACAGCATCACATAATCCACGGGCTAATGATGTCTGACAAGGGCTCGCATCAGCAGTGTCTGGTTCTGCTAGATTAATCATACACAGGCTACAAGGAACCTTTTTATCAAATGCCTAACTGCCAAAAAAAGGGGCAGACTGCACCATTTTATTAGCTTCCACCATTCACCTGTGCTTGTTTAAATCTGGGTAGTAGAGGATTAGAGCATTATAAAATAAAGGCAGTGGCCATTTGGGCCTGATGAATCTATAAGTAATTCTATTGATAACTAGCAGTGTTAAAAATGCTTTATCATTTAGTGGACTAGACATTGGTATCTTTTCTGTTCTTGTCTTGATAATTACTCCTCTCCCCTGAATCCAGGTTTTAACATGTTAAGAGTTACTTTTAAAGTATTTCAACTATTGTAACATTAAACTCAGTTTGAGACATTTTTGACTGTATTTTTATTCTACACTCCTTACACTCTTCAGGCCTCATTCGGCAAAAAAAACACTCTACTGGCACACTGCTTTAACCTCAGAGGGGCGCCTGACGTGGCCAAAATAACAAATATTCCTCACTGTAGCATAAAAGCATAAAACAGGGGTAGGTAACCTTTTCCATGACTGGAGCCACTTTAAAATACACTCATACCCAAAGTGCCAATATGTACTTCTTTTGAAAAGTCATGGATAGCTGATGGGAAAGTCTAGTTGAATGGTTTCCTTGCTTATCAATGCAGTGAGAAATGGTGTAACCTCTCCCATTGCCTGTTTTTTTTACAGTACAGAAAGTTTTGAATGTGTTGTTTTGTTTCGCAAACTTTGCTAACAATGGTTTTATGTTTGATCTCAAAAAGACACTGCCCACTTGATATCCTACAGACCACACTTTGACAGCACAGGCTGCATACTCCCTTGACCAACTATGCTTAAAGGATAACTGATACTTTGTTTGTTTGCCATGATAACGCTGCTAAATGCATTTGCAAGCTTGCAAACTGACCTCACAACAGATTTATGGTGACACACTTGCAGAACACATTTGTGCACTTGTAGCGTCATGATTTAAATTTATTATTCAACTTTATTTGGTCAATTTTTATGTAAGAACATTTATACTGTGCTCAGTTTCTTCTGAAGTGTTAAATAGAATAAAACACAACAGTTTTATTGTTTTTTATTTTAATTTATTTATTTTGTCTTCTGCCTCATTGTAATTTTTTTGCACCGTGCCAACATAAATAGACTCATGTTCCAGCTATGGCAACAGTGCCCCAGATTGCCTACCCCTGTCATAAAACGAGGAACACTTTGAGCTTTAAATTTGAAGCACTTTTTAAGTTTAATGCAACTAGTTGTTTTGTTTTTTTCCCACTCTGTCACTATTATGTTTTGTCTTTATTCAATCTTTTCCTGGACCTCTGAGCTTCATAGACCACTTGACCTGCCTGACAGTGCAGGTACACTAAGGACATTCTGGGACCATGTTGCTTGGTCAAACAGGCAGTGTCAACATCAAATAAGCTACAGATGGAAGATGGTCTGTTTTTTCCCCATATCTGGTAGTAGCCTTGTGCCTGACTCTAGGTGGAGTGACCATTTCTGGCATTCACCCAAAATACCAGATTACCGGCGAGCCTGTCCAACTGCAGCTCCATCAGCTCACTTTCAGTTGCCAGTGGCAAAAAAAATCCAGTGAAAGCGAGTGTTTTGGCAGGGTTATTACTGAACAAGCAGCAGACATATCAGCCCACAAGTGTAAATGCATGCACTCGAAGGCCACATGCATCATAATGAAAGCAGTGACCTTGTGTTGTTGCAGCATTATCAAGGCTCTGAATACAACATCGTCATTGTTTTCCTTCCTGTCGCTGTCTGTTGCCCTTGTGAATACTAGCTTTCTGTAATCCCGATACTTTGACTCATCACATTTCTGCAGCTTATCATGACTGGAAATAGATTACGTTTCTCTACCTCACCTGGCTGGATTATTAGCTTCAGAAGTTATAACCCTGCTTTGTATTTTATCCAGTAGCAATAGCGGTAAAAAAAAAAAAAAAACAGTGTTTGAACACTGAGCACAAGGCTGAAGAGAGAGAAGAAGGATTGGCCACTGGTTGGAGAGAATACTCAACAATTGGCCAGTGATGATAGCAGGCTTCTTTACATACCCGTGGGCTAGAAAAATCCTGAGTAGTTGAGACATGAAAGAGCCCATATTAGCATAATCTGGACTGTAATGTATGTAGAGGGGGGTGGGGGAGGGAGATGTATTGTATAAGATGAGTATAAGAGGGGGGAGTGAAATCACATATGAGAAATTAAACCTCAACATCCAAGAGGAGGGATTTGTTTAAGAGGACATATTGTATCACAGCAGGAGGTTCCTTTAAACGACCTCTTCAAATGAACACCATGAAGCAGAGTTGTGTATTTTTATTTTCCTCTCCTATGTATTATTTTAAAAGTCCAGGGCTGCTCTCAGGCTGTTTAAAAAAAAAGTCCCTTCCCTCTTTTTCTGAGTGGCCCCAAGATTATAGATTTGAATTTCTTTCCCAACCACCCAAAAGCTCCTCACAAAAGCTTTAAGCTATCCATGTGAAAATCAGTAAACACTTTTAAGTGTTCATTTCCCTCAACATAAACTTTCAAAATCAGCAGCTTTGCTTTAGATTCAAATCGGTTAAATAAGTGAATTTTTTATGTATAAAGTTCACCTTTGATTAGCCGTAGCCAAACAGCCATCTCTGATCTTGAGGAAGCAGCCTACAACTCCTCTGGATTACCAGGTCTCTAGTCTTTCATTTTCTCCTTTGACATATAATCCCCAGACTGTCCGTGGGGTTCAAGTCAGGCCAATTGGCTTGACCAATTAAGGGCAGCAATATCATGGTAAGGGAAGCTTTGTTAAAAGTTTTGGCGCCGTGGGCAGGAACCAATTCCAGGAGTACACCAGCTGCATCTCCAATCTGTCTCAGCTCTGTTGAGGGTTGACTGCCAACTCACACTGGCTGGGTATGCAGTTCAGCACCTTGCATGACCACCAGACAGCTGGAGTCTTGAGACCAAGGAGTTCACTTCCCACTCCTTTGATAAGCCGCTCTTCATTCATGTTGGGCTGTAAAACCTGAGACCTGTTGACTCCTGGCCCGGCTGTGCTCACTGTGTCAGTCCGTTGTTGTTAAAATCAAGCTAAATACGATCTACTTTTGACATAGTCTGTTTTATTTTGAAATTCACTGGCTGTTCTAGGTAGTTTCAATGCATGACTTCCTGTCCCGCTTGATGTGCTCTACAGTGAATTGACACGTCCCAGCTCCAGCGTCTGGCAAAAATAAGATTGTTGCGTATCTGCTGCAGCCTGCCGGAGCAGGGATGCAGCAGGACCACAATAGAGTGGACCCAGTGTTAACTGGAGCCAGACTGGAGATATATCTGGTGTATTTTGGCTGTAATTCCTGCTGGAAAAGGAAATCAGCATCTCCATTTAGATTTTTTTAGTTTTTTTTACTAGATGAAGGCATCAAGTGCTGTGAAGTTTTCTGGTCAACGGCTTCATTGACTTTCAAGTTGTTTAAACACAGTGTACAAACACAAGCAGATCACATGGCACCCGGAATTATCACTTTACACTGGAAATTTTACACTTAAACTTAAGACACTTGAATTCTGTGCCCCCCTTTTCCACACCCTGGGTCCTTGATTTTGACCAAAACACAAAATTTACTCTAAAAGAGCACTTTCTACCACAAAGCAACAGTCCAGCTCTTTTACTCTTCAGCCCTGGAAAGACTCTCCTGTCGTTTCCAGCAGGGCAGTGGCTTGGCTTTACATATGCAACAGTTGTGTCTGTTTTCCCAAACACGTATGAGCGTGTGGCTCTTGAGGCCCTGACACCAGCCTCAGTCCCTCCCTGTGAGGTGCTACTGACTCAACTTTTCCAGACAATCCACTCAAAGCTGCAGTTCTCCCTGCTCGTGCACCTTTTCCTACCACATTTTCCCTTTCACTCAACTTTTATATAATAATATGCTTTGAAACAGCACTTTATGAACAGTCAACCTTTTCAGCAATGACTTTCGTAGGCCTGGGTCCACGATCATCTTCTGGACGATTGTCAAGTTAGCCGTCTTTCCTATGATTATGGTTAAACGTTCTGGACTAAAATAAAAAAGACTGTTTTTGAATAGTAATTTTCTCAAAGGGTAAAACCTTTTTTAATACATATATTTTTAGATGAGCATTGTTACAAAGCCAGTTGGAGGCCATAATTATCAAAATGAAAATGGAAAAATGTTCAAAACAGCTTGATGTCCAGTAAAATCAAGTTACACCAGATGATAATGAAAGTCTTCATCTTCATGATATTCTATTTTTTTTTGATGTTGCTAACGATTATTTTAGTAATCGATTACTCTGACAATTATATTTATGATTAATCAATGAACTAGGGAAAAAAGGATGAGAATGCACAATAGTAAAATTCGCAAAACCAAATGTGTTGTTATTTTACTTAATGACTACTTTTTGCTTTAAGATATATGCAAAGAAAAAACATATTTGAACATAGTTTAAGATAACCAGATGCTACATTTATGAAGTATAACAAATGAGCAACAGTTTGGGCAAAATAATGGAAACTACATTATGTCATCAGATTAAAAGCTTAGTGGGCCAAAAAGGCAAATAAATAAAAATGTGTCCTCAATCTTTTCATCTGCAGGTCAAACAGTTTACCTCCTCTGCCCTACCACTATCTGTAGCAGCTAATGCTAATGCTAACGTTAGTTTAACGAACTCCTCGAGGTTTTCAAACAGGTCGACGATTTAAGAAAAAGACTAAACGAGTCCTAAAAGACATACCATGCGTTTCACAACATACAAAGGAGTGTATGTGAGATTTTGTAGCTCCTCACCTCTCTGCTGAGCTCCCCGGCTCGTCATCGATGAACCCAACATGTTTGCGTTTTAAGTGCTGGGTCATTGAAGTCGTACTGCCGTCATTAGGGTCGTTATTGTCAATTAACACGCTGTGTGCTTTTACTCAGCGTGAAATACTCCAAAACTCAGATGTTTTTTGGTTTTCTCCGGCTCTGCCGTTATTCCCGTGTTCACTTTTTTCCCTCACCTGCCGGCTCGGCTTCTCCTCCGCCACGCTGATCTGTTTACATGTGACACATACAGCCCCGCAGCCCAGGTAACCTACACTCCAGTCCAGTAGGTGGCGGTAATGCACCTTCAGCTAGTTGCCAACCGCTAAATAATCCAACAAAAAGGAAGAAGACAAATAAACTGAAGACAAACTAACAGTCATGATGCAACAGTGCATCGATTATGGAAACATGTTCTAGACGCTTTTACTAATCGATTTTTATCAATTTTATTGATTTGTCGTTGCAGCCCAACACCTAAATCTAGTCCAACATTTCGTTGTAATCCCAGTTATGAATGTAAGCATTCAGTATTCCAACAGTTTCAGCATCTCTTCTTATTTTTTATCATTTTGTCAGTAGATAATTCTCCTTTGGTATTCTCATACTGTTATGTTGGTGGCTCGTTTTCATTAGTGGCTGAGAATTGCGTCATAAAGGATAATGATCATTATTATCTTCTGCTTTGTAAAGGAAGGTCAAGTGTCTGGTGTGAAGAGGGATAATAAAGGAAACCTTTCCTCATCATACAGAGTTCCTGCACCTCTCACCACGGCTGACACGCTCAGATTGTTTCTCTCAGTCAGGAACCAAACACAACTTTTTGACTGCAGTCCAGGACAGAGCTCTTTTTCCACAGATGTGAGTCCACCAGCTTTACCGCGGGATTACTATTTATTCACTACTCATGACCCGAGCATGGGGATTGTTTGTTTTGACGGATCTGACCGCTCAACCCCGGCTGTGAAGGAATTAACTGGGACGCCTGCGTGATGAGACGCTCTGGCGGCACTACGTATCCCAAGATCCCCCTCTGGCACAGCTGGAGAAGCTGGGAAAAAGAGCCTGGTCTTAATACCTGGGTCGCTATGGCAACAGTGACGTTGGGGCACAGCTAGAGGAGCAGGCGGTGAGGAGGAAATGAATGAAGGAGGAGATACACACTGGAGGGAAGAAGAGAGGGGGAGGATGGAGGAAAGAGGATGGTTTCATGTTGTCTTAGTGTAGGCTCACAGTGAGGGGAGAGTGTCGCGTTTTTTGCAATGGCCCTTTTTTTTTGTAAAGAGAGTGTCTAAATGTTATAAACATAAAACCAGGAAATCTGGCTCAAATTTAATCCCCTGCTCTGCTCTGCTCTGACAAAGTGTACAAATATATCCTCTGGAGTATCACACGCAGAGAGGACACTGACACACAGAGGAAGTTGGTCTGTTTTTGGCTCATCACATTTGTGTGTGAGGGCTATTTGTTTTTTTTATAATGCATTTTTCTTTTTGTGCTCACAAAATCCCATTCAGACCAAAATAGTAGTAATAGTAATCTAATATGCTTAAATTTTTGGACGGAAGCATCAATTTATCTGCTTGCGTTGCCCCTCCCCCAGGGCTTTAAGCGCTGTGTATTTGGATGACGATAGCAAGTGAAGCGGGTGTTAAAATACACGACAACCAACCCAATCAAAATTTGTTTTATGTAACTGTTACTTTCTAAAATGAAAACTTTATATATGATTCATAAAAATACAATAATTTTATGTTGAAACTATAAAACAAAGATGGTTAGTATTAACCCAGAATTGTTTTATGTCCCCAAAATGTCTTTTTTTTTTCTATTCCCAATCAAAGATAGTTGAAATGGTGCATCAAATGTTGTTTTCTAAGCACAGAAATAAAAGACAGAAATCTGTTTCCAGCCTCTCACCTCACAATGGAAAGGTTCAGAGATGTCTGTTGTTTTGAGGTGAGAGTTGTATTCACAAAATTCCTCGAAACTTCCTGAAATTTTTGGTGTGAAGTGTGAACGCGAGCAGACGAATATTTTCACCCTGAGTGTTTTTCTGACAGCCCGTCTGTGATTTTACAAGTCTGAGAAAGCCAGTGTGAGAGAAGGAGGAGCAGGAGGTATTTGGAGAAATTCACAGAGTAGGTGGGGGTGATGGTGATTATGTCACCCAACCAGTGTGAACCCGACAAAAGCACCATGTGACAGGATGAAGCCGAACATCGGAGGAAGAAGATGGAGAATCATGATCAGGAGGATAACTAGTGAAGATGTTTGTCTGTTTACACTTGGCAAAAACTGTCACCATAGTGTAGATCTCCACTGCTTCTATCAGCTTGTTGTAAACATTACACTGAGGCTTCCACTGTGCGCTTTTTGATGTCATGAAAGCGACCCCCAACACCCCCCTGGTCTGACAGGGGGGACTCCCCTCTACAGGGGACACACGCAGAGAGCTTGTTAAACAGGAGCATAATTTGTGTTGTGTAAGTTTTGTAGAAAGCTTAACAGATCAACTGCGAGTCTTTGGTAAATACGGGTGGGAGAAATAAAACGAAAATCAATATAACAGGATTTTTTGTTTGACAATATTAAAAAATAATATTTTTTTTTTTTTTTCCAAATTTAGATTCTTCATTTCAGTCTTTGATCTAAACTGGATTGGAAAAGAGTTTCCACTTTTCTCCAGTAGAGGATGAAATGTTTCTCTCTGACTCACGTGACGTAATGTGCATTTCATGGAAAATATGGCTCCTGATACGGTCTGTAGCATTTTTATCATCATTTAACTTTTTCACATGGTCTGGTGTTAAAAAAGCAAACTAAGAATAAAAAAAAAATCATAAATATGGAAGAATTGCAATTTAAATCCAATCGGCGCCCCAAAAATGGTAAGGGCATCCCTCATCTTCCCTCTGTTCATCTTCGTACACTTAAAAAATGACTTGATGAAAATAAAGATTCAGAAATGACACTGTGAATTACTGTAGGGGAGGCTTAGGGTTGCAGCAGCAAGAGTCAAGAGTCTTCATGTTTTACGTCACAGTGAAGAGATCCAGACACAACTTCTTCTGTTTTGATCTGGTCATTTAGGGCCTCAGTACACTGGGAGCATTTTCTGCACTGGCAGCTCTCACAACCTAATAACCTCCACCAAGAAGGTTGTGTTTTTGGGGAGAGTTTGTCTGTTTGTATGTGAACAACTCAAAAAATAACAAATAGATCTTGATGAAATGTTCATGAAATGTTCAAAATGGGATAAGGAAGAAGTGATTAAATTTTGGAGGTGATTTGGATCACCGTCTGAATCCAGGATTTTTTTAAAGGATTCTTTATCATTGTGAGATAGGGCTGTTTTTTACCATATGCGTATATAACTCCACCATAAATGGTCAGATTGCTTTGCAAAACAATACAAGACAAGGTCACCATAATTTCTGACGGATGTAAAAGTACGATCCAGATCCTGGCAATATTCTGGAAACTAAGATCTTGAATACAAAATATGCACTGGGTCATCATAATTTTCAACACTGTCAGGAAACAAATTATCATACAAACCTGCAACTAACACCATATTGTAGCCGACAGTCTGCTGAAAGGGAGTATAACATTAAAGTAGGACTAAAGTGTTGGTGACAATCACAATATGCTTGGTGGAGGTCTGCGCTCTCTGGGTGCTTTTCTAGTTTTCAGGGTTCTTAGCTCCAGTAGGAAAGAAAAGTTGTCTTGTAGCACTTTCACTTCACTTAGCAGTCAGTCTAAAATCTGTTTTAAGAAGCTCTTTCTGCTTCATATTTGATTTTGCCTAAAAAATAAGAGAAAACTTTAAAAATTAAGCTGCAGCATTGCCAGAGGCTCTAAACCTGGAATCAGGACCCTGTCACAAAAAAGCTTTTCCTCCCTATGGAACTCTGCAATTATCGTGGACTAAGTTGATGCGAAAAGTCCCACCCCTTCTTCATTTTGATTGGTCAGTGGAAGAGTGACATTGTTGAGCCCGGTGGTGATGCTCCAAAATTTCTGATAAACCGTGAAAGTGCACACAGATCTTACAAAGGCAACACCTCTTAATAAGCCTCTATCATGAGAAATAATCTACCACAAAGCTTCCATCTCAACTTTTCCTAGTGGCTGGAATTTTTTTTCTGCAAAAGCATGGGTTCAGAACTCTGAAACTATACTTACTTGTGAAAAAATGGCATGATGGTTGTTTCTGTGTGGTGAACAAATAGGTCTACAGATTCAGGCCATGTAGCTGTATGTCTGGGAAACTGCATGTATTTTTAGACATTTACGCCTGTCATTCACATGAAACCGCAGCTTTATGTCACTAAAACGTCTTCTGAAAATTTTGGCTAAAGTGATGATTTTTGGAAACTCTGGTTCATGGTTTAATGTGGATGCAGGGAAACAGAGTTTTTGGCTCTCAGATGTCACAGCTGAATGACAGGGGTTCACTCTGATTGGCTGCCACAGGTTTGGCGTCTGAAAGACACAGCCAAATATGGGTTTTGTCATGCTTCAAGCTGCACTTATCGGCGGGTTTCCCTGTTGCCCATGGACAAACGTATTTTTAAAAATGAATGAGGGGGGCATATTCGTTTTTGAAAATGCCCCCCGTGTGCACCAGTCCTTAGTCTATTTGAGTCTGACTCTCTTCATACTCTCCGATTTGGCACTCTTAAACTTAATGCATGTAGATTTTGAAGTCAGGTCTGTGTAATGTTGTTAGTCTGAAACATGGACCTTGTTCTATAATGCTCCTGGTTTCTCTGGGTTTTTATAAATGTCCTTATCAAAAGATGACTTGTCTTCCCATCAGCATAGATGATTTGGATGTTAACCGCACATATCTTCTCAGAGCTTGTCCGTGTTGGTGTGCAAAATGTTCCCATCAGATCGTGTGAGGATCCAAGTTGGATCACATGTTGTTATTGAATATTTTTTGGCATGATTTAACTGTGCAGGCGTTGATTTTTTTTCATTGATGCTGTTTTCATGGCCTTGCACCTACATGGTGTGCATTCAGCTGATCTGTCCATTGATAGTGGAAAGAATGAATTTAAGTAATCATTATTAGACATCGAGTTCAGTTTCTGTTCATCCCACGAAAAGATTATAACACTCTGTTTGTGTGTCAGCGGCACAGCTTCTCATCTCAGCAAATTCTGTTGGACAGACTGGTTTTGAGGATGATTCACATCTGAGAGTCAGAGGACTTCAATCTTTTCAGATTCCAGTTTTAAATAGTAGGAATTGTATTAGTGTAATGACAGTTCTTGTCTCAGGTGTTAGATCTGGTTTCTTGTTGTTGAAAAATGGAGAAAAAGCTGAAAATGACTCCAAAATTTATTATGCCTGTTCTCTTTCACTTTTCTTATGTCAAATATTTCATTAACTGCTTTTTGTCTTTTCATATTTTCAGCATTTTTTTGTTTTGTTTCTTATCTGCTTTTCATTTACTCAATTAATGTCAACCCTTTTTTCCTTGAAATGACCTTTATTTTCTCAAAATACAGATTTATGGAGATAGTTTTTCACACCCAGCAGCTGAACAAAAGATTTTACTTTTTGTCTGGTATCATAATGACGTTCAACTCTTTTCTTTTCTCTGCAGCTCTTTCGGGAGGTGAGAATAATGAAAGGCTTGAATCACCCCAACATAGGTAAGACACACACTCATCTCATTGGCAGTGTTTTGTATTTATGTCTGTGAGTGTGTGTGTGTGAAATATAAGTATAATAGACACACAGGATTCATTGACTGAGCTGTGGTTGCGGGCCTTATAGAGGTCACAGGGTTGGATTTTCTAAAGCTCAGTGCCATATGGATCAAAACTCCCCCACAGCATCAGCAGCAGGTTCCCCTCGTATTAAGACAGACGAGCAGACGGCTGTGCAATAATTTATAATGTGGGCAGGAACTGTTGTTATTTATATCCATGAGATTTTAATCTGTTTCTGTTTTGGGTTACAGTGCAGCTGTTCGAGGTGATTGAGACTGATAAGACCCTTTACCTTGTCATGGAGTACGCCAGTGGAGGTGAGCACATTAATGGGAATAGAAGAAGTTATTCCTTATTGTAAAATACATCCTGCACAAGAAGATCACAAACTTTCATGACAATCATGGGTGAGATGAAAAACCAGTATAAAAGATATTATGCACTCTTAGAGGCACATTAAAAATGATTATTAAGGCCCTGTGAGGACTTTACAATCGTAAAATAGTTGAATTTTAAATTTTTGACTTTCATCATCCATAATTTAAAATGAGTAAATCAGCACTGATTTTTTTTTTTTATAAGTGCTGTTCTTAGTATTTCCTGGAGGATACGAATCCATTCACAGCTTGTATGCTGGTCGACAAAGAAAGAGAAAAACGACAGAAGAGAAGGAGAAAGTTTAACAGTAGAGTGATAGAACACAGGCTAAAACACGGGCTAAACTGTTTGAGATGATGTTTGTTCCAACCCACAGTCAGCAGTTATTCTGCAGTGGTCTGTTCAAACTTGAGAGTCTATCAATAAAATGAAGAGTGAGGTTATGTTAGCGCTGCTTGGTGAGGTTGGAGTTGGTAGGTGCACGACAAAAATTGAAATCTCATCAAGTGTTTTTGTCTTATTATACTCAATATGAGCCACATTCAAATTACCAGTCCAGAAAAAATGTCTTGTTTAAAGTCATTTTAAGACTAAAATGAGGTCTGAATTGCTTGTAACCATAACAAAAAAATCTGCCAATGGGACCAGAGAACTATGTTTAAAATCTTTTTTTTTTTAAACCTTGTTAGACCTCAATTTTGTCTATAAATAACTTTGAACAAGACATTTTTCTGGACTGGTCAGGTGAATGTGGCTCATATGAAGCCTAAAGGGACATTTTCCACTGAAAATAAGATAAAGTCACTTGATAAGATTTCTGTTTTTTGCAGTGTGAGCACTGGTAGTACATAACCAGGATTCACCAAAGTTACACATTACAAACACAGTTCAGAGCACTGGGCTGTGAATATCACTAAATATAGTCGGCTACTAAACTACGGTACAAGCTGGATTTTCAAAGATTTCTTTTTGTCATGTATCAAACAAAAGCGCTATGTAGCTACAATTTATGGAGTTAGCAAAAGTTCATGCAGTCATATGTCAGCTGACCCCCCTCAGGCAATCACAGGGCGTGTCTTACGCGAAGGCTGCGTATTTAAATCTCGTCCTCACCCTCTGTTATCCCTGCTACCTCTTTGCTACCAAGCTGCTGCTGCGTCCTCCTCCACCCCAGCCTCCTCCTTTAAGGCTCCATATATGTATCTTATTGACTTGTATGCATTCTTTTTAATCTGTACGTATGGGGGTTTTGCTATGCACCCCCTGGAAAGCTAGAGCAGGCTGCTCGGCTAACCCAGGGAGTACTCTGAAAAGCAGAGCTTTAACGCCAATTCTAACTGTATCCATTTGGCAATAAATGGTTCAATGACGAGAGTGTTCCTGACTGAAATTACCGTCTCCCTTTGTGTCCTTTAAAAAGTTTCCTTGAACAAATTGGTGTTCCTTGAACAATTGGTGTTTTTGTCTTATTTTTAGTAGAAAATGTCCTTTAAGACTAAATATGAGCCACATTCACCTGACCAGTCCAGAAAAATGTCCTGCTCGAAATTATTATAAGACTAAAATGAGGTCTGCATTGCTTTTAACAAGTTAAAAAAATCTGCCAATGGAACAAGAGAAAAGTTACTTGTATTAAGACATTATTCTAGTTTCAAGCAAATTTTCCAAGCAAATTTCTCTTGTCCCGCTGGCCCGTTGGCAGATTTTTTTTTACTTGTTACAAACAATTCAGATCTCATTTTAGTCTTTAAATAACGTGAAACAAGACATTTTTCTGGACTGATCAGTTGAATGTAGCTTATATTGAGTATAATAAGACATTTTTTTTCTTGAAATAAGACAAAAACACTTGATGAGAACCAGTTTTTGCAGTACAGACATCATTACAAGCAATGCCAAACTGCTAGTCTTCATGGAGCTTCCAAAGAGAGCAGTTCACTGAGTAATATCACTTTCAAGTATCTAAAGAGAGGTTAAACAGAAAGGTTGAACTGAAGCTCTTGTTTTCTAATATGTTATTTTCTAATAAAGCCTGTTTCATCATACAAGGAACGTGTCTCAGCTGCTGTGGTGCATCTCATGGCTGCAGGCTGAGACAGTCTGCTGGAGCTATTCAAACACTTTTTGGACCTAAAGGCCTTTTAGATACAAAAAAAGAAAAGAAAAGAATAGAAGGAGCAGGTTAAATAGTGTGAAGACTTTACTTTGGAAAAAATAAAGGAAGTCTTTTTAGATGACTTTATCCCCTGATTTTTTTTTTTAAGTGTAATCATTCAAGAATCCTCACAGCCCTTGCGGTTCATTCACTATTTGCCCATCCTCCCCCTGAGTTATGTGGACTGCAGTCACCAGAGGATGACTGTAAACTCCTCCATTAGGTGTTGTCTGGTCTGTATTCAAACTTAATAGAGCATAGAGCCTCAGCATAAATAACTGAGCAGGCTCAGTGCAGTGAAGCTGCTGCTGCTCTTCAGACACAATATCAGGAGGAAAACCAGCTCACAGCCCATCTCGTGCTGCTCTCCATTTTTAGTTTGTTGTGCCTTTCTGTGTGTCAACTTAATGTCACCAACCTTGTTTTCCATGCTCTGACCTGTGGTGTGTCTCAAATCGATGTGACTGTTGATGGTTATGACTGGACGGCATCAGTTTGACTGGTGGTGAACTGAAGGAAGATATTTTGATTGCCTAAGGATTCAACATTTTTAACCTTAAAAGACGGATGTATGTTTTTCTGCATCCTCTTAGCTGAAAAAATGATGCATGGCTTTAAAAGTGAAGCTTTGTGGTGCTGGTTGTGGATTTTTGGACCGTCACACAGAGCCAGGCTCGTTGTTTCCTGTTCCTATGCCAAGGTGTCACACATGGAGGTTCAAAGCGTTACTTTAAATAGACAGAGGGAATTGTGGTTTTATAGTTCTCGTGTTATTATTGTAAAAATGTTTACTTAAGGTGGAGTCCAGTGTTTGGTTTGATGGATCCTCTCCAAGTTACGACACTGTTTTAACAGCGCTGGTTTTGATGATCTGTTTCTGCTCTCAGGTGAAGTGTTCGACTACCTCGTGTCTCACGGTAGAATGAAGGAAGTGGAAGCCAGAGCCAAATTTCGACAGGTATGACAAAAAAAAAAAAACCTCTCGATTCAGATGTTTGAAAATCTTCACATTTATTGGTTGGTTTTTAAAACATGTTTGTTGTGTCTCTCCTCACAGATTGTGTCCGCTGTCCACTACTGCCACACAAAGAACATTGTCCACAGAGACCTGAAGGTGAGGCAGTTCAGTGGGTGTTTTTGGGCTGCTTTCAGATGCAGTGGATTAAGGCTAGTCCAAGACTAGGACATTTCTTTCACTGGCAGATTACAGTGAAAGAGAAATTCATAATCTGGGACTAGTCTTAATCTGTGTCTGTGAAAACAGCCCTTTAGCATCTTAATCGCGTGATGAGTGGAAATGCAGCTTTTTACCGAGCAGTGGGAGCCTGCTCCTGTTTTAATAGATGATTACATTACTGAACACACACAGTGACATATATACAGTATGACTCATGTCCAGGATCTGTGTTGTTGGACAACACACAAGCTCCAACCCCCTCCCCATCTGTCGCTCATTCACGCTCCTGTTTTTTTCTTCTTCTTCATCTCAACTCACATTCTTGTTCCCGCCCACTCTGTCATTCCTCCTCGCCCTCCGCATCCAACTGTTTGCTCCCTCTTCTCCTTCTGTAACCCCTTGTTCCTTGAATGTGACCCTTTCCCTGGCATCCTTCTCCCCTCCTCCCTCCCCCTCTTCCTCTACTTCAATGTAATTGTGACTCAGGCGGAGAACCTTCTGCTGGACGCCGACGCCAATATCAAGATCGCCGACTTCGGCTTCAGCAATGAGTTCACGCTGGGCAACAAGCTGGACACGTTCTGTGGCTCGCCGCCGTACGCTGCCCCCGAACTTTTCCAGGGCAAGAAATACGACGGACCTGAGGTGGACGTCTGGAGCCTGGGAGTGATTCTCTACACGCTGGTCAGCGGCTCGCTGCCGTTTGATGGACAGAACCTGAAGGCAAGTGGAGGAGGAGGAGGGGTCTATGTGCGTGTGTGTGTGTGTGTGTGTGTGTGTGTGTGTGTGTGTGTGTGTGTGTGTGTGTGTGTGTGTGTGTGTGTGTGTGTGTGTGTTTGAGAGAAAAGATACTCTCACAGGTTGTGTTCGCAAAACATTCAGTTTATTAAGTTATGTCAAAATGTCTCCAACAAGCATCTGATCTCCAAAGGAAAATTATGTGATTTTCAACACATTCCTCAGAAATGTGACAAAAACATCAAATATTACAGAGAAACTATTTAAAGGGGGATGGTAGTCCACTCTTTAAATGAGATTATCAGCGCTAGTATTGCTGGTTACAGGTTATTTTAAAATACTACTTCTTAGCTTCCTGATCGGGTTGTCCAGGACTGGATTGATTTACGGCATGTCTAGGTCGCTATGATAACTCCACGCCAGCTGACGAAGTTTGGTAGTGAGAAGAGATAAAACACAGAGATCTGTGTTTTCCTCTCCTGAAAATGATTTCTGTGACTAATTTTGTAGTGATGGTGGACACAGGAGCCTAACTGTCAGACAGAAAAAGGACAGAAGAGCAGAAGAAAGCTAAACAGGAGAGTGATACAGCCCGAGCTAAAACATCATTAGCCTTGGTAGATGACTGGCAGGACATAGCTAACCAGGATTCACTAACAATACACATTATTAGACGGCTACTAAACTACTCACAAACTGACAGTGTTTACTTGTTGTCACGTTAGCCTACAGATACATCAGAGCACCGCTGCCGATCGCAATCCATATAGCCGACTACTACAACATTTGCTTGATGTTACGTTTCAAGCCGTAGTGCTACGTAACTATACTGACAAATACCTTACCTCGGCTCGTTGCATCCAACAAAAAGATGTCTTGAACAAAGAAAATTTGTTTCAATCCGATCTCCATTTAATTCTAAAACAAACACACACCTCGCTAAAAGTAATTCATGACAGTGTGCGACAAACTCCGTGCCAGAAGGTGGCGAGGGAGTGCAATTACAAAAGAGCCACCTGATAGCATAGTTTTTCAACAAAAACCAACTGAATCCTCTCAAATCTAAATAAACCCCTCAAGTAGTTTTCACCTCTGCATTAGAAACAGAGTACAGTATCTTACCTAGCTTAGTTTAGTTTATTTTGGTAACTTTAAACATAAAGACTTATATGCACATTGAGGTGAAAAATGAACAAATGCTGAGTTGAGAAAGAAAATCAACATAAAAAGAAATCAACACAATAAATAACAAAACAGGACCGAAAAGGTGTAGGCTGAAGCCTTTGCTTATTTCATCTACCCTGTTCAACTCATCTTCTACTCAGCTTCCTTTAGAGTCATATAGCACATTAAGATAAACATAACTAAATACTCATTTATCATACATAGACCCTTTGTCTATCCAAAACCTCTCCCTCTCAGTTCACACTCACTCTCTCTCATGTTAAAATAGCTTTGGATATAATCTGGTAACATGTTGTTGTATGCTTAAGTGATAGCTTAAATGATAGCTTGAGATGTAGTCTGCATTAAAACAGTGTAAAAGCATGGACAGTACACCAAAGCCTTTAAACCAACAGGTGGTACCAAATCTACCAAAGCTCAGTGAGGAAACATCAAGTTTTTGGTCACTTAAAAAATTAAACATATTCAGACTTTAATGATGGAGTTACTGGGAATGTTCATTTCTGGGATAATACTGAAAGTCTGCGTTTTGAAGCACCACTGCCTGTTGGCAGAATGGCAGAATTTTGTTGTAGAACCAAAAAAAGTACCAGAAACACAAACATGAAGTGATATACACTGAAAAAGGATTACACTATGCGAGTGTTTTTGTCTCAAAAGACTTAACCAGGCTAGATTCATCTAGTAAGTACTATAGACTATACATTCAATGGAAAAAGTCTTTGTGGCGTCACCCGTCTTTTTCTGAAACAGAGAGTTGAAGTAAATCTTTAGAAGTAGACAAATTAGAAAGGGGCGGGCTTTTAGCCTCCACAGCTTTGGGTGCCTGTCAATCAGCTGAGCTGTGCCTCTGATTGGACGAACTTGCAATCTTAATTACTTCTAAACCGCTGAGTAAGAACAAAATTCATCCCCCGTACAGTCTGTGCCCTTAAAGAAACTAACTATTCAGACAGGAAACATTTCTAACAGCTGTGAACAGGTTTATTTCTGTTTTAGAAACAGTTTTTTTGGTTTGGTGTGTTTGTGGTTTTTAGTGCTTCTGGAGCCAGCTCCAAGCGGACACTCGACAAACTGCAGATGTGAGCACTTCCACATTGCTTCATATTTTTAATCTGTACTTGGCTAGTACAGATGTTATTTCAAGATATTAAAAGTAAAAAATAAAGCTGGATTTGCTCGTGATGATTAAAAAACACTGCCCAGGGGATGAGAAAGAATAATAGATTTATATCACATCTGGTGAGACTTTTTTCAAGAAACAACATAGACAGACTGGAAGTTGAGGTTAACTTTCTGATGTCCTTAATGTTTTGTCTGTGACATACGTTCTTTCACAGTTTAGCTCTGATTTCTGTTGTTGATTTCAGAGAGCAGTGATCAGCGTGTAGCTGATCTTCTGTGGTCCTTATGTCCTGTGTCAAATCAGAAATTTACCATGAGCAGAAAATCTGATTTCTGTGAAACAGCAGACACAGAATGTTCTGTGTGTGTGTGTTAGTCTTTCTGTTGGTCAAGACAAACAGTTCAAAGAATGTAGCATTGAAGATTACTACGAAATGTTTTCCTTTTTTTTTCTGTGTGTTTTTTTTTACATCTGTCCTGAGGTCATAAAATGAACAGGACACGAGAGCCTGTATGGTATTGTTTGAAATCTGTATCAACTAATCCTGGCCTTTTGCAGCAAGTAAGTGTGACACCTGCAAGCTAGTTCAGGCAAGCAACCTTAGCTGCACTAATTTCATGTTTGCCTCGCAACATTCTCACAACCACCTGACAAAGTGTCCTCGAAGTCAGACTCTCTATTCAAGCTGCAGGATTTCTGGCCCCTGCCTCAGTCCTGGGCTCAGACTTTCAAGTTCAGCATCTGAGAGTCAGACTCCAGGATATCTGAAGAGGGGTTTTCTTTTTGGCTTCATACCATCCCTCTGGTATACACATAGTTGCTTTAAATGGTTTACAGCTAAAAATAAAAATCAGTTTCTTCCCTTTACACTGGTGTAAAAAACCCTGATGTCAGCCTGAATGTTTTGTTTAACTGCTGTCTCTTTAAGCCTCCCTGCTCCACAAACCCCCTTCCCTCTCAAGGTCTGTTGGGGCAGACATTGGCGTTCTAGCCTTTTGCTTCAGCGTGTCATGAAGCAGTTAGGAGGTCCTTATGTTTCAGCAAGTCTTGTGAAAATCTCAAGGTATTTTTAGAAAAGACCACTTTGAGCAGTTTGCAGATTTAGGGGTTTTACAGCATAGCATAGAGGTTTTAAATATTTAAGTTTAGTGTGAACATGGTTACTTTGTATCCTTGTTTGGCTGCAGCAGCAGATTTCTGATCAATACAACATGAGTTGACTGAACTGTGCATCAGTAATATGTTTTTTTTTTTACATTTCGTTATGAAAACAGTTGATGTCTATAGAGTCAAGACAGAAAGTTGCTATGACCCTAAAGTTTATATCTCTCTCGGCACTGTCTGTAGCAGAGCCTGACAGCTACATGGTGATGATGAAACACTGAATTAGTTATGTTTTTGATTTTGATGTACATTTGTTTAGTTTTTGTTCTCATATCAATAAAAAAAATGCCCACACTGGTCTGGCTCGCCAGTGGTGATACTTTAGGGATGTGGGCAAGAGCATATGTTTACTGAAAATAAGCGTTCAAGAATGTATGTGTTCCTTTGTGTTTGTAACGACATTATTCTTCTTTCAAAAAAAAACACATTTTCATTATCTCATTTTTTTTATTTTGGTTTATTGACTTATTTTGATTTTCTATAAAAAGAGACATAAATGATTGCTTCAGTTTTATTTTTTGCAGTGTATCCTGTAGAGATAGACTGATATTTTTTTTTTCAGGGCTGATACAAATACCTATTGTTAATCAAGGAGGTCGATAAATGATATTTAGAGCCAATGTTAATTTGTGGTAAATGTGAAAATATTGGCGTCAAAATTTTGACTAAAATAAACTTGAACATTCAACTTTGTTTTAAAACATTTAAGCATATGTTTATTGAACAGCTCCCAGCAGCATGTCTTAAAAAGTCAAAAGTAAACTTAAGGAAACAAATAGCTCCGTAAAGTTTTCTACGGTTAGGGAAGGGTACCTTTCACATTTGAAACAATACGGTACCAATGACTGGTACCTGGCAATCGGTCAATTAGTTTGATAATAAAATATATACTTTTTCAATTTAATATATATTTATTCTTCAGTGTATAAGCTTGCAATGCTGTGTTTATGTACAGCATGGTAAATCGCCTACTCTTCCACTTCTTCACAGCCACAAGGATGCATTTAGGTACCTAAACATGGTACCTTTTGACTTTAAAAGAATACTTTTGACAGAATTTGGTTGGTACCTATTAAAATACCTAATTCTGTACCTATCCCTATCTACGATAAAAAAAAAAAAAAAAGTTTTCCAAAATTTTGATAGAACCGAATTATATTGTATGGTCCTCATATCTCTGTTTTTGAATCAGAGACAAATAACCTAGTTTCAATTGATTTCTTATAGACCGTCAGATTAAAAAAAAGGCAGATGCAGCTATGCCTTAAAATGCCAAATATCAGCCCGTCCCTAATATCCTGCCCTTTCTTTATTTTAATCTCTCGAGATCTACAACAGATGCTCAAACAATCTTAGATCAAACTTTAAAATAATATTAGTAGTATCAGGCCATTGTAAATATCTCTGTAGAAAAACGGTCCTCTCTGTTTTCACCTCCTATAATCTTGTACTCGTGAATCCAACCTGCTGCCTAAAAAAAGAGTTAAACATTATTTTTAATCTAAAATCCAGCAGATGGCAATGACTGCCCCCTAAAGCTCCACCAAAGGGAGGAGACTAATGTGTGTTTAACCCCTCTCATCTGTCTGACTGCAGCGCAGCAGATTGCCTGCAGAGAGGGAACTCTGAGGTTTTAACGCAGCACACGACATCACATCAGTCAGGGATTAAAAAAAACTACAAATTAAAATACTCTGTTATACAAAAATCAACATGAAGCAGAATGACGACTAAGTCTTCTTCTATGCCAGAGTTCCAAAAGTGCTCATTATTTAAAAATAAGTAATAAAGTTGTGTATGTGTAACTTGCTGACGTGTGTGTCTAACAGGAGCTGAGGGAGCGCGTGCTGAGGGGAAAATACCGCGTCCCTTTCTACATGTCCACAGACTGTGAGGGGATCCTTCGCAGGTTCCTGGTGCTCAACCCCTCCAAGCGCTGCACCCTGGAGGTAAAACATGCCCAAAAAACACAACAAGCTGCATCACTCACCTGCTAAAACCCACAGCTGGAGCTCTCCTGTGCTTCTGTCTCTGCAGCAAGTGATGAAGGACAAGTGGATCAACGCAGGGTACGACGGGGAAGACCTGAAGCCCCACATAGAGCCTGTGGAGGACTACAGTGATCCTGCTCGTATCGGTGAGTCACGGAGGCCATCTGTCTGATTCAGGGTGTTGTTTTTCTCTCTGAGCCTCTCCTCACCTGTCACACCTGTGTGTTTGCGCTCCTCAGAGGTGATGGTGGGGATGGGCTTCACTCCAGAGGAAATCAAGGACTCTCTGCTCAATCAGAAGTACAACGAGGTCACAGCCACATACTTACTGCTGGGCCGCAAAGGAGACGTGAGTTATTCACTCCTGCATAATATTCTGTGTGTGCAACTCAAGACTGACTGTCTTTTTATTCCTGAACCTTAATGTTAAAGCTACATTTTTAAATACTACACTCATATTGTTAGATAAGTTAGATAAGTGCTCTTTTATTTTTCCATGTTTGTTTACCTGTTTTTACCTTTTTAACTTTTATTTAAAGCGCACTGAATTTCCACCTACAGAGTTTAAAGAAAATTTGTTCTATTCATTCACCTTTGCTTTGACCAAATTTACTTACAGATATATCTATTTTAATGTAATTTTTCAGAAACATCTTCTCATCTTTTTTTCTGGGAAAATGTCCCTCATGAAGTTTTTATACTCTCTGACTCAACTTTTTTACTGGAAAAGTTGGCAATAAATGAAACACCAGACTGACCAATCATTCATCCTCATTTATAAATAATCAGTTACTCATCCTGGGAATTGGCAGCCATCAGGTATTTCACTGGTTTTGCCAAATGTAGTACTTTTTTAAACTAAGCTTGGACACATACAAATGCAGTTTTCTCATCTTGAAATACTTTTTTGTTTATTTAAAAAATAAAAAAGGGAAAATGAGAATTCAGTCCAGTTATAAAGTGACAAAAAAGGCAAACATGAGGTGCTGCTTTTGCTAAGGTGGTAAAAGTGTGACCCCCATGCACTTAAGCCCTTGCAGCTGGTTGACTCTGAGCTGTGACTCTTACTCTTATTCACTAAAGGCAAAAAAAGGCCCAAAATGTTGATTGGTGAGGGTAATAAGCCAATCAAACAAAATGTCCTTTCAGCTTCTGTCACATTCAAAGCCTTAGGGTCTGATCAATCCAACCACATTTTACAGAGAAGCAGCATCAACAAGGTAGAAAAACAAGTTGAGTTTATGGGACATTAATGGAGGTACTGGGCCAGTATGTGTCAGATGACCAAAGACCTGAGGTGGTGTGAGGCTACATGTAAATGCTGTGCAGTGTGTGTATTTTAAGAAGAATGTATAACTGTTTATTTGATATAGTTGAAGTGAGGCATGGTCAGGAAATAGAAAACAGAAAATCATAAATCAAAGTAATAAACCACTAGCTGCTATAGCTTGACACAGACCTCTCCAGAAATGTGAAGACATTTTACTTCAAAGTCCACCACAATGCCTTTCCCTCTTTTTTATTTCATTTTATTTTGTATCATTTCCTTTTATTAATTTATTTTATTTTATTTTATTGCACATTATTTCTCTTTTTGTATATTATCAAATTTTATATTATTTCCTTTTATTTTATTTTATTTTATTTTATCTTATTTTTATTTTATTTTATTTTATCTTATTTTATTTTATTTTATTTTATTTTATTTTATTTCTTTTTTTTTTTTGCTGCACACTTTTTATTTTTTGAACACTTATAAGGGGCCACATTCACCTGAAAAGTCCAGAAAAATGTATTGTTTCAAAATAAGAAACGGTAATTGCTGCTAAATCAGAAAAAATACATCCATGGAGTAGGACAGTTCAAGGTCCCTGATATAGGATTACATCTGAATACAAAAAACTTAACAATTATATTTTCTTACCTGTTGGCAGATTTTTTTTCACCCTCTCATGCAAATCAGGTGTTATTATTCTTTGCTTGGAAGAGAGCCCAAACAACATGAATTTCCCTTCGGGGATTAATAAAGTATATCTTATCTTATCTTATCTTATCTTATCTTATTATTGTCTTTTGATATATTCACATTTTTCTATACATCAGGTAAATACAACACTTTACAATACGTTGCAATTGATAAATCCCTGGAGGGAAGTTCAGAGTCACAGCAGCGATACAATAAAGTATTATACAAAATATAATGCCTAAGATGAAAAAAAAAAGAAAAACATTTGCTTTGATTTAACTTTTTGCAGAGCAGATGACACTGTTAATGTTTGCTTGTTGCTAACAGCCTGATATCATCTATAAGGAGCCAAGGATAGAAAAAAATGTTGCACAGCTCCATCAAGATCCACCTTAATTTAACCTTTATTGTTTTTGGCAGAGCTCAACATGGATGTATAGGAACCCCATCATCAACCAGTGTGTAAGCTCGGTCTGGTTTGTAACAGAAATAAAGGGCACAAGTCGTTGACCTCTTGCAGAGGCGCAAACACAAGCTCTTAATTAAGATATGACTCACATTTAGAAATCAGACTTAAAGTTTTTACATTTAGTTCCCTTTTTTGTACCAAGCAGTTTTTTCCTTAAAGCACTGAGCGGTCACATCTCAAAGTATTAAGGTTTTATACAATACTCAAACCATCAGTGTTTTTATTTTTAATGTAGTCTTCAGTTTTTACGTCACCACACAGTATCCGAACATCATACCAAGTTCAGACACCTGTCTCGTTCCCTGTGATGTTTCAGGAGGGCAGCGAGGCCCGCTCAGCCAGTAGCCTGTCCCTGGCGAGGGTGCGACCCAGCCCCATCACCAACGGGACCAACAAGCACTCCTCAGCCACCGGCTCCTCCTCCTCCTCCACCTCCTCCTCACACAGCAAGACCCAGCGCAGTGCCTCCACCTACCACAGGCAGCGACGGCACAGCGACTTCTGTGAGCCTCTTCTCTGACTTCCTTCTTTTTACCCTTTCTGAGCCTTACACGGGTTTAAAAATATCAGTTAGTTTATTTAAAGAGGGGGTATTAAGCTTTCCCATATTTTAAACATGGATATAAAGTAACAATGCTGGATGTTCATACACTGATAAACTGCAGATTTTCAAACTACTGCATACTCAACTGTTATTGAAATCCCCAAATCTGTCTGTAAAGTGCTCTAAATGGTTGCCCTAAAATGGCAAAAGATCTTCATGAGGCTAGCTGAAATGATGAGGATCTCCTCACTGGTTCATGACACATAGGAGGCGTGGGCCTCAAACATCAAGGTCTGCTCATAACTTTGCCCCAAGCAGGCCTAGGAGCCTCAAATTAAAGCCTGAAAAAAGCACAATAGCCCCTCTTTAAATATTTTTTGATTCTGTGACCTGGTTAATGTAAAAGAAAAACATGGTAAGCTGTACTGGATGATGAAGTATCTTCACCAGGATCCTCCCAACAACCAGTAAGGCTGTATGGATGAGGTGTATCCTCCACGTCCCTGTAGCTACAGAATATTCCTTATGTGAGTCCCTTTGTGTCTCTGCTCTGCTGTCCTCCACAACAAAGGCGGGCCTTCCATGCCCGTCATGCACCCCAAGAGGAGCCCGACCAGCACGGGCGACAGGGAGCTGCGGGAGGGTCGGATGCCTTCACGAAAGGCCAGCTGCAGCGTAATGGGGAGCCACAGCCTCCCCCCCTCCAGCCCCATGGTCAGCAGTGCCAACAACCCCAACAAGTCTGAGATCCCAGACCGCCGCAAAGACATGACTGCCACCACGGTAACCATGTGCATTCCACTCTTGGACAGGAAGCAGACTGATGATCTCAAGTGATGTTTTTGTAACTTTTACTAATAGTACCAGGATCTTTGAGTCCTAGGATCTTCTTTTTTTAATGACTGAAAGGTTTCTTCATCCAGGTGTTGTTTTAGTTTCAACCTTGAGCTGCAGATAAGATTCCCCACAGAGTTTTAAAGAATACACTCTGAGGTGATGAAATCCAAAAGGTCAAAGGTCAATCTTACTGTATCACCGTGATGTCCCAAGGAAGACCACTGAATATTAGGAACTTGAAGTGTTTTATAGACATCTGAGAAAGTGTCTCTAAATTTAGCACAAACGGCTGAAATGAACAAACGTGATCAGTGGTTGGAGGTCAAAGGTCACAGTGGCTTCTTGTCTTTTATATGTCTTGAAAAATCTTGATCTCAGCAGCACTTAGAGGTTTATTTTTGTTTTTAATCTCTCTGTGGAGTAGTGGATGAGCTCCCTTGCTCCAACCTTCATGTACCCGTCTGTTTGGTGTCTTGGAAGGGATCCCTTACTAATCACATGATCTGCTCAGAAATCCAGGCAGAAAGATGTTCACATGCGTAATGTGTTCTCTAAAACTTCTCGTGCCACATGACTTGTCTGTGTAGTTTCTATGATGGAGACTTGTCCTTGTTTCCTCTAAGCCATCCTTTTTTTATCTTAAAACCCAGTCAGGTAAAATCTGCATCTTACTTAATTCTCTCTGTAGAATAACATCCCTGGAAGCGCCATGACACGCAGGAACACTTACGTGTGCACAGATCGCTCGGGTGGTGATAGACACTCTCTTCTGCAGAATGGCAAAGACAACAGGTAACACTTTGAGTTTCATGTCTAATAACTGACATATGTAGATACAGATTTCAACACACACACAACTATTACCTAGGCTGACATCAGACATCCACTTCATTACATGGGTGATCCTTTTGTCCAAGCATTAAAACTCAAGAGAGGAAGCAGTTTTTCACCCTCAGTCCATCTCTCGTTTGGAGGACGTGTGAAAATCTGAAATAGAACTTCCCAGAACATTTCGTTTCTTGGAAATTTGCCGCCTCAGTTTTTGCAGTTCTTCTAAGATTAAACACTCGTCTTCAAAATCAACAAAGACAGAGCGACACATTTTTTTCCCTTCTGTAAAATCTGACGCGCTGGGGTGTTACAAAGCTGAAATATAGCAGATTCTGATACCGAAGACTGAAGAAAGTCAATGAGCAAAGAGTCCAATGAATGCTATCAGAAGGGATAAACCTGTAAAATAAGAAAACAAAGTACATAAATTGCTCAAAAAAATTGAATTCATTGACTTGTCTCAACATTAGTTTTTTCTTTTATTTCTATCTTCTTTTATTAATTTGATAAATTACTATAAAAGCACTCAGAAAGCATATTGTGATTGTCAGCAACACTTTAGTCCTACTTTAATGTTATACTCCCTTTCAGCAGACTGTCTGCTACAATTTGGTGTTAGTTGCAGGTTTGTACAATAATTTGTTTCCTGACAGTGTTGAAAATGATGATGACCCAGTACATATTTTATATTCCAGATCTTAGTATCCAGAATATTGCCAGGATCTGGATCGTACTTTTACATCTGTCAGAAATCAATCTGACCATTTATGGTGGAGTTATAAACACATATGGTGAAAACAGCCCTATCTTACAATGATAAAGAATTCTTTAAAAAAAATCCTGGATCCAGACGGTGATCTGGATCACCTCCAAAATTTAATCACTCCTTCCTTATCCCATTTTGAACTTTTCCTGAAAATTTCATCAAGATCTGTTTGTTTTTTGAGTTATATTGTTCACAGACAAACAGACAAACTCTTTCAAAATCTTAACCCCCTTGGGGGAGGTAAATATAATTTAAAAATCTAAAATGAATAAGCTATCCTAAGTTTTAAAATCAAAAACTTATTGAAGCTTAAACCAAAGAATCATGCTTATGGTCGTCTGTGAGATAAATGAATCGTCTCTTTCTTCAGCTCTCTCGGTCACCGCATGCCTGCAGCGTCTCCCTCCACGCTCAGCATCTCTGGAGCTGGAGCCGCCTCCTCCTCCTCCTCCTCAGACCGATGCCGCCTGACCAGAGGATCCACAATCCGCAGCACCTTTCATGGAGGACAGCTGAGGGACCGTGGGCCCCCGGTCTACTCCGCCCCTCCTACTTCACCCACCCTGTCCCACCATGAAGCCAGCCCTCTGCCCCACGCCCGCACCAGGGCCACCTCCAACCTCTTCACCAAGCTGACCTCCAAACTCACTCGCAGGTAGATATAAGAAACCTGTCACACCTTGTGTAAAAGATTCAGTAGTTTGCTAAGTTCTGGATCAGACAAAAAAACCATCTCCGATTTCAGTTATCTAGCAACAAGCCAGGTGTTCTGTCTTTATGCTAAGCTATGCTAACCCCCTCCTGGCTGTAGTGTCATACTAACAAAACAAACTTGGGGGTTTTACCATTCTGATCATTTCACTCTCATCCAAAGAGTTATTACAACTTACATAGTTAAAAGTTGTTTTCTTTGATTCTAAACTTTTCCTCAAACTGAACATGTCATAACTAATATTGACTCTGCTTTAATGTAGCTGCTTATTGCATGATTTGCACAATACTTGTTTGTTTATTTTACTTACAATATTTCAACACCAAACCAACCAGATACATAAAGTAAACCCTCAAAGTCTTTATATTTAACTTTGGATTTAGCCAAGCTAGCGTTTTTTTCTGTTCCTAACAGAAGCTAAGCTAAACAGATTAAGCCGCACAATGGGGAAATGGTCTCTTTCTCATTATTTACCAAAAGATGAATTCATGCTTGTTTAAAAATGTTGAACTACTCTCTTAGCTGCAGATGTCATAGGTTTGACTCATGCTAACATTGCAACAGTACTTTTGGTTTTCAAATCAAGTGAAGTTCACACTGTGAAGTCTCTTTCGCTTGTTTACTTGATTCAAATGGGATCAATACAGCCCACATATCTGTGCAGTTACTATTAAATTACAGCTGTTAGACTGTAAGTGTATCTTAGTATTGGGTACCACGGGTGTGTCTATGAACTTTCCAATGATATGACTTTTTTCCCTCTTGTTCCTGTATTCCATTTTAATCATGCAGGGGGTTATGCGCTATTAATAAAGTTCAAGTTGGTTTGATTGAAAAGGCACCTCAGTTTAAGACACCTGGTGTCAAGTAAAGAAGGGGTTGCGTGCTGGGTGGGTCTTTCCTGACCTCTCTTCTTCCGAGATGACTGCGTCTGAGCAAGGGATGGGCACCTTTCACATTTAAAAAGGATACAGTACCAATACCTGGTACCTGGCGATCAGTACCGGTACTCAACAGTACCAATTTTTCTGTCCTTTTTTTTCGTTCATGTGGTAAAAATATCAATTTGTTTAATTTTTTTTTTCAAGTAAACATATTTATCACTCAATATATAACCTTGCAATGCTGTGTTCATGCCCAGCATGGAAAATCCCCTACTCTTCCACTCTCTCACAGCCACAAGGATGCATTTAGGTACCTAAACATGGTACCTTTTGATTTTATGTGAATCGGTACCCGGTACTTTTGACAAATTTCGGTCAGTACCTATAAAAGTACTTAACTTGGTACCCATCCCTAGTCTGAGCAACTGCTGCCACAGTAGTTAGCAGGGTGAAGATAATGGCTAAAGAACACCGGATGTATCTGCAGTGTACAGCAAACAGATCAAATAGTTTTCATTCAAATCAATGTGTCAACTTACACTGGATCCGTTCTGTGGCTGATCCGTCGTGTTAAAGGTAATACACAGCCATGCTCTTTTTGACTGACGTGGAGCTGTGATGCATAAATTCAGCGAAGGGAAGATCAAGCGGGACAGGAAGTCATGACTAGAATTTGCACAAAAACACCTAATGACTGTCGAAATAAAACAAACCATGTCAAAATCAGTTTGTATTCAGCTTGTCTTTGACAGCGAATGGACATAATGAGCAGAGCCAGACCAGGAGTCGACAGGTTTGAGGTTTTTACAGCCCAACATGATTCTAGAGAAACTTACCAATGGAGTGGGAAGCGCGAAGACTCCTTGGTCTGTGACTCCAGCTGTCTGTCAGTCACGCTGCTTGTTGGACTGAACATGCAGCCAACGTAAATTGACAAAAGCAGTCATGTCGCAGCACAATGGTGTCACAAAAGCTACACATCTGCATAGAAGCCACACATTGTTGAATGTAATGAAAATTTTTACACAAGAAACACAGTTTACACCATTTTACCTGAGACCCTGTACATACAGGTACTCATATCTTGTATCTGTATGTGCAGTAATTATCTCACAGCTAGAATCAAGTGTGTCCAAAACATACTATACACCCCACCAAAGTTAGACCCCCATAAACCTACCCCACTTCTGTCTGGGGGCTACTTTTTTTTCTAGATTTCACTCTAGAGGAAGGACACTTGATGATAATGTGAGTGAAAAATAAGCTACAAAATTTTACCGAAATTTGTAGAACTCTGCATTTTGTGGCATCATCCGAGATCTTGATTTATGAGCCTTTTTTTTGCAACAGTCCTTTATACCTGCGTTTGGTTGATCATCCTGTTATATTTCTTGTGTTCACAAGTTGGTATAAAGGCACAGGGAAAAAAGACTCAAAGACCTGATTTTGTTACTGACGTTTCTGTAAAATTTGGTGACTTTTCTTCTGTTTCTGTTCGTAAACATGAAAATGTGAAAATATATCTTCGGAACAAAAGGAGTCAGATTAAGATATGATGTCGTGTAGCATTGTTGTGCACATCCTCCTTTCAGCCTGTGCACAGCCTGGTATGGATCCCTGCTTATCAGACATTTTATTCACCCAGGCCTTTTGGCAAGCCCTTGTGTGGCCCTGGATTATCCTCTGCTCCCCTCTCCCTCCCGGTCGTCATAATCACACATGTCTAATCTTATCAAACCTCAGCTTTATCCCTGCCAATCAGCTCCCTCGCTGCGCTCTTTTCCTCCACTTGCTCTCCTGTGATCCAGTTTTATTCTCTCTTACCCTACCCCCTTACCCTGAATCCCCTCTTTTTCTCCATCTTTATCTTGTTGTGCTTTCCCCTCTGTCATGGCAATAGGGTCAACCTTGACCCGTCCAAGCGCCAGGGCTCAAACAAATCAGTGTCGGGTTGTACTCTTCCACAAGGATCAAAAACAGTTAGTAAGTTCCCATGTCTCTCGCTTCTCTCTCGTCTGCCTGCCTGTGCCGTCCCACCTGTCTGCCTGCTCACAGGAGCCTGTGCAAAGTGCCTGCTCGACCTTTTCATTTCTGTATCTATGAATTATTGTCTGCATGAAATGTTAATTCATATTGTCAACATCCCACACACTTGGTTTTTAAGCATGGCTACAATCAAGGGAGATTTATTTTATTTCATTTTATATTTTAGACTACAGTTTCAGGATTTATGTCAGTGAAAAAAAAAAATCCTGTTATGAGCCTGTGCACAAAGTCCCTCGAAAACAGTGTTGGATTTTGTATTTGTGGTTTGAAGTCACTGAATGTTTATTCTGTGTTTGTGAAGAATGTACAGAAGTCCTGAGAGGCAACTGAGAAAAAGAAAGTGCTGATCCATTTTTTTTCAAACAGTCTGATCTTAAAAGCTGAAAAAGAACAGGTGAAAAATTTCTCCACAGAGCTAAGTTTTTTTTTTTTTTACTTCTCTTTATTTTTTGTTTTTTGTCCTTTTTTCAAATACAGAGACAAAAATAATAATAAAATACATTAAAATAAGATAAAAATCTAAGGCAATTTTAGCCATACTTCAAATTTACATTTACTTATACACACGAACATACATGCACACATATGTATACACTTACACAAAATACCCATTAACTTATTCATTGAAAAAAAAAAAAAAAAAACAGAACAAAACTAAAACTGATAAGATTAAGAAAAATCAAGCTTTAGATATTAAGAGTACAGCTTGGAGGATGCTAAGTGTTCTAAATGTTTTTTTTTAATTAATATTATTTTTTTCATTTTTATTACTATAATTTAACTTTTTTTCCCTTTTCACTGAAAATGAGAAAAAGAAAATAACCTTTTTTTAAGAAAAAAAAAATCAGCTCCTAAAAACTTTATAAACTTTTTTCTTAGCGTGAAAAGGTTCCTTGCTAGACATTTAAAACCAAAAACTCAAACAAGGGACAATGCACAACAATAAAATACTAATTGAAATCAAATGCCCCTTTTAAGTAACAAAAGTCAAAACTGCTTTTGAATTTCATTTTTGGAATAAATACTTGTATCACATTTAAACCAAATAATATTGTTATTAAAGATGCAGTGCAAGTGTTTCCACAACATTCAGGGTTACTGTATTTGTACCTGTAAGTGAATTAGCCTCTTTTGCAAACAGACGTTACGGGATGAAATATGATAAACAGGATAACCCTCAGTCAAAACATGATAAATGAGAGAAAACGTCTAATAGTCGTATAAATTTTGTGTTGCCAGTATTTGGGCATCTGCCTTAGAGGAAATAAAGTAGGAGAGAGAAAGAGATGTGACAGACAGCGTTACTACGCTGTAAGAGCTCTTGTCTCTTTCAGAGGTGTGAATACATCCCACGTTTTTATTGTTCAAGTTACTTTCTGGGTGTTTTTTTTTCCTGTGTTGAACAAGACAGATGAAGAAAAACAAAAATGTGGGAGGTTGAGAAGGAGAGGGATGATTCCAGCAAATGGTCCAGACAGAAGTTGAGCACTGCATTAAGAACTTTAGCCTGAGCCAACTGTTGCCCTTTGTGGTCTTTTTTAAAGTAGTTTAAGGCCATTTACTGACCTGACTTTACACTCTCTAGGAAATACGTTTTCCATCTTTTCCATATAAAAATATACTTTTTTTTTATCAAAACAGGGAAAGATTACTTGTGAGACAGTGAAGGCATCTTTCCTCAGGCTTGGGTATGAACTGGATTATATATGCCTGAAAAAGACAGCAAGCCCAGAAATGTGAGTCATGAGTTGGGTGCAGTTTAACATCTCTACTGTTTTTGTTTTTTTGTCTTTTTTTAAAAAAGCGAAAATCTTTGAAAACTTAATCTGGTCAGCTGTGATACCAAAAAGTAAAAGAAAATTAAAATACCCTGTAAACACCTGCATATTCTGTGAAGTCATTTTATCAACTCGTGTTTTTCTCTGTTAAACCTTTTTCCTAACTTAGCACAATCTTTTTACTGACTTATTCTAAAAAAGGAATAAAAGGAAGATCATGTTTTAATTTTTTCACCTGTTTGTGGGCCATTGCCAGAGGAAAATAAATGGGATTTAAAAAATGGATGGGCAGATTTTTTTTCTCTTGCCTCTTAAGTTTTAATCACAATGAATGTTAATGTCTAAAAAGATAAAAAGTCAGCAGACAGTGTTTGTACCTGCATGCTCATAGAATAGTGAACGCGAGCACAGGTGAGTGAGTTACCATGGAGACTCTTTGCTCAGTTCATCACATGCTTGTTGTTGATGCCTGCTCAGTCTCACTGAATGCCATCTCATCTGAGAGTTTTGGTTTGTTGTACTCGTGTGGATTACCTCTCACCCTGCCTGTTTATCCTCCAGGGTCACAAATGAATCTGAGGGAATCAGGAGATTTGCGGTCACAAGGTCAGTACATGTGTGGAAACTGCAGCAGCAGCAGCAGCTGGCAGAAAAGATGAAAGTTCATCATTGATTTCTAAAAAGTTAGCTCCAAGCTGAGTAAAATATGTTAGTTTATGTCATTTTTGTCAATTTTTGTCTAACTTGATTTCTCTTCCTTTCAGGTAGTTAATGGGTCATTTTTCAATAAAATTTCATCTTGTGATTCGTGAAACTGATAAATGTACACGTTTAGGTTTATAGATCCCTGAAAACACCAAATATTAGTCCACAGATTATAGTAAATTATTAAAAGTTTGATAAAATGTTTGAGTTTTCACTTTTTGCCCTTTGAGAGCTAGCTATGGTAACCACTTCCTGTTTCTCCCCTCCCCTCTTCAGTTGCCATCTACCTGGGAATCAAAAAGCGTCCGAGCCCCGGGCCGTCGGACGTGGCTGGGATCTGAGAAGCAGTGGGCGGCGGGACCCTGCGGAGGTGGTACTGGCTCTGCGGGAGGCGGCGCTCGGATGTGGCTGCCAGGTCCACCTCGCCGGCCCCTTTCTACTGTCCTGCACCCACGGCGTGGCGGGGGGCCGCGTGGCTTTCGAGGCCGAGGTATGCCATCTTTCTACGGGCACCTCTGAGACTTCTAACGGGGTGCGCTACACAAGACTCTGGGGGGCGCCCCTGGCTTTTCGGGACATTGCCACCCAAATCTCTAAGGACCTTGAACTTTGAACCAGAGGGGGTGTTTGCGTAAAAGTGTGTGTTTTTGTGTGAGCGAGTGTCGATGTGTGTGCACACAGGGAGGGGGGTGGATACAATCGAAGAAAAAATTGTGGAGAAGGGGCGAGGGGCTGGACCCAAGAGAAAAGACTTCTCCTTCTGTCTCTTTCATGACTTACCCCCCTCCCCCCACACACACAAACACACACAGATACACACACGTACACACACAGACACATCAGACCCGTAAGTCACGCAGACTGAGGCACCCCCTCTCCACCCATCCACCCCACCGAGCTCAGCCAACTTCTTCACTGAGCGTCTGCACCCACTGGACCTGGATCAGACAGAATCTAGTTGATATTTTTTATCGCTACTCTAGCCATAATGACTCTTTATTTTGTTATTTATTGCTCTGATCATTGTTTTTACCCACTGTCACCTCCACAGCTACAGAAAACACCATCTCTTTGTGTACCCCTCGGTCCTTTTTTAAACTCTTCTTTTATATGTCACCTTTACACAAAGCGCTCATTTCTCCTGTCCGTACGGATGACCTGATTATCTGCTGACTCTTCATCACCTGGGGACGATCACATGCACGCTAACGCGGAGATGGTGCGACTCAGTGATCAGATAAGCAGCCGCAGAGGGTTGCATTGCTTTGATTCCTGTACATACAAGCAGTGACGACTGCACTGGATTAAGGTCAGTGAGAGCAGCGCTGACAGGCTTTGAAGCAGCCAATCAGAGGCAGACCTGGAGTAAAATTCAGTGACATCTTCCACTTCATCAGCTTACAAACTCATCACCTCCCGGTCACATTAGTTCACCTGCATTAAACAGACAAAGTTGGGAAAAAATCTCTTGGTTTTAAGTAGATTTCTATGAGTGAGCCAAGAAGGAAGGGATCTTTTTCTTCTAACATTGTCATTTTTTTACAAGCTTTTTGATTGTGCCACCAGTTATTTTATATTTATGGCCAGAATTTGATGTTTGGTGGAAAGATGGCCCTGGAGAGGTGCTAGTTGTTAGCTAAAGCCAGGTTATTAGCCAATGCTAACACTGTCCTTGCTTCTAAAGTGCAGACAAAAATCACAGTTTAGAGTATGTCATTTAGAGACAAGTCTACCCTAAAACGTACACTGAGAACAGATTGCAGCTATGGCTAAGCCACGCCCCCTTCTATCACTTGCACAAACAATAAACATTCATTTAAAGGCGCTGTGGTAGGTGTCGCAGTAGAAGACATTTCACAGGAGGCGGTTGATGACTTTTGAAGACAGAAAGATCACATATCAGTTGGAAGTCACCAAAGGGTCTAAATTATACATTGGAGGGATTAATGAATCATTTTATTGTTGAGAAGGCCGATAAAAGAGCTTACAAGACAAAATTTACAGGTCCCAGTGCGTAATACAACGTAATACACCGCATCCTATTGCTGTCACCATCTCAGACAAGACAGAGGATCAGCATTGTTGTACACAATGATGCACAATCGCAAGAGTACAAAAACTAGAACACAACAGGCCAATGAACCCCCAACAAACAAAGTGACATGATGAACAACACGGCTAGGAGCTAACGTTAGCGATATTTCCAGCATAGAGACAATATGTTGCCTCAATACAATGATGACATTCTTGCTACTTTTATTCATGTTGAATTGATGTTGTGGTCTCCCGCACAACTTTATTCGAAGAAGACCTTTTTTTTTTAGTTGAGATGAGGCTTAGGGGCTGTTTACATGACAACGGTTTTAGGGTGAAACGCAAAAGTTTTGTTGCGCTTCAGCCTCGCGTTTCCACGGAAACAGCGTTTCAGCTGACCTACAATGCAAACTTTTGAAAAAGGCCTCCAGAGTGGGATTTTTCTGAAACGTTGCCTACACTGGTGACGTGTAGACGGTAAGCCGGTAATCTGCCGACTGTCTTCACACAAAATGTGCTCCACTTTTGCACTTCGTATTCCCCAATACACCAGATAATCGGCTCAACTCTACTTCGGTGTAGATCTCCCCAAAGCTGCTTCTGGACAAGACAGTTATAGCACCACCTGCAGGCCTGGCATGCATACTACAGCGTTTTTTAGCTGTTAGCGTTTCCGTGTTAACGCAGATTTTTTTCACTGCATTTTAATGTTTTCAGATGAAACGTTGTTGTGTAAACGGGGCCTTAGGAAAGGGTAAAAAAATACACCCCAGTGCCCGGCCTCTCAGGATACCTCAGGATTGAACTGCATGTACCACATAAACACTGTTTAACCATTTTTAACTTGAAATCTTAGAGGAATTTCATAAAACCAAACGAGAGAATGTCTGAGTGTATGGGGATAGCTATTCACATTGTGATTGGCTCATTGCACTTGAGGGCGGGACTTAGTCTTGATGTCTGATACACAAAGCAAATTCAGCTGATAATCAAGCACAATAAGCCCATGTTTTCACAACTTATTTTGGAGACAGGCAGTGAGTATTTTCACATTCTGCTGTGTAGAGCTGCTCTTTGCGCTTACTCTTACAGCACACGTATGATTAGCAGGAGTCCATTTACAACAGTTAGGAAACAGATTTCACAGTTAATATCCAGCTACTTTCTGAGGAAGTTAGCTAGAAGTAGCTCTTTAAGATAAATGGATCTCACACAGACTGCATAGACTGCTAGAAACTAATTTACCCCAATGATTATGAAAATAGTACTAGAAAACCATCTTACCAGGCTTTATGGATGGATAGATATTTTGCATTCACTGAGTATGACATCCTTTATATAAGCTCCCGTGCAAACACCACCACCCAGGTAGACGAGCCAAAATCTCACTCCAGCTGAGGCTGCTAGTGCTACGTTTCGGTTAATTAGGTGTATTTTTGCCTCAAATGAATGCAGGATGGCTCATTTAAATGTTTCCTGATGATGCTAGAGACAGTATTGGTGTTGCAGAACAGTGTGTAGATCATATAACCCTTTGCACGTGCCTTGTGATCAGACCATGTCTCCTTGGCTCATTTGCACAGGTTTAGTGGCCGCAAAAGTTGCGCTGTCTGTTTTGGTGACAGAACGCGCAAAAGTTTACAAACTGCAAAGTCAGTAAGTCACTGAAATAGCTTTAGGTGCCAACTAAATTCTCTAAAAAAGAAAATCACAAGATAATAAACCAGTTTAGTAGACTTAAGTACAATCAAACTCCTCATTGTGACCGTTGAGATTTAGTATTTTATTGGTGCAAAGCTTCTTTATCACATTACATTGAACTGATTACTTTTTTTCAGGCTCTCCTAAAGAGTAAATAGAGACCTGCAAAGACTAAAGCACACATGCTGCTCTCTGATTGGCTAAGGTCATCGCCTATCAGCGCTGGTTGTTATCATTTAACTTGTCCAAGCTTTCAGATTTTTAAATGTCCCACTCCATTGTTTCTACCTTTTTACCTGTCTTCAGATCAGTGTGCTGAAGACAGGACAGCAGAGACACAAAGCTGAAAACATCTGTCTTTAAAGTCCTCTGATGGCAGGAACACTGTAAAGCACAGGATGAGTATTACCTGGGATCTATCCTGCACAGCAAATTCACAAGTTTACATCGTTACCCTAAAAAAGACGTATCTGATCATTTTATCCACCTGATCTCTTTAAGATCCTCTGAGTTTGCACTTTGTCCAAGTCTGTCTTGATGCTTTGTAGCAAGAAGAGTGCCCTGTCAGAACTTTTTGTTTTGCCAGCACAGCCTCTTTAATTCTTTACTGAGACAGAGGACAAGAAAATGCACAAAACAAAACAAAAAATCTTGCACAAGAGAAGAAAAATACGACCCCTAACCAACCAGGTGAGATAACTCAAATTACCAACGTAATGCTCGTCCTGTGCAGATACGACTTTGTTTTGTTTTGGTTTGATATCTTGTGCCACGTAATCTCACCTCACAGTCGTCATCTCAGTATGTTAATGGGGAACACCAAAAGCAGATCAGCCAAACAGGGAAATCTCCTTACGTCACACACACACACACACACACACACACATACACACACGCGCACCTCCACATGCCCACCTTGTCCTTGATCTGTGGGGATCAGAGGGGGGAGTGTTTTGACGCTGGAAAAGGCACGATGAAGGCAGCGTGTGCACAGTGTTTTCTTTTCTTAGTCCAGTTGCCTTTAAAGTGAACAACCCCCAGCGCCTTCATTCAGAAACATGTTTAATGTATTAAAAAAAGAGAGGCAGAGAAGCGTGAGGACGCTCTCTGTTCTCCCTCCCTGTTTTTAGTGAATAACGTACTGTGATATTTACGTAGGCTACAGAGATCATGTTGTTTGGCTGCTGATTTACTGTTGATACTATCTCTCAGTTGTGGCTTTGCTCATGGTGACCCAGACATCCCCCTGACCCATCTCCTCCCACCCTCCTTCACATTGAACCGGGACGCACACCTAGGCCGTCCTCCACCTTCATATGTAACACCGACTTTTTCTATTGCCACAATGAGCGTCTCCTCTGCCTGAGAGCCTGTTTTCTCACAGAGCACTCAGCCATCATCCTCACTCTTACACTGTAGACCCATGTTCGATGGTCCTGTTTGGCGTGTGCTGTGTCACGAAGCACACGCCAACATGGACGCCAGGAGTCTGTCCTTGTCCTCTCCCTGGACGTTTCTCATTGTGGTGTATATTAGCATTAGGTAATATAGACCTCAATGCACTTTGCTTTGACTTGAATCAGCTCCTTCCAGTGTACCTGTACAGGTAATACCCAGAACTAGCCACTGGAGGGCGCCAATGTCTTAAATGTGAAACACTTCAATTTGTGGATATTTGCACAGGTACTTTATTTATTTTTTAGAATAATATCATTTAAAAAAACAGGATTTATATCAGTCAGTTTATGGCTGTATATAAAATATATGAATATAGTATATATCTTAGAGCTCAAGGTTTATTTATAGCTAGAGCAAGGGAAGTAATTCTAGTTTAAAGCAGATTCTGTCAGTGACAATGGGGAACAAAACCAACCTGCAATCCTGCATGACTTCAGAGTTTGGGTTAAAGAAGAAAAAATGAAACAAGATGCACACCCAGGATTGGAAGCTTTGTGATTTTTTTTCAATATGAGTTAAAACGTGGAAATGGTGCCAAATGTTGCACCAGGTCCTTTCCCCTTTTACAGCAACAGATATAACAGTGACTTCAGGATTGATTCGGTAAGCTAAAGAGGGCTCCTGAGTTCTTCTAAGAATTTAAAATGCCATGAAATACAAAACCACAACGTTTAGTCAGGAGGAAAACGTCCTGCAAGGACACTGAAAGCTGAAGTTGTTGTTTGGTCGTAAATAAACCTGAATTCACTCTAAAACGTCCCTGACATGCGTGAAACCCTGGGTTGCATTCAAGCCATAGAAATGTTTTGTCACTGACCCTGTTTGACAATTTGAATCAGGTTGTTTGTGAAATGGGCTTAAAAGCTAATAAATAGGTGTGCAACAACTCACTCTTAGTATAAGATGGATTAACATTTTCTTAAGGTGGAATCTACTGTGAAACCTCTTAAAAAGAGCTTTGTGGAGTACCTGAGTGTGTTACTGGTCTGGTTTAGATGGTGGATGGTACAGTATTAGGACCCCAGAGGGCACAGTATTGAACATGCACTGTCATCTTTGGAAACAGTTGATGTTGTAAAGGAGACTGAGGAACACACAGTTTGACCTGTACGAGTAATTTTACATACTCTACTGTTGAATTCCTCCCCTCAGAAACAGACTGTAAACTGAGATGGAGAGGCTGTGGTAAATAAGGAGAACATGGAGCTGAAGATTAATAAAATTCACTGATGTTGGCATTTTTTTCCTTCATGTGTCTGTCTTTTTTTCAGGGTTACAAAAAAAACATGACAGCTCTCCAAAAGCAAAGCCAAAATATCTGGAGCGCCCCTTTGCAGCTGGAATTAGTGCAGTTCACAGAGCGAGATGGGACATGGGGCTGACTTGAAAATTCAAAATTGGGTAACACTTTCTTTTAGAGGTCTGCAAATTTCATCACACTTAGGGAACAATTAGACAAAGTTTTTACTTATTTCTTTAAAATTTGCACATAACTTCTTTAAAATAATGGATATAGCAAATAATTTATTTGAAATAAAATCACAACCTACCACTAAATGTTTTTAGAAGTATCCCAATGTTTCTGCTATTTCCAGAGAAGCAGGTGATAAATAGCTGCTTAGTTGTTGAAAACAGAAGTTAGGTTCATTGTTTCCTCTGAAAATTACCTTTGAAATGTTAAGTGAATAATTCAGTTTCACAATAAGCAGTTGATAGTTAGCTATTTGTTATTTAATTTCACCAAGTTTTTAGTACCCAGTTTGTTGATATGCATAAATGAGATCACATGTAAAATGATAAACCTTTATGATTTGGCCTATAATGTTTGACATGATACAACTGAAGTCTTCAGATGTGATTTTCACGAAGAGTGGGATTGTTAATTAGCCTTACCTGATTCTGATAAACACAGCAAGTACAGGCGCACAGCAAAACAGAATCTGGACAGAAGTTATGTGCTAATTTTTACCAAATTCTTATGAAATTTCAAAGAAATAAGAAAATACTTTGTCTAATTATTACCTAAGCGCAATGAAATATGCGCACCTCTACAGTTAAGTGTTAGCCAAAATTCTACAACAATTGTACAATTTACAAATTTACCACAACATTAGTAATTATATTACTACATGGGGCTTGGCCATCTGGTACAGTACCCCTGAGGACAAAGAGGAGACGTCTCCTTCAACTCAAATAAAATTTTCTCCTGTTGTTTCTTTCATCAAAGGCAGTTTTCTTCTCATTTTCATGTTTCAATAAACCTATCTATATTTACATAATGCCAAGTCACAAAATGATAAGAAATATATAATAAAAGCTTGGGAGGGTGTTTGTTTCAGATCCCATTACAACAAAAATGAATTCTTGATGGCAAAGAAGGCGTTATGGATGAACTAATTTCTCTTATTAAAGTGTGTAAAATCTGACTGGAGAAAGGAGTCCAACATATTCAAGCTCTGTCTGTTGACACTGTAGCAAAATCATTCATTTCTATCTCAGGCTGGTTTTAAAAGATGGGGAAAATGGTAGTTATCAGACACAGATGTGAGAGCAACCTATCATCTCTGGTAGGGAAGAGTGGGGCAACACCTTGTCCTGCAATCCGGACGGTTTTCTTGTATGTAATGAATCAATACCAGTGCACACCACCAACAACTTACATGTGCTGCAGACTTGCCAACCCCCAGCTACTTAAGCTTTGTTTAATACATCACCTATCACCATATATAGTAATTTCAGCTGATAGGTGCATAATTTAGGGTTATCTAATGAGTGAAGCAACTTTATGCTGAGTTTTGCTGGAAAGTTTGTGTTAAAATGATAATTTCTCGTTTTTCATGCAGCAGAAGAAAAGGTCAAAATGATTCACTGGTTTGTTTAAATGGGGCACTTTTTATTGAACAGTATGAACAGCTTCAATACTTTTTACTTTTTATAACAAAAAGTAGGTGATGCCACGTCTGCCAGGCGAGCCCAGCTCAGTGGAGGCTGATCCCAAGATGTTACCAACTAGCACTGGAGAACGTGAAAAAAGAAAGTCAAAGGACGGAGAAAGAAAAAAAAAATTGGAAAGAAGAAAAAGAGGTGGGCAGAGTCAAGAGTCTCTTGGTGAGCGGCTGTTTTCTCTGCACGCCATGTCAGCTGGCTCGATTGCACATGAATGGTCACGAGAAAAACATAACATTGTCCCTCTTTACTTCTGGGCGGGGATCATGCCATCGATGGCCTCTCCCTTCTCCAGCTTCTTCTCCATCTCAACCATGAGCTTGACACCATCAACCACCAGCTGGACCTGTTCCACCTCAGAGGAGCCCAGACGGTCAGCGTTGGAGATGTCGAACACGCCACCAACGGAGGCAGTGTCCACACCACCTGGAGAGTACAAAGAGAAAGGCGTGAGATACGTGATACTCTGCAGCTCAGTGTGCTGTGAAGTCTTAGTCGAGGTCTAACTGAGCTTAGACCTGAGGCTTAACATTTTAGTACCTGTGCCACGCTTCTGCAGACGCAGCCTGGTGAGGATCTCCTCGAATTTGGCGTGTGTGCTCAGCTTGGGCAGCTTGACGTGGACACCACCACGCAGGCCAGTTCCCAGGTTGGAGGGGCAGGTCAGGACGTAGCCGAGATGCTCGTTCCACATGAAGCCGTGGTTGTGCTTCTTGAAGATCTCTTCAATCTGGTAGAAACAAAGCAGAGTCAGACACACATCCGCCCTCCACTCTCAGGGAAACCAAGTTTGACTTTTTTTTAGGTTTACCCTCTGCAGGCCAACGCAGAAACGCCTGAAGACCTCCCTCATGTTGCCGCCCTTCTGCATGGAGATGACACGCAGGTGATCCTCCTCGTTCACCCAGACCAGGAAGGACTTCTCATCGTTGTGCCTGGATAAAGTAAGAGAAAATGTTAAACCCAGGGCATTAATGTCATGCAAACATCATCAAACCCATGTTCACAGTTGAAGAAACGTATACTTTTTTTTGCTACTCATAGTTCGTGACCACACTCACCAGATGCCTCTAGCGTCGGGCCAGTCACGGGCCATACCAGCGCAGGTCAGCAGGGGAGAGACGGGCTTGTCAAACAGGAAGTGATCAGCGATCAGCTGCTCCTGCTCGGCATCAGTCATGGACTTCAGGGGGTAGTACTTTCCCTTGAACTCACCATCCAGGCTGGTCAGAGCTGGAGAGACACATTTGGACACATTAGGACACATTAAGGACTGAATGTTCCTCTGCAGTGTTTGTTATTGCTTGCAAAGACCTAGCTTGAGGAGCATTTTCAAGATTTTCTTAGCTCACCCTCAACGGACAGCTTCTCAATCAGTCTGCGCTCGCCACGGCTGTTGTGGGGGGGCAGGGTGTATCCCTTGACGCTGCGTCCAGTACGGACACGGCTGGACAGGACGTAGTTGGGGTCCAGGTCATCACCACCCTGTCGAATAATGGTTGAAAATAATGTTAAACCGAGTCCACAAACAATGGGGATGGGTCATCAAGGCAAAGGCATAAACGTGCAACTTCATTAAACAGAGGTACCACACCTTCAGGTTCTCGAAGTTCAGGTCGGTCTTGTGCTTGTCAGTGGGCTTGTATCCACCATGACGGTCGGAGATGACTGGGTCCAGCAGATCCTTGAAGACCTCGTAGGACTCCTCATCACCAGCAACGCAGCCAACAGTCATGATGAAGGGGTGACCTGCATGGAGCAGCACGAGTTAGAAGATGTGAGCAAACTCAGCAGCATCTGTGTCTGAATGATTCTTTGATTCTTAAAATAAGCTCCTTATCCAGATTTAACGCTATCACAGTCTTACCGGGGTTGTCCACACCAGTCTGGATGACGTCATCCAGGGTGTAGCCGCTGGGGGTCTGCTTGTCCCTCAGCTTGCCGTAAATTTCCTTGGTCAGGACCTTGGCCATGTGGTTGTTGTGCTTGGACAGGTCGGGGAACTCCTCCTCAACTTTGAAGTTGAGCTTGAAGTTGTTGTGGGTGTTTCCGAAAGGCATGATTGCTTTCTAACACTGTGGAAAAGAAAACAGACAGAAGAGGCGAATTCAACAAAAGCTCCGTGTGATCCTAAAAAATCTGAATGGAGACATGGAATATTCTGTGAGACAGCTGCAGAGTTTAGTGGGTGTCGTCAGAGGAATCCTGGTAACAAGTGTCACTCCATTCGCAGAGGCTCAAGTGTCTGGTTGAAATAGAGTTTGGGGGTAGGGTTGGTCGGGTATTTTTAGCAGCTGCACATCTGACTGTATTCCCTTTCTTTAGCGTGCCATCAGCTGTGCCATTAGCTTCTTAACTTTCTAGCTGCATGGAGTTAGCATGTGAATACAAATGAGGCTTATTTCTCTAACAACTTATCTTTCTAATTACTTCACACCCTCTTTTAACCACACTTGAACCAGCTACAGGACCAAACACTGTAAAATGTGTTAAACGCCTGGAACAAGTCTGACAGGCTGTAGAGGCTTTGCAGCAGTGCATTCAACCAGGATCCAACAAGAGTCAATCACATTTTTTATCCTATATGTGTAACTTTTTAGAATTACTCCTATGAATGAAAGAATGACGCAAATGATGACACACCTAGGACATGAAATTCAAAAGCCAAAACATTTTCTGCAACAATCGTTTTTCTTTTTTTTTTTTTTTTTTTTTTTAATTTTGTTCTGCAGCAAGTTTCATTTTGCTAAAGCTAATTGTCCTGAAAGCTTAAGCCTTCAAATCTGCTGTAAAGTGTGTCACCCTTAAATGGCTAAGCTTAATTACAGGACACAAACGGCCTGCAGGCTTACATGTCTCAAACTGTGAGGCACCTGTCCACATAAATCACTGTCCACATGACAGATCACATGCACAGAGCATAAATACATGCAGCGACATAAGCTAACGTAACAGCAATGGGCCTCCTGCTGTGACAGATCTCATCACAGAGAATAATCCAGAAAAAAGTCAAAGTCATTGGCATTCATCAGATTACTTTTAATCTAATAATAGATGAATTAGATAATTATTGTGCATTTTTTTAACTTTGTGTCAAGCATCTTCAGTATAGAAACAAATTATGGTAATAAAGAGTCATATTTGTTGTTTCAAAAGTCTGTATGGTCTTAAATTCTACCCATGCTTCAGATATCTGCTCCTCTCTCCATACGAAATGAATCATCTCTGATATTTCTTTACCTGCACACCAGACAAGAATTAGAGGTAACAGTCCTTGGGATCAGATCCTGTTCACCACGGCCAAAATAGGGGTCACCCAACTCGTGGGGTCTCTGCTCCCTGCTTATATACCAGGCAGACTCTCAGCCATTGGCTTTGCCATTTTAGTGCCTGCTGCGCCCTCATTGGCCAGTTCGTCTGCACTGATACTCTGAACAGTTTATGAAAGGGACGCATTTACATCTCAGTCATCCAAGACGGGTGCTGCAGCTGTACCCACCACCCCTCACCCCTGTCACCCCCTCCCCCTTCTGGCCCATACATAGCGCCAGTTGGACTGTGGGAGTATCTGAGAGGGGAGGGGGGGTCACAAGGGTTGTTAACCGATTGCGTGGGGGAGCTGAAGTAACAGTTAGAAGCTGAGCTTCACTCTTGCCAAGTACACTGTGGAGACCAGGGGCCCTTGAGTCAGGTGTGAAGGTTGGAAGAGTTGGTGTTTCTGAACTTATTACGTGACTGCCATGCCCAGAGGCACTTAGACAGGCAGGTATCACTCTGAGCTGTGGATGCTGCTAATCTCAGCTGGTTAGCATTCAAGTGATACCTATTTAATAATAATTAAAGACCATCTGAACCAAGATCGGTCTGTTCTTAACAGTTGATTGATGGGAATTCAGTAAATAAAGTTAAACAAAGTCACAAACTAAAGCCAATTCAACCAAAAAGGAACACATATAAATCAAATTATGTAAACTAATAACATCATAAATTGATGTAATTATATACTATTATGACATCATCTGTCTTGCTTTTGTCTTTTGTCATTTATTGGTTGCCACAATTTTGATGTTTATTCTTTTGTAAAGCATCCTGGGCTGCATGCTTGTATGCATGCAAATTCCACTATAAACTAAACTGGACTGAATAGAGAGTCTAAGCTCTTTGTGGAGACCATAGTTTCAGAAAAGAAGTATAGAAATTCCCAGGGCTTATGATGTAGCCAGCAGATAAAGATAAAACATGTTTTCCCCTGCATTTCCTTTTGCTAACGCTCAGCTCGTGTAGAGACACAAAATCTAATGAGCACTTTTTTAGCTGCACTTTTATGCAGCCATCTATTTATGGACATCAATTAGAGCTAAATTATCTTTAGATGGCTGCCAGGATTGTGTTTCTGAGGTTTGAGTTCTGCAACTTCTGCCTGCCACATGGACTGCTTTCACACTTTTACTCGTGGATTTGTATTTAAAAAAAAATTGAAACCAGTATATATACATATAGTGCTCTGAAGACAAACCACATAAATCAGTGACTTGATAGAGGATTTTACAGTCAATTCATTTCTCCATTCCTACTGAATAACAGAGCAAATCATCTCAGACCAACCCTGCACCAGTGCCTCTTTCAATGATATGACTGTTTCTGCTCAGATGGAAACACAGACTGCACAATGAATGCTGTTTATATGAAAGCTGATGCTCTCTCTGACATAAATGTAGCATTAGCATTCTCTTTTTTTTTCCTGTTGCAGTTTTTGTGTTAGTTAAGCCTAGGGATGGGCACCTTTCACATTTGAAATGATACAGTACCAATGCCCAGTACCTTGCAATCTATATTGGTACTCATTGGTACCAATTTTTCAGTACTGTTTTGTGTTTATGGGGTAAAAATATCACTTTATATATATGTTTATGTATATATATAAATTCAATTTTAGATTTTTATTCTATAATCTATGACCTTGCAATGCTGTGTTCATGTCCAGCATGAAAGATCACCTGCTCTTCCACCTTCTCTCAGTCATAAGGATGCATTTTGATTTTACGTGAATCGGTACCCGGTACTTTTGACAGAATTCGGTTGGTACCTATAAAAGTACCTAATTCGTTACCCATCCCTAAAGCCTTAGTATTTCAGAGCTGTTATGATCAAAGTGGAAACAAAAGCGCCAAAGATTAAACTCCTTCCTGTATCTCTCGGTTGGATTATTAGTCGTGGTGTAGTGTCACTGAAATGTGCTTTATGCAGTTAATACTTTAACAAAAACTTTGTAACTTTGTTCACTTGTGTATGGTAATTTTTTACAATCATTTTAACAAACTTCCATGAAAAAATATACATGATAATAAGTATGTTCAAGAAATTAGTGATAAAATTAGTTTAAGAAGACATGTTTTAAAGTGGCTAATGGGTTCAGTTGTTTATCAGATTTTTTGGCACTAGTTCATTAGTTCCAATAACATTTTACACAAAATTAACTGCCTCTGCTTTTTCTCAAGACGTAGACTTATTCACAGTGCAGGTACGGACAGAGCACTAAAACATTACTGTCAAGTTAAAGTGCAGGAAAGTCAGTGATATTATAAACTCACTGACTGTGAATCTACTCTAAGGAAAGAAGATGTACTTCATTCAAAATTGTCTCAAAGCAACTTTTAACACAGCGGATAGGGAGTGACATGGGTTTCAAAAATAAGATGTAAACCCATAATTTTGTAAAATTATATTTTCTGAAGTTAACTGTCATAAACTAGTAGAAGACCCATAACATGTAGAGGGTGTTTATTTTACATGACACTAATCCAGGCTATAAAAATGTGATATTTTGATTGCTTTTTATTATTTAAGTAAGTCATTTTGTGGATGGATCTGCAAAGTGGTCGGTCCAGGGGTTAGTGCTTTTGCCTCATAGCAATGGAGGCTCTGGTTCAATTTCTATCAGGTGCCTTTGTGTGATGGGTTTGCATGTTATTCCTGTGGATGTGTTTGTTCTCTCCAGGAACATTGTTATATTAGCTCTAGATGTTACGTAATAGACTACAATCTGTTCAGGGCTCGTACAGGTCATGGCCCTGTCCAGTGACAGCTGAGATAGGCTCCAGTCTCCTGCGACCTCAGAAAGCAGTAAAGAATTTTTTTTCTTCTTCTTTTTTTTCATTTTTTTCTTTCTTTTCTTTTCTTCTTTTTTTTTTTAAGGTGTTCTGTCTTCATCAAGTCACAGCCTATTGTAGGAAGAAGTCACTGTCCACGGTCCAGCTCACAGGTCATCTTATACTGATGAAAATCAGGATGTCACTCACTGTCTACTTCTCTTAGGAAGAGGTGTTTGCTTTCTAAAAGTAGTGTTTAGACGATAAGTTGACCTGGGAAGGGCATGTTCCTGACTTTCCAAGGGTATTTCAGTGTTCTTCTCCGCTGCATATTAGCTCTCCTGACTGTCAGGTGATAGACGTCAGCCAATCAGCTGACAGTCACACCACTGATGAAAACCTTGTATCCTTCACTGATGTTGTATCTGATGTTAAATGTAAAATGTCATAGACTTTCATTTTCCTTTAAACAAGTGAAGTCGCCCCCTGCTGGTCCTTAGAAATGTAACAGGTTTAGGGCACATACACAAATTACTGACCCCACAGGAGTTAGCTTGAACGTGGATGACAAAGATCAAACTCATCAGGGTCCATGTGTGAAATAGTGCTGGTACATTAGTGATTACACTGAGGACCCATGGGTGTGTTATCTCAGGCACATTTCCAGGAGGGGTCTTCCCATGGAGCAGCTTCTGTGGGTCGTCCCAGCTGTCTCTGACAGACAGCTGACTGCTTCACACCTGCTTTTTCCAGTCCCACTGACCATAACCAGCCCCCTCTTCACCCAGCAAGGAGGACCTTCCCCCACTCCTTCAAATATACAACAGAGTGCTGCCTGCAACATGTCTAAAGCCTACACTGCACACCCTCTGAGCGTCTGTTTATGTTCTCTCACACTTCTCCTGCCGTACGGTGACACTCTCTGTCCCCTTTTTTTGTTTTCCACTCTGCAGCGTGCAGAAACTGGTGAGCAGAGTATGGGCTGCTCTCACTGCCTTTGCCCTAAATTGAAACTTTGTCTCTTGTTACACACCTGTCCACTGCCTGTCCTCTTTACTTAACAACATGATGTCTCAGTGCTTCCCTGACAGGGACTGATTTTCCAACTCAATAAAAAGAATTTCTTTTAACTTCAAAATATGACATAAAAACTGAAAAAAAAAGAAAAAGAAAAAAAGTTGGATTTTATGAATCACTGAGTTCACATCTTTGTTGAAACCTTTGTGTTGATTTCACTCTTCAGTTTCAGTACAGCTTGATTATATTGAAAATTATTATGATTATGTTGAAAAAATGTTACAGTTGTGAGCCGTTTATCACTACAGTTGGGTCCTACCCCTGCCAGTGGTTTCTAACATCCAAAGTTACTTCATTAAAGTAGTCTACTTCAATACTAACAGCTTCTTGTTTGTTTCATAACCAGCTAGTCCAACCTACATGAACCAGTGAATCCCTACACAAGCTGTTAACACCAGTTAAGAATCTCTTGAAATTGTCATACTAGCCCAAAACCTGGTCCACATGGTCCAAGAAGATACTGGACTTTACCAAATCTGTGCTACTGATTAAGTATGAATCTGCACAATTTATACTCCTGGATCAACTCCTGGTGTCCATTTCATTTGCATTGTTGTGTCCAACAGGTCTGTCTCAAGTGAGATATGAGAGCCTCTTCATTGCTGGTTCAGTTACTAACATCTGCTATTAACTAATAACTGTCTTCACTTTTTTGATTCTTTCTTCTTTATGGGTTGATTTAAATTTCTGTGGCTGATCATTTTCACAGCAATTAACCTCTGTGTGGTTTGGTTCTTGGCAAGAAAGGACTCAGGAGGATCCTCACTGAGAATAGATTTCAGCCACTCAAAGCACCAAGAATGTGTCTTCTTTCATCTGCTCTGTCTTAAGGTTCAATTCACATAGCCAACTAGAAAAGCACTCAGAGAGCGCAGACCTCCGCCAAGCATACTGTGATTGTCACGCAACACTTTAGTCCTACTTTAATGTTATACTCCCTTTCAGCAGACTGTCTGCTACACTTTGGTGTTAATTGAAGGTTTGTACGATAATTTGTTTCCTGACAGTGTTGAAAATTATGATGAACCAGTTCATATTTCATATTCCAGATCTTGATATCCTGAATATTGCCAGGATCTGGATCGTACTTTTACATCTGTCAGAAATTATGGTGACCTTGTCTTGTGTTGTTTTGCAAAACAATGCAACCATTTATGATGAAGTTATATGCACACATGGGGAAAACAGCCCTATCTCACAATGACAAAGAATCCTTAAAAAAATAAATAAATCCTGGAATCAGACAGTGATCCGGATCACCTCCAAAATGCAATTACTTCTTCCTTATCTCATTTTGAACATTTCCTGAAAATTTCATGAAGATCTGTTCGTTACTTTTTGAGTTATGTTGTTCACAGTAAAGACAAACTCTGCCTAAAACATAATGTTCTTGGTGGAGATAATAAGCAACCCCCTCCTCATAATTACAGCCTGGGTAGTAGTTGCATAGTTTGTTGTGCAATATGTTGAGGCCTGCTGCGTGTAAATTTGGGAGGATCGCATTTACCCGTGTTGCAGTGTTTATAAAACAATATCTTTTTAAGACTAGGCAACCTACAGAAATTATTTACACAATCAGTTTTGGAAACTCATTGACGCAGGAGTTGGAGACGCACAGACATGAGACACCTAAGATCCACATGTACAGTATAAATGTCATTGTCTCACCTTCAAATATGGACCCAAATTTTGATTGCGTTGTCTCTCAGTTAGCCTAGCAGTAAGAGTGTAACAGCTGATCTGGATTCATGCATTATTACAATCTGTATTCTGAAACACAACAGCCTTTTGGTAAAAATGAATAGAGGCTACGAGATGGCTGAATGATCAGGTGAGAAACTAGATCTGCATACTTTTGGGGCAGTTTGAACCAATGTTAAAAAAATTAAAAAAAAACGCTAACCATGTCCTAAAGGTCCACAAAGTGGGATCAGCATTTTGAAAATGTGTTAGGAAATGATACAGATTGCACTGAGTAGATCTAAAGCTGTGCTTGCAGAGGGCCTTTGTGCAGGTTCACCCTTTAAACCTTCTCCCATCATGAGCTACTATGATGATAAACGTACACATGTAAAAGCAGGCTCATGAAGGTTCTTTAAACTTTTAAACTGTAGAAGGAAGTAGTATCACCTGCAAATGAGACACCAGATCGAGTGTCTAGCTGACATTTTACCCAGAGCCATTGACTGGTACTGGTCTAGAACAGTTATGCAACCGTGCACTGATATGATGATGTGTCGTCTCCTTATGTCAGCCAGGGATTCCTCCAGCTTCACAAGATGCTGAAACACCCATCAGCCTGATCAGGTATTTAGTGAGTACAGCGTTAGACCGTCTGCAGAACATTTAGCTTTTAATTGTGACATTACAGTAGTGTTTAAAAGCGTGCTCCATTGGTGGTGAGGCCCTGTGGCTGCACGGTGTCCACTTTCATTACACAGAACAGAGTTTCTGAAACCTTATCAAGTTGACCTTAAACACTTTCTGACTTCTCCTCCCTCAGAGTGTGTGTCAAAGGAAGTGAGCATTGGTTCATGGCCTTGCAGGACACCACTTGAAACATATACAGCTTGACCCCTGTGAAAAGAATCCACGCCAACTGCACTGACCTGCGTCAGAATAGCTCAGTGTCAGGCTGCAGCTGCGTCCTGCGAAACACCGCGAGCACTAGGTGAGAGAAAATTGTGTCACACCGGACAGGAACGGGAAAAATCTATCATTCAGATTTCTGCCACGAGGAGTCAGAGTGGTCAGCAGTTCCTTCATTATGACACTCGACAGGGAAAGTAACATTATGTGCTTGGCAACCACATACAATGACAGGGAGAGCCTCTATAAATAACGCCTTTATGGCTGTGTGTATTTAAAGCTTCTCTCCCACATTAAATTCAACACCTGTCTGTGTGGAGGTTGCCTGGAGATACAGATCAAGAGCCCAAATCATGATAAAGTGAAAATTTCTATCCTCAGAGAGACATATTTTAAGATAACTGAGGGTTTTAGCACCATTAACTGAAAATGTTATCAAATATAGCTATCTATGAAATATAGTTATCCACAAATGCTGCTCTGAGGGATGAAAATTCAGCCTCTAAATGATAAATGTCCTGGTTTTAAACTGTCTCTGTCTAACGTTCTGCAAGCTAAACGTTCTTCCACAGGTCTAAGGTGGGTAACTCGTTGGTCGTACTCCATTGAAACCCAACCCAGCAGGGTCTCGTGTACATAGTGTGGTCCGCTGGAGGCTATAATTAAATCAGGCTCAGAGGTCCATCTGCACCCTGTCAAACAGGAGCCCCCTCCCAAACCAAGACCCTGCTTCAATTTCACAGAGTCAGTTATCTATCCATATAAAACCTGAACAAACTTCTCTTAGCTTTGGCCAAACTCTCCATAGAAGGTAAACCCATCAACTAAACCTTAAACTCTCATAAAACTGAGCTGCTCTGAGCTAGAGAAAGTTTGGTCAGGGTTTAGAAAAAAGTGCAGAGAAAGATTATTTGTGTTCTGCTTTTAAAAAGTAAGAAACAAATGAATAAATTGAATTTTCTTTGGAACAAGAACAAATAGATAAAGAGCCAATAGTATTTTCTCAGAGACAGAAAAAAATCCTTTTTTAAGCTGGACAAAAATCTTTGAAGTTGTACTATTTGAAAAAACAAACAAAAAAAAAACAAAAAGGAAATGAACTCCTGACAATCGCTCAAAGTTAGTATTGTTGATTTTTACTGATATTTTTGCATTGCCATTGTGAAAAAATTAAAAATATTTTCTTTGTGTTTTTATATCTTTGTACTGGTGGGCAGACATCTTAGCTTTTCTTATCTGTCAGAAACTTCTGTGCGAATCTTTTTTGGAAGCCAGTGAGCACAAGTGAATGTAAACTTTGTCCCTTAGGATCAAACATGCAGACCAGTAGTTGGAGCAGAGAAAGCTTGAATTAAATACAGCAAGATTAAAATCTGAAATTCCTTCATGATAATAATAAATGTGTACCAGTCAGTCTAATAAACCAAAAGCAGAGACTTTGTTTCTACTTTAATTTTCCAATTAAAATGTAGCACTGAATGATTTGCAGCTTAAAAATTACAACGACTTTATTTATCTTCTTTTTTTTCTTTAAACTCTAGCAAACTTATTTCAGCACTTTTCAGTCTTTGCCTGAATTTATTTTAGAACCAAGCCAAGTGATTATTTAAAAACGTGTCTAACAAGAAAAAAAAATGTGATCAATAGTTCTTTAAGGATGCAGGACTGATACTACCATGCTCAAATATACATATCCACTCCAGTGAATTTTGTGCACTTGAGCATTCAACCTAAAACAATGTGAACTCAATAATTAAATTGTGTTTTTTTTTTTTTTTTTAATTCTTTTTAATTGTTTTTTTTATTATTGTTAATTCCATTGATAATTGTTTTTTTATGTTTTATTTTTTTCATATTTTCACACATTTTAACTTGGTGTTGGAAATATACTTGGTGATTTTTGCACATGGTTTATAATTTTCATCATAATTTACAGTATATCTGAAACAAAATTGTCAAAAATAATGGAGTAATACCATTTTTTAGATGTTACTGTACCGTCATATTTTTGTGCCTCCAGGATTCTTTTTGCAACTGAAGGACTAACAGGATATACCAGCAGGGATCCACTAGTTTTGCAGTCTGTTGGAGTCAGAGAAAATTTACTTGCAGTTACAAGAACTGACCACTGAATGGACCTCAATGGAGTGGAGCAGCAGAGAGCAATCTGAGGCTTGTAAGCAGTTCCACTATAGAGACCATTGGATTTAGGAGAAAATTAATTTTAAATAGTTGTCCACTGCAATCACCCTATCCACTTTTTCCAATTTAATTATATGTAGTCAAAGTTGTCTTTGACTTTGACATTCGCCTAAAAAGTACAAAAAGTATCTAATTTTTACACATTAAAAGGCAAAATTACACTTATATTGCTTCTAAACTGTAAAAGGAAAAATATCTTGTTAGTTTCTTGTACTAAGTTGTAATTGTTACTTCAAGGAGCTTCAAAGGCAATTTTTTTCTTTCCCTGTTGGCAGTTTTTATTTATTTTTTATTTTATTTTATTTATTTTTATTTTATTTTATGTTGTTTTATTTTGTTTTATTTTGTTTTATTTTATCAGTTCAGGCATCAACACAACATTACCTGATGATAATAACATGGACTGTGCTAAAAGCAAACCCAGACAGTAGCCATTGTGCTGGGAGGGAGATTAGACAACTTGTGTTTGTACTGACCAGCTTTCTAAGAAGCGCTGGGTAAAGTGAGATTAGACGCGTGGCGTTTGTCCTCCTCTTCATCCCTTTATCACAGCATTAACACATGAGTCATTCTGGTGATGTTGCTTAGTCAACACATGAGGTCTTCTCAGAAGGATTAACTGAACCAAACATATATGAACACCATGTGCTGTGTGTAGGGGATGTTAATTTAAGCGTACCAAGCATGTTTCAGTGCATCTGAATGAATAAAGTCTCCACATTCCAGGGCTGGGAGTACAGTATGTTACCATGGATCACTGCACATGTGATGTGACCACATTTGACACGCTGCACTGTACAGAACATGCATGTTCATCCGGCTCTGAGCCAAACCCCGGGGGGAAAATTTATTTTTACAGACTGTACTTTTCACCTTGATAGATTTGTCTTCACTTTGTTTTACACAGGGTGATTTTCACATTTATTGAACCTTAAATATCTGCAGAAGTGGTTCAGAACTAATAATCTCATTATTCTTGTTTAACAGATGTAATTGTCTTTATTGACTTAATGTGGATAATCCTGTTTCTGAGAGGAATCAAACCCTAGTCCCCAGGATGAATTGTGCTTAACTCATTTATCTCCTTTGACCTCCACTAAGTGATCTTTGTTAGTCCTCAAATTCATCATCTGCTTACCAAAGTCTGTCTGACAGGAAGTGCTGAAGATTAACTCCTCTCATCAGAAATGTGGGACTAAAGGCAAAAGTCACAGATGTATGTGGTAGTAGTGGTGATATGTGGTCTGATGTCATTTCAGTGATGTAACAGTTTCATACGTTACATATGACGTCTTTCCATGTTGTGTCAATGTTGTAGAAAAAAGCTGCTAATAAAATCAGTGGATAATGACTCGTGATTTATGCAACAAAGTTGACTTAAAGGCGCCATATGTAGTTCATTCTGGTGACCCTTTTGGAGGAAATACTTCATGTTTTCTGTGGGAGGAAGACTGCATTTCCCATGAGCACCATTACTCACTGTGGAGAAGGTGTGGCTCTTGCTAAATCACACATTTGCTGATGTGGAAGCAGATGAATAAATACAGATCTAGTTTTTTTTTATTCAAGGCAGCTTTGGAGAGTGATGAGTTCATCTTTTGATTTGTAGCTACATCAAATTATCAACTGTAACATAACAACAAATTTACTTTGTAAACTCTGATTTGTCACCAGTAGTCAGCCTGTTAAAGTGATGGGAAGTGAAAAGCAGTTTTTTTTTGGTGTACTGAATCATTTGAATCAGTTCAGTACAATGAATCATTCATTGAAAGGTTCAGTACTCTCTGCAGCTCTACGTGTAAATCAGAATTTAATAAGCTGAAACGCCACCGGTGATGAATAATAAGCCAATGAGCTGAGAATTTAGTGGGATAAAGCTACATTTTGCTTACTGAAAGCTACTAAAACAACCAAATTCCTACTGTTACTACTGTAAAATACCAAATAAACGCCGGGTTCCAAATAAACGCCCGGTGTAGCAGCACGTTTAGAAAAATAGATGCCTGTTCCAAATAAACGCCGGGGGTATGGTAAGTTACTCGGCACAGCCTACGAGCCACAGTTAATTTCTTTTTTCTTTTTTTTTTCATTCCACAGTCGTAGTTACAGAACACACATGCAAACGCTGAGCTCACAACTGACAGTTGACTCTTGAAAACTGATTTTTGTAAAAGAAACATAATCAGACTGCACCTTATTAGTAGTGGCGCAACGGATCATGATTGGTCTGTGATCCGTTCGGATCGACGTAATCGGTTCGGCACACACATGACCCTACAGCAGTGATTTTGTGCAGCAGAAGCCCAGAGCGCTTGCACCAAAAACCCCCTCCCTGCTCGTCCTCCTCTACTTGACCCAAAACACAAATAAACGGACTCCCACCGAAAAAATCTGATATCAGTCTGCATTCATTCTTTATTTAGAGAATTTTCAGCGCGTTACTTTCACACAAAAACACCGCTAAATAAGGCTCTAGTTCTCATTGTGTCGTAAAATGGCGCTACCTCCGCTGCAGAGCCACAGCTGGGTACGATCGGCACTTGCCACTCAGTGTATCAGTCCACGCGCGGCGTGCTAGATATAAACAAACACAGGTAGTCTGCCAGGACGAATTATGCAATAACAACGTAAAGATGAGGAGGCTTTGAAGAGTCAAAGAAGAAGACGTTACCACTTCCGCTGAATGTTATTTTCTGGGAAAGGAATTAAACGCCTGTTCCAAATAAATGCCCGTTCCCAAATAAACGCCTGGTCTGCTCAGTGATTGAAACAAATAAACGCCCTGGCTACTATTTGGTATTTTACGGTATTCTGTTTATTACGTTCAGTATTTAAATCACTCACTGACTGTGTGATTGAGAAGAGGGGGGAGATTCAGTATGTTTGTACACTGAATGACTGTCACTGAGTGATTCTGTTGGAGGTGCAGTGCGTCCAGTCACTGAACAACAGTCAGTGAGTGATTGGGCAAACCTCACGGTCTAGAGAGAGAAACACAAGGAGGAAGAGACAAAAGTGCACCAGAAGCTCAGACATGAATGAATCCTCTCAGTAAGAGATTTGGTTCAGTTCGTTCACTAAGATGATTCATTCACTTTGAACAAATATTTAGGATCGTAACATCACTAGTCTACAAGGTCATGGAGCGGTATTAGCATAAGAGTGACACTTTTTCAGATTCAGTTTTAAACCCCTCATTGTACCTTTAAATCTTTTTATTTTATTATTATTTATTTTTTTTATTAAATGTAGGTTAGTTAAAGTCGGTATTTCCGTTACGGCTAACAATCGTCAGATTTTATAATTCATCTCCAGAAACCAGTGGATCACATTCCTCTCACAATGATAGCCTATACAGCTTTTACAAAACACATATTTGACATTGGCTATTAACTGTACTATGATAAAGACCTGAAATCAAAGTTGAAGTCTAAAATGTTCATCTTTTTCATCCAATACGACATTTTATCCCTGTTTTAAGACACTGTGATAAAGCTGCTGAAGCAACGTCCTGCTACCACCCTAATAGAAAATAACACCCCTGTGCATCACAAATGAAAGACACGTCTCTTCGAAGGAAAACTCTCTGCTAGCTCAGTTGATAAGTCAAAAGTCATATGAACTTTGTGTCAAACGGAATTAAAATATTCAGGTTTGTGTACAAAAGGGCAACACTGGCTTTAAAAAAAGAAACCGATGAAGAGGAGCTGAGAGTTGCAGGTCATTGACTGTCTGCTTGAGGCTGGCTGCAGAAAGACCAGAAACCACCCACACACCAAGCCAAAAAACAGACTTTTATGTCATTAAAAAATAAATTTAACATGGGTTAACATGTTTTGGGGGTTTATAAGCACTTAAGCATGTTTAATCCGTTAATCCATCTGTAGTTTTGTGTGATGTTAACTGGAACAACCTTGATAAAACAGTTAATACAGTCTAAAAGACCGGCTTTTACAGGCTGTGCAGTCCTCCCTGTGGTGAGTCGATTGACATTTCTGTGTATAATTGGTGGCCTGACCCTTTAAAGTAGTAATTCCATTACAAGGGATTTACCTACATCCAACAGGAGCAAATGTTTTCAAGCTCTCTCCTGTAAATCTGTTTGTTCAACTGCTGCTCCGCCTGAGCTGATCAACTTGTGAATCTAAGGGCAGCAAGAGTTCACCTCTAGCACACTGTTACCCATAATGCACAGGGGTAGACAACAGGTGCAGACTTACAGACACAACCAGGTGGAGCCAGTCACACAGCCCGCATATTTTTATGGATGGAAAGTATCAAGAAAAGAATGCAGAAAGTTGTAGTCACAGAAAAAAAAGTTTTATTCCTCCTTAGAAACGGGGGATAAATAGCTACAAAAGCGGTGGCCTGCCAGAGTGTCTTAGAGTAATATTGGGAGGTCTCATAACCAAGCCCAAATGTTTCAATGATACCAAATAGGTTTCATTGTCTTTGTGTGTGTGTGTTAACAGAAGGTGCTTGAAATACTAAAATGCGCTTCAACAAGGGGGGCCTAACTCCTGGTTTAGTCCTTTAAAAGATGTCTTCCCACACTGCCTTTTTTTTTACAAACCTCTGTCATTGATTGATAATTGATTATTGATACATGCCTTCCAGCTTTAGGTTATACTGTATTCTTTATCCTGAGTTCAGATGATTGTCTTCATTAGGACTTAACAGTTTTACAGTTCATTTAGCAGACGCGTTTGTCCAAAGTTAAATACAACAAAAGCAAAAATTTAGAAGGCAGGAAAAGCCTAGTTAGTGAGACAAAGTGCTAAAAATTACTTGGCTATAGGTGTTGCCATTAAGTGCAAGGAGATTTTTTTTCTTTTGTCTTTTACAAGCAGAGCGTAGCGGGAGAGAAGGAGTGTAGACCTGGAAGAGGGATCCCAGGTAGACAGGAGCCGTTCTTGTCCGTGTTTTATAAGCCAAAAGAAGATCTTTGAATTTGATTGGAGCTGCCACTGGAAGCCAGTGAAGAGAGATTAACAGTGGAGTGACATGCTCTGTTTTGGGCTGGTTAAAGACCAGACATGCTGCTGCATCCTGAATAATCTGCAGAGGTTTAGATGTACACGCAGGGAGGCCTGCTAGGAGGGAGTTGCAGTAGTCAATGTGTGAAATCACAAGGGGCTGTACCAGAAGCTACGTGGCCTGTTGTGTCAGGTAGGGTCTGGTCCTCCTGATGTTATAGAGGGCATATCAACAAGATCAAGCAATGGAGGCCACATGAACCTTTAAGGTCAGCTGGTCATCGATCATGGCAGAGTTTTTGGCACAAGTTGATGAAATCAAGCAGGACACTGATATGCGGTTGAACTGAGGAACTCTATGGTGAAGTGTTAAGTATTCTTATCCCCCAATCAGACGTATATTTAGAGAGAGGGCACAGAGCTTTAGAACTACATAGTCAGAGTTATGCTGGAATATGAATAAGGTGATATGCTTTGTGAGCTTGACCCTGACATAGATAGTGTGGATAGATCGTGTGCAGGCAAATGATGCAGAGTTCTGTGTGAGATCAGCTTCATTCTTGGTGTCCTTCAAATGTATCAGTACTGTTAAGTTCAACAGCCTAGCATTAAGTTTAAGGGTCAAGAATAATGTTTTCCCACATCGATTTGTAACTGCATTTTTAGACTTAACAAGACTAAATTCTAAAAATTAAAGTCAAATAGTTTTGCATGAAGTTCAAGTGTTGTAAACAAACCTGTGGTTTCCAGGATTATGTAGGTGTCCAGAATAAAAATCTAAGTGTCCATGTCCATGTCCAAGTGTCTCGACCAAGTTGTCTGTATTAAAGCAAAACTAAATGTTGAAAACATCAAATTCAAAGATATTCTTACTCTGGTCCTAAATTAAAAGATTACAAATAAATACCCTTTCCTCCAATCAATGTTTTCATACTTTGCTCCAATCCTCAGGGTTTGCTTCCGCTCTAAAGAGCTCTTACAGTTCATTTTTCTGAGCTACAGTTAAAAAATAAAATAAAACATAGTTTAATCTCTCCCTCAAGTTCACAAAAAATGTGGAAGAGTTGTGAGTTTTGGTTTTGTTGTTTGTGCTGCACTTGTTAATCTATTACTTAAAAAAATCACACCTTCCCCTGAAGTCACATGTGTAACAATTGACGGCTGGGATCTTGTTACCATCAAATGTCTGTTATGTAATGCACAATTTGCTGTCCCACTTTGACACCACAGCCTGTAGCTACAGGTTGAAAACACACACTCCATATGCAAAACTTTGGCAGTGAATTTAAATTTGCTCCACCCTCGACATTTTACTGTTGAGTGGATTTTGAAACTGAATCACCACAGTGAAGTGTGATGCTCTGACTGCAGCAGTTCACTCAGCTGTCAGTGTCTGCTGCCCCCTGCTGCCCTCCTGCAGAATTAAACTCTGCTGCTTTGTGTCTCCCTCATCTCACAAATACACATGTATTCAAGGTAATTACTTACCTTGAATACATGAGGTAACTTCAAGCTCCTGGATATTTGCTGTGCCAAATCGTCACTCGGCAACCCCCAGTATTCCTGATGTTAAACCGTGAGTGTCAGAGACTGTCAGTACTTATCATTGTGTTCTTTATCTTTTATTTATTTGTAAGCATATTAGATTGCAAACAATCTGAAAAGCCAACAGGCTTCGTCAAAAGTGCTTTGTTTTGTAAAAATTAAATCAAAAAACAAAAACACGCAGCTGTATTCTACATTACTCTCAGACTCGAGAACACATCACTGATGAGTGTGGAAGTATGTGTACTGTTTGCTGGCACTCTAAAACAAAGACAGTGATCTTATCTTAATACTTTAGGTGATCAAAGTCAATGGATCACGTACTAATGACTAATTCATAATTTTGAAATGATGATTAAAGGGGAAAGGAGGAAGGTAGTCAAAACCAAGTAGATACTGGGGTTCTGGTTGGGTAGAAAGTTTGTGCGTACTACCATAGGGGGGAAACAGTGGCAAAGCAGAGACTGAAAATCCTGCAGCCTTAAAAGACCACCTTTTCAAAACGATACTTTGTCAGGTGACCGTGAGAATGAGGCATGAACAAAGTCAAGCTCCATCCACAGTACATCTATGTATCCAACTGGCAAACAGGGAAAAGGGTGTTCTAATCAAATGGCTTAACCTGTCTTATCTTGTTGCTTCCCCTGCAAACCACATCGCAACCCAGCTCCACCCCATCTCCTACTTTTATGCTGTCTGGTTTTACCAGTTTTATATGTAATCATGGGCATGTTTAGACCTTTCTTAGCATGCTGAAGCACCCCTAAAATTCACCCCAGCACCCTCTAAAAAGATGATCACAGGGCTATGCCCAAGCAGATCTTTGGATTGAACAAATATGCTGTAAATCTTGGATTCTAGACATCAATTTGATGGAAGTTTTGTAGTCTGTCATTTGAAGTCAAACTTATATCTCTACTTAATGCATATAGAGTAACACTTCCTGCTCTACAGCTGATTTCATCAAATAAAAAAGAGACAGCAACAAAATAAGGTGTGGGTTGGCATTCAGTGGGACAGCGAACCACTAGAATGTGAGAATAAGTTGAGTCAGTTATGTAGTAACAGTAGTGTCTTTGTTTTTTTTTTGTTTGTTTGTTTTGTCTTTCTTTTGGTCTTTTTTCTATTCTTTTTGGTTATCTTTCTATATGAAGCAGGTCATTTCTTTTTTTGGCCTCATTTGTTTATCATTGACACCAAAGTGGTTGCATTTACAGTGCTGTTTTTCTTTCTGTAGAAGCTATAATAAGTTTAGCTGTTTTTACTTTCTTGGCAGTGTAGATGGCGTTGTCACCTTGATGACGTCATTACCCTTTATTCATTCTAGGGGTGTGGTTATTCTTTTTTTTTTACTTATTATGTATGGTGGCAGGTTTAGAACAAAAGGACAGAGCAGAGTCTCAGAGTAGAAAGCTCTGATATTTTTTGTTGACCGTCACCATTTCATCCTATCTTTTTATTATTCTACCAGCATTATTTGTTTAGTTTTTCATTAAGTATTATTTTTCCACATTTGCCTGAGTTACATATTGGCTCGTTTTGGATTTTGGATTTTTTGCACAATAAACCCTTCGAACTGATCACTGGACTTATATTGAACCTTTTTTTTTTCCTTTGGACATGTCACAAAGAAGAGCTTAACCTAGCGGCTGAACAAATGTTCGACAGCCGCAACACTTACTTTCTTTCTTCTTTTTTTTAGATATTTATTTATCTATTTTTGGCACCTGTGTGTGTCCAGAGAACCTAATGGCTGCATTGTCTACACAAAAGATTTTACCTGTTAGCAGCCTGTAGCATGTTGATGTTAACCAGTGCTAAGGCTGGTGTTTCCTGTGAGCTGAATAGAGGGAGACAAGAATGACGTGCTGGTACGGTGGTGTGAGCTTGGAAGAGATGACGCTGACCTGTCCTTCCATACATTGTTATGGGGAACGTAAGACCTATCTCCCATCAAATAGAAGAGCTATTCATGCTAACCTAGCACCAGAGGGAATAACAGTGGGCAGACTAGGATTGTGCTGTTCACAGACATGGCTAACAGAGCTTAGACCAGAGGAGAACGCCACACTAGAAGATTCTACCTGCTGTGAGTGGACAGGATCCAGGAAAGTGAGAGTGAACAAACTGGTGAAGAAGTCTAGCTCAGTCCTGGACCCTGAGGAGGTGGAGGCTGACAGGAAAATGATGGACAAGCTGTCGTCTCTGATGGTGTTTTTTTTTTTTCCTTTTTCTGGCTGACACTAATGATAATATTCTGTTAATACACTGTTGAATGCTGTGTATATATTTTCTCATTTTGCTGCCGTGACTGAATTTCTCTTCAAGATTAATTAAGGACATTCTATTCTATTCTATTCTATTCTATTCTATTCTATTCTATTCCCTTCCCAAGTGATGAGAAAAGGACCCAGATAGTTTCACCTGAAAATGCTGAATAACCACAACATGGTTAATCACGAGGGATTAAGTTTCAGTTGCTTAGACCTCTCCATTGCTACCTTTGCCTCAGTATATTAAATTAACATTAAGTGTGAGTATCGGGTATTTGAATATAAATATCTATCCTATCTTATTGTTTTTGCCCCCCAGCATCTCACAGGCTGCTGTAATAATCCGCCTCCTCTGAAACATGATGAAACTACTGTGTCTTTAAGAGACGAGGGAGAGGCAAACCACAGTGTAAAGCTGTAATAAAACTGAAGTCTACAGTGTGAGCTCACTGTTAGTTTGCACCATGTCTGCCGCTGAGTGGAAGAAGAAGTGTGAAGAAGAGTGGGGTCTGCAGGGAGCTCCGATGCCCGACAGCGTTGACTGGAAGTCTGTGTATGAAGCCAGACCGCTGGGGAGGAATTTACTGAAAATCCCTTCACTTCCTGGTAATGAACTCCACCAGAAACAATAACGAATGCTGTTGATATGTTAATATCTGGAGATGGATATGGTTTGTATTCTGTTGCTGATGAGGAGGACACAGTGTTCAAAATCACTTAACCTGAGTGGGTGTGGAGTTTAGTCTGGATGTTACTGGTCATTTTAGCTCATTGACAGAGGAACTATATAAAAATCATAAAGACTAGATTAAATTCTGAGATACTTGTTACTGGGTTTTTTTGGTTGGTTGTTGTTTTTTGTTAAAAATCTTAGCATTTTAGAAGTCCTGTTTTTTTTTTCCTTCACATATTTTATTAACTTGGTATGTGTATTGCACGGCTACACTAAACCCTCTTTTTACAGAAATGACATGTTTCCACTTCATCTTTATTCAATTTTTTATTATCATTATGTCTGTAGATTTAGACTTGGCAGCTTTAATAAACCATTGTCTGTGTGTTGTAATGGAAACTGAATCATGACCAATTGTCACATCCAATGATAATGCATTTTTTCATACTTACTGCTTTTCATAGGTCTTTAATGTATATATTTTGATTACAGCTACCAAGAAATAAGAAATTGGCACATCATTTTTGATGTGAAAAAAGAAAATGTAATAATAATAATAATAATAATAATAATAATGAATTCACAATCAATGATAGAGTTGTAGTTGCTCAATTTCTGTTTGAAATCAAGTCTTGTTCTCCAGTCCCATCAAAATGACAGCTTATCAAATTTGGGTGGAAATGTGACATTTCTGAGCTGCTGACTACAAAACTTGTATGTGTTCTTATCATACACACATTGAATAATCCTATCAGGAAAAAATAAGACAAATCAAGTTCGTGAGGTTTACCATTTGATTGGTGGAGCTTTAGTAGGTGTTGCACACTTTAAAGCTGACTATTTGTGGGTTTTTTGTTTTGTTTCATTTTTTTTTCCTCAGTCGTGAGGACTGATGAATCCGAGCAAGAGCTGCGTATCGTACCTGGACGTGCTCAATATTCATCTTTTGGTAAGAGTCAGGAATGACAGCTCATAAACACAAAGTACACAAATGGTACAAATTGCGCCTTGTGAAGAAAGTCTGAATGTTCCCTCTAATCTTTAGGCGACTTCTATGACTGGACCCGGTACTTGGAACCCCCCGAATTACCCAGTACTTATACTGGCTGTGGCTATGGATGGTTTATGAACAGGTAAATATTACAGGTATTTATGGTGTAGTTATTTACCGTACAATATGTAACAAGCAGTGAGAAAGGTGAAAACCAAGAAGCAATATATTATGTTAAAGAAATACAGCAACCAGGGTCACACATATCCACTATGATGCAAGTTGAATTTTACTCTTTGCAAAAAGACAAAAAAAAATTTAAAAAAAGGATACGTGGGGTAGTTGAGGCTAGAATTAGGTGGAATCTGCCGTTGCAGGAGGTTTGGGGTTCAACTCAGGTCCATATGATCCACTGCTGTGCTTTCAGTGTATGTGATGGGTGCTCTACACAACCGTCTCTGCCATCAGTGTGAATGTAATATGTAAAAGGAAAAATGTGTCATGAAAGTGTTTTGAGTGTTCAGAAAACTAAAAGGAATTTTTACCCAAGGAAATAACCAAACTAAAGGCCATGTTCAATATTTACACAACAGAATACTAACAATTTATCCCTGGGAGACAACAGAGTCTAAAATGTTGGTTGGAGGTTTTTAATTAAAGTACTTTTTACCTTGGCATGTTCTCCAACATTCTTTCACTTCAACTGGGTGTTGGCTGTTTCCAAAGTCACCACCTGAAAACAAACATCCTAACAGATTGGTTTTGTTTGTTGGCTCCTCAGGTGATTGCCAGACCAGGACCTGTCTGTTTTGAATTTAGTATGACTATTCTGCTATTCTGCTATTCTGTTTTTGAAATGTTCTTCGCTGGTTTTGAAATGCAGAAGTAAAACTGATAGAAAAATACATTGCATCATTTTATTTTAAAAAAAAATTGTGAAATGATAAAGGAAGTGTTAAAACGTTGTAGAGATGAACAGTGAACAGTAGGATAGGCCTCTGTAACAACAAGAAGTAACCAGATTCACTGGGGCTTTTTTCTTGTTACTCTGTAAATGTGATGCATTGTTAAATGTTATTGTTGTAGTATGTAGATGTATCACAGTAGGTGGCGGTAATACTCCTAGATCTGAGTGGGACCTGTCATAAACAGAAAAAAAGAAAAACAACACAAGTGTTGTGAACTATGGAAAATAGTATGCATAAATGCATACAAACTGAAAATGCACACTGAGAATGTTTTAGCTGAATAAGTTGGACAGTTGGCTAAATTTTGGAAAAATCTGTTAGTGCAAGTATAGTGTTTTCTCTTAAAGTTATCCACTCAAGCTCCACCATGTTGGAGGTTCTCTCACAACAAAAGAAATTGAGTTTGCAGGAATATAGGATTATTGTTGCAAAAAATGGTAAATGATGACCGCATTTTTTTGCAGCACCAATTAGACCAAGAAAAAAAAAATGCCTTTGACTTCCAAAAACTATCTCAAATTGGGGTAAGGAGTGCAAACAATTATTCGAAAACAGAGAACAGCTACAACAGGGTTTCCAAGGAAACAATGTGTCATTAATCTCAACATTCGAGTCTATTCACAGCATTTCCTGCCAGCCAGGACATGTTCTCTGTCCATAGCATCTTAGAATCACACTTAAGTGCAAGTAAATGTATATTATGATGAAGTTTGGTGAGAGGTAATTGACAGCAATAGTTAATAAGTAGAACTCAGAGTCTTCAGGTGACTTTTTTTTTAAGTGGCTTAAAGTGAGCTTCTCCAACAAGAACACCATTTGTTCAAGATCCTCTGCCATGGAAAATAAATATATAGTAACATCATTGTTTTCATACCTTTGGGTGGATGATTAAGATGGTAACTCCTCGTAAGGGTCTCTCTCGCTTAATTTTTCCAAGAATATCTTTCTTGCTGGCAGAGTCCTTCAGTAAAAGTTTAAGTGTGCTCTATGCATTTATTCACATTTGTTAGTGGATAAGACATCTTGAAATTACATCTTACCACGCACTCCTATGTCCGTCCATTCAATGTTTACATTTGTGTACTTTCAATGTGGCCGCACATCCGGGTAACTGCCCAAATAGTGACGTCAGTGCGAACGCCGTAAAAGGGCGGTTTTGCAGCGTTTGTGGAACTCCTTCAATTTATACTGTATATTTCACCTTTGTATACATTATGTTCGTGATTAATGTGAAATGTTCTTTGTATCATTTTTAAGCCGTCCCTGCATGAAGCAGGTTGTGGACCTAAAGAAGGAGGGACTGTGGGACGAGCTGCTGGACAAGTTTCAGCCAGAAATAGTCTCCAAGTTTTGGTGAGTAAATGAGCATGGGTGATTTAAAGACACAGTGTAGCTGGATTTTATTTCGCAATGTTAACTTTGACCAAAAAAATTAATCACAGTTTTTCTCAGTTGCTTTGGTTCATTTCACAGATCAGAATTCAAATTCTCAAAACTACTTGTTCAATCATCACATCAATGTGTCACTTGTGCACACCAGACAGGCAATTTCTCATTTTTTAACAAGCTGCAAATGCTTTGGGACATCCATGCAAATGATTATGTACAATTCTCTGTTGTTTCCTTACATTATCAACTGCTTATGTCATGTTGATCAAAATGGTTTATCATGGGTCTCTGTTGAATAGTCTCACCCCCCACAACATTTAGTCATTAGTTCATGGCATAAGTCTTTACGTGCAAAAGGTTGAACAAGTTAAATGTCAAACATAATAATATAATAATAATAAACTTTATTTATATAGCACTTTTAAAAACATTTATTTACAAAGTGCTTTGACACCGACAGCAGCATTTAAAAAAAGGTTAAATAAAATCAAAGAACAATTAAAGACAAACACAAAGGCAGAATGAAATAAAGAGTCACAAAGAACTTTAACACAAACATAATACAAAACACACACATAACACAAAGAACTTAAACCACAGAAGAGGGCACAACAGACCATTAGCTATAGACACACAGCAAAACACAAGTGCAACTGTACCCTGATGGTGTTAGGTGTCTAGTGACTCCAGCCCCATAAATCAAGGGCCCCCTCCATAAATCATAAGAACCCAGATAATACAGGACCACTGCTACATAAAATGAGACAGTGAGGACCAGTAAGATCAAGTAAGCTAAAAAAAAAATACATAACTAAATAAATAATTAAAAATAATAGATAAGATAACATCTTGCTGTCTGGATTGGTAAATTGCTCCCAGGTCAATCTTGACTTTAAAGTTTCCCCTCAAGAGACTGTTCTATGGTCATCATAATGATGGGGAAGATCAACACATTGTAGCACAAACAGTGAAAGTGAAAATGTGAATTTCGTCCAGTCTCTTGTAATCAATCTCCCACTTACAATACACAATAACATTCATCAAAACCTTAGCCATTGTCCACATCAGAACGTCCCTGTGCACTGTATACTGACAACATGACTAAGCGCTTTGACTGTCCTATGCATACCTATCCACACACTAACATGAGGACTCATCATTCTGATGGCACTGACGTGTTCGCCGACACAGAAACACAGGTGAAAAAAGAACTTTGAGAAAGAGACTGACTTTTGCAGGTAATCCATAGTGTTTTGTTGTTTGTGCAAACTTTTCAGAGAAAGGGCTGCACGGTGGCGCAACAGTTATTGTGCAGCCTCACAGCACTCCAGCCACCTGTGACCCTGAACAGGATATGCGGTTCATTCATTGGGTCAACATTAAATTTCCTGCAAATCTTTTGTCAACTCACGTCACAAGGAAGATGACCTGCTTTATGACTGTCTTGTGGAACTTAAGTCTGTGTACTTTTGGCGCAAAAAAAGTCTAATAACTGTCTCTCCTTTTCTAGTTATGATGAGAATGAGCTGGGGAAACTGGTCCCCCACCTGCAGGTGGTGTTACTGGGTGCAGATGAAAGCACGGTGATCGCGGAGCAGTCTGTCAAGCCCTCTGAAGGCTGCAACGCTGGCTCACCACCTCGAAAGGAGGTGAGTCGCTGAGTTCAAACATGTACAGGTGCCGTCAGTGTAAAGGTGGTGAGTTTATATGTACGTCTGTGCAGTGGAAGAAGTTGAACTCAAGCAAAGCTATCCAAGCAGTTAGTTAGTTAGTCAGTCCACACTTCTTCAGTTAGTTTGAGTTGAAATAAATTACATTTAGAATCATTTTCAATTATTATTCAAATATAATCCAAATAAATCCTGTTGGGAATCAAGTTGCAGCAAAAGTCAAGATTTAAAAACTATAAAGGACAGCTGAAATATATGAGTTGTATCTTACAAATTAACCATTTACATATTACCAGTTATATTGCATGGGTAGAACTGGAGTCCAGTAGTGGATCAGTGAACCTGTTCTAAATATAACTTATCTCAACTTGATTCATTACTTAAACAAACAAAAATTCAGCCAACAGCCCTTCTTAAGGAATAAAACAACAGAAAATAACAGTGATAGATATAGAAAAGACAAAAAATAATAATAAAAAACTCGGTAATAAAAAACTTTTACTATGAAAAAAAAAATCAGTACACTTACATTAATGAAAATGGAGAGTGGAAAAGTCAAATTGGTAAATATGAAAAGACTAAAATAAAAACCTTAAAAAAAATTCTGTTAAAAAAAAAAGATAATAATGGATAATAAATGATAAAAATGTAAAACAGTGTTAAAGGGACATAACTATTTAAAAAAAAAAAGCCAGTTCAAAAAAGTAGTTTTAACTTTCCTCTTTAAAAACACCTTCATAGCTTATGGCTCTGAGGCAAAAAGTTCCCCAATTTTGAGTTTACAAACAAAAATCTCTCATATGAGGAATGATAAAAAGGAAGAGTTCTAGGAGCTAAGTAACCAAACCAGAAAGAAACACCTTTGTATGAAGGAGCAAGGCCATGTAAAAACAAATAAACAAGAAGACAGAGACAGGGAGAAACAGTTCAGAGTGTTTTAAAGCAGGGTCATATGATCTGCTTACTGTTTACCTATAACTTCAACTACTTCTTTATTGCTAACATTTTTTAACATGATTATTAAGACCTCTGAATGCAGTATGTAGTTGTTTTCTGGTCTTTTTGTCTCCTGCAAAAAAGGCAGCAAATTCAGTTTTATTGAGTTTCAGTCGTTCATAAAGCTTTACACAGATCTGCTCTTATATACATTCAAGATTTTTTTCTGTTACAAAAGAAACTTTTTATCCCTAATAATAAAACATCTGATGTCCTCAAAGTAGTCATTCAGCTTTGAAAATAAGAGCAGTAAATAAAAACAAAATATTAAATGATCAGACTCTTGGTTCCCTCTCACACTCTTGGCAGCATGTTTATACATATAAAAGGTAGCTAAAGCGGCTGAAGAATGAGTTGAGTTGATTTGGGTCTGGCTGAGGTTTTTGACTGTGTGTCTCCCTGTTGGCCTGCAGGTGTCACACGTGTTCTCTGGTTATGGACCTGGTGTGAGATACATCCACTTTAAGCACGATCTGAGTTCCTTGGATGAGTTTCCTCCAGAGATCTTCCCAGTGCTTTCCAACGGCAGCTCTGTGATCGTCAAACCAACCAAAACCAGCTCCTAATTCTTCTGAGAACTACAGAGCAGACAGTTGTCAGTTGTCATTTGCTTCGATTTAATGCACTGATGGATATAACAAAACTTGATTCCGCTTTTTGTTGTTTGTTTGCTTTTTGTATATGGTGATTGGGATCCTAAATTGCTCCTGGTGTTTGTCAGTGGTGTTTGAAAGTGAAAAAAAAATTAGATCTGCTAATGCCAGTGGTCCCTTACTTACTGAGCAGCCACTGTGCCATCGGCACGTGAATGTGATATAAATGTTGCCAGCAGTGTAATTAAAAGTGCTTTGAGTGGTCAGAAAAAATAGCACTATGTATGTACCAGTCCATTTACCACTCGAAGAATTTACAGATCACCCACTTGGGCACTTTTTGTCTTTGTTAGGGCAAGGGTCCCTGGTCCATTTTTTCCATTATTTAGGGTCCTCAGCCTGAGCAAGGGCACCTTCTAGCAAAGCTAGGATGACCTGTCCAATTAATATTCCCTCCTCCACTAAATTGCTAATTAGACCCCCTAAACATGCTCAAAAACTCACCAAAATTGGCACACACCTCAGGATCGGTAAAAAAAAAAATGAGATAATACTTAAACACCCAACATCCCATAATATGCTCTGTAGCACCACCTAGGCACACTAAAACAGCCATAGCAGCCAGTAGGAATGTCCAATAGGGATGAAACCAACGCCAAAATGTTTGTCTCATTTTGTTGGACACAGTGGAGGTAAAACCTTGTCACCCTGATAGATGACTAAACCCATGATGAGAATGTTCTTGACTGGATTAACAGGGGTGGTTGTTTTTTATACAAAATCTGTTTACACATTTTTACCTCTCTTGTATTTCTATGATGTTTCTTGTGTGTATCTCAAATGCAGTACACTCAAAATGCATTCCTCTGCTTTGTTCTTCAAACCCTCAGGTGTGGTTGCTCTGTTGAACATACAGCTGTTATCCACAAGATGGAGACATTTGTGGAGTAATTACTGTGTGACTTGGACTGCCTGCCTGTCAATCATGTTTACAGTGTTTCTCAGTTGCTTTGGTGCATTTATCAGATCAGAATCAAAATTCTCAAAACTACTTGTTCAGTCTTCACATCATTGTGTCTCTTGTGTATCAAAAAAGCATTTTCCCGCCATTTTTTAACAAGTTGCAAATGTTTTTGGACATCCATGCAAAGAATTATGTACAATTCTCTGTTGTTTCCTACATTATCAGGTGCTTTTTTATGTTGATCAAATTGGATTATCACGGGTCTTTGTTAAATAGTCTCACCCCCCACAACATTTAGTCATGAGTTCATCTCATAAGTCTGTGCCATAGACTGTATATAGAGTGGATAGCTTGGCTCCACCATTTATCATTGTACAGTTTTGAAGCCAAAATTCCCCCGTCACAGGCACAGCCATTGGTAGCAATTGCAGCCAGATTCTGCGCAGTAGAGACGATGAGGGATTCTGGGAGAATATGAGTGGAGCTGGGTGACAAAAATAATATATGTATTTTTTCTTTCAAGAGTCTAGTCACTTCTTGACTCTACCTCCCGACATGTTTTACAATTCCCGAAAAAATACACGAGAACGGCAGCTGTCAATCATTGTTAAACGTGCCGTAAAATCTCATTTGTAACCTTGTATAACTAATGAACATGGAACTTCAGAAAAAAGAGGACTTGAATACAAGACAGCCAAATGATATCTTCAAATCACCACAACAATCGGACATAAGAAACATTTCTACGAGGTGTATTAACTTTTCAAAGTTTGACCACAGCCCATCTGAAATGGCTGGAAAGCCGGATTTTCGAACCTATACTGCAGCCAGCCACCAGGGGGAGCAGTTTTTGTGGGGACCTCACTTTGAGCCGAGCAAGCAGACGTCCACTTTTTTTTACAGTCTATGGTTTTTACATGCAAAAAGGTTGAACAACTTATAATCTGTCAAGCATTTTTCCACACAATTACATTAGAATTTCTTCCTAAATCTGTCTGGATTGGTAAATTGCTCCCTCGTCAAACGAAAATGTGTGAAGCATCAGATCAACAAATTATCAACCAGTTTTCTGAAATATCTGAAATGTTCACCTCATAAACCATCAACTGGCAACTATGTATGTCTGTGTACTTTCCTCTGTACAGACAGTGGAAATATTTTCCTGTAAAGGACAATAAAGATCTATCACACGTGTGGTCCATGTTCTCAATCATAAGCTTACAACGGCCCAGGTTGGTTGAAGGATGCAGCCAAAAGTTGGGAGAACAACTGTGTCCTCAATCATTCAGACATTTTGTTGAGAGAGAAGATCTTTGTTGTGATGTAAATGAAAATGTGTGGCCCAACATACAGGAACATAAGGAGGTGTAGGAAGACTGCACTGCTCTGTAATTCCCACAGCACTGCATGAACAGTTTCTCCTAAGAGACTGTCCTATGTTCATCACAGTGATGGGGTCAGTCAACAAATTACAGCACAAACAGTAAAAGAGAAAATTAGAATTTTGTCCAGTCTCTTGTAATCAATCTCCTCACACTAATATGTAACTTACAATTTACAAAAACTGTCATCAAAACTTTAGGCAAAGTTTACATCAGAACGTCCTTCCAAAGTAAACTGTACTGACAACATGACTCAGCAATTTGACTGTCCTATCCATACACTCTGAAACAATGACTCGACATTCTGATGGCGCAGACACGTTCACTGACACAGAAATTTACTTTTAAGGGATGAAGAAATAATTTTGAGGAGACTGGCTTTTGAAGGTAATCCATGGTGTTTTGCTATTTGTACAAACTGTTTTGAGAAATGCACTCACTTTTTTGCAAATGGTGAGGATGATTCAAGAAATGCAGCAAAGTGACTGAGAAAAACTGTAACTGAATGGCTGCTGGAAAAAACAAACAAAAAAAAAAAAAAAACAACAACAAAAAAAAAATAAACACAGAGATCACAGAGAATACATATTATGCGCGAACCTGCACAGTCCTGACATGAAAATGTTTCATTTAAAAGTCAGTTAAGGCAACATTAACATCCTTTGGGGGAAATGTGTGCTGTTAATCCCTTCCACACCCAATCTGCAGGGGGTGATGGGAATTTTGAATAATTATCCAGAAAATAAATCAGAGTCCTCTTTGATGGGCTTGCCTGGTCCTGTAGCTCATAATGGTATCAGTATAATCGCAGTCAGTTTCGTAACCAGCAAATAATTCTCACGGAAGCCTGAAAAAAGTAGGCTGGAAACCTCCCAACTAATGAAAGCAGTACAAAAAATAAAGATAAGTCATCATTTAATATGAAGCTGTGTTACTTACAACAAAGTTTGAATCAAATGTTTTTATTTATTTATTGTGCATTTAGAATTTTTTTTAAATAAAAAAAATAACTTTGATTCACTCAACCAAAGCCAATGTTCATGTTCTGGTACACCAGGGGTGGCCAACCAGTCAGAGACCAAGAGCCACAAAAATTACCGTGGTACTACAAAGAGCCACATCAAAAACGCACTTCCTCTCACACATAAATGAAATGACATAACATTTTTCAAAGCGACATTTACTGTGTTTGTAAGTGTGTTTCAATTTGTTCCTGGAGTCGTGTCAAAGACAAATTTCTGTTTTTACTGCAGAAGACATAAAGTTCGATCTATCTAGATAGCTATGAGCACACTAGCGATGTAGAGAAAAGAAACTGAAACTTAAGTATCAATCTCATCACCCAAGTATTGATCAATACTGATCACATCAATATATCAATGTTTTAGATTGATTGGCACACCACTACTCATAACAATATAATAATATTTTTTTGATAAATGGATCAAAGAGCTGCACGCTGAAAGGCAAAGAGCCGCAGGTTGGCCACCCCTGTGATACACTGTAAAAGTGAAAAAGTTGTGTAAACTCAAAATTTCAAGGCAACTGTCTGCAGGGGATTTTTCAGGCCAACTAAAGATCTTTTTAGTTTTTGTTGAAATATCTTATTATTCAGGCTGCACGGTGGTGCAACGCCCGGTTAGTGTTGCAGCCACACAGCAAGAAAATCACCGGTTCAAATCCCAACCTCCTCTCTGTGTGGAGTTTGCATGTTCTACCCGTGCATGCGTGGGTTCTCTCTGGGTACTCCGGCTTCCTCCCACAGTCCAAAAACATGTTTATCAGGTTAATTGGTCACTCTAAATTGTCCATAGGTGTCAGTGTGTGAGTGAATGGTTGGCTGTCTCTAGGTGTCAGCCCTGCGATTGGCTGGCGAGTACCGTATTTTCCGTACTACAAGGCGCTTCGGAGTATAGGGCGCACCTTCAATGACTGGCCTATTTGAAAACTGTTTTCATATATAGGGCCCACCGCATTATAAGGCGCATAGAATAGAAGCTATAGTAGTGGCTGGAGTTGCGTCATGCATCCACTAGACGGAGCTTTCCTATCCAACTCTTTCCTGTGCCGTTTTCAGAAAAAGTGCGCTGTAAAGACGAAGCTGTTTCTGCTGTCCACAAAAGCCGTTTCCAGAGATCAGTTCAAATGCCAGACCTTTGGGGGCGCTATATTGCTCTAACAATAAACAAGAGAAGAAGCCCGGGCCAGCCTGTGAGCTAATGTTAGCACTGAGCAGGATTCCTCTTTAAAGGTTCTACTGATTACCACTGTTACTCCGACAACGCCCCCTGACTACAGTAGCCATGATTAATCAATATAGATCCATATAAGGCACATCGGATTATAAGGCGCACTGTCGGCTTTTGAGAAAGCTGAAGGCTTTTAGGTGCGCCTTATGGTGCGGAAAATACGGTAGTCTAGGGTGTACCCTGCTTCTCACCGAATGACAGCTGGGATAGGCTCCGGCCACCCGCGACCCTGAACAGGATAAGCGGTTTCGAAAATGGATGGATGGATGAAAAGTCTTCCAGTCATGATCAATTGACCAACAGTAAAGCTAGAGTTTCATTTAAAATATAAATGTTCACCTCAATGGCAACAAAATCCACTACTGAGTCATTGTATTTATGACAACAGGGGAGATGGTGGCATATTTAGGAAAATGAAAATGCAGTCAAAGACCCCTGTAGATTAAAGTTGGAGACCCGTTCTTTGCTTGAATTTAGTTACAGCCTCAAATCTACAATTTGAAATTCTGCAAGGGACCAGCTTTACAAAACAAACTTAATACAGGTGGTTCAGATAACTACTTTGAAGTAGTTTGCATGAAATTTGATAGTCTTCAGCATAAGTCTTTAAAAACGTGCATTTGTAAGCAACCCTGGTGGATACCATGGCCGCTGAGCCAAACATGTAAACATGTTCTTTTGGGATCCTAAGTCACTCATACCAAACAAGACACTACTTCTTCTAGGGTCCCTAACTGCTGTGACATTAAAGTTCAACATTAAGCACAGCATAGTATGTGTACTATTTTCAGGAACTTGAAATTTATGATAATGGACTGGTCGTAATCCAGTAGGTAGTAGAGGTCAACAGGTCTCATTTTAGGATTAACAATTATAAAATGCTGATTAAAGAGAGGGAATAAAAGCAGAGTCTTTGGGTGGATGTTAGGGAAGTGGTGGGGTTGAATGTTGGCATTGATAAATCAGAGATCGAAAATCTTGAAGCTCAAATTAATGGATGCATTGGTGCTGGTGATTGTGAAATGAGGCAGATGAGAAAGTAGAGCATCATGTACAGACCACAAGACAAGACCTTACAAAAGCATCCGAAGTAGTCAGGGCCTGCGTTAAAGATCAAAAATAAGTTGACCTGCCAACATTAAAATTGGTAGATGAAGAAAGCAGATTCTCACCACAGAGCTTAAGGTGGAGTCACAAAGTACCCAAAGGGTTTTTGGCACAGGGTCAGGGCGGGCTGACAGTGGAAAAGATGTCCCAGATGAAGCTGGTGCTGTCAAACAAAGATGACTGGGCCAAAAAAGAAAACCAGCTCAATTTTCAATCCCAGTTTTCACACGATACGGCACTTGGGCTGTAGTATTTTAGTGAGAGATATATTTTGCTTTCTTCTGTATAAATATATGCCAAAATTTATGCCAAGCTTCTTTATAAAAACATGACTTTCAAGACTTAGAAATGTGTCAAAAAACGATGCAAGTGCAGTCATTGAAAAAAAAAAATCCATGATGAAGAAACCATCTTTGTGAGGGTAAATAAATTAAGTGAAGTGCACAAAATAAGCATTTAAACTCTGAACTAAAAAGAGACATTCAAAAAGCAGAGAGAAAGTAAATGCACTCTGGGAAGTTCACTAAAGGAATCTGGAGTTCAGTTTGTTATCTTTATAAATTTTATACAGACAGATCATTAATCCTGCAGGACACTGTTTACTTTACTTGTCAGCACTGACAAGATCCAAAAAGGGATTAGAGAGCCTGTTTAACTGCTGTTGAGTTTTGATACATGAATATGGTGTTTTAATGCAGTGGAAATATATATTGCATCTCTAAGCAGTGCAAAGGTCAGAGCAGTAATGTCTCAAGTAGATATGCAGTGAACATAAAGGGGTAAAGTCCATATATAGGACAAGAAGAGCTGACTGAATCACTCTCATACTCACAGATAAACTTCTGGGTAATATTCTGGGACATACTCAATGAAGTCTGCCTTGTGAGTTCTTTTACCGTGCAGTGTCTCCTCTTCCCATATGCAGAGCTTGCAAAACTTGTAGGGCCTCATTTTTCTATGAGTGATTGTATGGGGCTGCCTCCTCACCAGGCACAGGTCTGCAATATGAGAAATAAAACTAAGAAAGTGAAGATCTGGAAAAAAGACTCTACTCAGGCACCTCCGCTGACTCAAGCTGGTTCAAAATGTGACCGTTTATATTTTAACTGTCAAAAATCAACAAAACATCTCTTATTGTTTGACTGTTTCATGTCTTATTGGTTTTAAGATCGTATCAATTACTTTTAAAGCTTAAAATAGATTTGTCCATATTATCTAAGGTACCTTTTGAAGTACCTCAGATCAGCAGTTGATGCTCCAAAATTCCAGCTTATAACCAAAAGTGACCGAGCATTTTCAGTTAGAGCCCCATGACTTCAGACTAATCTGATGTAAACAATATGACAGTCCACATCTTTGGTGTCTTTTAAATCCTCTCAACTAAACCTTCTCATATAGGAAGGCTTTTCTGGGTCCTTAAATCACAACTTTTTATGTCTTCTGATGTGTAGGTTTCTCGTCCATTCCACTGTTACTGGTCTTTTTGTTCTTCTTCTGCATTTTGTTGTAAAGCACTTAAACCCCACTGCACCCGAGTACATCTGAAAAGCCATTATAGAATGAGATATATTTGTTTATTCATTCAATTTTGGAGATATGACACAAGCTGCATTGGTCATCAACCTTCTTGTGGTGCTCCTAAGTCCTGCCCAAGGTTATAATAGTTAACTAAAATGAAACTAAAAACGAAAACTAAAATTTAAAATACATTGCACTCCAACTAATAAAACCAAAAAAGAAAACAAAAACGATAAGTAAACTAAAACTGTATCTTGTGTTCACAAAACTAACTGAAACTAACTAAAATTATGGAGAAAATGCCCTTAGTTTTAGTTTCTGACAATGTTAATAGCCTTTAGGATTTAAATTAATCTGACACATTTTCCCAACCAATTTTACGACAGTCTTAGGCAGTTGTCAGTGCAGTACAGCACCATCATAGCGATGTATAGGGACAATCTTGTTTACTACACTGACTGGCTGTGTGCTGTGCTGTGACGAAACATAGTGGAGCAATGAATCAGAGCATCTGTGATAGTTTAATTGCATGTGAGTCTGTATTTATTTTGAGTATTTAAGTCTGTCTTTCTTGTTAGAGTCCAAGTTTCTAAATATTTAAGCTCATATTATATTGTTTTATATAGTTTTAGTTTATATTAATTTCATGTAATTTATGTTAACATTATTTTTATATAATTTATATATACATTTTTTGTATTAAGTTTATATTATTTTTTTGTGTTGAAGGCAGCAGCCAACAGTTCAGTATCAGGATTAACTGAGCAGTGAGCACTATGTTGGACTTGAAAATAAACAGTATTAAGAAATATTTACTCTGACTTTTTTGAATCCTGCATCTGGTTAATAAGGTATGAAAAACTAAAACTAAACTGAAACTAAGCCTTGTTGCAAAAATCAAAACTAAATAAAAACTAGAATGCCTGCTCAAAAACTAATTAAAACTAAACTGTAATGGAAAAAAAATCTAAACTAACTTAAACTAAACTATAATGACAAATCCAAAACTATTATAACCTTGGTCCTGCCGACTTTACCTGATAAATGAATTTCAGGAACCCTACCAAGAAGGTTTTGATCACTCATAAAAGTCATGTCATGACTCAGCTGGGGTTTAAAAAAAAAAAAAAGATAAATAAATAAAGGTAATGGATAAAATTCTGCTTATAAGCTTTGACTTAAAAATCAAACAGAAGGCGACAGATGACCTGGCTGGTGTGTGTTCAAGAGGACAGGTGTCAAATTCTGTTTAGGGCTCCACTCTGTACAAAGGACGGTTGATTGTCACTCAAACATGCAATTTTAAAACAATTCACCAAAGAGGGCTATATTAAAAATATGAAAAGTATTGAAAAGCAGCACCAAGGTTATAATTGTTTTGGATTTGTCATTATAGTTTAGTTTTAGTTAGTTTTGAATTTTTTTCCCCATTACAGTTTAGTTTTAATTAGTTTTAGAGCAGGCATTCTAGTTTTTATTCAGTTTTGATTTTTGCAACAATGCTTAGTTTTAGTTTAGTTTTAGTTTAGTTTCAGCTTAGTTTTAGTTTTTCATACCTTATTAACCAGGTGCAGGACTGAAAAGGTCAGAGTAAATATTTTGTAATACTGTTTATTTTCCAGTTCAACATAGTGCTCACTGCTCAGTCAATGCTGATACCGAAATGTTGGCTGCTGCCTTAAACACAAGAAAATAATATACACTTAATATAAAAAAATATAAACATAAATTATATAAAAAATGTTAACCTAAATTACATAAAAATAATATAAACAAAAACTATATAAAACAATATAATATGAGCTTAAATCTTTAGAAGCTTGGACTCTAATAAGATAGACAAACTTAAAAACAATTAAAGTCAGACTCACATGAAATTAAACTATTACAGATTCTCTGATTCATTGCTCCACTACATTTGGTCGCAGCACAGCACACAGCCAGTTAGTGCAGTAAACAGCACATTCCAGTACGTCGCTATGATGGTGCTGTGCGGCACTAACAACTGCCGAAAACTGTCATAAAATTGTTTGGGAAAATGTGTTGTCAATTAACATTGTCAAAAACTAAAACTAAGGGCATTTTCTCTATAATTTTAGTTCGTTTCAGTTAGTTTTGTGAACACTGCAGTTTTAGTTTACTCATCGTTTTTGTTTTATTTTCTAGTTTTTATAAGTTTGGGTTAACTGCAATGTATTTTAAATTTTAGTTTTCGTTTTTAGTTTCATTTAAGTTAACTATTATAACCTTGAGCAGCACTGAGAATCAATGTGAATTTCGCTACTTGTCTGCCTCTCAGGCTTCAGTAACCCCACGCCCTTTCTGTGGACCCATTATGATGTACTGTGCCTTTAAGGGGGGAAATGTGCTGCTATACCAACACGACAAACGGGAGCGGCCCACACGGAGCCATAAAACTGAAGTCCGAACACTCTTCCGGATCAGTGTGAGTTCACTGTTAGTTTGCACCATGTCTGCCGCCGAGTGGAAGAAGAAGTGTGTGGAGGAGTGGGGCCTGCAGGGAGCTCCGATGCCCGACAGCGTTGACTGGAAGTCCGTGTATGAAGCCAGACCGCTGGGGAGGAACTTAGTGAAGAACCCTTCACCTCACGGTAACAACACCGCATCAGAAACGATAAAAACGTTGTTTATTGTTTCCGATATAGATACAGCTTCCATTCAGTGTCACTGAGCAGAGAAGAAGCAGAGATCACTTGTACCGAGTGGGCGTGGGGCGTAGTACAGATGTTAGTTTCCATTTGGGATCATAGTTTATCAGAGGAGTTCAGATACAGCTGCTTCAAGGGTTGAGCTTCTTTTTAAATGTTAAACCAGTGGTTGTTTTTTTTCCCCTTTTAAAGACTTTTCCTAAGAAGTGTCTCCTGGATTTAAGAACGTCTCCATGTTTTTTTCTGCACATAATTGAGCAACTTTTTAAGTGTATTGCAAGACCAGACAACACCCTAATACTACAGAAATGTCATTTCCTTACTCCGGTCGTTGCGGTTTCAACATTCAGTAAAATTCCATCATTACAGCTGCCATGCTTATTTTAACCTTATAATTAATAAGACATGCATGCTTTCAGTTTTTGCAGTGATCTCTTAAAAATATTACCCAACAAACCTCTGTGATCATTTCAACTTCTTACCAATCTAAAGCAGTGACATATTATATTAGGTCTGATTTTTACTCTTATATTTATAACTGTGTTAAAGCATCCTACACTGTGTCCTGGGAGTATACTGACAGTTACTTTCCCAACAGATCCCCTGGTCTGTGGCATTTTAGTGCTTCTTTGTTGAAATTCTCACCGTGATGAAACTGCAAATCTCTGTTTGAATTCAAGTCTTGTTCTTCAGTCACACCAAAAACAGCAACAGTGGGAGTGGGTTGTTTCCAAAGGGAGGTGGAGACGTAGGATATCTTAGCCACTGACTACACACCTTCAATTCTTCTCACAGAGACACACCCTACAATCCTGTCAGAGAGATTGATAATTTAGCTCAGTGAAATTTACAGTGTGATTTCAGAGGCTTTAGTAGGTATGGCACCCTTTACAGCTGTCTCTCTTCGTGCTTTTTTTTTTCCTTAGGTGAGAGCAAGGACAACCCTTTGCCTGAATCTGATCTTGAACAAAGGCCAATGAGAGGACCCCCTCAACGTGAACCTCAAGGTGAGAGAAAGGAGTGACAGCTTTCAAACATAAAGTTAAAAAAAAACGATGCTGTTTAAAGAATCTTTGAATGTTTCACTTTATCTTTAGGTGACTTCAGTGGCTGGACCACTAGCACAGAAAAACTCCCCCAAGACAGAAGTGGCATCCCACCTGGTGTTGTTGTATGTTCAATGAGTCAGTACAGGTAAGTGTTACAGGTGTCATCAGATCACTGTAAAAAAAATCACTGAAAAGTCACTGAGAAGAAACCAACAAGCAGCAAACTCCAGGTTAGAGAAATAGAAGTAATCTAGATGTCAAAAAAACTGAAGTTCCTTAAATTTATAATAGAAGCTGTCCCCAAAAGTGAGTCAGTCCCTGTTTGGTTCCATATTAGAGGGTTCACCTCTACAGCAGAAGTAAACATAGTATCAGCCTGCTATGAAACTCAGCATTTGTCTAAGTTCTTCATGAGTTCATTCAAATTTCAGTGGGAATTAATTTTGTGTACCTCATCAGTTGTTTTTATTTAATGAAACGTTGGTCATCCACTACCTCCTGATTGAGATGTTAGGGGTGTCCAGTGAGATACAAGAGAGGCTGACCAGACCAGAGAGGAATCTGTGTGTGAGGTTTAGACAGTGGAAGGGGAGAACAGAAAGCTTGCATTTCCAATTTTTGTTTGCAAGGCTACAGCTAATGTTAGCCAAAGTGCACAGCCAGTCAGCGGCTGGTTACCATCATTCCTGAGCAATGACAACAAGTGTTAAGGAAATAATTTATTTTAGCTGTTTTCTGTAGTCCAAGATACACACTTCAGAAATGTAACAGAAGACCTCAGCTCAAGATCCTGAATCAAGAATTGGAGATTTTCTTGGGCTTCAGTCCCACACCTCTGCCAAAACACTTTTTTTTGTTTTTTTAAGATTACTCATTTTATTATCTGACGAGTCCATCCTTAGGGTTCCTTAAACAGCTGAGGCCAGACATTTTAATGTTAAACTGTAAGGCTGTGTACTTTTATTTTGCTCATACTAATGTAAAAATCGTTTTTCTCCTCTCTTTTTTTCAGCTGGTTCTCCATGGAGCAGGTTGTGGACTTAAAGGCAGAGGGATTGTGGGACGAACTGCTGGATGAGTTTCAGCCTGCGATAGCCATCCAGGACTGGTGGGTTAATGAGCACCTGCTGCTGCTTCATTAATCATTTTATTGGGTGGAGGTGCAGTAACTGTTGGACATTACTTTTGAAAATAGAATCGAGAACTTTTGCATTTACAGCCTCAGCTCAATTTAAGGTGGCAGAACCTAAATACTTAGCATGTTAAATACCTTTTATATACATGAATCAAACTTATCAATTTTTAGTTTATAGAGGTGGAATAACTTTCACTGATAAGTGAAAACAAAATAATAGCAGACATTTATCATGTATCATTAACTAGTTATTGAAAACGTACATGGTCATAGGGACTAAACTGTGTGTATTCATCACTAAATTTGTGTTTGTATTGATATTCATTGTATTCAAGTGACAGAAAGAAGTAAACAGTCTAATAGTACTACTAGTCATGTGAATAACTCTAATGATATGCTGAAAATGAGACAAAATTCACATCAGAAAAATACACAGGCAACACACTGTGTTAAAATACTGCCACACACTCAAAGAACTCACACTCACACACTATAGCACAAAAAATAGAGCTTTGTTAGACAATAAGGACAATGACCACTTTAACAGGAGAGCTTGTAATGAATCGTAATAATAATACATAACATTATCAAAGCACTTTCTGAATACTCAAAGACGATGTACAGTAGGCCAAAAGGCAGGCAGTCAGAGGGGGAAAGAACTAACTAGGGAAGAGGAGTCTGAAAAGGTGGGTTTCTAGGGCAGATTGAAAAGAGGAAAAGGTTGGAGCTTTTTTAATGTTGTTAAGAAGACAGTTCCAGAGTTCATGGGTGGCAAGAGAAAAGCCTGGCCTCCCTGGGCTCAGATCTTGTTTTTTGAGACTCTAAAGTTATGGAAGCAAAAAAAAAAAAGACATAACTATTTGAATTTTAGATACTGAAATAAAAGCACCTCTGAATTCATTGCACTGAATTATTTTGCCATGAAAACAATGTTTGTGAAATTATTTGTCCCAAATACACCTTTTAAAAATTCATATCCAAAAAGAAATCACACGTTAAAAATTCAGATCCAAAAATTCAAGTCACAAAACTCAATAACAAGAAGATTCGAGTTGCTCAAATTCATTTTGACAAATTAAAATCTGAAATTCAAGTTGAAAAATTCAGATTGCTACATCCGGGCTACCAAGGACAGGAAAGGCGATTTACCGTGTTGACAAAAATATTAGAAACTTTTTTTTTCCTTTGAAAATAATGTGGGAAAACGGGGTTGTTATAATCAAGGTCTAACTATTGACACTTGCTGATAGTTATCTATGGTCACTACATGATTACAACAGTAGAGGGCGCCAACTTTTTGTAAAGCAAGTGACCTCACAGTGGCTGTGGTGACCTGTCAGTCACAGCAGAGGCGCAGTAACCGAAGCTATCAATGCCCACAGGAGATGAGAAATGGAGAGGCACTTTGATTTCCCAGAGCAAAATAGACCAAACTAAAAAATTTGAGTTACGCAGTGTAATGTCCAAAGGTCACATGTCCAAAAAGACACTCTGTTGAATTGCAATCTTAAGACACTCACTCATTTTCATGCATTTCTAATCATCAGTGGTTCTTTCCAGGTATAAGGACACACAGTTACAGGAAAATGTCTTCGAGCTTCATGTGAAATTACTGGGTGCAGATAAAAAGACTGTGATCTCAGAGCACTCTGTAAAACCCACCCAAGACCGCAACGCTGAGTCACCCACCTGGAAGGAGGTGAGTTGCTGAATCCACAAAGGTACAGGTGTTACAGGTGTTACAGGTACCTGCTGTGTGAGTGGGCTGAATTTAATGTAAATACTTCCTGAAGAAGTTGTATTATCTGACTAAGGAGCTCATTAAGTTAGGTTCTGTTTAGGTCTAAGATTTAAGATTAGGATACACTTTATTCCACTCACCCGTACAAGGTGATACAATCCAAGAGGAGCCACCCCACCGACCGCAGCTCTGGGGCCAAGAGTTTCACCGGACCATCAGGTGGATGTTGTCCTTCATCAGTGTTTCGATGACTAGTCCCAAACACCTCAAGAGGGCTCCTGAGCAACATCTGGCGTCCCAAAACTGGCCCCACTGCCCTTAGCATGTGTGACAGCGTTGTGCGATGTGATAGTCTGTTAGAAAAGGGAATCAGTTTACGGGCTGTGAGTGGTCCCCACCTCAATCTAGGGTTGGGTTGGGATCTTGGAGCTGAGGAGAGGGATGAAAACCCTGGTTAGGGTAGTGGAGGTTGGAGTCAGATGGGAGGGGAATGGGATGTTAATTTAATTAAAAAAAAAAAAAATTCACACTTTTTGTCTCTTGACTGTGCATCTCTCTGTTGACCTGCAGGTGTCGCACATGTTCTCTGGTTATGGTCCTGGTGTGAGATACCTCTCCTTCCAGCACCGTCTGAAGAACATGTTCATGGATGGCTTTGCACAAGGGTTCTACCAAACCCTCTCCAGTGACAGCTCCGTGATCATCAAACCAACCAAAACCAGCTCCTAATCCTCCAGAGGACTGAAGAGCTGACAGAGAGCTAACACACTCAGTATACCCAGCACGATCAACCTTCATGTCTCTGAACCAGTTATCCTTTGCTTTGTTATAAAGCACTGATGAGTATTGCAAAGCATTTATTCATCCGGGTTTTAAAACGCTGTTTTCATAAAAGTTTTACAAACTTTGTTGTTTGCTAATTACATTGATTTTGCACTGCTTTGAAGTTTACTTCCTAAATACTACATGGTGGTTTGTGCAATAAACCAATTTTTTTGCTTTTTTTGATTTCATTTTCTAACTTTCTTGCTCATTCATTCACCTTTTTTCACATGCCAAGGTGAAACAATGCCATCCTGATGAATAAAGTGTGTGTGGAGTAGCTAAAAATTGCAATGAAGTTCAAAAGGACTGGAAATAATGTACGCCTCCACTCAAAAAAAAGCCAATCTTGACAGAAAAAATAAATATGTTCACAGACTTGTACAAAGAATGTTTTTAATCTGAATTTCTCTTTTTTAAATCAGAAATTTCAGAATTTAGTAGTTAAGATTTAAAGAGCAATGCTATTTCCTTTTTAACTTTGCAAACATGTTACTTTTATTCCTTCATATGTAGATTCTATGAAAGTTATTGAAGAGGGCTGCATGGAGAACTAGGGTGGAAAAAACTAGAATTAGTCTTGAAATAGACTTGCAGAGATGTTTGAACAGAGACTCAGTAAAACAATATATTAATCTGGAATCATTTTCGTTGTCGTCCCCTGAGCAGTGCCATCCTGATAAATAAAGCCCATGTGGAAGTGCTAAAAATTGCAATTAATTAGAATTGTAATATTGACTTAGGATAATATTTGTTGTGGCCAGTAGGTGTCAGTAGCGGCATTGATATGTCAACAACTGGAACTATTTCCTGTTTAATACATAAAGTACACGCAGTTGTATCACATCAAACAGTCTACATTGCAACATTACAAGCTGATTCTCTTACAAGTCTGTCTTTCTGTTGTGTTAGCAGTATTTTCAGTTAAGGATGATTTAAACAAAGACGCTTTTCATATGGGACCCATATTGTCATAATTCAGAATGCGTGACAGGCACTCTCCGGCCACTTTATTAGGTACACCCTGCTAATACCAGGTTGGACCCCCTTTTGCTTTCAGAACTGCCTTAATCCTCAGCGGCATAGATTCAACAAGGTACTGGAAACATTCCTCAGAGAGTTTGGTCCATATTGACATGATAGCATCACACAGTTGCTGCAGATTTGTCGGCTGAACATCCATGATGAGAATCTCCTGTTCCACCACATCCCAAAGGTGCTCTCTTGGATTGAGATCTGGGGACTGTGGAGGACATTTGAGTACAGGGGACTCATTGTCATGTTGAAGAAACCAGTTTGAGATGATTCCAGCTTTATGACATGGAGCGTTATCCTGCTGGAAGTAGCATCAGAAGATGGGTACACTGTGCTCATAAAGGGATGGACATGGTCAGCAATAATACTCAGGTAGGCTGTGGACTTTAAACCAGGCTCAGTTGGTACTAAGGGGCCCAAAGTGAGCCAAGAAAATATCCCCCACACCATTACACCAGCAGCAGCAGCCTGAACCATTGATACAAGGCAGGATGGATCCATGCTTTTATGTTGTTGACACCTAATTCTGACCCTACCATCTGAATGTGGAGCAGAAATCCAGACTCATCAGACCAGGCAACGTTTTTCCAATCTTCTATTGTCCAGTTTTGGTGAGCCTGTGTGAATTGTAGCCTTAGTTTCCTGTTCTTAGCTGACAGGAGGGTCACCTGGTGTGGTCTTCTGCTGCTGTAGCCCATCTGCCTCAAGGTTGGACGTGTTGTGGGTTAGAGATGCTCTTCTGCAGACCTCGGTTGTAATAAATGGTTACATGGATGGTTTGAGTTACTGTTGCCTTTCTATCAGCTCCAACCAGTCTGTCCATTCTCCTCTGACCTCTGGCATCAACAAGGCATTTTGTCCCACAGAACTGCCGCTCACTGGATATTTTCTCTTTTTGGGACCATTCTCTGTAAACCATAGAGATGGTTGTGTGTGAAAATCCAAGTAGATCAGCAGTTTCTAAAATACTCAGACCAGCCCATCTGGCATCAACAATCATGCCACGTTCAAAGTGACTGAACCCTTTAATGGTCAAGCACATAAAGATATTTATGAAAATTACATAAAAGCTATATTCTACTGTATCGAGGCTATAGTAATACACTTCCATGATTTTTTCCTAAATATGATATGATGTTATTTTTATATATATATATATATATATATATATATATATATATATATATATATATATATATATATATATATATATATATATATATATATATATATATATATTTCATGGAATTTCAGCATGAACTGGAAAGTCAAAATTTGGCTCCAAACTGTAAGTCTCAGGTTTTAGCCCTCAGACTTGATTCAGGATGCATTTTTTGTCACCCACAATGGCATGGGCTTCGAACGAGGGACACTATAAAGTCAGTTTCTGCTCGAGCCAGCGATATAGCTTTCTTATCACACACACAAACACACAAACACGTGCAGTGAAGCACCTGTGCCACCTCAGGGTTAACCCGGCGTTTCGTTGGGGACAGAGATCAACGAGCCACGATAACACGCTAAAGCCAGGGCCCATCAACCTGATAAACTGACCAAACACAAGACAAATTGCAGCTTACCTCGTTGAAGTCAATCACCAGGAGAGGAGCGGCTAACCAGCAAGCTAGCACAAACAACTTCCAGTTGCCGGTAGTCCAGAGGAGAAGTGGAAACTTCCCCTGAGCCACCAACATGAAGAGTGCAGCGACTCAGCCAGTGGCAGGATAAAATCCTCAGTACACCGGGTCAGATGATCATTAGTTTTACCCCAACAAAACAGCCAGGTCTTCCCAGAGTAGTTGGCAACCGGTGACCACACAGAAGGAGCAGCGTGAACGAGCGCAGCATCTATATATATATATATATATATATATATATATATATATATATATATATATATATATATATACATATATATACATATATATATATATATATATACATATATATATATATATATATATATATATATATATATATATATATATATATATATATATATATATATACATATATATATACATATATATATATACATATATATATATATATATATATATATATATATATATATATATATATATATATATATATATATATATATATATATATATATTCTGAGAAGAAATAGTCTGGAAAGAGGAGGCAGAATTGCTTCAGTTGCGAAAAAAAAACATTAACTTAAAGGAAGTGTTTTTTAACCCTTTTAGCACCATCATTTGAAATACACATGCAGGCGGTGTCACCGGTGATCTGTGTGGTTTTAGAAGCTACTTGTCGGTTCAGCTTCACGCCTGTGTTTTTAGCAGTCCTCCTATTCATTGCATTACTGTTTACAGACCACCCCACCACTCCACTTCTTTAATCAGTGAATTTTCTGACTTTTATTAATCATACACACACACCTAACAGAATTTTAATAACTGGTCATTTTAATTTGCACATTGATGACATCTCTGACCCATTGTCTAGAGAATCTTTAAACCTTTGAAACTGCATGGATTTTAGCCAAAATGTAACACAGCTGACTCACAAACAGAGCACACACCCTGGACCCGGTCATAACCCATGGCCTTTCCACTGCTGTGTCCTCTGTTGTTGACCTGGCTGTGTCTGACCACTATTGTGTGTATTTTATCATCACCAGTTTTAATCATCAGGAGGCCCCGGTGAGAACGGTGAGGAAATGCTACCTCACTTCCGGGGCGGTTGCAAATTTTATTGAGATTTTAAAGAGCACTCCTGCTGAAATATTACTCGCACCTTGTGATTTTATTGTCAACACAAAACAACACTGGATTCTGTGGCTCCACTTTTAACTGAAACCATAAAAAGTAAACCTAAAGGTTAGGTCTGGTCTTTTAACACATCAAAATGTGACTTTTAATACATCTGGACAGTTGCTTTTATCCGAGGAAACACTGGAGAGTTTTGCCCTGGTTGATGCAAGGACACTTGGTTGAGTTTTCTCCCACGTAAAGCCCACAACCTGCCTTTTAGATCCAATTCCTGCATCACTTTTAAAGACATTTTATGGTTTCTTTGAAGAACAGATTTTAAATGTTGTAAATCCCTCCCTCAGACGGGTGTTTTCCCCTCCTCCTTTAAAATGGCGGTGGTGAGGCCCCTTCTGAAGAAGAGCAATTTAGACCTTGACATTTTCAGTAACTACTGTCTTGTATCCAACTGACTATTTTTAAGTAAGATCTTAGAAAAATTGGTTTTTAATCACTTAATTGTTTTTTTTAAATGCAAACAATATTTTAGAGAAATATCAGTCTGGTTTTAGAACAAACCACAGGACAGAGACAGCCCTTTTAAAGATTTTAAATGACTTCAGGTGTGATGCTGACTCACAAAAACTCACAGTCTTGGTACTACTGGTTTTAAGTGCTGCTTTTGATACAGTAGATCACCACATTTTATTGAATAGACTGAGAAGCCTGGTGGGCCTCTCTGGTACTGTTTTTAACTGGTTTCACTCCTATCTCACAGACCAACGTTTCTTTGTAAGTGTGGATACATGTTCCTCCAGAACACATGAAATTAGGTGTGGGGTGCCTCAAGGGTCAATTATACACACACATACACACACACACACACACACACACACACACACACACACACACACACACACACACACACACACACATACAAACACACACACACACACACACACACACACACACACACATTTCTTGCACACACAGAACAACGTGTACTGTATTCTGTATTCTGTGTGCACAAGTCTTTAATATAAATGTAAAACATTAAACACATGTTGCAGGACATTTGCTCTGTAGTAATGTGTAGGTGGCTCTTAAAAGAGCCGTTTTTTTGTGAGTGCTTTCACGCTGGATGTTGTCTGGCCACGGGACTGCTGCCTCTGCAGAGAAGTAGGCTGCAAAGGTCTCCCGAACCCTGTAGGCTCTCTTGGTGGAGTTGTTTGCAGCCACTCTTCCCAGACCTGGCAGGGGCTCCACATCACCATCTAGGAGGCCTCTCATCACAGATGCTGGGGTGGTCTTCTGCAAGAAGTTGTGCAGGACACAGGTGACCTTGACACACCTTCCTACAAAGTTGGGCTGGAGCTCCATGGGACGCCAGTACATCCGCCACTGGGATCTCAAAGGTGTTCTCCACCACCAGCCATGCCCGGGACAGACGGTAATTGTAAACCCGCCGATCTCTGGGAAGTGTGCGCCCAGGAAATGGCCTCATGAGGTTTTTCCTGGTTGGAAAAGCCTCGTCCCCGACGAACACATGAGGCTATGGCCCCCTGTGGTCAGCTCCTGGGAACAGCCGGTCAGCAGGCAGTTGGAGGGTGCCGTCAGAGTGCACGACCAAAGGCTGAGTTAGCCAGTTCAGTAGAGCTTTCAGGACAACATGCTTGCCATCAACAGCACCGCAGCACAGAGGAAATTTCCATCGCTCCTGGAACTCCTCTGCAACAGGCCGACAATCCTCTGCAGTAGGCACAGCCATGTATCCCTCCACGAGGACATCCCAAATTGCAGAGGCCACGTCTGACACGATGATGGGGACGGGGGAGGCCCCAACATGGAAAGTGTTGGCAATGGTCCTGAAAGAGTCCCCAGTGGCCAGGAAGCTGCAAAACAGATGAAAACATGAAATTTAGCTGAACTGAAGTGAATGTTGGTGACTGCAGAATCTGCATTTAATTGTACTTTATTATTGATAGGAACAGGTGAAAGTATTCCTGTATTTATGTTGAATAGCAATTAAAGCAATAATAACAATAATAATTACTATTATTATAATACACTGCAATAATCAAATCGATCTAGGCCTATATTACATGTAATACTGCAGTTTCTTAAATGTAACATGCACCCAAATTTTTGCCCAAACTTTACTCTTTCACAACTCAAATATGGCTTTCATTCAAAGTTTTAACCATGTAATTTGAGTATTTTCACAACTACACAATTCTCTCTAAACGGCTGCTGAAATGCCTTTTGCCTCACACATGCAGTATTACAACGTTTCTACCCGAGCATGCTGGGATCGTGTGTCGATCAATCAGACAGCAGATAGTCCTCAGCAGCACCCTGAGTTTGCTGGTATGTTGAAACAGTTGAGAATAAAACAATAATTACACAAGAGTAAACAAGCCTGTACGTTGAAAAAGAATTACAAAACTTTTGCTGTAATGTTCCGCTGAAAAGACAATATGTCGGCGTTAATAATGACACAGGAGTTATTTCCATAAGATAATTTAAACAGATTTTGACACAAGAATGAAATGCCACTCACCGAAGACAGATGGACAGATGCTCAGCAGCAAGAATAGCCCGTCTGTAGTTGGTGTCCATCCTCGAGACCCTGGCGCCAACCCTCGCCAACAGGACATCGAACTGAGCCCTGGTCAGCCTGAAGTACCGCTGAAAGGGGCCATCATCCAAATGGAGTTCCTGCAGGAGGTGGTGAAACTCACCATGCTGCAGGTGTCTCTGCATGATCGGGTGAACCCAAAAGCGTTGACGTTTGGCCTGGCGATTCATCCGGGATATCCAGAGCAGGTAGAGAGCAGCAATCACAGTTATCTCAGCCATCACATGACAGTAATGTGCGTCAGCACGTCGCCCCTCAGCTTCTCAAAACAGTCCAGCATCCAGTCTCGGCGTTCGCGCGCGAATTTGCGAATTCGCATCCGGTGTGGCAGCAGCAGTAGGGAGCATCAGTAGCATATATATATGCACTGATCCAAACAACACGTTGTATGTCATACTTACATTTATTGCAGCATTGACTCTCGAGCCATGATTCTATCACCACCCTATATCATATTAGAGTGTGTTAAATCACACACTTCTTCTTTTTGATGCTTCTCGTTTTTGTTGTTTGTCCTAATTAAAGCCCCCCGAATCAGAGGACAAATAATTAATAATAATCAATAAGACGACATTTTATCACTTTAGTTAATGACAATCAGTATTTATTTAGAACTACTAATAAGACTGATATTGAAGAGAAAGTCGATTAAATTAAAAAAAAATCTTTCACTACTGAGGATCATGTAAAAGTGGATTGTATTTTTATCTCTTCATTTATGTTGTGTTTTAATTTATTCGCGTCATTTGCGATTTCTTTGTACTTGTCGCAATGACAAATAAAGTTCTATTCTATGTGATCGTGTGTGTCTCACAGCACAAACTGCAGCTTTCTTTCAACAGTTTTTCTGTGTTGTTGTTGTTCATTTTTGGCCCGCCACCACCCCCCCTCATCGGAGGACAAATAACTTTATTCTACATTACATTTGAAAATATATATATTTAAGAGATTGTCTAACTATTTTCGTATACTTGTTAAGTTTAGATCTTTATCATTGTTCAAAAAAATTGAATTCTTTATTGTTTAAAGTATTAGTTTGAATGTTTATCATTATTAATCAGTCTATCTTTTAAAGCAATGTTTGTTTTAACACTGCTTCAAATAAACCATGTGTGATTTAAGCTGGTCAGAATCTTTTATACTATTTTAAAATTATCTAAAGGTAAAATTAACATTCTGGAAACCACCACCAACATATTAATGTTGGACACACAGGATAGTTAACTTTTTTTTTTTTTTCTGTTAGCGTTTACCCACCCACCCTCATTGGAGGACAAATAAATTTATTCTACATAAATATAACTATTTGAGTGACTGTCGAGCTTTTTTTTGTTTTGTTATTTAGTTTAGATTTTTTTTATTATTGTAAGAAATAGAACATTTCTTGTCTTTTTATTGTTTACACTATTGGTTTAAATGTTTTTTCATTTATTTTTTTTTAACCTATTTATCAGTTCGTCCCTAATAGAAATGTTAGTTTCTATACTAATATGAAATAAAGCTCATGTGATTTGAGCTGATTAGAATCTTGTAATCTATTTTCTATATTTTCTATTATATATATATATATATATATATATATATATATATATATATATATATATATATATATATATATATATATATATATATATATATATATATATAGACAGCAATTTTTTGGTGTTGTCCAACCTTTAACTTTTTCCCAGCCACCACCCCCCCCCTCATTGGAGGACAAATAACTTTATTCTTCATTAAAGAACTATTTCAGAAAATATTTAGGTTTAGTACACCAATTCTTAAAGTAGATAAAGGACATTAATTGACAATATATTTTTTTCTGTGTTTTCAAACTAAAGAAGATTTGTTTTTTCACTAACTTGACTTTGGAATATTTTGAATAACACTTGTTTAAACTCTATTTTTCTATTTCAAACAAGATTTACTTATTAGTGAAACTTATCGTTATGTTGGACACACGTGATAATTGTCTTTTAATTTTTCTGTTACCTATGCCCTGCCACCAACCCCCCTCATCGGAGGACAAATAACTTTATTCTACATTAAAAATTACTATTTTAGTGATAGTCTCACTTTTTTGTGTACAAATTTTGGTTCAATTTTTTTAATCATTAAAATTAATTTAAGATTTAAGAAATACAAATCTTTATTAATTTAATAATTAAAGGTTAAAGTATCATTTGGAATTTTTTTTTAAACTAATGAAACACCTTTTACTTAAGGAAAAAATAAGCTTAGTGCTAATTTGTTAAATATTTTCTCACTAAAAGTTTTTTTTTCTTTTTAAATTAATAAAGAATGCTATATTTGATGTGTGATCCAAACTAAAACCTCAACCCAGCCACCAGCACCCCAATCGGAGAACAAATAACTTTTTTATTCTAAATTTGAAGAACTATTTCAGAAGATATAAAGGTCTAGTCAAACTATTCCTAATTCAGATAAAGGAAATTAATTTGACAACAAAATATTTTTTTGTGTTCATTAAACCAGAGTCGTTCTTTTTTATCAACCCTGTGGAGTTGAAAAATAAAAACAATTGTTTCAATGTTAAATAAGATTTATTTATTATAGGTGAAACCGATTATTATAATGTTGGATACACAAGATAATTTTCTTTTAATTTTTCTGTTACCTATACCCTGCCACCACCCCCCCTCATCGGAGGACAAATAACTTTATTCTACATTAAAATAACTATTTTAGAAAATATTTAGGTCTAGTCAAACTATTTATTATTCAGATAAAGAAAAGTACTTTGACAACAATATATATATTTTTTGAGTTCATTAAACTAAAGAGGTTTTCTTTTACAAACACGGACTGAGTAATTTTTGATTTTTTTTTACATTTTTTTTCATGTTTTTATTTTTACTTTAAATAAGATTTATTTATTATTAGTGAAACTGTAATGTTGGATACATTTGATAATTGTCTTTTAATTTAAGAGGATGAGTAACATTATTCTACATTAAAATAACTACTTTGGCACTATTTTTGTTTATGTTTTTTTGGAAAAAAATTTTTTAATTGTAAATTAAAATATTAATTAAATTGTTAATTATTATAATTAAATTGTTTTAAAAATTAAAATATTTTAATCTTAAAATTTAAGGTGAACTTATCATTTAGAAAATCTTTTTTAAAAAAATGCAACACCTACTGTTTTATGAGAAAATAACCCTTGTGCCAATTTATCAAATATTTGTTCACTGAAATATATTTATATATATATATATATATATATATATATATATATATATATATATATATATATATATATATATATATATATATTTTTTATTCAAAAAGAATGCTGTATTTGGTGTGTGGTCTAACCTAGAACCTATCCCCTGCCACCATCCCCCCTCATTGGAGGACAAATAACTTTATTCTACATTAAAGAACTATTTCAGAAAATATTTAGGTCTAGTACACCAATTCTTAATGTAGATAAAGGACATTAATTGACAATATGTATTTTTCTGTGTTTTCAAACTAGAGAAGATTTGTTTTTTCACTTACTTGACTTTGGAATATTTTAAATAACACTTGTTTAAACTCTATTTTTCTATTTAAACAAGATTTACTTATTAGTGAAACTTATCGTTATGTTGGACACACGTGTTAATTGTCTTTTAATTTTTCTGTTACCTATGCCCTGCCACCACCCCCCCTCATCGGAGGACAAATAACTTTATTCTACATTAAAAATTACTATTTTAGTGATAGTCTCACTTTTTTGTGTACACATTCTGGTTCAATTTTTTTAATCATTAAAATTAATTTAAGATTTAAGAAATACAAATCTTTATTAATTTAATAATTAAAGGTTAAAGTATCATTTGGAATTTTTTTTTAAACTAATGAAACACCTTTTACTTAAGGAAAAAATAAGCTTAGTGCTAATTTGTTAAATATTTTTTCACTAAAAGGTTTTTTTTCTTTTTAAATTAATAAAGAATGCTATATTTGATGTGTGATCCAAACTAAAACCTCAACCCAGTCACCACCACCCCAATCAGGGAACAAAAAACTTTTTTATCCTAAATTTGAAGAACTATTTCACAAGATATTAAGGTCTAGTCAAACTATTCCTAATTCAGATAAAGGAAATTAATTTGACAACAAAATATTTTTTTTGTGTTCATTAAACTAGAGTCGTCCTTTTTTATAAACCCTGTGGAGTTGAAAAATAAAAACAATTGTTTCAATGTTAAATAAGATTTATTTATTATAGGTGAAACCGATTGTTATAATGTTGGATACATTTGATAATTGTCTTTTGATTTTTCTGTTACCTAAACCCTGCCACCACCCCCCCTCATCGGAGGACAAATAACTTTATTCTACATTAAAATAACTATTTTAGAAAATATTTAGGTCTAGTCAAACTATTTATTATTCGGATAAAGAAAAGTACTTTGACAACAATATATATATTTTTTGAGTTCATTAAACTAAAGAGGTTTTCTTTTAAAAAAACACGGACTGAGTAATTTTTGATTTTTTTACATTTTTTTTCATTTTTTTATTTTTACTTTAAATAAGATTTATTTATTATTAGTGAAACTGTAATGTTGGATACATTTGATAATTGTCTTTTGATTTAAGAGGATGAGTAACTTTATTCTACATTAAAATAACTACTTTGGCACTATTTTTGTGTATGTTTTTTTGGTAATTTTTTTTTAAATTGTAAATTAAATTATTAATTAAATTGCTAATTATTATAATTAAATTGTTTTGAAAATTAAAATATGTTTTAATTTTAAAATTTGAGGTTAACTTATCATTTAGAAAATCTTTTTTTTAAAAAATGTAACACCTACTGTTTTATGAAAAAGTAACCCTTGTGCCAATTTATTTTAATTTCAAAACAAAAAAAATACAGTTCTGGGGATTTTTTTTCTTTTACTTTTTTTTTTATTTGTTTTATTTAAACTTTCATTTTAAATAAAATGGTTTAATTGTAAAATGTTATTTTTTTTTTTGTTCTTTTGATTTAAATGTATGTACTAAAAATAAATCCTTACCTTTTCTCCTCGGCTGGGTTTTCCTGGAATCCTTACCCTGTCTTCTTTCTGATCTTCTCCTCCAAAGCTTCCTGCTTCTTTTGCAGCTTCCTCCTTTTCCACTGTTGCCTCCACGTCCTGATCTCCTTGTTGACAGGGTCTTCATATTCTACAAGAAACAGAATATTCAAGGTCAGTTTGGAGTGAAGCTTAGAGACTGTTTCTTACGTCACTTGAATTTGGCAGATTTTTGATAAAATCATATCAAATCATTTTTCATCAGAGATGGTAAAAAACAAAGTTTGAAAGTTGGTTTTCTTACCCTCGGCCTGGATCTTGGCCTCCTTCTTCTCACTCTTGGCGATGGCTTTGAGGACCTGGTTTCTCTGGTGCTCCAGGAAGCGCACTTTAAGTTTGGAGAAAAGACTTTTACTTTGAAGAGGTTGGTGGCTTTTCTTTTCCTCTTCCTCCTCTTCTCCAGAGTACGCCCCTCCTCCAGACTTCTGCTCCACCACACTTTGGTTCTCCTCCTGCTCCTCCCTCATTCTCTTCTCCCTTCTCCTCCTTCTGCTCTCCATCATCTCCTGTCTGTCCTCTTCCTCCTCCTCCAGTCTAAGTCTTTTCTCCTCCTCCAGTCTCACTTTCTTCTCCTCCTCCTTCTGTCTCAGTCTCTTTTTCTCCTCCTCGAGTCTGACTTTCTTCTCCTCCTCTTTCAGTCTTAGTCTCTGCTTCTCCTCCTCCTCTAGTCTCAGTCTATCCTCCTCCTTCAGTCTCACTTTTGTCTTTGCCTCCTTCTGTCTTAGTCTTTCCTTCTCCTCCTCAAGTCCCAGTCTATCATTCTCCTCCTTCAGTCTAAGTCTGTCCTCCTTCTCTTGCCTTTGTCTCTCCTCTAGGCAGACTCTCTGCTCCTCCTCCTGTCTCAGTCTGCTCTCCCTCTTCCTTCTCCTTTTTTCCATACCAAGCTGCCTGTCTTTTTCCTCCTGCTCTTGTTTTTTTCGTTCCTCTTCTTCCTGTCTGAGTCTCTTGTCCTCCTCCTGCTTCCGTCTCATGTTTTCCTCTTCCTCTTGTCTTTGTCTGTCTTTCTGTCTCATGCTCTTCTCCATACTAGCCTGTCTGTCCTTCTCCAGTTTCAGTCTCGTCTTCTCCTCCTGTATCAGTTTGTGCTCCTCCTCCTCCTCCTGTAGCAGTCTCTCCACTTCCTCCAGGCTCAGCATCTCATCTTCTTCGAGTGTCAGTCTCTTCTCCTCCTCTTGTCTATGTCTCACCTCCTCCTGCTCCTGTTTCACTTTGTCATGTCGGTACTGTTTTGGTTTGGCCTGCTGTCTCCAGCTCTGCTCTGCATCCTGTAGCAGTCTTTCTAACTCCTCCTCCTCCAGTCTCAATTTCTCATCTTCCTCCTGTTTTTCCTCCTGTCTCCTCCTTCTGTTCTCCAACATCTCTTGTCTTTCAACAACTTCCTTTATCTGTTTCTTCCTCTTCTCGACTCTCAATCTCTCCTCCTCCTCTAAAGATCTTGATCTTTCCTTCTCCATTCTCTCTTTCTTCTTCTCCTCCTTCAGTCTCTCCTTCTCCTCCTCCAGTGTTACTTCCATCTCTTTTTCCTTTTGTCCCCTTTTCTCTTCCTCCAGTCCCAATTTCTTCTCCTCTAGTCTCAATGTCTGCTTCTCCTCCTCCAGCCTAAGTGTATCCTCCTCATATCTGACTTTCTTCTCTTTCTTCACCCTCAATCTGTCCTCCTCTTGTCTACGTCTCACCTCCTCCTGCTCCTGTTTCATTTTTTCATGTCGGTACTGTTTTGGTTTGGCCTGCTGTCTCCAGCTCTGCTCTGCATCCTGTAGCAGTCTTTCTAACTCCTCCTCCTCCAGTCTCAATTTCTCATCCTCCTCCTGTTTTTCCTCCTGTCTCCTCCTTCTGTTCTCCAACATCTCTTGTCTTTCAACAACTTCCTTGATCTGTCTCTTCCTCTTATCCTCCTCAAGTCTACCTTCTTGATGTCTCAGTCTCTGCTCCTCCTCCTGTATGAATCTCTCCACTTCCTCCAGTCTCAGTTTCTCCTCTTCTTCAAGTCTCAGTCTCTCCTTTTCCTCCTCCTGTATGAATCTCTCCACTTCCTCCAGTCTCAGTTTCTCCTCTTCTTCAAGTCTCAGTCTCTCTTTTTCCTCCTCCTGCCTCAGTCTCTGTTCCTCCTCCTGAATGAGTCTCTCCTCTTCCTCCAGTCTAAGTTTCTCCTCTTCTTCAAGTCTCAGTCTTTCCTTTTCCTCCGCCTGTCTCAGTGTCTGTTCTTCCTCCTGTATGAATCTCTCCACTTCCTCTAGTCTCAGTTTCTCCTCTTCTTCAAGTCTCAGTCTTTCCTTTTCCTCCTCCTGTCTCAGTGTCTGTTCCTCCTCCTGTACCAGTCTCTCCTCTTCCCCATCCAGTCTTAGTTTCTCCTCTCTCTTTTGTCTCAGTCTCTGGACCTCCTCCAGTCTAAGTCTCTCCTCTTCCTCCTGTGTCAGTCCCTCCTCTTTCCCATCTAGTCTAAGTTTCTTCTCCTCTTTTTCTCTCAGTCTCTGCAACTCCTCCAGTCTCAGTTTCTCCTTTTCTTCAAGTCTTAGTCTCTCCACGTCCTCCTCCTGTCTCAGTTTTTGCTCCTCCTCCAGTCTCAGTCCCTTCTCTTCCTCCTCCTGTCTCAATCTCTGCTCCTCCTCAAATCTGAATTTCTTTTCCTGCTCTTGTTTCAGTCTCTCTTCGTCCCCCTTCAGTCTCAGTGTCTTCTCCTCCTTCTGTCTTAGTGTCTGCACCTCCTCCAGTCTATGTCTTTTCTCTTCCTCTTCTTCCTCCTGTCTCAGTCTTCTCTCATCCTGTGTTCTCCTTCTCTCCATACTTACCTGTCTGTCACTTACCTCCTGCTCTTGTTTGAGTCTCTTCTCCTCCTCCTGCATCTTTAGTATCTCCTCCCTCTGCAGTCTGAGTCTCTCCTCCTCCTCCAGTCTCAGTCTTCTTTCCCTTCGTCTTCTCCTTCTCTCCATACCTACCTGTCTATCTTTTTCCTCCTGCTCCATTTTAAGTTTCTCCTCCTCCTTCTGTCTCAGGCTCTGCACCGTCTCCTGTCTCAGTCTTTCCTCCTCCTCAAATCTGTGTCTATCCTCCTCCAGTCTTAGTGTCTCCTCCTTCTTCTCCTCAAGTCTAAGTCTCTTCTCCTTCGCCTGTCTTAGTCTTCTCTCTTCCCTTCTTCTCCTTCTTTCCATACCTACCTGTCTATCTTTTTCCTCCTGCTCCACTTTAAGTCTCTCCTCTTCCTCCATCACTTTGAGTCTCTTCTCTTTCTCAAGTCTGAGTCTGTCCTCCTCCTCTTGCCTCACTCGTCTCTCTCTTCGTCTCCTCCTTCTCTCCATACTTACCTGTGTGTCACTTTCCTCCTGCTCTCCTTTCCGCCTCTCCTTCTCCAGTCTCAGTCTCAGTCTGTTCTCCTCCTCTGCCCGCCTCAGTCTCTCCTCCCACAGCAGTCTCCGTTGGTTTCTTACATACAGGTTCTTTTCCCTTCTTATGTCAAGTATCACCTGTCTTAACTCCTCCTCGGTCAGACCTCTTGGCTCCTCCTCCAGCAGTCTGAGTCTCTCCTCCTCCAACTGTCTCAGTATTCTCTCTCTTTCTTCTCTCCTTTTCTCCATACTTGCCTGTCTCTCTTTTAACTCCTGGTCCAGTTTTAGTCTCTCCTCCTCTTCTTCCTTTCGCAGCATTCTCAGTCTCTCCTCCAGCTTCAGTCTCATCCTTTTCCTCTCCTCCTCCATCTGTCTCTGTCTTCTCTCAATTTGTCTCCTCCTGCTCTCCATCCTTATCTCCCTCTCTCTTTCCACCTTCTCAATTTTTAGAATTTCTAGAATTCTCAGTCTGTCCTGCTCGAATCTCTGGTCCTCCAGTCTGAGTCTCTCCTCCTCCTCTCTCCTTCTTTCCTCCATACTTACCTGTTTGTCTTTTTCCTCCTGCTCTTTTTTCAGCCTCTCCCTCTCCTTAAGTCTATCCCTCTCCTCCTGCTCCTGTCTCTGTCTCCCCTCTCTCTTTGTCATCCTGGCCTTACTTACCGGTACCTCCCTTTCTGCTCTCTCCCCCTCCTCCTCCTCCTCCTCCAGTCTCAGTCTCTGCTCTTCTTCCTGTCTTTGACTTTCCATCTCAAGTGCCAGTCTTCTCTCCCTTCTCCTCCTTCTCCTCTCCTCCTTCTCCTGTCTCTCTGTTTCTGCCCTGTCCTGCCTCAGCCTGGCCATACTTACCTTTCTCTCTCCCTCCTCCTGCTCCCGTCTGGGGCTCCTCTCCTCCTGGCTTGGTGTCTCCTCCATCATTCGTCTCTCCCTCTCCTCTTGCTCCTGGCTCTGTCTCATCTCTCTCCTCCTCAGCCTGGCCATACTTACCTTTCTCTCTCCCTTCTTCTGCTCCTGTCTTGGTCTCTCCATACTTTTGATCCTTCTCCTCAAGCCTCTCCTGCCTCTCTCTTCTCCTCTCCTCTTTCTGTGCTCCTCTCTCCTCCCAGTAGTGGTTTTGAATTAGTTTGTTTTTCTCTCGCTTCAGTGTTCTGAATCATAAATTAATCACAATATTTGTTTAATTCCAAAACAAATTCAAATTTCTTTTATTTAATGTTTTTCTTAAATGTTATTTATCTCTTTATATTTATTTACTGTTTACAAAATGATTGTTTATGTGAAATGAATCATTATAAGGAAGCTACAACGTTAAAGACCATGTATTTTGAGTTCTGACTAATGAACTATGTTCAAATGGTAGTCAGGGTTATAATAACACCAAAATCTTACACTGTACTTTGACACCAGACCAAAGCATGATTTTCAAATCTTTTTTCAAACAACAGAATCAAGTCATGTCAGTATTACAGAAACAGTCGCAAAGACATAACATATTTGTATTGATCGAAATGATAAAGGCTTTAAGGAGGCTTTGCTTTAACTGTTTACAGGCAAACAGTGGTCAGCACAATATAATAGAAATTCCATTTTAGAAAATAAAAAAACAGCATTGTTATCTTTCAAACTACAGATTACTACTGACACACGTCTGCTCAGTAAAAGTAAAAAACGCAGAATGTTTCAGAAAAAAACAAAATCCTCTATCCATCCTGATATTTTTAAAGTGAACAGCATAATAATTCAATATTTATTTAATTAATTTGTCAACAGCAAAACAGAACTAGTCACTGCTAGCTAAAACCCGACATGTGTTATTAAAAATGCAGCCGTGTGTGAGCTGTTGATGTATGATATGCTGCGGACACCTCGGCTGAAAATATTACTAGGACAGACATATTTAACGGTAGTAAAGTTATCTCTGTGGCCCATTAAGGTACTCTACACTAATATTCTGTCCTCAATCTATGTTCAGCACTGTGCTGCAGCAAGTAATAACCTAAATGTTAGCCGAAAAATGTGTAAACACTTCAGAAACTAGCTTGGGTTGCCATAGCACCGGCCTTGCGACTACCGAGTTCGCGCAGCAGAAATTGTCCTGTTTGAAGTCACTTATACCTTTTAAATTAATATGAGTGCAGTAAAAAAAGCAAAAGACAAACCAACACCGAGTTTACTCTAGCAGTATAAACACAAAATGTTTCTTTCTTTCGACACAAATCTGAAGGATAGCCTTGTTTTTGCTCAACCTTCACGTATAAATTCGATGCGAAAAATGTCAAAGCTGAAACTATCACAGCTTAAAGGTACGAAACATAGACCAACAGTGTTCAGCAAAATTTAATACAAAAATTTATTTTACAAAATAAAAAACAGCATTTTTATCTTTTTAACTATAGATAACTACTGACACGTTTGCTAAATTAAAGTAAAAACGCAGAATGTTTTAGAAAAAAACAAAATCCTCTATCCATCCTGACATTTTTAAAGTGAACAGCATAATAATTCAATATTTATTTATTTGATTTGTCAACAGCAAAACAGAACTAGTCACTGCTAGCTAAAACCCGACATGTGGTATTAAAAATGCAGCCGTGTGTGAGCTGTTGATGTATGATATGCTGCGGACACCTCGGCTGAAAATATTACTAGGACAGACATATTTAACGGTAGTAAAGTTATCTCTGTGGCCCATTAAGGTACTCTACACTAATATTCTGTCCTCAATCTATGTTCAGCACTGTGCTGCAGCAAGTAATAACCTAAATGTTAGCCGAAAAATGTGTAAACACATCAGAAACTAGCTTGGGTTGCCATAGCACCGGCCTTGCGACGGAGCAGAAATTGTCCTGTTTGAAGTCACTTGTACCTCTTAAATTCATATGAATGCAGTAAAAAAGCGAAAGACAACCCTACACCGAGTTAACTCTAGCAATATGAACACAAAATGTTTCTTTCTATCGACACAAATCTGAAAGATAGCCTTGTTTTTGCTTCCAAGTATAAATTCGATACGAAAAATATCCACAGCTGAAACTATCACAGCTTAAAGCTACAAAACAGTCTATTTACTTTAATTTTATACTGAGTATTACACTAGGAAATAAAATTTAGCATCCCTTTCATACTAATTATGATCAAAGATCCGTTTTAACACAACAGATCACTTCACCTTTGTCAAACATTTTAAGAAAGTCACAGTTCCTCACATGAAATACAAAAAAAACATTCATGAAACACACAATATGAAGCTTATTCCGACTAAAATTGCATTTTATTGAGTTAAGTTTAAGCTAGTCAAGCTTCAGCATGAAAAAGTGCGACATACCTCTCCAAGTGCCTTGGTGAAAAAGGCGGAAGGAACGTTCAGCGTGATTTTATACCCTGATGGAATTACTGTATTCTAGAATTCATCTGCACCAATCAAATCAAGACGCAACCTGTGCGTCCCTGACGTTAAAACAATAATAATGTATTTATTAATATTTTTAGAATATTAAAAAGTTTAACAAAGGCCCAAATCATTAATACTCCTATGCATGCTCGTGTTAATAGAAAAAAATATTTCATTTCTTTTTCAAATAATTGATCTTTTAAACACACGTCCACCCCGGTGGTTTACATACGCTTGCGCATCCAGCACAAACACGACTTGATGTAGAAATGCATCAAATCATTAATAAATATTCAAGAAAATACAAACTGAAACTTGAGAGAGTGGAAAGTTTGATCGGGCAACTTAAATACCGAAAGAGATAAGCGTCTCCCTTTTGGTCAACTCGGGATGAACGAAACCCATCCCGACCGTGCGGGGGCAGTATGGAGCGGACCTTTCTTATTAGTTATGAGATAATGGTGAGATGAAGAAGACGACATGAAAATATATCAACATTTGGAGAGAAGAGGTGAGTTTAATGACATCTTTACTTGGAAGTGTATTTTAAATACTGGTATTTCTAAATCGTAAAGCGCGGTTACAGCCTGAGCCGTTACTGTACACTGCCTCTTTGCATCGTTTTACCCTTTAAAGACATGGTAAAAACATCTGCTAATCTAGCAATCACTTACCAAGTTCAGCAAGAGAGGCAGAACTAAATGGAGGTGGGTTTAGAGTCACGTGAAAGGAAATCCACAAATTTAAGCCAGATCATTTTGAACTGTTTACATAGAATAGAAGGCAAACAGCCGGTGGAGCGATTGGTACGAAATGAATATTAACAGGGATTTGCTGTTCAGATTCAGTGTGTATTTATCAGGACAGACCGAAGGCAGACATTCAGAAAATAATAAAAAGTATCTTTAAATGATTTTGCAAGCACGAAGATCAATCCATGGATGATTTTGATGGTAAAAACTTGATGAATTGGAGGACTCTTTTTTTTCATCACAATATCGACATCTGTCTCATGATGTGGACTTTTATCAAAAAGCTGACTTTTTTTTCTTTTCATGTCTTGAATTTTGACTTTTATTTCTTGTAATTGCTTTTTTTTTTTTTTTTTTTTTTTTTACCTCAAAACCTTGACTAAAATCTTTTCTTTCTTTTTTTTGGAAGGGTTTATGATCAGGTTTTGACTTGTCTTCACTTTTCATCTATTTTTTCATTATTTGTATTATACTCCTTTTTTAATCTCAGGTATTCTTTCATTTTTAATATGTATGCCTTTTGTCTCTTGTTTGAACTTTTTTGACATTTTTTATATTTGATATTTTTATGACTTAAAGTTTACAGTTATGAAAATAACCCCCCCCCCCCCCCCCCCCACACACACACACACACACTTCTTTGAATCTTATAAATCTGACATCTCAAAATTCACAATTTCATAATTTCACAAGTTTTATTTTTCAACTATTGAAGAGGCCCAGCCAATGCTTTAAGGCACTGAGGTGCTACACCTGTATAACAATCGAGGTGCTCCTGTTGGCTTTTGATGAATGAAACGTTTCACTTGCTTTTTCAATGGTCAGTCTATTTATTTTACATACCAAACGTTTAACTTGTCTAATACAGATACCAAATGTTTGTTCACCCTCCTACAGCACAATGCTGCCTCAACTTACGGCGGTCAAAAACTGTTTAACCTTTTTGGGTGAAACTCCTACCTGCACTAACAAGGTCCCACCCTCATAAAGAACTTCACCCTTGATTGATCACGACTGCACACTGAACGGAAAACGCGTCCCTAAAGGCGTGACGATGGAGACCCCAGCAGGCTTCCTTCACTATGACCAGGAGCACTGGCCGGAGTCAGAGAAGTTCATCCCTGGGTGGCAGAGGTGGGTAGTAACGAGTTACATTTACTCCGTTACATTTACTTGAGTAGTTTTTTTTTTATAAATTGTACTTTTTGAGTAAATTTGATGAACAATACTTTTTACTTTTACTTGAGTATTTTTGTGGATATGAAACGCAACTCTTACTCCTTTACATTGCACTTCATGGCTCGTTACTTTGCTTGTTATCCAAGTGATAACGCATATACTTTTTTTTTATTATTTTGGCAGATACACACTTCCGCAAAAAGTTCTCCCACATCACCAATCAGAAGTCGTTATTCAGACCTCATGACCGCACAACTGCGTAGCTCGCGGGCTCGTATTGGTGGCGCGCAAACAGATTTAGAGTGAAACTGAGTTGGTAGGTTGAACTTCCTGTGAGCTATTTCAAAATTAAACTGAGTAATATTCCCCAATGAGGTCAATATTAACTAATTATTTTTGGGACATTTTTACTTGATTTTCTGGAAAATAATGGCTGTGAAAGATCAGTGCTGACCTGAAAAATAGATATGAAGTGCGATTATTTTGAGGGGAGTTTGAAGGTTGGAATTCCTGAGCGCCATTTCAAAATAAACCTGAGAAATTTGCAAGACTTTTGATTTATAAGAAGATGTACGACAATTAAGATGTATAATAAGTTTTTTAAAAGACCGTATTTATGTGTTTTTTTATATTTTCTGTCAATGTCTCAACTGAAAATTCAGACATAGAAATTTTATGATGGTCCCTAAGCGCCCAGGCTGCCGCACGCTACTCTGACATTCAGCTATGTTTTTTGGAGTTTTTCGCCACAACTGCCGAGGTTGGTGAGTTGATGGGACCTGTGAAATGTCTGATGTTCTTATCTGTACAATATAAGACCAACCTGGCTGGCATTGGTACCGTTTTCATGACGCTATTAAGATTTGAAACAGAAAAAAACAGCGGATCTTGAATATAAAACAAAATTTACTGCGCCAGAGTATGGCACGGCTTGAATGGCCAGTGTGACTGCGCAGGAGACTACGTATAAATGAATAGTGGAGGAGGAACGATATTTGAACATCTCAAAAAGAGTCAACCAAACAAAGTTTATTTGTAGCTCTTAACACATTAACAGTGTGCAGTGTTTTCCCTACTATTTGTGGCAGGATGATGTGTCTCATCCATGCTTCATTATGAGCTGCATTGTCAGCCAATGACCTCATGGTGGCACTCCATAAAAGGGAGTGTTGGCGGCCTCCCCTCCCTCTTGCTCTGGCCATCCCCGTCACTTCCGGGTCCCGTCGTTCCCTTCCTCTCGCTGTTTCGGAAACTCGCTGCTGGTGCAGGTATTGTAGATCATTTGCTAAGTAACTGTCTTGACCTGTTAGAGCCACCGTAGTTGCTGGGTGTTGTATTGTGTTTGCACCAGCAGTGGGCAGAACTGATTTGGTTTTAAGTTGGATGCCTGTCATGAGATATGTGTTCCCTCAGTTACGGCTGGATAGTATATGTTCAAGAGAACGTATCGTCTCGTCAGTTAGACTCCCCCCCAACAAGTTATCAAGTTCCTTAAACAACTATTTACATGGTGTCAGAATGTGAACGGACTCATCGCCCGTGAGTATCCTCCCTGCATTCCACCGAGCTCTAAAAGTGTTGGAGAAAGCGCTAATGCTAAAGCTAGCCGGAGCTACGTCGTGTGAGTGATTTCGCAGACCAGACCCTGCTGTGTTTGATGGGAATGTCGCCGAGAGCTGGCGGATGTTCGAGAGGGAGTACGACATCTTTATTTCCGCAGCACACTTCGATAAACCTGCAAGAACCAAGGCATATGTCCCCCTCAATCTAGCGGGACCGGAAGCCATAGAGCGGGAACGTTCGTTCGTTTATGCCGCTGAAGTGCGCGAACCGGGTAAAAATGGAGCAGTTATCAGCCCTGCGGAGCCCAGAGAGGACCCAGAGTTTTTGAAAAGGAAATTTCGGGAAATCTGCAACCCCCAAAACAACAGAACCATGGAGAGGCACAGGTTTCATTCAAGAAATCAGAGACAAGGTGAGAGCATCGAGTCATTCATCAGTGATTTAAGGATTAAAGCTAAGAGCTGCTATTTTGGAGATTTGACTGATGAGCTGATCTGTGACCGAATCGTGTGTGGCATTACCAGTGATACTTTGAGAAAGACGCTCTCGAGAGACAGTGACCTGAGTCTAAATAAAGCGATAACCGTCTGCCGCATTCATGAAATGACAGAGGAAAGCAGTAAGACGTTAGCCACACAAGCAATCAATGTTGACAGCATAAAGTCAGTTTCGCACAGAAAGCATCAGCCCAAATCACAAACACTCTCCCCGCCCAGAACGGTCTCTAACTGCAATAACTGTGGGGGTAGCCATGCAGCTAAGCGGGAAATGTGTCCAGCGATAGGACAGCAGTGCCACAACTGCAAGAAACTGAATCATTACAAGAAATGCTGAAAGTCTAAACCACGCAACCAGTCCACCTTAAATATAGTGGAGCAGATAAATGTAAAATTTTAAGAGAATCGTTCAAATGGTGATGCAAGCATGAAATTTGGCACAAATACTCTCTAAGGGTCACTCTTTTGAAATAAAACATTAGACACGCCACAATTCAAGATGGCGGCCATTTTAAAGATGGACGCCATTTCTATAAGACGATTCTTATTTCAAAAGTTCAGATAGTGATGCAAGCATGAAATTTGGTACGTATCTCTAAGGAAGACTTTGGAAATAAAATGTTAGACATGCCAAAATTCAAGATGGCGGCCATTTTTAAAGTTGGCCGCCATTTCTATTAGATGATTCTTATTTCAAAAGTTCTAATAGTGATGCAAGCATGAAATTTGGTACAGATACTATCTAAGGGACACTCTTTTGAAACAAAATGTTAGACACAACAAAATTTCAAGAAGGCGGCCATTTTTAAAGATGGCTGCCATGTTTATTGTATGCACATGTTTTCAATGGTTTAAATGGTAATGCAGGCTTAAAAGATGGCACAAATACTCCTTCTGAGCCACTCATTTGAACAAGGACATTTGACACTTGAATATTAAAAATGGTAGTCATTTTTCAGGATAACCACTACCTTACAAGAAAACTGGTGTTAAGAGTGCTCATGAGGTCCCTTTACAAGGAACCATTTACAGCCACTCAAAACTTCAAAACTGTAAGCCAAGAGTGTTTATTTGACTGTGTTTTGTCTAACTCCTTACCCTTGACCTGTCCGAATTGGTTAAACCTGCCAGAACTGCCCCCTAACGGGATAGCTCACAGAGTTCATCGGAGTACACAAGCTCCCTTACTGTAACAAGGGAACAGCCACAAGGGAGGCTTGTTTTTTTTTTTTTTTTTTTGCTTTTTATGCGTAAGAACTTTCAGAACTATTAGAACTTATATATATATATATATATATATATATATATATATATATATATATATATATATATATATGCTTGTTTTAAGAGTGAGAGAGAGGGGGACACAAAGACTGAGCCATACCAAAGACTCAAGCTGGCTGCTTACTCTTCTATTCACACTTGCAGCTGCACAGTGCTGTGCAGGTGAACCCCAACCTGAAACATTTGCACCTTCCAACTTAAGCTGTTTGATAAAAAAAAAAAATTCCCTGCAAAATAAATGCCTGTATTTTAATTCTCTTACCTGTGTAGCATAAAACATATATAATTTTTTCAGGTTATTATTATTTTTCTTCTTAAAATTATTATAATAGTAATAACAATTTTTAGTATTAATTAACGTCTTTTGATGTATTCTTTTTAGCATTCATGTAATTATTGTTTTTACCATTAAATTATTAGTATTGTCATAATTATTAATGTTCTCGAAAACAGAGCTTTTAAAACTAAATGGTGGCCATCTTAAAAATGGCGGCAATCTTCAATTTTTGTATGTCTAGCATAGTTTTTGTGGTCCTTAAAGAGTAGTAATGCCAAATTTTACATTTGCATCACCGTTTGAGTTGGTATAATGAGCGTTAAACTGAAATGGTAGCCATCTTGAATAAAATGGCCCCTACCATGAAAAATGGTCACCAATTTGTATTTTGGGGTTACTAAATTAATTTTTCATGAGTGTTAGAGAGTGTATGTGCAAAAATTCATGCTCGCATCACCAATAGAAATATATTGAAATAACAAGTGTTCAACAAAATGGCGGCCATCTTTAAAAATGGTCGCCATCTTGAATGTTGTCGTGTCGAACGTTTTGTTTCAAAAGAGTGTCCCTTAGATAGTAACTGTACCAAATTTAATGCTTGCATCACCATTAGAACTTTTGAAATAAGAATCGTCTGATAGAAATGGCGTCCATCTTTAAAAATGGCTGCCATCTTGAATTTTGGCGTGTCCAACATTTTATTTCAAAAGAGTCTCCCTTAGAGAGTATCTGTACCAAATTTCATGCTTGCATCATCATGTGAACGATTTTTTCACTTATCTGCTCCACTAATAAAAGAACTACACGACACTCAGTACATGAGGTGGCGGTAGAAGAGCCTGTCACATGCAGCGAAGAGACATTTTATGTGAACAGTGTTGACACTAGGCTTGTCACGATACTGGATTTCTAACTTCGATACGATATTTTGAAAAATATTGATTTTCGATACGATTTTCGATACCACCCAACAAGGGCTTGACATTAACATTTTTTGCTCACCAGCCACTGTGGCTAGTTGTTATCCAAATTTATTAGCCACTCAGCATTTTCACTAGCCACAATTTTGTTGTTGGATAATTTTGTTTAACATGATGAAAGCAGACAAAAACATGCCTTAGTTTACTTGAACTAGATTTACAAATTTTTTAAATGTGAATGACCTCTGTTAACACTTAAATCAAAACTACGTATATGTTTGACCCCATAATCAGGTATTAAGTTCTAAAACGATTGTGCTCCTTTCACGGTTGTGCTTCATTTCAGGTCCGGACCTTACATTCTGAGGTCACTGTGGTAAAACTGGAAACAGAGGTTTTAGCCCTCAGACTTGATTCAGGATGCATTTTTCTCACCTGGGATGGCATGGGCTTCCACGGGGGACACATATTTCATGCAATTTCAGCCAAACTTAAAATTTGAATTTAAGCTCCAAATTTCAGATCCCGACCTTATTTTCTGAGTTCAATGTGGTTAAACCTGAAACAGAGGTTTTAGCCCTCAGACTTGATTCAGGATGCATTTTCATCACCTGGGATGGCATGGGCTTCCACTGGGGACACATATTTCATGCAATTTCAGCCAAACTTAAAATTTGAATTTTGGCTCCAAATATCACGTCCGGACCTTACGTTCTGAGCTCAATGTGGTAAAACCCAAAACAGAGGTTTTAGCACTCAGACTTCATTCAGGCTGCATTTTTCTCACCTGGGATGGCATAGGCTTCCACGGGGGACACATATTTCATGCAATTTCAGCCAAACTGAAAATTTGAATTTTGGCTCCAAATTTCAGGTCCGGCCCTTATGTTCTGAGCTCAATGTGGTAAAACCGGAAATAGAGGTTTTAGCCCTCAGACTTCATTCAGGCTGCATTTTTCTCGACTGGGATGGCATAGGCTTCCATAGGGGACACATATTTCATGCAATTTCAGCCAAACTGAAAATTTGAATTTTGGCTCCAAATTGCAGGTCCGGCCCTTACGTTCTGAGCTCAATGTGGTAAAACCCGAAACAGAGGTTTTAGCCCTCAGACTTGATTCAGGATGCATTTTTCTCACCTGGGATGGCATAGGCTTCCACGGGGGACACATATTTCATGCAATTTCAGCCAAACTGAAAATTTGAATTTTGGCTCCAAATTTCAGATCCGGCCCTTACGTTCTGAGCTCAATGTGGTAAAACCCGAAACAGAGGTTTTAGCCCTCAGACTTCATTCAGGCTGCATTTTTCTCACCTGGGATGGCATAGGCTTCCACGGGGGACACATATTTCATGCAATTTCAGTCAAACTAAAAATTTGAATTTTGGCTCCAAATTTCAGGCCCGGCCCTTACGTTCTGAGCTCAATGTGGTAAAACCCGAAACAGAGGTTTTAGCCCTCAGACTTCATTCAGGCTGCATTTTTCTCACCTGGGATGGCATAGGCTTCCACGGGGGACACATATTTCATGCAATTTCAGCCAAACTAAAAATTTGAATTTTGGCTCCAAATTTCAGGTCCGGCCCTTACGTTCTGAGCTCAATGTGGTAAAACCCGAAACAGAGGTTTTAGCACTCAGACTTAATTCAGGCTGCATTTTTCTCGACTGGGATGGCATAGGCTTCCATAGGGGACACATATTTCATGCAATTTCAGCCAAACTGAAAATTTGAATTTTGGCTCCAAATTGCAGGTCCGGCCCTTACGTTCTGAGCTCAATGTGGTAAAACCCGAAACAGAGGTTTTAGCCCTCAGACTTCATTCAGGCTGCATTTTTCTCACCTGGGATGGCATAGGCTTCCACGGGGGACACATATTTCATGCAATTTCAGCCAAACTGAAAATTTGAATTTTGGCTCCAAATTTCAGGTCCGGCCCTTACGTTCTGAGCTCAATGTGGTAAAACCCGAAACAGAGGTTTTAGCCCTCAGACTTCATTCAGGCTGCATTTTTCTCACCTGGGATGGCATGAGCTTCCACGGGGGAAACATATTTCATGCAATTTCAGCCAAACTGAAAATTTGAATTTTGGCTCCAAATTTCAGATCCGGCCCTTACGTTCTGAGCTCAATGTGGTAAAACCCGAAACAGAGGTTTTAGCCCTCAGACTTCATTCAGGCTGCATTTTTCTCACCTGGGATGGCATAGGCTTCCACGGGGGACACATATTTCATGCAATTTCAGCCAAACTGAAAATTTGAATTTTGGCTCCAAATTTCAGGTCCGGCCCTTACGTTCTGAGCTCAATGTGGTAAAACCCGAAACAGAGGTTTTAGCCCTCAGACTTCATTCAGGCTGCATTTTTCTCACTTGGGATGGCATAGGCTTCCACGGGGGACACATATTTCATGCAATTTCAGCCAAACTGAAAATTTGAATTTTGGCTCCAAATTTCAGGTCCGGCCCTTACGTTCTGAGCTCAATGTGGTAAAACCCGAAACAGAGGTTTTAGCCCTCAGACTTCATTCAGGCTGCATTTTTCTCACCTGGGATGGCATAGGCTTCCACGGGGGACACATATTTCATGCAATTTCAGCCAAACTGAAAATTTGAATTTTGGCTCCAAATTTCAGGTCCGGCCCTTACGTTCTGAGCTCAATGTGGTAAAACCCGAAACAGAGGTTTTAGCACTCAGACTTAATTCAGGCTGCATTTTTCTCACCTGGGATGGCATAGGCTTCCACGGGGGACACATATTTCATGCAATTTCAGCCAAACTGAAAATTTGAATTTTGGCTCCAAATTTCAGATCCGGCCCTTACGTTCTGAGCTCAATGTGGTAAAACCCGAAACAGAGGTTTTAGCCCTCAGACTTCATTCAGGCTGCATTTTTCTCACCTGGGATGGCATAGGCTTCCACGGGGGACACATATTTCATGCAATTTCAGCCAAACTGAAAATTTGAATTTTGGCTCCAAATTTCAGGTCCGGCCCTTACGTTCTGAGCTCAATGTGGTAAAACCCGAAACAGAGGTTTTAGCCCTCAGACTTCATTCAGGCTGCATTTTTCTCACCTGGGATGGCATGAGCTTCCACGGGGGAAACATATTTCATGCAATTTCAGCCAAACTGAAAATTTGAATTTTGGCTCCAAATTTCAGGTCCGGCCCTTACGTTCTGAGCTCAATGTGGTAAAACCCGAAACAGAGGTTTTAGCCCTCAGACTTCATTCAGGCTGCATTTTTCTCACCTGGGATGGCATAGGCTTCCACGGGGGACACATATTTCATGCAATTTCAGCCAAACTGAAAATTTGAATTTTGGCTCCAAATTTCAGGTCCGGCCCTTACGTTCTGAGCTCAATGTGGTAAAACCCGAAACAGAGGTTTTAGCCCTCAGACTTCATTCAGGCTGCATTTTTCTCACCTGGGATGGCATGAGCTTCCACGGGGGAAACATATTTCATGCAATTTCAGCCAAACTGAAAATTTGAATTTTGGCTCCAAATTTCAGGTCCGGCCCTTACGTTCTGAGCTCAATGTGGTAAAACCCGAAACAGAGGTTTTAGCCCTCAGACTTCATTCAGGCTGCATTTTTCTCACCTGGGATGGCATAGGCTTCCACGGGGGACACATATTTCATGCAATTTCAGCCAAACTGAAAATTTGAATTTTGGCTCCAAATTTCAGGTCCGGCCCTTACGTTCTGAGCTCAATGTGGTAAAACCCGAAACAGAGGTTTTAGCCCTCAGACTTCATTCAGGCTGCATTTTTCTCACCTGGGATGGCATAGGCTTCCACGGGGGACACATATTTCATGCAATTTCAGCCAAACTGAAAATTTGAATTTTGGCTCCAAATTTCAGGTCCGGCCCTTACGTTCTGAGCTCAATGTGGTAAAACCCGAAACAGAGGTTTTAGCCCTCAGACTTCATTCAGGCTGCATTTTTCTCACCTGGGATGGCATAGGCTTCCACGGGGGACACATATTTCATGCAATTTCAGCCAAACTGAAAATTTGAATTTTGGCTCCAAATTTCAGATCCGGCCCTTACGTTCTGAGCTCAATGTGGTAAAACCCGAAACAGAGGTTTTAGCCCTCAGACTTCATTCAGGCTGCATTTTTCTCACCTGGGATGGCACAGGCTTCCACGGGGGACACATATTTCATGCAATTTCAGCCAAACTGAAAATTTGAATTTTGGCTCCAAATTTCAGGTCCGGCCCTTACGTTCTGAGCTCAATGTGGTAAAACCCGAAACAGAGGTTTTAGCCCTCAGACTTCATTCAGGCTGCATTTTTCTCACTTGGGATGGAATAGGCTTCCACGGGGGACACATATTTCATGCAATTTCAGCCAAACTGAAAATTTGAATTTTGGCTCCAAATTTCAGGTCCGGCCCTTACGTTCTGAGCTCAATGTGGTAAAACCCGAAACAGAGGTTTTAGCACTCAGACTTAATTCAGGCTGCATTTTTCTCACCTGGGATGGCATAGGCTTCCACGGGGGACACATATTTCATGCAATTTCAGCCAAACTGAAAATTTGAATTTTGGCTCCAAATTTCAGATCCGGCCCTTACGTTCTGAGCTCAATGTGGTAAAACCCGAAACAGAGGTTTTAGCCCTCAGACTTCATTCAGGCTGCATTTTTCTCACCTGGGATGGCATAGGCTTCCACGGGGGACACATATTTCATGCAATTTCAGCCAAACTGAAAATATGAATTTTGGCTCCAAATTTCAGGTCCGGCCCTTACGTTCTGAGCTCAATGGGGTAAAACCCGAAACAGAGGTTTTAGCCCTCAGACTTCATTCAGGCTGCATTTTTCTCACCTGGGATGGCATAGGCTTCCACGGGGGACACATATTTCATGCAATTTCAGCCAAACTGAAAATTTGAATTTTGGCTCCAAATTTCAGGTCCGGCCCTTACGTTCTGAGCTCAATGTGGTAAAACCCGAAACAAAGGTTTTAGCCCTCAGACTTCATTCAGGCTGCATTTTTCTCACCTGGGATGGCATGGGCTTCCACGGGGGAAACATATTTCATGCAATTTCAGCCAAACTGAAAATTTGAATTTTGGCTCCAAATTTCAGGTCCGGACCTTACGTTCTGAGCTCAATGTGGTAAAACCCGAAACAGAGGTTTTAGCACTCAGACTTCATTCAGGCTGCATTTTTCTCACCTGGGATGGCATGGGCTTCCACGGGGGACACATATTTCATGCAATTTCAGCCAAACTGAAAATTTGAATTTTGGCTCCAAATTTCAGGTCCGGCCCTTACGTTCTGAGCTCAATGTGGTAAAACCCGAAACAGAGGATTTAGCCCTCAGACTTCATTCAGGCTGCATTTTTCTCACCTGGGATGGCATAGGCTTCCACGGGGGACACATATTTCATGCAATTTAAGCCAAACTGAAAATTTGAATTTTGGCTCCAAATTTCAGGTCCGGCCCTTACGTTCTGAGCTCAATGTGGTAAAACCCGAAACAGAGGTTTTAGTCCTCAGACTTCATTCAGGCTGCATTTTTCTCACCTGGGATGGCATAGGCTTCCACGGGGGACACATATTTCATGCAATTTCAGCCAAACTGAAAATTTGAATTTTGGCTCCAAATTTCAGGTCCGGCCCTTACGTTCTGAGCTCAATGTGGTAAAACCCGAAACAGAGGATTTAGCCCTCAGACTTCATTCAGGCTGCATTTTTCTCACCTGGGATGGCATAGGCTTCCACGGGGGACACATATTTCATGCAATTTCAGCCAAACTGAAAATTTGAATTTTGGCTCCAAATTGCAGGTCCGGCCCTTACGTTCTGAGCTCAATGTGGTAAAACCCGAAACAGAGGATTTAGACCTCAGACTTCATTCAGGCTGCATTTTTCTCACCTGGGTTGGCATAGGCTTCCACGGGGGACACATATTTCATGCAATTTCAGCCAAACTGAAAATTTGAATTTTGGCTCCAAATTTCAGGTCCGGCCCTTACGTTCTGAGCTCAATGTGGTAAAACCCGAAACAGAGGTTTTAGCCCTCAGACTTCATTCAGGCTGCATTTTTCTCACCTGGGATGGCATAGGCTTCCACGTGGGACACATATTTCATGCAATTTCAGCCAAACTGAAAATTTGAATGTTGGCTCCAAATTTCAGGTCCGGCCCTTACGTTCTGAGCTCAATGTGGTAAAACCCGAAACAGAGGATTTAGACCTCAGACTTCATTCAGGCTGCATTTTTCTCACCTGGGATGGCATAGGCTTCCACGGGGGACTTATATTTCATCTAATTTCAGCCAAACTGAAAATTTGAATTTTGGCTCCAAATTTCAGGTCCGGCCCTTACGTTCTGAGCTCAATGTGGTAAAACCCGAAACACAGGATTTAGCACTCAGACTTCATTCAGGCTGCATTTTTCTCACCTGGGATGGCATAGGCTTCCACGGGGGACACATATTTCATGCAATTTCAGCCAAACTGAAAATTTGAATTTTGGCTCCAAATTTCAGGTCTGGCCCTTACGTTCTGAGCTCAATGTGGTAAAACCCGAAACAGAGGATTTAACCTCAGACTTCATTCAGGCTGCATTTTTCTCACCTGGGATGGCATAGGCTTCCACGGGGGACACATATTTCATGCAATTTCAGCCAAACTGAAAATTTGAATTTTGGCTCCAAATTTCAGGTCCGGCCCTTACGTTCTGAGCTCAATGTGGTAAAACCCGAAACAGAGGTTTTAGCCCTCAGACTTCATTCAGGCTGCATTTTTCTCACCTGGGATGGCATGGGCTTCCACGGGGGACACATATTTCATGCAATTTCAGCCAAACTGAAAATTTGAATTTTGGCTCCAAATTTCAGGTCCGGCCCTTACGTTCTGAGCTCAATGTGGTTAAACCCGAAACAAAGGTTTTAGCCCTCAGACTTCATTCAGGCTGCATTTTTCTCACCTGGGATGGCATGGGCTTCCACGGGGGAAACATATTCCATGCAATTTCAGCCAAACTGAAAATTTGAATTTTGGCTCCAAATTTCAGATCCGGACCTTACGTTCTGAGCTCAATGTGGTAAAACCCGAAACAGAGGTTTTAGCCCTCAGACTTCATTCAGGCTGCATTTTTCTCACCTGGGATGGCATGGGCTTCCACGGGGGACACATATTTCATGCAATTTCAGCCAAACTGAAAATTTGAATTTTGGCTCCAAATTTCAGGTCCGGCCCTTACGTTCTGAGCTCAATGTGGTAAAACCCGAAACAGAGGTTTTAGCACTCAGACTTCATTCAGGCTGCATTTTTCTCACCTGGGATGGCATAGGCTTCCACTGGGGACACATATTTCATGCAATTTCAGCCAAACTGAAAATTTGAATTTTGGCTCCAAATTTCAGGTCCGGCCCTTACGTTCTGAGCTCAATGTGGTAAAACCCGAAACAGAGGTTTTAGCACTCAGACTTCATTCAGGCTGCATTTTTCTCACCTGGGATGGCATAGGCTTCCACTGGGGACACATATTTCATGCAATCTAGCCAAACTGAAAATTTGAATTTTGGCTCCAAATTTCAGGTCCGGCCCTTACGTTCTGAGCTCAATGTGGTAAAACCCGAAACAGAGGTTTTAGCCCTCAGACTTCATTCAGGCTGCATTTTTCTCACCTGGGATGGCATAGGCTTCCACGGGGGACACATATTTCATGCAATTTCAGCCAAACTGAAAATTTGAATTTTGGCTCCAAATTTCAGGTCCGGCCCTTACGTTCTGAGCTCAATGTGGTAAAACCCGAAACAGAGGTTTTAGCCCTCAGACTTCATTCAGGCTGCATTTTTCTCACTTGGGATGGCATAGGCTTCCACGGGGGACACATATTTCATGCAATTTCAGCCAAACTGAAAATTTGAATTTTGGCTCCAAATTGCAGGTCCGGCCCTTATGTTCTGAGCTCAATGTGGTAAAACCCGAAACAGAGGTTTTAGCCCTCAGACTTCATTCAGGCTGCATTTTTCTCACCTGGGATGGCATAGGCTTCCACGGGGGACACATATTTCATGCAATTTCAGCCAAACTGAAAATTTGAATTTTGGCTCCAAATTTCAGATCCGGCCCTTACGTTCTGAGCTCAATGTGGTAAAACCCGAAACAGAGGTTTTAGCACTCAGACTTCATTCAGGCTGCATTTTTCTCACCTGGGATGGCATAGGCTTCCACGGGGGACTTATATTTCATCTAATTTCAGCCAAACTGAAAATTTGAATTTTGGCTCCAAATTTCAGGTCCGGCCCTTACGTTCTGAGCTCAATGTGGTAAAACCCGAAACAGAGGTTTTAGCCCTCAGACTTCATTCAGGCTGCATTTTTCTCACCTGGGATGGCATAGGCTTCCACGGGGGACACATATTTCATGCAATTTCAGCCAAACTGAAAATTTGAATTTTGGCTCCAAATTTCAGATCCGGCCCTTACGTTCTGAGCTCAATGTGGTAAAACCCGAAACAGAGGTTTTAGCCCTCAGACTTCATTCAGGCTGCATTTTTCTCACCTGGGATGGCATAGGCTTCCACGGGGGACACATATTTCATGCAATTTCAGCCAAACTGAAAATTTGAATTTTGGATCCAAATTTCAGGTCCGGCCCTTACGTTCTGAGCTCAATGTGGTAAAACCCGAAACAGAGGTTTTAGCCCTCAGACTTCATTCAGGCTGCATTTTTCTCACTTGGGATGGAATAGGCTTCCACGGGGGACACATATTTCATGCAATTTCAGCCAAACTGAAAATTTGAATTTTGGCTCCAAATTTCAGGTCCGGCCCTTACGTTCTGAGCTCAATGTGGTAAAACCCGAAACAGAGGTTTTAGCACTCAGACTTAATTCAGGCTGCATTTTTCTCACCTGGGATGGCATAGGCTTCCACGGGGGACACATATTTCATGCAATTTCAGCCAAACTGAAAATTTGAATTTTGGCTCCAAATTTCAGGTCCGGCCCTTACGTTCTGAGCTCAATGTGGTAAAACCCGAAACAGAGGTTTTAGCACTCAGACTTCATTCAGGCTGGATTTTTCTTACCTGGGATGGCATAGGCTTCCACGGGGGACACATATTTCATGCAATTTCAGCCAAACTGAAAATTTGAATTTTGGCTCCAAATTTCAGGTCCGGCCCTTACGTTCTGAGCTCAATGTGGTAAAACCCGAAACAGAGGTTTTAGCCCTCAGACTTCATTCAGGCTGCATTTTTCTCACCTGGGATGGCATAGGCTTCCACAGGGGACACATATTTCATGCAATTTCAGCCAAACTGAAAATTTGAATTTTGGCTCCAAATTTCAGGTCCGGCCCTTACGTTCTGAGCTCAATGGGGTAAAACCCGAAACAGAGGTTTTAGCCCTCAGACTTCATTCAGGCTGCATTTTTCTCACCTGGGATGGCATAGGCTTCCACGGGGGACACATATTTCATGCAATTTCAGCCAAACTGAAAATTTGAATTTTGGCTCCAAATTTCAGGTCCGGCCCTTACGTTCTGAGCTCAATGTGGTAAAACCCGAAACAAAGGTTTTAGCCCTCAGACTTCATTCAGGCTGCATTTTTCTCACCTGGGATGGCATGGGCTTCCACGGGGGACACATATTTCATGCAATTTCAGCCAAACTGAAAATTTGAATTTTGGCTCCAAATTGCAGGTCCGGCCCTTACGTTCTGAGCTCAATGTGGTAAAACCCGAAACAGAGGATTTAGACCTCAGACTTCATTCAGGCTGCATTTTTCTCACCTGGGTTGGCATAGGCTTCCACGGGGGACACATATTTCATGCAATTTCAGCCAAACTGAAAATTTGAATTTTGGCTCCAAATTTCAGGTCCGGCCCTTACGTTCTGAGCTCAATGTGGTAAAACCCGAAACAGAGGTTTTAGCCCTCAGACTTCATTCAGGCTGCATTTTTCTCACCTGGGATGGCATAGGCTTCCACGGGGGACACATATTTCATGCAATTTCAGCCAAACTGAAAATTTGAATGTTGGCTCCAAATTTCAGGTCCGGCCCTTACGTTCTGAGCTCAATGTGGTAAAACCCGAAACAGAGGATTTAGACCTCAGACTTCATTCAGGCTGCATTTTTCTCACCTGGGATGGCATAGGCTTCCACGGGGGACTTATATTTCATCTAATTTCAGCCAAACTGAAAATTTGAATTTTGGCTCCAAATTTCAGGTCCGGCCCTTACGTTCTGAGCTCAATGTGGTTAAACCCGAAACACAGGATTTAGCACTCAGACTTAATTCAGGCTGCATTTTTCTCACCTGGGATGGCACAGGCTTCCACGGGGGACACATATTTCATGCAATTTCAGCCAAACTGAAAATTTGAATTTTGGCTCCAAATTTCAGGTCTGGCCCTTACGTTCTGAGCTCAATGTGGTAAAACCCGAAACAGAGGATTTAACCTCAGACTTCATTCAGGCTGCATTTTTCTCACCTGGGATGGCATAGGCTTCCACGGGGGACACATATTTCATGCAATTTCAGCCAAACTGAAAATTTGAATTTTGGCTCCAAATTTCAGGTCCGGCCCTTACGTTCTGAGCTCAATGTGGTAAAACCCGAAACAGAGGTTTTAGCCCTCAGACTTCATTCAGGCTGCATTTTTCTCACCTGGGATGGCATGGGCTTCCACGGGGGACACATATTTCATGCAATTTCAGCCAAACTGAAAATTTGAATTTTGGCTCCAAATTTCAGGTCCGGACCTTACGTTCTGAGCTCAATGTGGTAAAACCCGAAACAGAGGTTTTAGCCCTCAGACTTCATTCAGGCTGCATTTTTCTCACCTGGGATGGCATGGGCTTCCACGGGGGACACATATTTCATGCAATTTCAGCCAAACTGAAAATTTGAATTTTGGCTCCAAATTTCAGGTCCGGCCCTTACGTTCTGAGCTCAATGTGGTAAAACCCGAAACAGAGGTTTTAGCCCTCAGACTTCATTCAGGGTGCATTTTTCTCACCTGGGATGGCATAGGCTTCCACGGGGGACACATATTTCATGCAATTTCAGCCAAACTGAAAATTTGAATTTTGGCTCCAAATTTCAGGTCCGGCCCTTACGTTCTGAGCTCAATGTGGTAAAACCCGAAACAGAGGTTTTAGCACTCAGACTTCATTCAGGCTGCATTTTTCTCACCTGGGATGGCATAGGCTTCCACGGGGGACACATATTTCATGCAATCTAGCCAAACTGAAAATTTGAATTTTGGCTCCAAATTGCAGGTCCGGCCCTTACGTTCTGAGCTCAATGTGGTAAAACCCGAAACAGAGGATTTAGACCTCAGACTTCATTCAGGCTGCATTTTTCTCACCTGGGATGGCATAGGCTTCCACGGGGGACACATATTTCATGCAATTTCAGCCAAACTGAAAATTTGAATTTTGGCTCCAAATTGCAGGTCCGGCCCTTACGTTCTGAGCTCAATGTGGTAAAACCCGAAACAGAGGATTTAGACCTCAGACTTCATTCAGGCTGGATTTTTCTCACCTGGGATGGCATTTGGTTCCACGGGGGACACATATTTCGTGCAATTTCAGCAAAACTGAAAATTTGAATTTTGGCTCCAAATTTCAGGTCCGGCCCTTACGTTCTGAGCTCAATGTGGTAAAACCCGAAACAGAGGTTTTAGCACTCAGACTTCATTCAGGCTGCATTTTTCTCACCTGGGATGGCATAGGCTTCCACGGGGGACACATATTTCATGCAATTTCAGCCAAACTGAAAATTTGAATTTTGGCTCCAAATTGCAGGTCCGGCCCTTACGTTCTGAGCTCAATGTGGTAAAACCCGAAACAGAGGTTTTAGCACTCAGACTTCATTCAGGCTGCATTTTTCTCACCTGGGATGGCATAGGCTTCCACGGGGGACACATATTTCATGCAATTTCAGCCAAACTGAAAATTTGAATTTTGGCTACAAATTTCAGATCCGGCCCTTACGTTCTGAGCTCAATGTGGTAAAACCCGAAACAGAGGTTTTAGCCCTCAGACTTCATTCAGGCTGCATTTTTCTCACCTGGGATGGCACAGGCTTCCACGGGGGACACATATTTCATGCAATTTCAGCCAAACTGAAAATTTGAATTTTGGCTCCAAATTTCAGGTCCGGCCCATACGTTCTGAGCTCAATGTGGTAAAACCCGAAACAGAGGTTTTAGCCCTCAGACTTCATTCAGGCTGCATTTTTCTCACCTGGGATGGCATAGGCTTCCACGGGGGACACATATTTCATGCAATTTCAGCCAAACTGAAAATTTGAATTTTGGCTCCAAATTTCAGATCCGGCCCTTACGTTCTGAGCTCAATGTGGTAAAACCCGAAACAGAGGTTTTAGCCCTCAGACTTCATTCAGGCTGCATTTTTCTCACCTGGGATGGCATAGGCTTCCACGGGGGACACATATTTCATGCAATTTCAGCCAAACTGAAAATTTGAATTTTGGATCCAAATTTCAGGTCCGGCCCTTACGTTCTGAGCTCAATGTGGTAAAACCCGAAACAGAGGTTTTAGCCCTCAGACTTCATTCAGGCTGCATTTTTCTCACCTGGGATGGCATAGGCTTCCACGGGGGACACATATTTCATGCAATTTCAGCCAAACTGAAAATTTGAATTTTGGCTCCAAATTTCAGATCCGGCCCTTACGTTCTGAGCTCAATGTGGTAAAACCCGAAACAGAGGTTTTAGCCCTCAGACTTCATTCAGGCTGCATTTTTCTCACCTGGGATGGCATAGGCTTCCACGGGGGACACATATTTCATGCAATTTCAGCCAAACTGAAAATTTGAATTTTGGCTCCAAATTTCAGGTCCGGCCCTTACGTTCTGAGCTCAATGTGGTAAAACCCGAAACAGAGGTTTTAGCCCTCAGACTTCATTCAGGCTGCATTTTTCTCACATGGGATGGCATAGGCTTCCACGGGGGACACATATTTCATGCAATTTCAGCCAAACTGAAAATTTGAATGTTGGCTCCAAATTTCAGGTCCGGCCCTTACGTTCTGAGCTCAATGTGGTAAAACCCGAAACAGAGGATTTAGACCTCAGACTTCATTCAGGCTGCATTTTTCTCACCTGGGATGGCATAGGCTTCCACGGGGGACACATATTTCATCTAATTTCAGCCAAACTGAAAATTTGAATTTTGGCTCCAAATTTCAGGTCCGGCCCTTACGTTCTGAGCTCAATGTGGTTAAACCCGAAACACAGGATTTAGCACTCAGACTTAATTCAGGCTGCATTTTTCTCACCTGGGATGGCACAGGCTTCCACGGGGGACACATATTTCATGCAATTTCAGCCAAACTGAAAATTTGAATTTTGGCTCCAAATTTCAGGTCTGGCCCTTACGTTCTGAGCTCAATGTGGTAAAACCCGAAACAGAGGATTTAACCTCAGACTTCATTCAGGGTGCATTTTTCTCACCTGGGATGGCATAGGCTTCCACGGGGGACACATATTTCATGCAATTTCAGCCAAACTGAAAATTTGAATTTTGGCTCCAAATTTCAGGTCCGGCCCTTACGTTCTGAGCTCAATGTGGTAAAACCCGAAACAGAGGTTTTAGCCCTCAGACTTCATTCAGGCTGCATTTTTCTCACCTGGGATGGCATGGGCTTCCACGGGGGACACATATTTCATGCAATTTCAGCCAAACTGAAAATTTGAATTTTGGCTCCAAATTTCAGGTCCGGACCTTACGTTCTGAGCTCAATGTGGTAAAACCCGAAACAGAGGTTTTAGCCCTCAGACTTCATTCAGGCTGCATTTTTCTCACCTGGGATGGCATGGGCTTCCACGGGGGACACATATTTCATGCAATTTCAGCCAAACTGAAAATTTGAATTTTGGCTCCAAATTTCAGGTCCGGCCCTTACGTTCTGAGCTCAATGTGGTAAAACCCGAAACAGAGGTTTTAGCACTCAGACTTCATTCAGGCTGCATTTTTCTCACCTGGGATGGCATGGGCTTCCACGGGGGACACATATTTCATGCAATCTAGCCAAACTGAAAATTTGAATTTTGGCTCCAAATTGCAGGTCCGGCCCTTACATTCTGAGCTCAATGTGGTAAAACCCGAAACAGAGGATTTAGACCTCAGACTTCATTCAGGCTGCATTTTTCTCACCTGGGATGGCATAGGCTTCCACGGGGGACACATATTTCATGCAATTTCAGCCAAACTGAAAATTTGAATTTTGGCTCCAAATTGCAGGTCCGGCCCTTACGTTCTGAGCTCAATGTGGTAAAACCCGAAACAGAGGATTTAGACCTCAGACTTCATTCAGGCTGGATTTTTCTCACCTGGGATGGCATTTGGTTCCACGGGGGACACATATTTCGTGCAATTTCAGCAAAACTGAAAATTTGAATTTTGGCTCCAAATTTCAGGTCCGGCCCTTACGTTCTGAGCTCAATGTGGTAAAACCCGAAACAGAGGTTTTAGCACTCAGACTTCATTCAGGCTGCATTTTTCTCACCTGGGATGGCATAGGCTTCCACGGGGGACACATATTTCATGCAATTTCAGCCAAACTGAAAATTTGAATTTTGGCTCCAAATTTCAGATCCGGCCCTTACGTTCTGAGCTCAATGTGGTAAAACCCGAAACAGAGGTTTTAGTCCTCAGACTTCATTCAGGCTGCATTTTTCTCACCTGGGATGGCATGGGCTTCCACGGGGGACACATATTTCATGCAATTTCAGCCAAACTGAAAATTTGAATTTTGGCTCCAAATTGCAGGTCCGGCCCTTACGTTCTGAGCTCAATGTGGTAAAACCCGAAACAGAGGTTTTAGCCCTCAGACTTCATTCAGGCTGCATTTTTCTCACCTGGGATGGCATAGGCTTCCACGGGGGACACATATTTCATGCAATTTCAGCCAAACTGAAAATTTGAATTTTGGCTACAAATTTCAGATCCGGCCCTTACGTTCTGAGCTCAATGTGGTAAAACCCGAAACAGAGGTTTTAGCCCTCAGACTTCATTCAGGCTGCATTTTTCTCACCTGGGATGGCACAGGCTTCCACGGGGGACACATATTTCATGCAATTTCAGCCAAACTGAAAATTTGAATTTTGGCTCCAAATTTCAGGTCCGGCCCATACGTTCTGAGCTCAATGTGGTAAAACCCGAAACAGAGGTTTTAGCCCTCAGACTTCATTCAGGCTGCATTTTTCTCACCTGGGATGGCATAGGCTTCCACGGGGGACACATATTTCATGCAATTTCAGCCAAACTGAAAATTTGAATTTTGGCTCCAAATTTCAGATCCGGCCCTTACGTTCTGAGCTCAATGTGGTAAAACCCGAAACAGAGGTTTTAGCCCTCAGACTTCATTCAGGCTGCATTTTTCTCACCTGGGATGGCATAGGCTTCCACGGGGGACACATATTTCATGCAATTTCAGCCAAACTGAAAATTTGAATTTTGGCTCCAAATTTCAGGTCCGGCCCTTACGTTCTGAGCTCAATGTGGTAAAACCCGAAACAGAGGTTTTAGCCCTCAGACTTCATTCAGGCTGCATTTTTCTCACTTGGGATGGAATAGGCTTCCACGGGGGACACATATTTCATGCAATTTCAGCCAAACTGAAAATTTGAATTTTGGCTCCAAATTTCAGGTCCGGCCCTTACGTTCTGAGCTCAATGTGGTAAAACCTGAAACAGAGGTTTTAGCACTCAGACTTAATTCAGGCTGCATTTTTCTCACCTGGGATGGCATAGGCTTCCACGGGGGACACATATTTCATGCAATTTCAGCCAAACTGAAAATTTGAATTTTGGCTCCAAATTTCAGATCCGGCCCTTACGTTCTGAGCTCAATGTGGTAAAACCCGAAACACAGGTTTTAGCCCTCAGACTTCATTCAGGCTGCATTTTTCTCACCTGGGATGGCATAGGCTTCCACGGGGGACACATATTTCATGCAATTTCAGCCAAACTGAAAATTTGAATTTTGGCTCCAAATTTCAGGTCCGGCCCTTACGTTCTGAGCTCAATGTGGTAAAACCCGAAACAGAGGATTTAGACCTCAGACTTCATTCAGGCTGCATTATTCTCACCTGGGATGGCATAGGCTTCCACGGGGGACACATATTTCATGCAATTTCAGCCAAACTGAAAATATGAATTTTGGCTCCAAATTTCAGGTCCGGCCCTTATGTTCTGAGCTCAATGTGGTCAAACCCGAAACAGAGGTTTTAGCCCTCAGACTTCATTCATGCTGCATTTTTTTCACCTGGGATGGCACAGGCTTCCACGGGGGACACATATTTCATGCAATTTCAGCCAAACTGAAAATTTGAATTTTGGCTCCAAATTTCAGGTCCGGCCCTTACGTTCTGAGCTCAATGTGGTAAAACCCGAAACAGAGGTTTTAGCCCTCAGACTTCATTCAGGCTGCATTTTTCTCACCTGGGATGGCATGGGCTTCCACGGGGGACACATATTTCATGCAATTTCAGCCAAACTGAAAATTTGAATTTTGGCTCCAAATTTCAGGTCCGGCCCTTACGTTCTGAGCTCAATGTGGTAAAACCCGAAACAGAGGTTTTAGCCCTCAGACTTCATTCAGGCTGCATTTTTCTCACCTGGGATGGCATAGGCTTCCACGGGGGACACATATTTCATGCAATTTCAGCCAAACTGAAAATTTGAATTTTGGCTCCAAATTTCAGATCCGGCCCTTACGTTCTGAGCTCAATGTGGTAAAACCCGAAACAGAGGTTTTAGCCCTCAGACTTCATTCAGGCTGCATTTTTCTCACCTGGGATGGCATAGGCTTCCACGGGGGACACATATTTCATGCAATTTCAGCCAAACTGAAAATTTGAATTTTGGCTCCAAATTTCAGGTCCGGCCCTTACGTTCTGAGCTCAATGTGGTAAAACCCGAAACAGAGGATTTAGCACTCAGACTTCATTCAGGCTGGATTTTTCTTACCTGGGATGGCATAGGCTTCCACGGGGGACACATATTTCATGCAATTTCAGCCAAACTGAAAATTTGAATTTTGGCTCCAAATTTCAGGTCCGGCCCTTACGTTCTGAGCTCAATGTGGTAAAACCCGAAACAGAGGTTTTAGCCCTCAGACTTCATTCAGGCTGCATTATTCTCACCTGGGATGGCATAGGCTTCCACGGGGGACACATATTTCATGCAATTTCAGCCAAACTGAAAATTTGAATTTTGGCTCCAAATTTCAGGTCCGGCCCTTACGTTCTGAGCTCAATGGGGTAAAACCCGAAACAGAGGTTTTAGCCCTCAGACTTCATTCAGGCTGCATTTTTCTCACCTGGGATGGCATAGGCTTCCACGGGGGACACATATTTCATGCAATTTCAGCCAAACTGAAAATTTGAATTTTGGCTCCAAATTTCAGGTCCGGCCCTTACGTTCTGAGCTCAATGTGGTAAAACCCGAAACAAAGGTTTTAGCCCTCAGACTTCATTCAGGCTGCATTTTTCTCACCTGGGATGGCATAGGCTTCCACGGGGGACACATATTTCATGCAATTTCAGCCAAACTGAAAATTTGAATTTTGGCTCCAAATTTCAGGTCCGGCCCTTACGTTCTGAGCTCAATGTGGTAAAACCCGAAACAGAGGATTTAGCACTCAGACTTCATTCAGGCTGGATTTTTCTCACCTGGGATGGCATAGGCTTCCACGGGGGACACATATTTCATGCAATTTCAGCCAAACTGAAAATTTGAATTTTGGCTCCAAATTTCAGGTCCGGCCCTTACGTTCTGAGCTCAATGTGGTAAAACCCGAAACAGAGGTTTTTGCCCTCAGACTTCATTCAGGCTGCATTATTCTCACCTGGGATGGCATAGGCTTCCACGGGGGACACATATTTCATGCAATTTCAGCCAAACTGAAAATTTGAATTTTGGCTCCAAATTTCAGGTCCGGCCCTTATGTTCTGAGCTCAATGTGGTCAAACCCGAAACAGAGGTTTTAGCCCTCAGACTTCATTCATGCTGCGGAATTTTTTCACCTGGGATGGCATAGGCTTCCACGGGGGACACATATTTCATGCAATTTCAGCCAAACTGAAAATTTGAGTTTTTGGCTCCAAATTTCAGGTCCGGCCCTTACGTTCTGAGCTCAATGTGGTACAACCCGAAACAGAGGTTTTAGCCCTCAAACTTCATTCAGGCTGCATTTTTCTCACCTGGGATGGCATGGGCTTCCACGGGGGAAACATATTTCATGCAATTTCAGCCAAACTGAAAATTTGAATTTTGGCTCCAAATTTCAGGTCCGGCCCTTACGTTCTGAGCTCAATGTGGTACAACCCGAAACAGAGGTTTTAGCCCTCAAACTTCATTCAGGCTGCATTTTTCTCACCTGGGATGGCATAGGCTTCCACGGGGGACACATATTTCATGCAATTTCAGCCAAACTGAAAATTTGAATTTTGGCTCCAAATTTCAGATCCGGCCCTTACGTTCTGAGCTCAATGTGGTAAAACCCGAAACAGAGGTTTTAGCCCTCAGACTTCATTCAGGCTGCATTTTTCTCACCTGGGATGGCATAGGCTTCCACGGGGGACACATATTTCATGCAATTTCAGCCAAACTGAAAATTTGAATTTTGGCTCCAAATTTCAGGTCCGGCCCTTACGTTCTGAGCTCAATGTGGTAAAACCCGAAACAGAGGATTTAGCACTCAGACTTCATTCAGGCTGGATTTTTCTTACCTGGGATGGCATAGGCTTCCACGGGGGACACATATTTCATGCAATTTCAGCCAAACTGAAAATTTGAATTTTGGCTCCAAATTTCAGGTCCGGCCCTTACGTTCTGAGCTCAATGTGGTAAAACCCGAAACAGAGGTTTTAGCCCTCAGACTTCATTCAGGCTGCATTATTCTCACCTGGGATGGCATAGGCTTCCACGGGGGACACATATTTCATGCAATTTCAGCCAAACTGAAAATTTGAATTTTGGCTCCAAATTTCAGGTCCGGCCCTTACGTTCTGAGCTCAATGGGGTAAAACCCGAAACAGAGGTTTTTGCCCTCAGACTTCATTCAGGCTGCATTTTTCTCACCTGGGATGGCATAGGCTTCCACGGGGGACACATATTTCATGCAATTTCAGCCAAACTGAAAATTTGAATTTTGGCTCCAAATTTCAGGTCCGGCCCTTATGTTCTGAGCTCAATGTGGTCAAACCCGAAACAGAGGTTTTAGCCCTCAGACTTCATTCATGCTGCGGAATTTTTTCACCTGGGATGGCATAGGCTTCCACGGGGGACACATATTTCATGCAATTTCAGCCAAACTGAAAATTTGAGTTTTTGGCTCCAAATTTCAGGTCCGGCCCTTACGTTCTGAGCTCAATGTGGTACAACCCGAAACAGAGGTTTTAGCCCTCAAACTTCATTCAGGCTGCATTTTTCTCACCTGGGATGGCATGGGCTTCCACGGGGGAAACATATTTCATGCAATTTCAGCCAAACTGAAAATTTGAATTTTGGCTCCAAATTTCAGGTCCGGCCCTTACGTTCTGAGCTCAATGTGGTAAAACCCGAAACAGAGGTTTTAGCCCTCAGACTTCATTCAGGCTGCATTTTTCTCACCTGGGATGGCATGGGCTTCCACGGGGGACACATATTTCATGCAATTTCAGCCAAACTGAAAATTTGAATTTTGGCTCCAAATTTAAGGTCCGGCCCTTACGTTCTGAGCTCAATGTGGTAAAACCTGAAACAGAGGTTTTAGCCCTCAGACTTCATTCATGCTGCATTTTCTCACCTGGGATGGCATGGGCTTCCACGGGGGACACATATTTTATCTTTTTTCAGCCAAACTGAAAATATGAATTTTTGGCTCCAAATTTCAGGTCCGGCCCTTACGTTCTGAGCTCAATGTGGTAAAACCCGAAACAGAGGTTTTAGCCCTCAGACTTCATTCAGGCTGCATTTTTCTCACCTGGGATGGCATAGGCTTCCACGGGGGACACATATTTCATGCAATTTCAGCCAAACTGAAAATTTGAATTTTGGCTCCAAATTTCAGGTCCGGCCCTTACGTTCTGAGCTCAATGTGGTAAAACCCGAAACAGAGGTTTTAGCCCTCAGACTTCATTCAGGCTGCATTTTTCTCACCTGGGATGGCATAGGCTTCCACGGGGGACACATATTTCATGCAATTTCAGCCAAACTGAAAATTTGAATTTTGGCTCCAAATTGCAGGTCCGGCCCTTACGTTCTGAGCTCAATGTGGTAAAACCCGAAACAGAGGATTTAGCCCTCAGACTTCATTCAGGCTGCATTTTTCTCACCTGGGATGGCATAGGCTTCCACGGGGGACACATATTTCATGCAATTTCAGCCAAACTGAAAATTTGAGTTTTTGGCTCCAAATTTCAGGTCCGGCCCTTACGTTCTGAGCTCAATGTGGTACAACCCGAAACAGAGGTTTTAGCCCTCAGACTTCATTCAGGCTGCATTTTTCTCACCTGGGATGGCATGGGCTTCCACGGGGGAAACATATTTCATGCAATTTCAGCCAAACTGAAAATTTGAATTTTGGCTCCAAATTTCAGGTCCGGCCCTTACGTTCTGAGCTCAATGTGGTAAAACCCGAAACAGAGGTTTTAGCCCTCAGACTTCATTCAGGCTGCATTTTTCTCACCTGGGATGGCATGGGCTTCCACGGGGGACACATATTTCATGCAATTTCAGCCAAACTGAAAATTTGAATTTTGGCTCCAAATTTCAGGTCCGGCCCTTACGTTCTGAGCTCAATGTGGTAAAACCTGAAACAGAGGTTTTAGCCCTCAGACTTCATCCATGCTGCATTTTCTCACCTGGGATGGCATGGGCTTCCACGGGGGACACATATTTTATCTTTTTTCAGCCAAACTGAAAATATGAATTTTTGGCTCCAAATTTCAGGTCCGGCCCTTACGTTCTGAGCTCAATGTGGTAAAACCCGAAACAGAGGTTTTAGCACTCAGACTTCATTCAGGCTGCATTATTCTCACCTGGGATGGCATAGGCTTCCACGGGGGACACATATTTCATGCAATTTCAGCCAAACTGAAAATTTGAATTTTGGCTCCAAATTTCAGATCCGGCCCTTACGTTCTGAGCTCAATGTGGTAAAACCCGAAACAGAGGTTTTAGTCCTCAGACTTCATTCAGGCTGCATTTTTCTCACCTGGGATGGCATAGGCTTCCACGGGGGACACATATTTCATGCAATTTCAGCCAAACTGAAAATTTGAATTTTGGCTCCAAATTGCAGGTCCGGCCCTTACGTTCTGAGCTCAATGTGGTAAAACCCGAAACAGAGGTTTTAGCACTCAGACTTCATTCAGGCTGCATTTTTCTCACCTGGGATGGCATAGGCTTCCACGGGGGACACATATTTCATGCAATTTCAGCCAAACTGAAAATTTGAATTTTGGCTACAAATTTCAGATCCGGCCCTTACGTTCTGAGCTCAATGTGGTAAAACCCGAAACAGAGGTTTTAGCCCTCAGACTTCATTCAGGCTGCATTTTTCTCACCTGGGATGGCACAGGCTTCCACGGGGGACACATATTTCATGCAATTTCAGCCAAACTGAAAATTTGAATTTTGGCTCCAAATTTCAGGTCCGGCCCATACGTTCTGAGCTCAATGTGGTAAAACCCGAAACAGAGGTTTTAGCCCTCAGACTTCATTCAGGCTGCATTTTTCTCACCTGGGATGGCATAGGCTTCCACGGGGGACACATATTTCATGCAATTTCAGCCAAACTGAAAATTTGAATTTTGGCTCCAAATTTCAGATCCGGCCCTTACGTTCTGAGCTCAATGTGGTAAAACCCGAAACAGAGGTTTTAGCCCTCAGACTTCATTCAGGCTGCATTTTTCTCACCTGGGATGGCATAGGCTTCCACGGGGGACACATATTTCATGCAATTTCAGCCAAACTGAAAATTTGAATTTTGGCTCCAAATTTCAGGTCCGGCCCTTACGTTCTGAGCTCAATGTGGTAAAACCCGAAACAGAGGTTTTAGCCCTCAGACTTCATTCAGGCTGCATTTTTCTCACTTGGGATGGAATAGGCTTCCACGGGGGACACATATTTCATGCAATTTCAGCCAAACTGAAAATTTGAATTTTGGCTCCAAATTTCAGGTCCGGCCCTTACGTTCTGAGCTCAATGTGGTAAAACCTGAAACAGAGGTTTTAGCACTCAGACTTAATTCAGGCTGCATTTTTCTCACCTGGGATGGCATAGGCTTCCACGGGGGACACATATTTCATGCAATTTCAGCCAAACTGAAAATTTGAATTTTGGCTCCAAATTTCAGATCCGGCCCTTACGTTCTGAGCTCAATGTGGTAAAACCCGAAACAGAGGTTTTAGCCCTCAGACTTCATTCAGGCTGCATTTTTCTCACCTGGGATGGCATAGGCTTCCACGGGGGACACATATTTCATGCAATTTCAGCCAAACTGAAAATTTGAATTTTGGCTCCAAATTTCAGGTCCGGCCCTTACGTTCTGAGCTCAATGTGGTAAAACCCGAAACAGAGGTTTTAGCCCTCAGACTTCATTCAGGCTGCATTTTTCTCACCTGGGATGGCATAGGCTTCCACGGGGGACACATATTTCATGCAATTTCAGCCAAACTGAAAATTTGAATGTTGGCTCCAAATTTCAGGTCCGGCCCTTACGTTCTGAGCTCAATGTGGTAAAACCCGAAACAGAGGATTTAGACCTCAGACTTCATTCAGGCTGCATTTTTCTCACCTGGGATGGCATAGGCTTCCACGGGGGACTTATATTTCATCTAATTTCAGCCAAACTGAAAATTTGAATTTTGGCTCCAAATTTCAGGTCCGGCCCTTACGTTCTGAGCTCAATGTGGTTAAACCCGAAACACAGGATTTAGCACTCAGACTTAATTCAGGCTGCATTTTTCTCACCTGGGATGGCACAGGCTTCCACGGGGGACACATATTTCATGCAATTTCAGCCAAACTGAAAATTTGAATTTTGGCTCCAAATTTCAGGTCTGGCCCTTACGTTCTGAGCTCAATGTGGTAAAACCCGAAACAGAGGATTTAACCTGAGACTTCATTCAGGGTGCATTTTTCTCACCTGGGATGGCATAGGCTTCCACGGGGGACACATATTTCATGCAATTTCAGCCAAACTGAAAATTTGAATTTTGGCTCCAAATTTCAGGTCCGGCCCTTACGTTCTGAGCTCAATGTGGTAAAACCCGAAACAGAGGTTTTAGCCCTCAGACTTCATTCAGGCTGCATTTTTCTCACCTGGGATGGCATGGGCTTCCACGGGGGACACATATTTCATGCAATTTCAGCCAAACTGAAAATTTGAATTTTGGCTCCAAATTTCAGGTCCGGCCCTTACGTTCTGAGCTCAATGTGGTAAAACCCGAAACAGAGGTTTTAGCCCTCAGACTTCATTCAGGCTGCATTTTTCTCACCTGGGATGGCATGGGCTTCCACGGGGGACACATATTTCATGCAATTTCAGCCAAACTGAAAATTTGAATTTTGGCTCCAAATTTCAGGTCCGGCCCTTACGTTCTGAGCTCAATGTGGTAAAACCCGAAACAGAGGTTTTAGCCCTCAGACTTCATTCAGGCTGCATTTTTCTCACCTGGGATGGCATAGGCTTCCACGGGGGACACATATTTCATGCAATTTCAGCCAAACTGAAAATTTGAATTTTGGCTCCAAATTTCAGGTCCGGCCCTTACGTTCTGAGCTCAATGTGGTAAAACCCGAAACAGAGGTTTTAGCACTCAGACTTCATTCAGGCTGCATTTTTCTCACCTGGGATGGCATGGGCTTCCACGGGGGACACATATTTCATGCAATCTAGCCAAACTGAAAATTTGAATTTTGGCTCCAAATTGCAGGTCCGGCCCTTACGTTCTGAGCTCAATGTGGTAAAACCCGAAACAGAGGATTTAGACCTCAGACTTCATTCAGGCTGCATTTTTCTCACCTGGGATGGCATAGGCTTCCACGGGGGACACATATTTCATGCAATTTCAGCCAAACTGAAAATTTGAATTTTGGCTCCAAATTGCAGGTCCGGCCCTTACGTTCTGAGCTCAATGTGGTAAAACCCGAAACAGAGGATTTAGACCTCAGACTTCATTCAGGCTGGATTTTTCTCACCTGGGATGGCATTTGGTTCCACGGGGGACACATATTTCGTGCAATTTCAGCAAAACTGAAAATTTGAATTTTGGCTCCAAATTTCAGGTCCGGCCCTTACGTTCTGAGCTCAATGTGGTAAAACCCGAAACAGAGGTTTTAGCACTCAGACTTCATTCAGGCTGCATTTTTCTCACCTGGGATGGCATAGGCTTCCACGGGGGACACATATTTCATGCAATTTCAGCCAAACTGAAAATTTGAATTTTGGCTCCAAATTTCAGATCCGGCCCTTACGTTCTGAGCTCAATGTGGTAAAACCCGAAACAGAGGTTTTAGTCCTCAGACTTCATTCAGGCTGCATTTTTCTCACCTGGGATGGCATAGGCTTCCACGGGGGACACATATTTCATGCAATTTCAGCCAAACTGAAAATTTGAATTTTGGCTCCAAATTGCAGGTCCGGCCCTTACGTTCTGAGCTCAATGTGGTAAAACCCGAAACAGAGGTTTTAGCCCTCAGACTTCATTCAGGCTGCATTTTTCTCACCTGGGATGGCATAGGCTTCCACGGGGGACACATATTTCATGCAATTTCAGCCAAACTGAAAATTTGAATTTTGGCTACAAATTTCAGATCCGGCCCTTACGTTCTGAGCTCAATGTGGTAAAACCCGAAACACAGGATTTAGCACTCAGACTTCATTCAGGCTGCATTTTTCTCACCTGGGATGGCACAGGCTTCCACGGGGGACACATATTTCATGCAATTTCAGCCAAACTGAAAATTTGAATTTTGGCTCCAAATTTCAGGTCCGGCCCATACGTTCTGAGCTCAATGTGGTAAAACCCGAAACAGAGGTTTTAGCCCTCAGACTTCATTCAGGCTGCATTTTTCTCACCTGGGATGGCATAGGCTTCCACGGGGGACACATATTTCATGCAATTTCAGCCAAACTGAAAATTTGAATTTTGGCTCCAAATTTCAGATCCGGCCCTTACGTTCTGAGCTCAATGTGGTAAAACCCGAAACAGAGGTTTAAGCCCTCAGACTTCATTCAGGCTGCATTTTTCTCACCTGGGATGGCATAGGCTTCCACGGGGGACACATATTTCATGCAATTTCAGCCAAACTGAAAATTTGAATTTTGGCTCCAAATTTCAGGTCCGGCCCTTACGTTCTGAGCTCAATGTGGTAAAACCCGAAACAGAGGTTTTAGCCCTCAGACTTCATTCAGGCTGCATTTTTCTCACTTGGGATGGAATAGGCTTCCACGGGGGACACATATTTCATGCAATTTCAGCCAAACTGAAAATTTGAATTTTGGCTCCAAATTTCAGGTCCGGCCCTTACGTTCTGAGCTCAATGTGGTAAAACCTGAAACAGAGGTTTTAGCACTCAGACTTAATTCAGGCTGCATTTTTCTCACCTGGGATGGCATAGGCTTCCACGGGGGACACATATTTCATGCAATTTCAGCCAAACTGAAAATTTGAATTTTGGCTCCAAATTTCAGATCCGGCCCTTACGTTCTGAGCTCAATGTGGTAAAACCCGAAACACAGGTTTTAGCCCTCAGACTTCATTCAGGCTGCATTTTTCTCACCTGGGATGGCATAGGCTTCCACGGGGGACACATATTTCATGCAATTTCAGCCAAACTGAAAATTTGAATTTTGGCTCCAAATTTCAGGTCCGGCCCTTACGTTCTGAGCTCAATGTGGTAAAACCTGAAACAGAGGTTTTAGCACTCAGACTTAATTCAGGCTGCATTTTTCTCACCTGGGATGGCATAGGCTTCCACGGGGGACACATATTTCATGCAATTTCAGCCAAACTGAAAATTTGAATTTTGGCTCCAAATTTCAGGTCCGGCCCTTATGTTCTGAGCTCAATGTGGTCAAACCCGAAACAGAGGTTTTAGCCCTCAGACTTCATTCATGCTGCATTTTTTTCACCTGGGATGGCATAGGCTTCCACGGGGGACACATATTTCATGCAATTTCAGCCAAACTGAAAATTTGAATTTTGGCTCCAAATTTCAGGTCCGGCCCTTACGTTCTGAGCTCAATGTGGTAAAACCCGAAACAGAGGTTTTAGCCCTCAGACTTCATTCAGGCTGCATTTTTCTCACCTGGGATGGCATGGGCTTCCACGGGGGACACATATTTCATGCAATTTCAGCCAAACTGAAAATTTGAATTTTGGCTCCAAATTTCAGGTCCGGCCCTTACGTTCTGAGCTCAATGTGGTAAAACCCGAAACAGAGGTTTTAGCCCTCAGACTTCATTCAGGCTGCATTTTTCTCACCTGGGATGGCATAGGCTTCCACGGGGGACACATATTTCATGCAATTTCAGCCAAACTGAAAATTTGAATTTTGGCTCCAAATTTCAGGTCCGGCCCTTACGTTCTGAGCCCAATGTGGTAAAACCCGAAACAGAGGTTTTAGCCCTCAGACTTCATTCAGGCTGCATTTTTCTCACCTGGGATGGCATAGGCTTCCACGGGGGACACATATTTCATGCAATTTCAGCCAAACTGAAAATTTGAATTTTGGCTCCAAATTTCAGGTCCAGCCCTTACGTTCTGAGCTCAATGTGGTAAAACCCGAAACAGAGGATTTAGACCTCAGACTTCATTCAGGCTGCATTTTTCTCACCTGGGATGGCATAGCCTTCCACGGGGGACACATATTTCATGCAATTTCAGCCAAACTGAAAATTTGAATTTTGGCTCCAAATTGCAGGTCCGGCCCTTACATTCTGAGCTCAATGTGGTAAAACCCGAAACAGAGGATTTAGACCTCAGACTTCATTCAGGCTGCATTTTTCTCACCTGGGATGGCATAGGCTTCCACGGGGGACACATATTTCATGCAATTTCAGCCAAACTGAAAATTTGAATTTTGGCTCCAAATTGCAGGTCCGGCCCTTACGTTCTGAGCTCAATGTGGTAAAACCCGAAACAGAGGATTTAGACCTCAGACTTCATTCAGGCTGCATTTTTCTCACCTGGGATGGCATAGGCTTCCATGGGGGACACATATTTCATGCAATTTCAGCCAAACTGAAAATTTGAATTTTGGCTCCAAATTTCAGGTCCGGCCCTTACGTTCTGAGCTCAATGTGGTAAAACCCGAAACAGAGGTTTTAGCCCTCAGACTTCATTCAGGCTGCATTTTTCTCACCTGGGATGGCATAGGCTTCCACGGGGGACACATATTTCATGCAATTTCAGCCAAACTGAAAATTTGAATTTTGGCTCCAAATTTCAGATCCGGCCCTTACGTTCTGAGCTCAATGTGGTAAAACCCGAAACAGAGGTTTTAGTCCTCAGACTTCATTCAGGCTGCATTTTTCTCACCTGGGATGGCATAGGCTTCCACGGGGGACACATATTTCATGCAATTTCAGCCAAACTGAAAATTTGAATTTTGGCTCCAAATTTCAGGTCCGGCCCTTACGTTCTGAGCTCAATGTGGTAAAACCCGAAACAGAGGTTTTAGCCCTCAGACTTCATTCAGGCTGCATTTTTCTCACCTGGGATGGCATAGGCTTCCACGGGGGACACATATTTCATGCAATTTCAGCCAAACTGAAAATTTGAATTTTGGCTCCAAATTTCAGGTCCGGCCCTTACGTTCTGAGCTCAATGTGGTAAAACCCGAAACAGAGGTTTTAGCCCTCAGACTTCATTCAGGCTGCATTTTTCTCACTTGGGATGGCATAGGCTTCCACGGGGGACACATATTTCATGCAATTTCAGCCAAACTGAAAATTTGAATTTTGGCTCCAAATTTCAGGTCCGGCCCTTACGTTCTGAGCTCAATGTGGTAAAACCCGAAACAGAGGTTTTAGCCCTCAGACTTCATTCAGGCTGCATTTTTCTCACCTGGGATGGCATGGGCTTCCACGGGGGACACATATTTCATGCAATTTCAGCCAAACTGAAAATTTGAATTTTGGCTCCAAATTTCAGATCCGGACCTTACGTTCTGAGCTAAATGTGGTAAAACCCGAAACAGAGGTTTTAGCCCTCAGACTTCATTCAGGCTGCATTTTTCTCACCTGGGATGGCACGGGCTTCCACGGGGGACACATATTTCATGCAATTTCAGCCAAACTGAAAATTTGAATTTTGGCTCCAAATTTCAGGTCCGGCCCTTACGTTCTGAGCTCAATGTGGTAAAACCCGAAACAGAGGTTTTAGCCCTCAGACTTCATTCAGGCTGCATTTTTCTCACCTGGGATGGCATAGGCTTCCACGGGGGACACATATTTCATGCAATTTCAGCCAAACTGAAAATTTGAATTTTGGCTCCAAATTTCAGGTCCGGCCCTTACGTTCTGAGCTCAATGTGGTAAAACCCGAAACAGAGGTTTTAGCACTCAGACTTCATTCAGGCTGCATTTTTCTCACCTGGGATGGCATAGGCTTCCACGGGGGACACATATTTCATGCAATTTCAGCCAAACTGAAAATTTGAATTTTGGATCCAAATTTCAGGTCCGGCCCTTACGTTCTGAGCTCAATGTGGTAAAACCCGAAACAGAGGATTTAGCCCTCAGACTTCATTCAGGCTGCATTTTTCTCACCTGGGATGGCATAGGCTTCCACGGGGGACACATATTTCATGCAATTTCAGCCAAACTGAAAATTTGAATTTTGGCTCCAAATTTCAGGCCCGGCCCTTACGTTCTGAGCTCAATGTGGTAAAACCCGAAACAGAGGTTTTAGACCTCAGACTTCATTCAGGCTGCATTTTTCTCACCTGGGATGGCATAGGCTTCCACGGGGGACACATATTTCGTGCAATTTCAGCAAAACTGAAAATTTGAATTTTGGCTCCAAATTGCAGGTCCGGCCCTTACGTTCTGAGCTCAATGTGGTAAAACCCGAAACAGAGGTTTTAGCACTCAGACTTCATTCAGGCTGCATTTTTCTCACCTGGGATGGCATAGGCTTCCACGGGGGACACATATTTCATCTAATTTCAGCCAAACTGAAAATTTGAATTTTGGCTCCAAATTTCAGATCCGGCCCTTACGTTCTGAGCTCAATGTGGTAAAACCCGAAACAGAGGTTTTAGTCCTCAGACTTCATTCAGGCTGCATTTTTCTCACCTGGGATGGCATAGGCTTCCACGGGGGACACATATTTCATGCAATTTCAGCCAAACTGAAAATTTGAATTTTGGCTCCAAATTTCAGATCCGGCCCTTACGTTCTGAGCTCAATGTGGTAAAACCCGAAACAGAGGTTTTAGTCCTCAGACTTCATTCAGGCTGCATTTTTCTCACCTGGGATGGCATAGGCTTCCACGGGGGACACATATTTCATGCAATTTCAGCCAAACTGAAAATTTGAATTTTGGCTCCAAATTTCAGGTCCGGCCCTTACGTTCTGAGCTCAATGTGGTAAAACCCGAAACAGAGGTTTTAGCCCTCAGACTTCATTCAGGCTGCATTTTTCTCACCTGGGATGGCATAGGCTTCCACGGGGGACACATATTTCATGCAATTTCAGCCAAACTGAAAATTTGAATTTTGGATCCAAATTTCAGGTCCGGCCCTTACGTTCTGAGCTCAATGTGGTAAAACCCGAAACAGAGCTTTTAGCACTCAGACTTCATTCAGGCTGCATTTTTCTCACCTGGGATGGCATAGGCTTCCACGGGGGACACATATTTCATGCAATATCAGCCAAACTGAAAATTTGAATTTTGGCTCCAAATTTCAGGTCCGGCCCTTACGTTCTGAGCTCAATGTGGTAAAACCCGAAACAGAGGATTTAGCCCTCAGACTTCATTCAGGCTGCATTTTTCTCACCTGGGATGGCATGGGCTTCCACGGGGGACACATATTTCATGCAATTTCAGCCAAACTGAAAATTTGAATTTTGGCTCCAAATTTCAGGTCCGGCCCTTACGTTCTGAGCTCAATGTGGTAAAACCCGAAACAGAGGTTTTAGCCCTCAGACTTCATTCAGGCTGCATTTTTCTCACCTGGGATGGCATAGGCTTCCACGGGGGACACATATTTCATGCAATTTCAGCAAAACTGAAAATTTGAATTTTGGCTCCAAATTTCAGGTCCGGCCCTTACGTTCTGAGCTCAATGTGGTAAAACCCGAAACAGAGGATTTAGCCCTCAGACTTCATTCAGGCTGGATTTTTCTCACCTGGGATGGCATAGGCTTCCACGGGGGACACATATTTCATGCAATTTCAGCCAAACTGAAAATTTGAATTTTGGCTCCAAATTTCAGGTCCGGCCCTTACGTTCTGAGCTCAATGTGGTAAAACCCGAAACAGAGGTTTTAGCCCTCAGACTTCATTCAGGCTGCATTATTCTCACCTGGGATGGCATAGGCTTCCACGGGGGAAACATATTTCATGCAATTTCAGCCAAACTGAAAATTTGAATTTTGGCTCCAAATTTCAGGTCCGGACCTTACGTTCTGAGCTCAATGTGGTCAAACCCGAAACAGAGGTTTTAGCCCTCAGACTTCATTCAGGCTGCATTTTTCTCACCTGGGATGGCATGGGCTTCCACGGGGGACACATATTTCATGCAATTTCAGCCAAACTGAAAATTTGAATTTTGGCTCCAAATTTCAGGTCCGGACCTTACGTTCTGAGCTCAATGTGGTAAAACCCGAAACAGAGGTTTTAGCCCTCAGACTTCATTCAGGCTGCATTTTTCTCACCTGGGATGGCATGGGCTTCCACGGGGGACACATATTTTATCTTTTTTCAGCCAAACTGAAAATTTGAATTTTGGCTCCAAATTTCAGGTCCGGCCCTTACGTTCTGAGCTCAATGTGGTAAAACCTGAAACAGAGGATTTAGCCCTCAGACTTCATTCAGGCTGCATTTTTCTCACCTGGGATGGCATAGGCTTCCACGGGGGACACATATTTCATGCAATTTCAGCCAAACTGAAAATTTGAATTTTGGCTCCAAATTTCAGGTCCGGCCCTTACGTTCTGAGCTCAATGTGGTAAAACCCGAAACAGAGGTTTTAGCACTCAGACTTCATTCAGGCTGCATTTTTCTCACCTGGGATGGCATAGGCTTCCACGGGGGACACATTTTTCATGCAATTTCAGCCAAACTGAAAATTTGAATTTTGGCTCCAAATTTCAGGTCCGGCCCTTACGTTCTGAGCTCAATGTGGTAAAACCCGAAACAGAGGTTTTAGACCTCAGACTTCATTCAGGCTGCATTTTTCTCACCTGGGATGGCATAGGCTTCCACGGGGGACACATATTTCATGCAATTTCAGCCAAACTGAAAATCTGAATTTTGGCTCCAAATTTCAGGTCCGGCCCTTATGTTCTGAGCTCAATGTGGTAAAACCCGAAACAGAGCTTTTAGCACTCAGACTTCATTCAGGCTGCATTTTTCTCACCTGGGATGGCATAGGCTTCCACGGGGGACACATATTTCATGCAATATCAGCCAAACTGAAAATTTGAATTTTGGCTCCAAATTTCAGGTCCGGCCCTTACGTTCTGAGCTCAATGTGGTAAAACCCGAAACAGAGGATTTAGCCATTCAGACTTCATTCAGGCTGCATTTTTCTCACCTGGGATGGCATGGGCTTCCACGGGGGACACATATTTCATGCAATTTCAGCCAAACTGAAAATTTGAATTTTGGCTCCAAATTTCAGGTCCGGCCCTTACGTTCTGAGCTCAATGTGGTAAAACCCGAAACAGAGGTTTTAGCCCTCAGACTTCATTCAGGCTGCATTTTTCTCACCTGGGATGGCATAGGCTTCCACGGGGGACACATATTTCATGCAATTTCAGCAAAACTGAAAATTTGAATTTTGGCTCCGAATTTCAGGTCCGGCCCTTACGTTCTGAGCTCAATGTGGTAAAATCTGAAACAGAGGTTTTAGCCCTCAGACTTCATTCATGCTGCATTTTTCTCACCTGGGATGGCATAGGCTTCCACGGGGGACACATATTTCATGCAATTTCAGCCAAACTGAAAATTTGAATTTTGGCTCCAAATTTCAGGTCCGGCCCTTACGTTCTGAGCTCAATGTGGTAAAACCCGAAACAGAGGATTTAGCCCTCAGACTTCATTCAGGCTGCATTTTTCTCACCTGGGATGGCATAGGCTTCCACGGGGGACACATATTTCATGCAATTTCAGCCAAACTGAAAATTTGAATTTTGGCTCCAAATTTCAGGTCCGGCCCTTACGTTCTGAGCTCAATGTGGTAAAACCCGAAACAGAGGATTTAGCCCTCAGACTTCATTCAGGCTGCATTTTTCTCACCTGGGATGGCATAGGCTTCCACAGGGGGACACATATTTCATGCAATTTCAGCCAAACTGAAAATCTGAATTTTGGCTCCAAATTTCAGGTCCGGCCCTTATGTTCTGAGCTCAATGTGGTAAAACCCGAAACAGAGCTTTTAGCACTCAGACTTCATTCAGGCTGCATTTTTCTCACCTGGGATGGCATAGGCTTCCACGGGGGACACATATTTCATGCAATATCAGCCAAACTGAAAATTTGAATTTTGGCTCCAAATTTCAGGTCCGGCCCTTACGTTCTGAGCTCAATGTGGTAAAACCCGAAACAGAGGATTTAGCCCTCAGACTTCATTCAGGCTGCATTTTTCTCACCTGGGATGGCATGGGCTTCCACGGGGGACACATATTTCATGCAATTTCAGCCAAACTGAAAATTTGAATTTTGGCTCCAAATTTCAGGTCCGGCCCTTACGTTCTGAGCTCAATGTGGTAAAACCCGAAACAGAGGTTTTAGCCCTCAGACTTCATTCAGGCTGCATTTTTCTCACCTGGGATGGCATAGGCTTCCACGGGGGACACATATTTCATGCAATTTCAGCAAAACTGAAAATTTGAATTTTGGCTCCGAATTTCAGGTCCGGCCCTTACGTTCTGAGCTCAATGTGGTAAAATCTGAAACAGAGGTTTTAGCACTCAGACTTCATTCATGCTGCATTTTTCTCACCTGGGATGGCATAGGCTTCCACGGGGGACACATATTTCATGCAATTTCAGCCAAACTGAAAATTTGAATTTTGGCTCCAAATTTCAGGTCCGGCCCTTACGTTCTGAGCTCAATGTGGTAAAACCCGAAACAGAGGATTTAGCCCTCAGACTTCATTCAGGCTGCATTTTTCTCACCTGGGATGGCATAGGCTTCCACGGGGGACACATATTTCATGCAATTTCAGCCAAACTGAAAATTTGAATTTTGGCTCCAAATTTCAGGTCCGGCCCTTACGTTCTGAGCTCAATGTGGTAAAACCCGAAACAGAGGATTTAGCCCTCAGACTTCATTCAGGCTGCATTTTTCTCACCTGGGATGGCATAGGCTTCCACAGGGGGACACATATTTCATGCAATTTCAGCCAAACTGAAAATTTAAATTTTGGCTCCAAATTTCAGGTCCGGCCCTTACATTCTGAGCTCAATGTGGTAAAACCCGAAACAGAGGTTTTAGCACTCAGACTTCATTCATGCTGCATTTTTCTCACCTGGGATGGCATGGGCTTCCACGGGGGACACATATTTCATCTTTTTTCAGCCAAACTGAAAATATGAATTTTGGCTCCAAATTTCAGGTCCGGCCCTTACGTTCTGAGCTCAATGTGGTAAAACCCGAAACAGAGGTTTTAGCCCTCAGACTTCATTCATGCTGCATTTTTCTCACATGGGATGGCATGGGCTTCCACGGGGGACACATATTTCATGCAATTTCAGCCAAACTGAAAATTTGAATTTTGGCTCCAAATTTCAGGTCCGGCCCTTACGTTCTGAGCTCAATGTGGTAAAACCCGAAACAGAGGATTTAGCACTCAGATTTCATTCATGCTGCATTTTTCTCACCTGGGATGGCATCGGCTTCCACGGGGGACACATATTTCATGCAATTTCAGCCAAACTGAAAATTTGAATTTTGGCTCCAAATTTCAGGTCCGGCCCTTACGTTCTGAGCTCAATGTGGTAAAACCCGAAACAGAGGATTTAGCCCTCAGACTTCATTCAGGCTGCATTTTTCTCACCCGGGATGGCATAGGCTTCCACGGGGGACACATATTTCATGCAATTTCAGCCAAACTGAAAATTTGAATTTTGGCTCCAAATTTCAGGCCCGGCCCTTACGTTCTGAGCTCAATGTGGTAAAACCCGAAACAGAGGTTTTAGCACTCAGACTTCATTCATGCTGCATTTTTCTCACCTGGGATGGCATGGGCTTCCACGGGGGACACATATTTTATCTTTTTTCAGCCAAACTGAAAATTTGAATTTTGGCTCCAAATTTCAGGTCCGGCCCTTACGTTCTGAGCTCAATGTGGTAAAACCCGAAACAGAGGTTTTAGCCCTCAGACTTCATTCATGCTGCATTTTTCTCACATGGGATGGCATGGGCTTCCACGGGGGACACATATTTCATGCAATTTCAGCCAAACTGAAAATTTGAATTTTGGCTCCAAATTGCAGGTCCGGCCCTTACGTTCTGAACTCAATGTGGTAAAACCCGAAACAGAGCTTTTAGCACTCAGACTTCATTCAGGCTGCATTTTTCTCACCTGGGATGGCATGGGCTTCCACGGGGGACACATATTTTATCTTTTTTCAGCCAAACTGAAAATTTGAATTTTGGCTCCAAATTTCAGGTCCGGCCCTTACGTTCTGAGCTCAATGTGGTAAAACCCGAAACAGAGGATTTAGCCCTCAGACTTCATTCAGGCTGCATTTTTCTCACCTGGGATGGCATAGGCTTCCACGGGGGACACATATTTCATGCAATTTCAGCCAAACTGAAAATTTGAATTTTGGCTCCAAATTTCAGGTCCGGCCCTTACGTTCTGAGCTCAATGTGGTAAAACCCGAAACAGAGGTTTTAGCCCTCAGACTTCATTCAGGCTGCATTTTTCTCACCTGGGATGGCATAGGCTTCCACGGGGGACACATATTTCATGCAATTTCAGCCAAACTGAAAATTTGAATTTTGGCTCCAAATTTCAGGTCCGGCCCTTATGTTCTGAGCTAAATGTGGTAAAACCCGAAACAGAGCTTTTAGCACTCAGACTTCATTCAGGCTGCATTTTTCTCACCTGGGATGGCATAGGCTTCCACGGGGGACACATATTTCATGCAATATCAGCCAAACTGAAAATTTGAATTTTGGCTCCAAATTTCAGGTCCGGCCCTTACGTTCTGAGCTCAATGTGGTAAAACCTGAAACAGAGGATTTAGACCTCAGACTTCATTCAGGCTGCATTTTTCTCACCTGGGATGGCATGGGCTTCCACGGGGGACACATATTTCATGCAATTTCAGCCAAACTGAAAATTTGAATTTTGGCTCCAAATTTCAGGTCTGGCCCTTACGTTCTGAGCTCAATGTGGTAAAACCCGAAACAGAGGTTTTAGCCCTCAGACTTCATTCAGGCTGCATTTTTCTCACCTGGGATGGCATAGGCTTCCACGGGGGACACATATTTCATGCAATTTCAGCCAAACTGAAAATTTGAATTTTGGCTCCAAATTTCAGGTCCAGCCCTTGCGTTCTGAGCTCAATGTGGTAAAACCCGAAACAGAGGATTTAGCCCTCAGACTTCATTCAGGCTGCATTTTTCTCACCTGGGATGGCATAGGCTTCCACGGGGGACACATATTTCATGCAATTTCAGCCAAACCGAAAATTTGAATTTTGGCTCCAAATTGCAGGTCCGGCCCTTACGTTCTGAACTCAATGTGGTAAAACCCGAAACAGAGCTTTTAGCACTCAGACTTCATTCAGGCTGCATTTTTCTCACCTGGGATGGCATGGGCTTCCACGGGGGACACATATTTCATGCAATTTCAGCCAAACTGAAAATTTGAATTTTGGCTCCAAATTTCAGGTCCGGCCCTTACGTTCTGAGCTCAATGTGGTAAAACCCGAAACAGAGGATTTAGCCCTCAGACTTCATTCAGGCTGCATTTTTCTCACCTGGGATGGCATGGGCTTCCACGGGGGACACATATTTCATGCAATTTCAGCCAAACCGAAAATTTGAATTTTGGCTCCAAATTGCAGGTCCGGCCCTAACGTTCTGAACTCAATGTGGTAAAACCCGAAACAGAGCTTTTAGCACTCAGACTTCATTCAGGCTGCATTTTTCTCACCTGGGATGGCATAGGCTTCCACGGGGGACACATATTTCATGCATTTTCAGCCAAACTGAAAATATGAATTTTGGCTCCAAATTTTAGGTCCGGCCCTTACGTTCTGAGCTCAATGTGGTAAAACCCGAAACAGAGGTATTAGCCCTCAGACTTCATTCAGGCTGCATTTTTCTCACCTGGGATGGCATAGGCTTCCACGGGGGACACATATTTCATGCAATTTCAGCCAAACTGAAAATTTGAATTTTGGCTCCAAATTTCAGGTCCGGCCCTTACGTTCTGAGCTCAATGTGGTAAAACCCGAAACAGAGGATTTAGCCCTCAGACTTCATTCAGGCTGCATTTTTCTCACCTGGGATGGCATAGGCTTCCACGGGGGACACATATTTCATGCAATTTCAGCCAAACTGAAAATTTGAATTTTGGCTCCAAATTTCAGGCCCGGCCCTTACGTTCTGAGCTCAATGTGGTAAAACCCGAAACAGAGGTTTTAGCCCTCAGACTTCATTCATGCTGCATTTTTCTCACATGGGATGGCATGGGCTTCCACGGGGGACACATATTTCATGCAATTTCAGCCAAACTGAAAATTTGAATTTTGGCTCCAAATTTCAGGTCCGGCACTTACGTTCTGAGCTCAATGTGGTAAAACCCGAAACAGAGGATTTAGCACTCAGATTTCATTCATGCTGCATTTTTCTCACCTGGGATGGCATCGGCTTCCACGGGGGACACATATTTCATGCAATTTCAGCCAAACTGAAAATTTGAATTTTGGCTCCAAATTTCAGGTCCGGCCCTTACGTTCTGAGCTCAATGTGGTAAAACCCGAAACAGAGGATTTAGCCCTCAGACTTCATTCAGGCTGCATTTTTCTCACCTGGGATGGCATAGGCTTCCACGGGGGACACATATTTCATGCAATTTCAGCCAAACTGAAAATTTGAATTTTGGCTCCAAATTTCAGGCCCGGCCCTTACGTTCTGAGCTCAATGTGGTAAAACCCGAAACAGAGGTTTTAGCACTCAGACTTCATTCATGCTGCATTTTTCTCACCTGGGATGGCATGGGCTTCCACGGGGGACACATATTTTATCTTTTTTCAGCCAAACTGAAAATTTGAATTTTGGCTCCAAATTTCAGGCCCGGCCCTTACGTTCTGAGCTCAATGTGGTAAAACCCGAAACAGAGGTTTTAGCCCTCAGACTTCATTCAGGCTGCATTTTTCTCACCTGGGATGGCATAGGCTTCCACGGGGGACACATATTTCATGCAATTTCAGCCAAACTGAAAATTTGAATTTTGGCTCCAAATTTCAGGTCCGGCCCTTACGTTCTGAGCTCAATGTGGTAAAACCCGAAACAGAGGATTAAGCCCTCAGACTTCATTCAGGCTGCGTTTTTCTCACCTGGGATGGCATAGGCTTCCACAGGGGACACATATTTCATGCAATTTCAGCCAAACTGAAAAGTTGAATTTTGGCTCCAAATTGCAGGTCCGGCCCTTACGTTCTGAACTCAATGTGGTAAAACCCGAAACAGAGGTTTTAGCCCTCACACTTGATTCAGGCTGCATTTTTCTCACCTGGGATGGCATGGGCTTCCACGGGGGACACATATTTCAGGCAAATTCAGCCAAACTGAAAATTTGAATTTTGGCTCCAAATTTCAGGTCCGGCCCTTACGTTCTGAGCTCAATGTGGTAAAACCTGAAACAGAGGTTTTAGCCCTCAGACTTCATTCATGCTGCATTTTTCTCACCTGGGATGGCATGGGCTTCCACGGGGGACACATATTTCATGCAATTTCAGCCAAACTGAAAATTTGAATTTTGGCTCCAAATTTCAGGTCCGGCCCTTACGTTCTGAGCTAAATGTGGTAAAACCTGAAACAGAGGTTTTAGCCCTCAGACTTCATTCAGGCTGCATTTTTCTCACCTGGGATGGCATAGGCTTCCACGGGGGACACATATTTCATGCAATTTCAGCCAAACTGAAAATTTGAATTTTGGCTCCAAATTTCAGGTCCGGCCCTTACGTTCTGAGCTCAATGTGGTAAAACCCGAAACAGAGGATTAAGCCCTCAGACTTCATTCAGGCTGCGTTTTTCTCACCTGGGATGGCATAGGCTTCCACAGGGGACACATATTTCATGCAATTTCAGCCAAACTGAAAAGTTGAATTTTGGCTCCAAATTGCAGGTCCGGCCCTTACGTTCTGAACTCAATGTGGTAAAACCCGAAACAGAGGTTTTAGCCCTCACACTTGATTCAGGCTGCATTTTTCTCACCTGGGATGGCATGGGCTTCCACGGGGGACACATATTTCAGGCAAATTCAGCCAAACTGAAAATTTGAATTTTGGCTCCAAATTTCAGTTCCGGCCCTTACGTTCTGAGCTCAATGTGGTAAAACCTGAAACAGAGGTTTTAGCCCTCAGACTTCATTCATGCTGCATTTTTCTCACCTGGGATGGCATGGGCTTCCACGGGGGACACATATTTCATGCAATTTCAGCCAAACTGAAAATTTGAATTTTGGCTCCAAATTTCAGGTCCGGCCCTTACGTTCTGAGCTCAATGTGGTAAAACCCGAAACAGAGGTTTTAGTCCTCAGACTTCATTCAGGCTGCATTTTTCTCACCTGGGATGGCATAGGCTTCCACGGGGGACACATATTTCATGCAATTTCAGCCAAACTGAAAATTTGAATTTTGGCTCCAAATTTCAGGTCCGGCCCTTACGTTCTGAGCTCAATGTGGTAAAACCCGAAACAGAGGTTTTAGCCCTCAGACTTCATTCAGGCTGCATTTTTCTCACCTGGGATGGCATGGGCTTCCACGGGGGACACATATTTCATGCAATTTCAGCCAAACTGAAAATTTAAATTTTGGCTCCAAATTTCAGGTCCGGACCTTACGTTCTGAGCTCAATGTGGTAAAACCCGAAACAGAGGTTTTAGCCCTCAGACTTCATTCAGGCTGCATTTTTCTCACCTGGGATGGCATGGGCTTCCACGGGGGACACATATTTCATGCAATTTCAGCCAAACTGAAAATTTGAATTTTGGCTCCAAATTTCAGGTCCGGCCCTTACGTTCTGAGCTCAATGTGGTAAAACCCGAAACAGAGGTTTTAGCCCTCAGACTTCATTCAGGCTGCATTTTTCTCACCTGGGATGGCATAGGCTTCCACGGGGGACACATATTTCATGCAATTTCAGCCAAACTGAAAATTTGAATTTTGGCTCCAAATTTCAGGTCCAGCCCTTACGTTCTGAGCTCAATGTGGTAAAACCCGAAACAGAGGATTTAGACCTCAGACTTCATTCAGGCTGCATTTTTCTCACCTGGGATGGCATAGCCTTCCACGGGGGACACATATTTCATGCAATTTCAGCCAAACTGAAAATTTGAATTTTGGCTCCAAATTGCAGGTCCGGCCCTTACGTTCTGAGCTCAATGTGGTAAAACCCGAAACAGAGGATTTAGACCTCAGACTTCATTCAGGCTGCATTTTTCTCACCTGGGATGGCATAGGCTTCCACGGGGGACACATATTTCATGCAATTTCAGCCAAACTGAAAATTTGAATTTTGGCTCCAAATTTCAGGTCCGGCCCTTACGTTCTGAGCTCAATGTGGTAAAACCCGAAACAGAGGATTTAGACCTCAGACTTCATTCAGGCTGCATTTTTCTCACCTGGGATGGCATAGGCTTCCACGGGGGACACATATTTCATCTTTTTTCAGCCAAACTGAAAATTTGAATTTTGGCTCCAAATTTCAGGTCCGGCCCTTACGTTCTGAGCTCATTGTGGTAAAACCCGAAACAGAGGTTTTAGCACTCAGACTTCATTCATGCTGCATTTTTCTCACCTGGGATGGAATGGGCTTCCACAGGGGACACATATTTTATCTTTTTTCAGCCAAACTGAAAATTTGAATTTTGGCTCCAAATTGCAGGTCCGGCCCTTACGTTCTGACCTCAATGTGGTAAAATCTGAAACAGAGGTTTTAGCCCTCAGACTTCATTCATGCTGCATTTTTCTCACCTGGGATGGCATGGGCTTCCACGGGGGACACATATTTCATGCAATTTCAGCCAAACTGAAAATTTGAATTTTGGCTCAAAAATTTCAGGTCCGGCCCTTACGTTCTGAGCTCAATGTGGTAAAACCTGAAACAGAGGTTTTAGCCCTCAGACTTCATTCATGCTGCATTTTCTCACCTGGGATGGCATGGGCTTCCACGGGGGACACATATTTCATGCAATTTCAGCCAAACTGAAAATTTGAATTTTGGCTCCAAATTTCAGGTCCGGCCCTTACGTTCTGAGCTCAATGTGGTAAAACCCGAAACAGAGGTTTTAGCACTCAGACTTCATTCATGCTGCATTTTTCTCACCTGAGATGGCATGGGCTTCCACGGGGGACACATATTTCATGCAATTTCAGCCAAACTGAAAATTTGAATTTTGGCTCCAAATTTCAGGTCCGGCCCTTATGTTCTGAGCTCAATGTGGTAAAACCCGAAACAGAGGTTTTAGCCCTCAGACTTCATTCAGGCTGCATTTTTCTCACCTGGGATGGCATAGGCTTCCACGGGGGACACATATTTCATGCAATTTCAGCCAAACTCAAAATTTGAATTTTGGCTCCAAATTTCAGGTCCGGCCCTTACGTTCTGAGCTCAATGTGGTAAAACCCGAAACAGAGGTTTTAGCCCTCAGACTTCATTCAGGCTGCATTTTTCTCACCTGGGATGGCATAGGCTTCCACGGGGGACACATATTTCATGCAATTTCAGCCAAACTGAAAATATGAATTTTGGCTCCAAATTGCAGGTCCGGCCCTTACGTTCTGAGCTCAATGTGGTAAAACACGAAACAGAGGTTTTAGCACTCAGACTTCATTCAGGCTGCATTTTTCTCACCTGGGATGGCATGGGCTTCCATGGGGGACACATATTTCATGCAATTTCAGCCAAACTGAAAATTTGAATTTTGGCTCCAAATTTCAGGTCCGGCCCTTACGTTCTGAGCTCAATGTGGTAAAACCTGAAACAGAGGTTTTAGCCCTCAGACTTCATTCATGCTGCATTTTTCTCACCTGGGATGGCATAGGCTTCCACGGGGACACATATTTCATGCAATTTCAGCCAAACTGAAAATTTGAATTTTGGCTCCAAATTTCAGGTCCGGCCCTTACGTTCTGAGCTCAATGTGGTAAAACCTGAAACAGAGGTTTTAGCCCTCAGACTTCATTCATGCTGCATTTTTCTCACCTGGGATGGAATGGGCTTCCACAGGGGACACATATTTTATCTTTTTTCAGCCAAACTGAAAATTTGAATTTTGGCTCCAAATTTCAGGTCCGGCCCTTACGTTCTGACCTCAATGTGGTAAAACCCGAAACAGAGGTTTTAGCACTCAGACTTCATTCATGCTGCATTTTTCTCAGCTGGGATGGCATGGGCTTCCACGGGGGACACATATTTCATCTTTTTTCAGCCAAACTGAAAATTTGAATTTTGGCTCCAAATTTCAGGTCCGGCCCTTATGTTCTGAGCTCAATGTGGTAAAACCCGAAACAGAGGTTTTAGCCCTCAGACTTCATTCAGGCTGCATTTTTCTCACCTGGGATGGCATAGGCTTCCACGGGGGACACATATTTCATGCAATTTCAGCCAAACTGAAAATTTGAATTTTGGCTCCAAATTTCAGGTCCGGCCCTTACATTCTGAGCTCAATGTGGTAAAACCCGAAACAGAGGTTTTCGCACTCAGACTTAATTCAGGCTGCATTTTTCTCACCTGGGATGGCATAGGCTTCCACGGGGGACACATATTTCATGCAATATCAGCCAAACTGAAAATTTGAGTTTTGGCTCCAAATTTCAGGTCCGGCCCTTACGTTCTGAGCTCAATGTGGTAAAACCCGAAACAGAGGTTTTCGCACTCAGACTTAATTCAGGCTGCATTTTTCTCACCTGGGATGGCATAGGCTTCCACGGGGGACACATATTTCATGCAATTTCAGCCAAACTGAAAATTTGAATTTTGGCTCCAAATTTCAGGTCCGGCCCTTACGTTCTGAGCTCAATGTGGTAAAACCCGAAACAGAGGATTTAGCCCTCAGACTTCATTCAGGCTGCATTTTTCTCACCTGGGATGGCATAGGCTTCCACGGGGGACACATATTTCATGCAATTTCAGCCAAACTGAAAATTTGAATTTTGGCTCCAAATTTCAGATCCGGCCCTTACGTTCTGAGCTCAATGTGGTAAAACCCGAAACAGAGGTTTTAGCCCTCAGACTTCGTTCAGGCTGCATTTTTCTCACCTGGGATGGCATAGGCTTCCACGGGGGACACATATTTCATGCAATTTCAGCCAAACTGAAAATTTGAATTTTGGCTCCAAATTTCAGGTCCGGCCCTTACGTTCTAAGCTCAATGTGGTAAAACCCGAAACAGAGGTTTTAGCCCTCAGACTTCATTCAGGCTGCATTTTTCTCACCTGGGATGGCATAGGCTTCCACGGGGGACACATATTTCAGGCAATTTCAGCCAAACTGAAAATTTGAATTTTGGCTCCAAATTTCAGATCCGGCCCTTACGTTCTGAGCTCAATGTGGTAAAACCCGAAACAGAGGTTTTAGCCCTCAGACTTCATTCAGGCTGCATTTTTCTCACCTGGGATGGCATAGGCTTCCACGGGGGACACATATTTCATGCAATTTCAGCCAAACTGAAAATTTGAATTTTGGATCCAAATTTCAGGTCCGGCCCTTACGTTCTGAGCTCAATGTGGTAAAACCCGAAACAGAGGTTTTAGCCCTCAGACTTCATTCAGGCTGCATTTTTCTCACTTGGGATGGAATAGGCTTCCACGGGGGACACATATTTCATGCAATTTCAGCCAAACTGAAAATTTGAATTTTGGCTCCAAATTGCAGGTCCGGCCCTTACGTTCTGAGCTCAATGTGGTAAAACCTGAAACAGAGGTTTTAGCACTCAGACTTCATTCAGGCTGCATTTTTCTCACCTGGGATGGCATAGGCTTCCACGGGGGACACATATTTCATGCAATTTCAGCCAAACTGAAAATTTGAATTTTGGCTCCAAATTTCAGGTCCGGCCCTTACGTTCTGAGCTCAATGTGGTAAAACCCGAAACAGAGGTTTTAGCCCTCAGACTTCATTCAGGCTGCATTTTTCTCACCTGGGATGGCATAGGCTTCCACGGGGGACACATATTTCATGCAATTTCAGCCAAACTGAAAATTTGAATTTTGGCTCCAAATTGCAGGTCCGGCCCTTACGTTCTGAGCTCAATGTGGTAAAACCCGAAACAGAGGTTTTTGCCTTCAGACTTCATTCAGGCTGCATTATTCTCACCTGGGATGGCATAGGCTTCCACGGGGGACACATATTTCATGCAATTTCAGCCAAACTGAAAATATGAATTTTGGCTCCAAATTTCAGGTCCGGCCCTTATGTTCTGAGCTCAATGTGGTCAAACCCGAAACAGAGGTTTTAGCCCTCAGACTTCATTCATGCTGCATTTTTTTCACCTGGGATGGCATAGGCTTCCACGGGGGACACATATTTCATGCAATTTCAGCCAAACTGAAAATTTGAATTTTGGCTCCAAATTTCAGGTCCGGCCCTTACGTTCTGAGCTCAATGTGGTTAAACCCGAAACAGAGGTTTTAGCCCTCAGACTTCATTCATGCTGCATTTTTTTCACCTGGGATGGCATGGGCTTCCACGGGGGAAACATATTTCATGCAATTTCAGCCAAACTGAAAATTTGAATTTTGGCTCCAAATTTCAGGTCCGGACCTTACGTTCTGAGCTCAATGTGGTAAAACCCGAAACAGAGGTTTTAGCCCTCAGACTTCATTCAGGCTGCATTTTTCTCACCTGGGATGGCATGGGCTTCCACGGGGGACACATATTTCATGCAATTTCAGCCAAACTGAAAATTTGAATTTTGGCTCCAAATTTCAGGTCCGGACCTTACGTTCTGAGCTCAATGTGGTAAAACCCGAAACAGAGGTTTTAGCCCTCAGACTTCATTCAGGCTGCATTTTTCTCACCTGGGATGGCATGGGCTTCCACGGGGGACACATATTTCATGCAATTTCAGCCAAACTGAAAATTTGAATTTTGGCTCCAAATTTCAGGTCCGGCCCTTACGTTCTGAGCTCAATGTGGTAAAACCCGAAACAGAGGTTTTAGCCCTCAGACTTCATTCAGGCTGCATTTTTCTCACCTGGGATGGCATAGGCTTCCACGGGGGACACATATTTCATGCAATTTCAGCCAAACTGAAAATTTGAATTTTGGCTCCAAATTTCAGGTCCAGCCCTTACGTTCTGAGCTCAATGTGGTAAAACCCGAAACAGAGGATTTAGACCTCAGACTTCATTCAGGCTGCATTTTTCTCACCTGGGATGGCATAGCCTTCCACGGGGGACACATATTTCATGCAATTTCAGCCAAACTGAAAATTTGAATTTTGGCTCCAAATTGCAGGTCCGGCCCTTACGTTCTGAGCTCAATGTGGTAAAACCCGAAACAGAGGATTTAGACCTCAGACTTCATTCAGGCTGCATTTTTCTCACCTGGGATGGCATAGGCTTCCACGGGGGACACATATTTCATGCAATTTCAGCCAAACTGAAAATTTGAATTTTGGCTCCAAATTGCAGGTCCGGCCCTTACGTTCTGAGCTCAATGTGGTAAAACCCGAAACAGAGGTTTTAGACCTCAGACTTCATTCAGGCTGCATTTTTCTCACCTGGGATGGCATAGGCTTCCACGGGGGACACATATTTCGTGCAATTTCAGAAAAACTGAAAATTTGAATTTTGGCTCCAAATTTCAGGTCCGGCCCTTACGTTCTGAGCTCAATGTGGTAAAACCCGAAACAGAGGTTTTAGCACTCAGACTTCATTCAGGCTGCATTTTTCTCACCTGGGATGGCATAGGCTTCCACGGGGGACACATATTTCATGCAATTTCAGCCAAACTGAAAATTTGAATTTTGGCTCCAAATTTCAGATCCGGCCCTTACGTTCTGAGCTCAATGTGGTAAAACCCGAAACAGAGGTTTTAGTCCTCAGACTTCATTCAGGCTGCATTTTTCTCACCTGGGATGGCATAGGCTTCCACGGGGGACACATATTTCATGCAATTTCAGCCAAACTGAAAATTTGAATTTTGGCTCCAAATTTCAGGTCCGGCCCTTACGTTCTGAGCTCAATGTGGTAAAACCCGAAACAGAGGTTTTAGCCCTCAGACTTCATTCAGGCTGCATTTTTCTCACCTGGGATGGCATAGGCTTCCACGGGGGACACATATTTCATGCAATTTCAGCCAAACTGAAAATTTGAATTTTGGCTCCAAATTTCAGGTCCGGCCCTTACGTTCTGAGCTCAATGTGGTAAAACCCGAAACAGAGGTTTTAGCCCTCAGACTTCATTCAGGCTGCATTTTTCTCACTTGGGATGGCATAGGCTTCCACGGGGGACACATATTTCATGCAATTTCAGCCAAACTGAAAATTTGAATTTTGGCTCCAAATTGCAGGTCCGGCCCTTACGTTCTGAGCTCAATGTGGTAAAACCTGAAACAGAGGTTTTAGCACTCAGACTTAATTCAGGCTGCATTTTTCTCACCTGGGATGGCATAGGCTTCCACGGGGGACACATATTTCATGCAATTTCAGCCAAACTGAAAATTTGAATTTTGGCTCCAAATTTCAGGTCCGGCCCTTACGTTCTGAGCTCAATGTGGTAAAACCCGAAACAGAGGTTTTAGCCCTCAGACTTCATTCAGGCTGCATTTTTCTCACCTGGGATGGCATAGGCTTCCACGGGGGACACATATTTCATGCAATTTCAGCCAAACTGAAAATTTGAATTTTGGCTCCAAATTTCAGGTCCGGCCCTTACGTTCTGAGCTCAATGTGGTAAAACCCGAAACAGAGGATTTAGCACTCAGACTTCATTCAGGCTGGATTTTTCTCACCTGGGATGGCATAGGCTTCCACGGGGGACACATATTTCATGCAATTTCAGCTAAACTGAAAATTTGAATTTTGGCTCCAAATTGCAGGTCCGGCCCTTACGTTCTGAGCTCAATGTGGTAAAACCCGAAACAGAGGTTTTTGCCTTCAGACTTCATTCAGGCTGCATTATTCTCACCTGGGATGGCATAGGCTTCCACGGGGGACACATATTTCATGCAATTTCAGCCAAACTGAAAATATGAATTTTGGCTCCAAATTTCAGGTCCGGCCCTTATGTTCTGAGCTCAATGTGGTCAAACCCGAAACAGAGGTTTTAGCCCTCAGACTTCATTCATGCTGCATTTTTTTCACCTGGGATGGCATAGGCTTCCACGGGGGACACATATTTCATGCAATTTCAGCCAAACTGAAAATTTGAATTTTGGCTCCAAATTTCAGGTCCGGCCCTTACGTTCTGAGCTCAATGTGGTTAAACCCGAAACAAAGGTTTTAGCCCTCAGACTTCATTCAGGCTGCATTTTTCTCACCTGGGATGGCATGGGCTTCCACGGGGGAAACATATTTCATGCAATTTCAGCCAAACTGAAAATTTGAATTTTGGCTCCAAATTTCAGGTCCGGACCTTACGTTCTGAGCTCAATGTGGTAAAACCCGAAACAGAGGATTTAGCCCTCAGACTTCATTCAGGCTGCATTTTTCTCACCTGGGATGGCATGGGCTTCCACGGGGGACACATATTTCATGCAATTTCAGCCAAACTGAAAATTTGAATTTTGGCTCCAAATTTCAGGTCCGGACCTTACGTTCTGAGCTCAATGTGGTAAAACCCGAAACAGAGGTTTTAGCCCTCAGACTTCATTCAGGCTGCATTTTTCTCACCTGGGATGGCATGGGCTTCCACGGGGGACACATATTTCATGCAATTTCAGCCAAACTGAAAATTTGAATTTTGGCTCCAAATTTCAGGTCCGGCCCTTACGTTCTGAGCTCAATGTGGTAAAACCCGAAACAGAGGTTTTAGCCCTCAGACTTCATTCAGGCTGCATTTTTCTCACCTGGGATGGCATAGGCTTCCACGGGGGACACATATTTCATGCAATTTCAGCCAAACTGAAAATTTGAATTTTGGCTCCAAATTTCAGGTCCAGCCCTTACGTTCTGAGCTCAATGTGGTAAAACCCGAAACAGAGGATTTAGACCTCAGACTTCATTCAGGCTGCATTTTTCTCACCTGGGATGGCATAGCCTTCCACGGGGGACACATATTTCATGCAATTTCAGCCAAACTGAAAATTTGAATTTTGGCTCCAAATTTCAGGTCCGGCCCTTACGTTCTGAGCTCAATGTGGTAAAACCCGAAACGGAGGATTTAGACCTCAGACTTCATTCAGGCTGCATTTTTCTCACCTGGGATGGCATAGGCTTCCACGGGGGACACATATTTCATGCAATTTCAGCCAAACTGAAAATTTGAATTTTGGCTCCAAATTGCAGGTCCGGCCCTTACGTTCTGAGCTCAATGTGGTAAAACCCGAAACAGAGGTTTTAGCACTCAGACTTCATTCAGGCTGCATTTTTCTCACCTGGGATGGCATAGGCTTCCACGGGGGACACATATTTCGTGCAATTTCAGAAAAACTGAAAATTTGAATTTTGGCTCCAAATTTCAGGTCCGGCCCTTACGTTCTGAGCTCAATGTGGTAAAACCCGAAACAGAGGTTTTAGCCCTCAGACTTCATTCAGGCTGCATTTTTCTCACCTGGGATGGCATAGGCTTCCACGGGGGACACATATTTCATGCAATTTCAGCCAAACTGAAAATTTGAATTTTGGCTCCAAATTTCAGGTCCGGCCCTTACGTTCTGAGCTCAATGTGGTAAAACCCGAAACAGAGGTTTTAGCCCTCAGACTTCATTCAGGCTGCATTTTTCTCACTTGGGATGGCATAGGCTTCCACGGGGGACACATATTTCATGCAATTTCAGCCAAACTGAAAATTTGAATTTTGGCTCCAAATTGCAGGTCCGGCCCTTACGTTCTGAGCTCAATGTGGTAAAACCCGAAACAGAGGATTTAGACCTCAGACTTCATTCAGGCTGCATTTTTCTCACCTGGGATGGCATAGGCTTCCACGGGGGACACATATTTCATGCAATTTCAGCCAAACTGAAAATTTGAATTTTGGCTCCAAATTGCAGGTCCGGCCCTTACGTTCTGAGCTCAATGTGGTAAAACCCGAAACAGAGGTTTTAGCCCTCAGACTTCATTCAGGCTGCATTATTCTCACCTGGGATGGCATAGGCTTCCACGGGGGACACATATTTCATGCAATTTCAGCCAAACTGAAAATTTGAATTTTGGCTCCAAATTGCAGGTCCGGCCCTTACGTTCTGAACTCAATGTGGTAAAACCCGAAACAGAGCTTTTAGCACTCAGACTTCATTCAGGCTGCATTTTTCTCACCTGGGATGGCATGGGCTTCCACGGGGGACACATATTTTATCTTTTTTCAGCCAAACTGAAAATTTGAATTTTGGCTCCAAATTTCAGGTCCGGCCCTTACGTTCTGAGCTCAATGTGGTAAAACCCGAAACAGAGGATTTAGCCCTCAGACTTCATTCAGGCGGCATTTTTCTCACCTGGGATGGCATAGGCTTCCACGGGGGACACATATTTCATGCAATTTCAGCCAAACTGAAAATTTGAATTTTGGCTCCAAATTTCAGGTCCGGCCCTTACGTTCTGAGCTCAATGTGGTAAAACCCGAAACAGAGGTTTTAGCACTCAGACTTCATTCAGGCTGCATTTTTCTCACCTGGGATGGCATAGGCTTCCACGGGGGACACATTTTTCATGCAATTTCAGCCAAACTGAAAATTTGAATTTTTGCTCCAAATTTCAGGTCCGGCCCTTACGTTCTGAGCTCAATGTGGTAAAACCCGAAACAGAGCTTTTAGCACTCAGACTTCATTCAGGCTGCATTTTTCTCACCTGGGATGGCATAGGCTTCCACGGGGGACACATATTTCATGCAATTTCAGCCAAACTGAAAATTTGAATTTTGGCTCCAAATTTCAGGTCCGGCCCTTATGTTCTGAGCTCAATGTGGTAAAACCCGAAACAGAGCTTTTAGCACTCAGACTTCATTCAGGCTGCATTTTTCTCACCTGGGATGGCATAGGCTTCCACGGGGGACACATATTTCATGCAATATCAGCCAAACTGAAAATTTGAATTTTGGCTCCAAATTTCAGGTCCGGCCCTTACGTTCTGAGCTCAATGTGGTAAAACCCGAAACAGAGGATTTAGCCCTCAGACTTCATTCAGGCTGCATTTTTCTCACCTGGGATGGCATGGGCTTCCACGGGGGACACATATTTCATGCAATTTCAGCCAAACTGAAAATTTGAATTTTGGCTCCAAATTTAAGGTCCGGCCCTTACGTTCTGAGCTCAATGTGGTTAAACCCGAAACAAAGGTTTTAGCCCTCAGACTTCATTCAGGCTGCATTTTTCTCACCTGGGATGGCATGGGCTTCCACGGGGGAAACATATTTCATGCAATTTCAGCCAAACTGAAAATTTGAATTTTGGCTCCAAATTTCAGGTCCGGACCTTACGTTCTGAGCTCAATGTGGTAAAACCCGAAACAGAGGTTTTAGCCCTCAGACTTCATTCAGGCTGCATTTTTCTCACCTGGGATGGCATGGGCTTCCACGGGGGACACATATTTCATGCAATATCAGCCAAACTGAAAATTTGAATTTTGGCTCCAAATTTCAGGTCCGGCCCTTACGTTCTGAGCTCAATGTGGTAAAACCCGAAACAGAGGTTTTAGCCCTCAGACTTCATTCAGGCTGCATTATTCTCACCTGGGATGGCATAGGCTTCCACGGGGGACACATATTTCATGCAATTTCAGCCAAACTGAAAATTTGAATTTTGGCTCCAAATTGCAGGTCCGGCCCTTACGTTCTGAACTCAATGTGGTAAAACCCGAAACAGAGCTTTTAGCACTCAGACTTCATTCAGGCTGCATTTTTCTCACCTGGGATGGCATGGGCTTCCACGGGGGACACATATTTTATCTTTTTTCAGCCAAACTGAAAATTTGAATTTTGGCTCCAAATTTCAGGTCCGGCCCTTACGTTCTGAGCTCAATGTGGTAAAACCCGAAACAGAGGATTTAGCCCTCAGACTTCATTCAGGCTGCATTTTTCTCACCTGGGATGGCATAGGCTTCCAAGGGGGACACATATTTCATGCAATTTCAGCCAAACTGAAAATTTGAATTTTGGCTCCAAATTTCAGGTCCGGCCCTTACGTTCTGAGCTCAATGTGGTAAAACCCGAAACAGAGGTTTTAGCCCTCAGACTTCATTCAGGCTGCATTTTTCTCACCTGGGATGGCATAGGCTTCCACGGGGGACACATATTTCATGCAATTTCAGCCAAACTGAAAATTTGAATTTTGGCTCCAAATTTCAGGTCCGGCCCTTATGTTCTGAGCTAAATGTGGTAAAACCCGAAACAGAGCTTTTAGCACTCAGACTTCATTCAGGCTGCATTTTTCTCACCTGGGATGGCATAGGCTTCCACGGGGGACACATATTTCATGCAATATCAGCCAAACTGAAAATTTGAATTTTGGCTCCAAATTTCAGGTCCGGCCCTTACGTTCTGAGCTCAATGTGGTAAAACCTGAAACAGAGGATTTAGACCTCAGACTTCATTCAGGCTGCATTTTTCTCACCTGGGATGGCATGGGCTTCCACGGGGGACACATATTTCATGCAATTTCAGCCAAACTGAAAATTTGAATTTTGGCTCCAAATTTCAGGTCTGGCCCTTACGTTCTGAGCTCAATGTGGTAAAACCCGAAACAGAGGTTTTAGCCCTCAGACTTCATTCAGGCTGCATTTTTCTCACCTGGGATGGCATAGGCTTCCACGGGGGACACATATTTCATGCAATTTCAGCCAAACTGAAAATTTGAATTTTGGCTCCAAATTTCAGGTCCAGCCCTTGCGTTCTGAGCTCAATGTGGTAAAACCCGAAACAGAGGATTTAGCCCTCAGACTTCATTCAGGCTGCATTTTTCTCACCTGGGATGGCATAGGCTTCCACGGGGGACACATATTTCATGCAATTTCAGCCAAACCGAAAATTTGAATTTTGGCTCCAAATTGCAGGTCCGGCCCTTACGTTCTGAACTCAATGTGGTAAAACCCGAAACAGAGCTTTTAGCACTCAGACTTCATTCAGGCTGCATTTTTCTCACCTGGGATGGCATGGGCTTCCACGGGGGACACATATTTCATGCAATTTCAGCCAAACTGAAAATTTGAATTTTGGCTCCAAATTTCAGGTCCGGCCCTTACGTTCTGAGCTCAATGTGGTAAAACCCGAAACAGAGGATTTAGCCCTCAGACTTCATTCAGGCTGCATTTTTCTCACCTGGGATGGCATGGGCTTCCACGGGGGACACATATTTCATGCAATTTCAGCCAAACCGAAAATTTGAATTTTGGCTCCAAATTGCAGGTCCGGCCCTAACGTTCTGAACTCAATGTGGTAAAACCCGAAACAGAGCTTTTAGCACTCAGACTTCATTCAGGCTGCATTTTTCTCACCTGGGATGGCATAGGCTTCCACGGGGGACACATATTTCATGCATTTTCAGCCAAACTGAAAATATGAATTTTGGCTCCAAATTTTAGGTCCGGCCCTTACGTTCTGAGCTCAATGTGGTAAAACCCGAAACAGAGGTATTAGCCCTCAGACTTCATTCAGGCTGCATTTTTCTCACCTGGGATGGCATAGGCTTCCACGGGGGACACATATTTCATGCAATTTCAGCCAAACTGAAAATTTGAATTTTGGCTCCAAATTTCAGGTCCGGCCCTTACGTTCTGAGCTCAATGTGGTAAAACCCGAAACAGAGGATTTAGCCCTCAGACTTCATTCAGGCTGCATTTTTCTCACCTGGGATGGCATAGGCTTCCACGGGGGACACATATTTCATGCAATTTCAGCCAAACTGAAAATTTGAATTTTGGCTCCAAATTTCAGGCCCGGCCCTTACGTTCTGAGCTCAATGTGGTAAAACCCGAAACAGAGGTTTTAGCCCTCAGACTTCATTCATGCTGCATTTTTCTCACATGGGATGGCATGGGCTTCCACGGGGGACACATATTTCATGCAATTTCAGCCAAACTGAAAATTTGAATTTTGGCTCCAAATTTCAGGTCCGGCACTTACGTTCTGAGCTCAATGTGGTAAAACCCGAAACAGAGGATTTAGCACTCAGATTTCATTCATGCTGCATTTTTCTCACCTGGGATGGCATCGGCTTCCACGGGGGACACATATTTCATGCAATTTCAGCCAAACTGAAAATTTGAATTTTGGCTCCAAATTTCAGGTCCGGCCCTTACGTTCTGAGCTCAATGTGGTAAAACCCGAAACAGAGGATTTAGCCCTCAGACTTCATTCAGGCTGCATTTTTCTCACCTGGGATGGCATAGGCTTCCACGGGGGACACATATTTCATGCAATTTCAGCCAAACTGAAAATTTGAATTTTGGCTCCAAATTTCAGGCCCGGCCCTTACGTTCTGAGCTCAATGTGGTAAAACCCGAAACAGAGGTTTTAGCACTCAGACTTCATTCATGCTGCATTTTTCTCACCTGGGATGGCATGGGCTTCCACGGGGGACACATATTTTATCTTTTTTCAGCCAAACTGAAAATTTGAATTTTGGCTCCAAATTTCAGGCCCGGCCCTTACGTTCTGAGCTCAATGTGGTAAAACCCGAAACAGAGGTTTTAGCCCTCAGACTTCATTCAGGCTGCATTTTTCTCACCTGGGATGGCATAGGCTTCCACGGGGGACACATATTTCATGCAATTTCAGCCAAACTGAAAATTTGAATTTTGGCTCCAAATTTCAGGTCCGGCCCTTACGTTCTGAGCTCAATGTGGTAAAACCCGAAACAGAGGATTAAGCCCTCAGACTTCATTCAGGCTGCGTTTTTCTCACCTGGGATGGCATAGGCTTCCACAGGGGACACATATTTCATGCAATTTCAGCCAAACTGAAAAGTTGAATTTTGGCTCCAAATTGCAGGTCCGGCCCTTACGTTCTGAACTCAATGTGGTAAACCCCGAAACAGAGGTTTTAGCCCTCACACTTGATTCAGGCTGCATTTTTCTCACCTGGGATGGCATGGGCTTCCACGGGGGACACATATTTCAGGCAAATTCAGCCAAACTGAAAATTTGAATTTTGGCTCCAAATTTCAGGTCCGGCCCTTACGTTCTGAGCTCAATGTGGTAAAACCTGAAACAGAGGTTTGAGCCCTCAGACTTCATTCATGCTGCATTTTTCTCACCTGGGATGGCATGGGCTTCCACGGGGGACACATATTTCATGCAATTTCAGCCAAACTGAAAATTTGAATTTTGGCTCCAAATTTCAGGTCCGGCCCTTACGTTCTGAGCTAAATGTGGTAAAACCTGAAACAGAGGTTTTAGCCCTCAGACTTCATTCAGGCTGCATTTTTCTCACCTGGGATGGCATAGGCTTCCACGGGGGACACATATTTCATGCAATTTCAGCCAAACTGAAAATTTGAATTTTGGCTCCAAATTTCAGGTCCGGCCCTTACGTTCTGAGCTCAATGTGGTAAAACCCGAAACAGAGGATTAAGCCCTCAGACTTCATTCAGGCTGCGTTTTTCTCACCTGGGATGGCATAGGCTTCCACAGGGGACACATATTTCATGCAATTTCAGCCAAACTGAAAAGTTGAATTTTGGCTCCAAATTGCAGGTCCGGCCCTTACGTTCTGAACTCAATGTGGTAAAACCCGAAACAGAGGTTTTAGCCCTCACACTTGATTCAGGCTGCATTTTTCTCACCTGGGATGGCATGGGCTTCCACGGGGGACACATATTTCAGGCAAATTCAGCCAAACTGAAAATTTGAATTTTGGCTCCAAATTTCAGTTCCGGCCCTTACGTTCTGAGCTCAATGTGGTAAAACCTGAAACAGAGGTTTTAGCCCTCAGACTTCATTCATGCTGCATTTTTCTCACCTGGGATGGCATGGGCTTCCACGGGGGACACATATTTCATGCAATTTCAGCCAAACTGAAAATTTGAATTTTGGCTCCAAATTTCAGGTCCGGCCCTTACGTTCTGAGCTCAATGTGGTAAAACCCGAAACAGAGGTTTTAGTCCTCAGACTTCATTCAGGCTGCATTTTTCTCACCTGGGATGGCATAGGCTTCCACGGGGGACACATATTTCATGCAATTTCAGCCAAACTGAAAATTTGAATTTTGGCTCCAAATTTCAGGTCCGGCCCTTACGTTCTGAGCTCAATGTGGTAAAACCCGAAACAGAGGTTTTAGCCCTCAGACTTCATTCAGGCTGCATTTTTCTCACCTGGGATGGCATGGGCTTCCACGGGGGACACATATTTCATGCAATTTCAGCCAAACTGAAAATTTAAATTTTGGCTCCAAATTTCAGGTCCGGACCTTACGTTCTGAGCTCAATGTGGTAAAACCCGAAACAGAGGTTTTAGCCCTCAGACTTCATTCAGGCTGCATTTTTCTCACCTGGGATGGCATGGGCTTCCACGGGGGACACATATTTCATGCAATTTCAGCCAAACTGAAAATTTGAATTTTGGCTCCAAATTTCAGGTCCGGCCCTTACGTTCTGAGCTCAATGTGGTAAAACCCGAAACAGAGGTTTTAGCCCTCAGACTTCATTCAGGCTGCATTTTTCTCACCTGGGATGGCATAGGCTTCCACGGGGGACACATATTTCATGCAATTTCAGCCAAACTGAAAATTTGAATTTTGGCTCCAAATTTCAGGTCCAGCCCTTACGTTCTGAGCTCAATGTGGTAAAACCCGAAACAGAGGATTTAGACCTCAGACTTCATTCAGGCTGCATTTTTCTCACCTGGGATGGCATAGCCTTCCACGGGGGACACATATTTCATGCAATTTCAGCCAAACTGAAAATTTGAATTTTGGCTCCAAATTGCAGGTCCGGCCCTTACGTTCTGAGCTCAATGTGGTAAAACCCGAAACAGAGGATTTAGACCTCAGACTTCATTCAGGCTGCATTTTTCTCACCTGGGATGGCATAGGCTTCCACGGGGGACACATATTTCATGCAATTTCAGCCAAACTGAAAATTTGAATTTTGGCTCCAAATTTCAGGTCCGGCCCTTACGTTCTGAGCTCAATGTGGTAAAACCCGAAACAGAGGATTTAGACCTCAGACTTCATTCAGGCTGCATTTTTCTCACCTGGGATGGCATAGGCTTCCACGGGGGACACATATTTCATCTTTTTTCAGCCAAACTGAAAATTTGAATTTTGGCTCCAAATTTCAGTTCCGGCCCTTACGTTCTGAGCTCAATGTGGTAAAACCCGAAACAGAGGTTTTAGCACTCAGACTTCATTCATGCTGCATTTTTCTCACCTGGGATGGAATGGGCTTCCACAGGGGACACATATTTTATCTTTTTTCAGCCAAACTGAAAATTTGAATTTTGGCTCCAAATTGCAGGTCCGGCCCTTACGTTCTGACCTCAATGTGGTAAAATCTGAAACAGAGGTTTTAGCCCTCAGACTTCATTCATGCTGCATTTTTCTCACCTGGGATGGCATGGGCTTCCACGGGGGACACATATTTCATGCAATTTCAGCCAAACTGAAAATTTGAATTTTGGCTCAAAAATTTCAGGTCCGGCCCTTACGTTCTGAGCTCAATGTGGTAAAACCTGAAACAGAGGTTTTAGCCCTCAGACTTCATTCATGCTGCATTTTCTCACCTGGGATGGCATGGGCTTCCACGGGGGACACATATTTCATGCAATTTCAGCCAAACTGAAAATTTGAATTTTGGCTCCAAATTTCAGGTCCGGCCCTTACGTTCTGAGCTCAATGTGGTAAAACCCGAAACAGAGGTTTTAGCACTCAGACTTCATTCATGCTGCATTTTTCTCACCTGAGATGGCATGGGCTTCCACGGGGGACACATATTTCATGCAATTTCAGCCAAACTGAAAATTTGAATTTTGGCTCCAAATTTCAGGTCCGGCCCTTATGTTCTGAGCTCAATGTGGTAAAACCCGAAACAGAGGTTTTAGCCCTCAGACTTCATTCAGGCTGCATTTTTCTCACCTGGGATGGCATAGGCTTCCACGGGGGACACATATTTCATGCAATTTCAGCCAAACTCAAAATTTGAATTTTGGCTCCAAATTTCAGGTCCGGCCCTTACGTTCTGAGCTCAATGTGGTAAAACCCGAAACAGAGGTTTTAGCCCTCAGACTTCATTCAGGCTGCATTTTTCTCACCTGGGATGGCATAGGCTTCCACGGGGGACACATATTTCATGCAATTTCAGCCAAACTGAAAATATGAATTTTGGCTCCAAATTGCAGGTCCGGCCCTTACGTTCTGAGCTCAATGTGGTAAAACCCGAAACAGAGGTTTTAGCACTCAGACTTCATTCAGGCTGCATTTTTCTCACCTGGGATGGCATGGGCTTCCATGGGGGACACATATTTCATGCAATTTCAGCCAAACTGAAAATTTGAATTTTGGCTCCAAATTTCAGGTCCGGCCCTTACGTTCTGAGCTCAATGTGGTAAAACCTGAAACAGAGGTTTTAGCCCTCAGACTTCATTCATGCTGCATTTTTCTCACCTGGGATGGCATAGGCTTCCACGGGGACACATATTTCATGCAATTTCAGCCAAACTGAAAATTTGAATTTTGGCTCCAAATTTCAGGTCCGGCCCTTACGTTCTGAGCTCAATGTGGTAAAACCTGAAACAGAGGTTTTAGCCCTCAGACTTCATTCATGCTGCATTTTTCTCACCTGGGATGGAATGGGCTTCCACAGGGGACACATATTTTATCTTTTTTCAGCCAAACTGAAAATTTGAATTTTGGCTCCAAATTTCAGGTCCGGCCCTTACGTTCTGACCTCAATGTGGTAAAACCCGAAACAGAGGTTTTAGCACTCAGACTTCATTCATGCTGCATTTTTCTCAGCTGGGATGGCATGGGCTTCCACGGGGGACACATATTTCATCTTTTTTCAGCCAAACTGAAAATTTGAATTTTGGCTCCAAATTTCAGGTCCGGCCCTTATGTTCTGAGCTCAATGTGGTAAAACCCGAAACAGAGGTTTTAGCCCTCAGACTTCATTCAGGCTGCATTTTTCTCACCTGGGATGGCATAGGCTTCCACGGGGGACACATATTTCATGCAATTTCAGCCAAACTGAAAATTTGAATTTTGGCTCCAAATTTCAGGTCCGGCCCTTACATTCTGAGCTCAATGTGGTAAAACCCGAAACAGAGGTTTTCGCACTCAGACTTAATTCAGGCTGCATTTTTCTCACCTGGGATGGCATAGGCTTCCACGGGGGACACATATTTCATGCAATATCAGCCAAACTGAAAATTTGAGTTTTGGCTCCAAATTTCAGGTCCGGCCCTTACGTTCTGAGCTCAATGTGGTAAAACCCGAAACAGAGGTTTTCGCACTCAGACTTAATTCAGGCTGCATTTTTCTCACCTGGGATGGCATAGGCTTCCACGGGGGACACATATTTCATGCAATTTCAGCCAAACTGAAAATTTGAATTTTGGCTCCAAATTTCAGGTCCGGCCCTTACGTTCTGAGCTCAATGTGGTAAAACCCGAAACAGAGGATTTAGCCCTCAGACTTCATTCAGGCTGCATTTTTCTCACCTGGGATGGCATAGGCTTCCACGGGGGACACATATTTCATGCAATTTCAGCCAAACTGAAAATTTGAATTTTGGCTCCAAATTTCAGATCCGGCCCTTACGTTCTGAGCTCAATGTGGTAAAACCCGAAACAGAGGTTTTAGCCCTCAGACTTCGTTCAGGCTGCATTTTTCTCACCTGGGATGGCATAGGCTTCCACGGGGGACACATATTTCATGCAATTTCAGCCAAACTGAAAATTTGAATTTTGGCTCCAAATTTCAGGTCCGGCCCTTACGTTCTAAGCTCAATGTGGTAAAACCCGAAACAGAGGTTTTAGCCCTCAGACTTCATTCAGGCTGCATTTTTCTCACCTGGGATGGCATAGGCTTCCACGGGGGACACATATTTCAGGCAATTTCAGCCAAACTGAAAATTTGAATTTTGGCTCCAAATTTCAGATCCGGCCCTTACGTTCTGAGCTCAATGTGGTAAAACCCGAAACAGAGGTTTTAGCCCTCAGACTTCATTCAGGCTGCATTTTTCTCACCTGGGATGGCATAGGCTTCCACGGGGGACACATATTTCATGCAATTTCAGCCAAACTGAAAATTTGAATTTTGGATCCAAATTTCAGGTCCGGCCCTTACGTTCTGAGCTCAATGTGGTAAAACCCGAAACAGAGGTTTTAGCCCTCAGACTTCATTCAGGCTGCATTTTTCTCACTTGGGATGGAATAGGCTTCCACGGGGGACACATATTTCATGCAATTTCAGCCAAACTGAAAATTTGAATTTTGGCTCCAAATTGCAGGTCCGGCCCTTACGTTCTGAGCTCAATGTGGTAAAACCTGAAACAGAGGTTTTAGCACTCAGACTTCATTCAGGCTGCATTTTTCTCACCTGGGATGGCATAGGCTTCCACGGGGGACACATATTTCATGCAATTTCAGCCAAACTGAAAATTTGAATTTTGGCTCCAAATTTCAGGTCCGGCCCTTACGTTCTGAGCTCAATGTGGTAAAACCCGAAACAGAGGTTTTAGCCCTCAGACTTCATTCAGGCTGCATTTTTCTCACCTGGGATGGCATAGGCTTCCACGGGGGACACATATTTCATGCAATTTCAGCCAAACTGAAAATTTGAATTTTGGCTCCAAATTTCAGGTCCGGCCCTTACGTTCTGAGCTCAATGTGGTAAAACCCGAAACAGAGGATTTAGCACTCAGACTTCATTCAGGCTGGATTTTTCTCACCTTGGATGGCATAGGCTTCCACGGGGGACACATATTTCATGCAATTTCAGCTAAACTGAAAATTTGAATTTTGGCTCCAAATTGCAGGTCCGGCCCTTACGTTCTGAGCTCAATGTGGTAAAACCCGAAACAGAGGTTTTTGCCTTCAGACTTCATTCAGGCTGCATTATTCTCACCTGGGATGGCATAGGCTTCCACGGGGGACACATATTTCATGCAATTTCAGCCAAACTGAAAATATGAATTTTGGCTCCAAATTTCAGGTCCGGCCCTTATGTTCTGAGCTCAATGTGGTCAAACCCGAAACAGAGGTTTTAGCCCTCAGACTTCATTCATGCTGCATTTTTTTCACCTGGGATGGCATAGGCTTCCACGGGGGACACATATTTCATGCAATTTCAGCCAAACTGAAAATTTGAATTTTGGCTCCAAATTTCAGGTCCGGCCCTTACGTTCTGAGCTCAATGTGGTTAAACCCGAAACAGAGGTTTTAGCCCTCAGACTTCATTCATGCTGCATTTTTTTCACCTGGGATGGCATGGGCTTCCACGGGGGAAACATATTTCATGCAATTTCAGCCAAACTGAAAATTTGAATTTTGGCTCCAAATTTCAGGTCCGGACCTTACGTTCTGAGCTCAATGTGGTAAAACCCGAAACAGAGGTTTTAGCCCTCAGACTTCATTCAGGCTGCATTTTTCTCACCTGGGATGGCATGGGCTTCCACGGGGGACACATATTTCATGCAATTTCAGCCAAACTGAAAATTTGAATTTTGGCTCCAAATTTCAGGTCCGGACCTTACGTTCTGAGCTCAATGTGGTAAAACCCGAAACAGAGGTTTTAGCCCTCAGACTTCATTCAGGCTGCATTTTCCTCACCTGGGATGGCATGGGCTTCCACGGGGGACACATATTTCATGCAATTTCAGCCAAACTGAAAATTTGAATTTTGGCTCCAAATTTCAGGTCCGGCCCTTACGTTCTGAGCTCAATGTGGTAAAACCCGAAACAGAGGTTTTAGCCCTCAGACTTCATTCAGGCTGCATTTTTCTCACCTGGGATGGCATAGGCTTCCACGGGGGACACATATTTCATGCAATTTCAGCCAAACTGAAAATTTGAATTTTGGCTCCAAATTTCAGGTCCAGCCCTTACGTTCTGAGCTCAATGTGGTAAAACCCGAAACAGAGGATTTAGACCTCAGACTTCATTCAGGCTGCATTTTTCTCACCTGGGATGGCATAGCCTTCCACGGGGGACACATATTTCATGCAATTTCAGCCAAACTGAAAATTTGAATTTTGGCTCCAAATTGCAGGTCCGGCCCTTACGTTCTGAGCTCAATGTGGTAAAACCCGAAACAGAGGTTTAAGCACTCAGACTTCTTTCATGCTGCATTTTTCTCACCTGGGATGGCATGGGCTTCCACGGGGGACACATATTTCATCTTTTTTCAGCCAAACTGAAAATTTGAATTTTGGCTCCAAATTTCAGGCCCGGCCCTTACGTTCTGAGCTCAATGTGGTAAAACCCGAAACAGAGGTTTTAGCCCTCAGACTTCATTCAGGCTGCATTTTTCTCACCTGGGATGGCATAGGCTTCCACGGGGGACACATATTTCATGCAATTTCAGCCAAACTGAAAATTTGAATTTTGGCTCCAAATGTCAGGTCCGGCCCTTACGTTCTGAGCTCAATGTGGTAAAACCCGAAACAGAGGTTTTAGCACTCAGACTTCATTCATGCTGCATTTTTCTCACCTTGGATGGCATGGGCTTCCACGGGGGACACATATTTCATCTTTTTTCAGCCAAACTGAAAATTTGAATTTTGGCTCCAAATTTCAAGTCCGGCCCTTACGTTCTGAGCTCAATGTGGTAAAACCCGAAACAGAGGTTTTAGCCCTCAGACTTCATTCAGGCTGCATTTTTCTCACCTGGGATGGCATAGGCTTCCACGGGGGACACATATTTCATGCAATTTCAGCCAAACTGAAAATTTGAATTTTGGCTCCAAATTTCAGGTCCGGCCCTTACGTTCTGAGCTCAATGTGGTAAAACCTGAAACAGAGGTTTTAGCACTCAAACTTCATTCAGGCTGCATTTTTCTCACCTGGGATGGCATGGGCTTCCACGGGGGACACATATTTCATGCAATTTCAGCCAAACTTAAAATTTGAATTTTGGCTCCAAATTGCAGGTCCGGCCCTTACGTTCTGAGCTCAATGTGGTAAAACCCGAAACAGAGGTTTAAGCACTCAGACTTCATTCAGGCTGCATTTTTCTCACCTGGGATGGCATGGGCTTCCACGGGGGACACATATTTCATGCAATTTCAGCCAAACTGAAAATTTGAATTTTGGCTCCAAATTTCAGGTCCGGCCCTTACGTTCTGAGCTCAATGTGGTAAAACCCGAAACAGAGGTTTTAGCACTCAGACTTCATTCAGGCTGCATTTTTCTCACCTGGTATGGCATGGGCTTCCACGGGGGACACATATTTTATCTTTTTTCAGCCAAACTGAAAATTTGAATTTTGGCTCCAAATTTCAGGTCCGGCCCTTACGTTCTGAGCTCAATGTGGTAAAACCCGAAACAGAGGTTTTAGCACTCAGACTTCATTCGTGCTGCATTTTTCTCACCTGGGATGGCATGGGCTTCCAAGTAGGACACATATTTCATCTTTTTTCAGCCAAACTGAAAATATGAATTTTGGCTCCAAATTGCAGGTCCGGCCCTTACGTTCTGAGCTCAATGTGGTAAAACCCGAAACAGAGGTTTTAGTACTCAGACTTCATTCAGGCTGCATTTTTCTCACCTGGGATGGCATAGGCTTCCACGGGGGACACATATTTCATGCAATTTCAGCCAAACTGAAAATTTGAATTTTGGCTCCAAATTTCAGGTCCGGCCCTTACGTTCTGAGCTCAATGTGGTGAAACCCGAAACAGAGGTTTTAGCACTCAGACTTCATTAATGCTGCATTTTTCTCACCTGGGATGGCATGGGCTTCCACGGGGGACACATATATTTATCTTTTTTCAGCCAAACTGAAAATTTGAATTTTGGCTCCAAATTTCAGGTCCGGCCCTTACGTTCTGAGCTCAATGTGGTAAAACCCGAAACAGAGGTTTTAGCACTCAGACTTCATTCATGCTGCATTTTTCTCACCTGGGATGGCATGGGCTTCCACGGGGGACACATATTTCATCTTTTTTCAGCCAAACTGAAAATTTGAATTTTGGCTCCAAATTTCAGGCCCGGCCCTTACGTTCTGAGCTCAATGTGGTAAAACCCGAAACAGAGGTTTTAGCCCTCAGACTTCATTCAGGCTGCATTTTTCTCACCTGGGATGGCATAGGCTTCCACGGGGGACACATATTTCATGCAATTTCAGCCAAACTGAAAATTTGAATTTTGGCTCCAAATTTCAGGTCCGGCCCTTACGTTCTGAGCTCAATGTGGTGAAACCCGAAACAGAGGTTTTAGCACTCAGACTTCATTCATGCTGCATTTTTCTCACCTGGGATGGCATGGGCTTCCACGGGGGACACATATTTCATGCAATTTCAGCCAAACTGAAAATTTGAATTTTGGCTCCAAATTGCAGGTCCGGCCCTTACGTTCTGAGCTCAATGTGGTAAAAACCGAAACAGAGGTTTAAGCACTCAGACTTCATTCAGGCTGCATTTTTCTCACCTGGGATGGCATGGGCTTCCACGGGGGACACATATTTCATGCAATTTCAGCCTAACTGAAAATTTGAATTTTGGCTCCAAATTTCAGGTCCGGCCCTTACGTTCTGAGCTCAATGTGGTAAAACCCGAAACAGAGGTTTTAGCACTCAGACTTCTTTCATGCTGCATTTTTCTCACCTGGGATGGCATGGGCTTCCACGGGGGACACATATTTCATCTTTTTTCAGTCAAACTGAAAATTTGAATTTTGGCTCCAAATTTCAAGTCCGGCCCTTACGTTCTGAGCTCAATGTGGTAAAACCCGAAACAGAGGTTTTAGCCCTCAGACTTCATTCAGGCTGCATTTTTCTCACCTGGGATGGCATAGGCTTCCACGGGGGACACATATTTCATGCAATTTGAGCCAAACTGAAAATTTGAATTTTGGCTCCAAATTTCAGGTCCGGCCCTTACGTTCTGAGCTCAATGTGGTAAAACCTGAAACAGAGGTTTTAGCCCTCAGACTTCATTCAGGCTGCATTTTTCTCACCTGGGATGGCATGGGCTTCCACGGGGGACACATATTTCATGCAATTTCAGCCAAACTGAAAATTTGAATTTTGGCTCCAAATTGCAGGTCCGGCCCTTACGTTCTGAGCTCAATGTGGTAAAACCCGAAACAGAGGTTTAAGCACTCAGACTTCATTCAGGCTGCATTTTTCTCACCTGGGATGGCATGGGCTTCCACGGGGGACACATATTTCATGCAATTTCAGCCAAACTGAAAATTTGAATTTTGGCTCCAAATTTCAGGTCCGGCCCTTACGTTCTGAGTTCAATGTGGTAAAACCCGAAATAGAGGTTTTAGCACTCAGACTTCATTCAGGCTGCATTTTTCTCACCTGGGATGGCATGGGCTTCCACGGGGGACACATATTTCATTTTTTTTCAGCCAAACTGAAAATATGAATTTTGGCTCCAAATTTCAGGTCCGGCCCTTACGTTCTGAGCTCAATGTGGTAAAACCTGAAACAGAGGATTTAGCCCTCAGACTTCATTCGTGCTGCATTTTTCTCACCTGGGATGGCATGGGCTTCCACGGGGGACACATATTTCATGCAATTTCAGCCAAACTGAAAATATGAATTTTGGCTCCAAATTTCAGGTTCGGCCCTTATGTTCTGAGCTCAATGTGGTAAAACCCGAAACAGAGGATTTAGCCCTCAGACTTCATTCAGGCTGCATTTTTCTCACCTGGGATGGCATAGGCTTCCACGGGGGACACATATTTCATGCAATTTCAGCCAAACTGAAAATATGAATTTTGGCTCCAAATTTAAGGTCCGGCCCTTACGTTCTGAGCTCAATGTGGTAAAACCCGAAACAGAGGTTTTAGCCCTCAGACTTCATTCAGGCTGCATTTTTCTCACCTGGGATGGCATAGGCTTCCACGGGGGACACATATTTCACCTTTTTTCAGCCAAACTGAAAATTTGAATTTTGGCTCCAAATTTCAGGCCCGGCCCTTACGTTCTGAGCTCAATGTGGTAAAACCCGAAACAGAGGTTTTAGCCCTCAGACTTCATTCAGGCTGCATTTTTCTCACATGGGATGGCATGGGCTTCCACGGGGGACACATATTTCATGCAATTTCAGCCAAACTGAAAATTTGAATTTTGGCTCCAAATTTCAGGTCCGGCCCTTACGTTCTGAGCTCAATGTGGTAAAACCCGAAACAGAGGTTTTAGCACTCAGACTTCATTCATGCTGCATTTTTCTCACCTGGGATGGCATAGGCTTCCAAGGGGGACACATATTTCATGCAATTTCAGCCAAACTGAAAATTTGAATTTTGGCTCCAAATTTCAGGTCCGGCCCTTACGTTCTGAGCTCAATGTGGTGAAACCCGAAACAGAGGTTTTAGCTCTCAGACTTCATTCATGCTGCATTTTTCTCACCTGGGATGGCATGGGCTTCCACGGGGGACACATATTTTATCTTTTTTCAGCCAAACTGAAAATTTGAATTTTGGCTCCAAATTTCAGGTCCGGCCCTTACGTTCTGAGCTCAATGTGGTAAAACCCGAAACAGAGGTTTTAGCACTCAGACTTCATTCATGCTGCATTTTTCTCACCTTGGATGGCATGGGCTTCCACGGGGGACACATATTTCATCTTTTTTCAGCCAAACTGAAAATTTGAATTTTGGCTCCAAATTTCAGGCCCGGCCCTTACGTTCTGAGCTCAATGTGGTAAAACCCGAAACAGAGGTTTTAGCCCTCAGACTTCATTCAGGCTGCATTTTTCTCACCTGGGATGGCATAGGCTTCCACGGGGGACACATATTTCATGCAATTTCAGCCAAACTGAAAATTTGCATTTTGGCTCCAAATTTCAGGTCCGGCCCTTACGTTCTGAGCTCAATGTGGTGAAACCCGAAACAGAGGTTTTAGCACTCAGACTTCATTAATGCTGCATTTTTCTCACCTGGGATGGCATGGGCTTCCACGGGGGACACATATTTTATCTTTTTTCAGCCAAACTGAAAATTTGAATTTTGGCTCGAAATTTCAGGTCCGGCCCTTACGTTCTGAGCTCAATGTGGTAAAACCCGAAACAGAGGTTTTAGCCCTCAGACTTCATTCAGGCTGCATTTTTCTCACCTGGGATGGCATAGGCTTCCACGGGGGACACTTATTTCATGCAATTTCAGCCAAACTGAAAAATTGAATTTTGGCTCCAAATTTCAGGTCCGGCCCTTACGTTCTGAGCTCAATGTGGTAAAACCCGAAACAGAGGTTTTAGCTCTCAGACTTCATTCAGGCTGCATTTTTCTCACCTGGGATGGCAAAGGCTTCCACGGGGGACACATATTTCATGCAATTTCAGCCAAACTGAAAATTTGAATTTTGGCTCCAAATTTCAGGTCCGGCCCTTACGTTCTGAGCTCAATGTGGTAAAACCCGAAACAGAGGTTTTAGCCCTCAGACTTCATTCAGGCTGCATTTTTCTCACCTGGGATGGCATAGGCTTCCACGGGGGACACATATTTCATGCAATTTCAGCCAAACTGAAAATTTGAATTTTGGCTCGAAATTTCAGGCCCGGCCCTTACGTTCTGAGCTCAATGTGGTAAAACCCGAAACAGAGGTTTTAGCCCTCAGACTTCATTCATGCTGCATTTTTCTCACCTGGGATGGCATGGGCTTCCACGGGGGACACATATTTCGTGCAATTTCAGCCAAACTGAAAATTTGAATTTTGGCTCCAAATTTCAGGCCCGGCCCTTACGTTCTGAGCTCAATGTGGTAAAACCCGAAACAGAGGTTTTAGCCCTCAGACTTCATTCAGGCTGCATTTTTCTCACATGGGATGGCATGGGCTTCCACGGGGGACACATATTTCATGCAATTTCAGCCAAACTGAAAATTTGAATTTTGGCTCCAAATTTCAGGTCCGGCCCTTACGTTCTGAGCTCAATGTGGTAAAACCCGAAACAGAGGATTTAGCCCTCAGACTTCATTCATGCTGCATTTTTCTCAACTGGGATGGCATAGGCTTCTACGGGGGACACATATTTCATGCAATTTCAGCCAAACTGAAAATTTGAATTTTGGCTCCAAATTTCAGGTCCGGCCCTTACGTTCTGAGCTCAATGTGGTAAAACCCGAAACAGAGGTTTTAGCACTCAGACTTCATTCATGCTGCATTTTTCTCACCTGGGATGGCATGGGCTTCCACGGGGGACACATATTTCATGCAATTTCAGCCAAACTGAAAATTTGAATTTTGGCTCCAAATTTCAGGCCCGGCCCTTCCGTTCTGAGCTCAACGTGGTAAAACCCGAAACAGAGGTTTTAGCACTCAGACTTCATTCATGCTGCATTTTTCTCACCTGGGATGGCATGGGCTTCCACGGGGGACACATATTTCATCTTTTTTCAGCCAAACTGAAAATTTGAATTTTGGCTCCAAATTTCAGGCCCGGCCCTTACGTTCTGAGCTCAATGTGGTAAAACCCGAAACAGAGGTTTTAGCCCTCAGACTTCATTCAGGCTGCATTTTTCTCACCTGGGATGGCATAGGCTTCCACGGGGGACACATATTTCATGCAATTTCAGCCAAACTGAAAATTTGCATTTTGGCTCCAAATTTTAGGTCCGGCCCTTACGTTCTGAGCTCAATGTGGTGAAACCCGAAACAGAGGTTTTAGCACTCAGACTTCATTCATGCTGCATTTTTCTCACCTGGGATGGCATGGGCTTCCACGGGGGACACTTATTTTATCTTTTTTCAGCCAAACTGAAAATTTGAATTTTGGCTCCAAATTTCAGGTCCGGCCCTTACGTTCTGAGCTCAACGTGGTGAAACCCGAAACAGAGGTTTTAGCACTCAGACTTCATTCATGCTGCATTTTTCTCACCTGGGATGGCATAGGCTTCCACGGGGGACACATATTTCATGCAATTTCAGCCAAACTGAAAATTTGAATTTTGGCTCCAAATTTCAGGCCCGGCCCTTACATTCTGAGCTCAATGTGGTAAAACCCGAAACAGAGGTTTTAGCCCTCAGACTTCATTCAGGCTGCATTTTTCTCACCTGGAATGGCATAGGCTTCCACGGGGGACACATATTTCATGCAATTTCAGCCAAACTGAAAATTTGAATTTTGGCTCCAAATTTCAGGTCCGGCCCTTACGTTCTGAGCTCAATGTGGTAAAACCCGAAACAGAGGTTTTAGCACTCAGACTTCATTCAGGCTGCATTTTTCTCACCTGGGATGGCATAGGCTTCCACGGGGTACACATATTTCATGCAATTTCAGCCAAACTGAAAATTTGAATTTTGGCTCCAAATTGCAGGTCCGGCCCTTACGTTCTGAGCTCAATGTGGTAAAACCCAAAACAGAGGATTTAGCCCTCAGACTTCATTCAGGCTGCATTTTTCTCACCTGGGATGGCATAGGCTTCCACGGGGACACATATTTCATGCAATTTCAGCCAAACTGAAAATTTGAATTTTGGCTCTAAATTGCAGGTCCGGCCCTTACGTTCTGAGCTCAATGTGGTAAAACCCAAAACAGAGGATTTAGCCCTCAGACTTGATTCAGGCTGCATTTTTCTCACCTGGGATGGCATGGGCTTCCATGGGGGACACATATTTCATCTTTTTTCAGCCAAACTGAAAATTTGAATTTTGGCTCCAAATTTCAGTTCCGGCCCTTACGTTCTGAGCTCAATGTGGTAAAACCTGAAACAGAGGTTTTAGCATTCAGACTTCATTCAGGCTGCATTTTTCTCACCTGGGATGGCATGGGCTTCCACGGGGGACACATATTTTTATCTTTTTTCAGCCAAACTGAAAATTTGAATTTTGGCTCCAAATTTCAGGTCTGGCCCTTACGTTCTGAGCTCAATGTGGTAAAACCCGAAACAGAGGTTTTAGCACTCAGACTTCATTCATGCTGCATTTTTCTCACCTGGGATGGCATGGGCTTCCACGGGGGACACATATTTCATCTTTTTTCAGCCAAACTGAAAATTTGAATTTTGGCTCCAAATTTCAGGTCCGGCCCTTACGTTCTGAGCTCAATGTGGTAAAACCCGAAACAGAGGTTTTAGCACTCAGACTTCATTCATGCTGCATTTTACTCACCTGGGATGGCATGGGCTTCCACGTAGGACAGATATTTCATCTTTTTTCAGCCAAACTGAAAATTTGAATTTTGGCTCCAAATTTCAGGCCCGGCCCTTACGTTCTGAGCTCAATGTGGTAAAACCCGAAACAGAGGTTTTAGCCCTCAGACTTCATTCAGGCTGCATTTTTCTCACCTGGGATGGCATAGGCTTCCACGGGGGACACATATTTCATGCAATTTCAGCCAAACTGAAAATTTGAATTTTGGCTCCAAATTTCAGGTCCGGCCCTTACGTTCTGAGCTCAATGTGGTGAAACCCGAAACAGAGGTTTTAGCACTCAGACTTCATTCATGCTGCATTTTTCTCACCTGGGATGGCATGGGCTTCCACGGGGGACACTTATTTTATCTTTTTTCAGCCAAACTGAAAATTTGAATTTTGGCTCCAAATTTCAGGTCCGGCCCTTACGTTCTGAGCTCAACGTGGTGAAACCCGAAACAGAGGTTTTAGCACTCAGACTTCATTCATGCTGCATTTTTCTCACCTGGGATGGCATAGGCTTCCACGGGGGACACATATTTCATGCAATTTCAGCCAAATTGAAAATTTGAATTTTGGCTCCAAATTTCAGGCCCGGCCCTTACATTCTGAGCTCAATGTGGTAAAACCCGAAACAGAGGTTTTAGCCCTCAGACTTCATTCAGGCTGCATTTTTCTCACCTGGAATGGCATAGGCTTCCACGGGGGACACATATTTCATGCAATTTCAGCCAAACTGAAAATTTGAATTTTGGCTCAAAATTTCAGGTCCGGCCCTTACGTTCTGAGCTCAATGTGGTAAAACCCGAAACAGAGGTTTTAGCACTCAGACTTCATTCAGGCTGCATTTTTCTCACCTGGGATGGCATAGGCTTCCACGGGGTACACATATTTCATGCAATTTCAGCCAAACTGAAAATTTGAATTTTGGCTCCAAATTGCAGGTCCGGCCCTTACGTTCTGAGCTCAATGTGGTAAAACCCAAAACAGAGGATTTAGCCCTCAGACTTCATTCAGGCTGCATTTTTCTCACCTGGGATGGCATAGGCTTCCACGGGGACACATATTTCATGCAATTTCAGCCAAACTGAAAATTTGAATTTTGGCTCTAAATTGCAGGTCCGGCCCTTACGTTCTGTACTCAATGTGGTAAAACCCAAAACAGAGGATTTAGCCCTCAGACTTGATTCAGGCTGCATTTTTCTCACCTGGGATGGCATGGGCTTCCATGGGGGACACATATTTCATCTTTTTTCAGCCAAACTGAAAATTTGAATTTTGGCTCCAAATTTCAGTTCCGGCCCTTACGTTCTGAGCTCAATGTGGTAAAACCTGAAACAGAGGTTTTAGCATTCAGACTTCATTCAGGCTGCATTTTTCTCACCTGGGATGGCATGGGCTTCCACGGGGGACACATATTTTTATCTTTTTTCAGCCAAACTGAAAATTTGAATTTTGGCTCCAAATTTCAGGTCTGGCCCTTACGTTCTGAGCTCAATGTGGTAAAACCCGAAACAGAGGTTTTAGCACTCAGACTTCATTCATGCTGCATTTTTCTCACCTGGGATGGCATGGGCTTCCACGGGGGACACATATTTCATCTTTTTTCAGCCAAACTGAAAATTTGAATTTTGGCTCCAAATTTCAGGCCCGGCCCTTACGTTCTGAGCTCAATGTGGTAAAACCCGAAACAGAGGTTTTAGCACTCAGACTTCATTCATGCTGCATTTTTCTCACCTGGGATGGCATGGGCTTCCACGGGGGACACATATTTCATCTTTTTTCAGCCAAACTGAAAATTTGAATTTTGGCTCCAAATTTCAGGCCCGGCCCTTACGTTCTGAGCTCAATGTGGTAAAACCCGAAACAGAGGTTTTAGCCCTCAGACTTCATTCAGGCTGCATTTTTCTCACCTGGGATGGCATAGGCTTCCACGGGGGACACATATTTCATGCAATTTCAGCCAAACTGAAAATTTGAATTTTGGCTCCAAATTTCAGGCCCTGCCCTTACATTCTGAGCTCAATGTGGTAAAACCCGAAACAGAGGTTTTAGCCCTCAGACTTCATTCAGGCTGCATTTTTCTCACCTGGGATGGCATAGGCTTCCACGGGGGACACATATTTCATGCAATTTCAGCCAAACTGAAAATTTGAATTTTGGCTCCAAATTTCAGGTCCGGCCCTTACGTTCTGAGCTCAATGTGGTAAAACCCGAAACAGAGGTTTTAGCACTCAGACTTCATTCAGGCTGCATTTTTCTCACCTGGGATGGCATAGGCTTCCACGGGGTACACATATTTCATGCAATTTCAGCCAAACTGAAAATTTGAATTTTGGCTCCAAATTGCAGGTCCGGCCCTTACGTTCTGAGCTCAATGTGGTAAAACCCGAAACAGAGGATTTAGCCCTCAGACTTCATTCAGGCTGCATTTTTCTCACCTGGGATGGCATAGGCTTCCACGGGGAACACATATTTCATGCAATTTCAGCCAAACTGAAAATTTGAATTTTGGCTCCAAATTTCAGGTCCGGCCCTTACGTTCTGAGCTCAATGTGGTAAAACCCGAAACAGAGGTTTTAGCCCTCAGACTTCATTCAGGCTGCATTTTTCTCACCTGGGATGGCATAGGCTTCCACGGGGGACACATATTTCATGCAATTTCAGCCAAACTGAAAATTTGAATTTTGGCTCCAAATGTCAGGTCCGGCCCTTACGTTCTGAGCTCAATGTGGTAAAACCCGAAACAGAGGTTTTAGCACTCAGACTTCTTTCATGCTGCATTTTTCTCACCTGGGATGGCATGGGCTTCCACGGGGGACACATATTTCATCTTTTTTCAGCCAAACTGAAAATTTGAATTTTGGCTCCAAATTTCAAGTCCAGCCCTTACGTTCTGAGCTCAATGTGGTAAAACCCGAAACAGAGGTTTTAGCCCTCAGACTTCATTCAGGCTGCATTTTTCTCACCTGGGATGGCATAGGCTTCCACGGGGGACACATATTTCATCTTTTTTCAGCCAAACTGAAAATTTGAATTTTGGCTCCAAATTTCAAGTCCGGCCCTTATGTTCTGAGCTCAATGTGGTAAAACCCGAAACAGGGGATTTAGCCCTCAGACTTCATTCAGGCTGCATTTTTCTCACCTGGGATGGCATAGGCTTCCACGGGGGACACATATTTCATGCAATTTCAGCCAAACTGAAAATTTGAATTTTGGCTCCAAATTTCAGGTCCGGCCCTTACGTTCTGAGCTCAATGTGGTAAAACCCGAAACAGAGGTTTTAGCACTCAGACTTCATTCAGGCTGCATTTTTCTCACCTGGGATGGCATGGGCTTCCACGGGGGACACATATTTTTATCTTTTTTCAGCCAAACTCAAAATTTGAATTTTGGCTCCAAATTTCAGGTCCGGCCCTTACATTCTGAGCTCAATGTGGTAAAACCCGAAACAGAGGTTTTAGCCCTCAGACTTCATTCAGGCTGCATTTTTCTCACCTGGGATGGCATGGGCTTCCACGGGGGACACATATTTCATCTTTTTTCAGCCAAACTGAAAATTTGAATTTTGGCTCCAAATTTCAGGCCCGGCCCTTACGTTCTGAGCTCAATGTGGTAAAACCCGAAACAGAGGTTTTAGCCCTCAGACTTCATTCAGGCTGCATTTTTCTCACCTGGGATGGCATAGGCTTCCACGGGGGACACATATTTCATGCAATTTCAGCCAAACTGAAAATTTGAATTTTGGCTCCAAATGTCAGGTCCGGCCCTTACGTTCTGAGCTCAATGTGGTAAAACCCGAAACAGAGGTTTTAGCACTCAGACTTCATTCATGCTGCATTTTTCTCACCTTGGATGGCATGGGCTTCCACGGGGGACACATATTTCATCTTTTTTCAGCCAAACTGAAAATTTGAATTTTGGCTCCAAATTTCAAGTCCGGCCCTTACGTTCTGAGCTCAATGTGGTAAAACCCGAAACAGAGGTTTTAGCCCTCAGACTTCATTCAGGCTGCATTTTTCTCACCTGGGATGGCATAGGCTTCCACGGGGGACACATATTTCATGCAATTTCAGCCAAACTGAAAATTTGAATTTTGGCTCCAAATTTCAGGTCCGGCCCTTACGTTCTGAGCTCAATGTGGTAAAACCTGAAACAGAGGTTTTAGCACTCAAACTTCATTCAGGCTGCATTTTTCTCACCTGGGATGGCATGGGCTTCCACGGGGGACACATATTTCATGCAATTTCAGCCAAACTTAAAATTTGAATTTTGGCTCCAAATTGCAGGTCCGGCCCTTACGTTCTGAGCTCAATGTGGTAAAACCCGAAACAGAGGTTTAAGCACTCAGACTTCATTCAGGCTGCATTTTTCTCACCTGGGATGGCATGGGCTTCCACGGGGGACACATATTTCATGCAATTTCAGCCAAACTGAAAATTTGAATTTTGGCTCCAAATTTCAGGTCCGGCCCTTACGTTCTGAGCTCAATGTGGTAAAACCCGAAACAGAGGTTTTAGCACTCAGACTTCATTCAGGCTGCATTTTTCTCACCTGGTATGGCATGGGCTTCCACGGGGGACACATATTTTATCTTTTTTCAGCCAAACTGAAAATTTGAATTTTGGCTCCAAATTTCAGGTCCGGCCCTTACGTTCTGAGCTCAATGTGGTAAAACCCGAAACAGAGGTTTTAGCACTCAGACTTCATTCGTGCTGCATTTTTCTCACCTGGGATGGCATGGGCTTCCACGTAGGACACATATTTCATCTTTTTTCAGCCAAACTGAAAATATGAATTTTGGCTCCAAATTTCAGGTCCGGCCCTTACGTTCTGAGCTCAATGTGGTAAAACCCGAAACAGAGGTTTTAGCACTCAGACTTCATTCAGGCTGCATTTTTCTCACCTGGGATGGCATAGGCTTCCACGGGGGACACATATTTCATGCAATTTCAGCCAAACTGAAAATTTGAATTTTGGCTCCAAATTTCAGGTCCGGCCCTTACGTTCTGAGCTCAATGTGGTGAAACCCGAAACAGAGGTTTTAGCACTCAGACTTCATTAATGCTGCATTTTTCTCACCTGGGATGGCATGGGCTTCCACGGGGGACACATATTTTTATCTTTTTTCAGCCAAACTGAAAATTTGAATTTTGGCTCCAAATTTCAGGTCCGGCCCTTACGTTCTGAGCTCAATGTGGTAAAACCCGAAACAGAGGTTTTAGCACTCAGACTTCATTCATGCTGCATTTTTCTCACCTGGGATGGCATGGGCTTCCACGGGGGACACATATTTCATCTTTTTTCAGCCAAACTGAAAATTTGAATTTTGGCTCCAAATTTCAGGCCCGGCCCTTACGTTCTGAGCTCAATGTGGTAAAACCCGAAACAGAGGTTTTAGCCCTCAGACTTCATTCAGGCTGCATTTTTCTCACCTGGGATGGCATAGGCTTCCACGGGGGACACATATTTCATGCAATTTCAGCCAAACTGAAAATTTGAATTTTGGCTCCAAATTTCAGGTCCGGCCCTTACGTTCTGAGCTCAATGTGGTGAAACCCGAAACAGAGGTTTTAGCACTCAGACTTCATTCATGCTGCATTTTTCTCACCTGGGATGGCATGGGCTTCCACGGGGGACACATATTTCATGCAATTTCAGCCAAACTGAAAATTTGAATTTTGGCTCCAAATTGCAGGTCCGGCCCTTACGTTCTGAGCTCAATGTGGTAAAAACCGAAACAGAGGTTTAAGCACTCAGACTTCATTCAGGCTGCATTTTTCTCACCTGGGATGGCATGGGCTTCCACGGGGGACACATATTTCATGCAATTTCAGCCTAACTGAAAATTTGAATTTTGGCTCCAAATTTCAGGTCCGGCCCTTACGTTCTGAGCTCAATGTGGTAAAACCCGAAACAGAGGTTTTAGCACTCAGACTTCTTTCATGCTGCATTTTTCTCACCTGGGATGGCATGGGCTTCCACGGGGGACACATATTTCATCTTTTTTCAGTCAAACTGAAAATTTGAATTTTGGCTCCAAATTTCAAGTCCGGCCCTTACGTTCTGAGCTCAATGTGGTAAAACCCGAAACAGAGGTTTTAGCCCTCAGACTTCATTCAGGCTGCATTTTTCTCACCTGGGATGGCATAGGCTTCCACGGGGGACACATATTTCATGCAATTTGAGCCAAACTGAAAATTTGAATTTTGGCTCCAAATTTCAGGTCCGGCCCTTACGTTCTGAGCTCAATGTGGTAAAACCTGAAACAGAGGTTTTAGCCCTCAGACTTCATTCAGGCTGCATTTTTCTCACCTGGGATGGCATGGGCTTCCACGGGGGACACATATTTCATGCAATTTCAGCCAAACTGAAAATTTGAATTTTGGCTCCAAATTGCAGGTCCGGCCCTTACGTTCTGAGCTCAATGTGGTAAAACCCGAAACAGAGGTTTAAGCACTCAGACTTCATTCAGGCTGCATTTTTCTCACCTGGGATGGCATGGGCTTCCACGGGGGACACATATTTCATGCAATTTCAGCCAAACTGAAAATTTGAATTTTGGCTCCAAATTTCAGGTCCGGCCCTTACGTTCTGAGTTCAATGTGGTAAAACCCGAAATAGAGGTTTTAGCACTCAGACTTCATTCAGGCTGCATTTTTCTCACCTGGGATGGCATGGGCTTCCACGGGGGACACATATTTCATTTTTTTTCAGCCAAACTGAAAATATGAATTTTGGCTCCAAATTTCAGGTCCGGCCCTTACGTTCTGAGCTCAATGTGGTAAAACCTGAAACAGAGGATTTAGCCCTCAGACTTCATTCGTGCTGCATTTTTCTCACCTGGGATGGCATGGGCTTCCACGGGGGACACATATTTCATGCAATTTCAGCCAAACTGAAAATATGAATTTTGGCTCCAAATTTCAGGTTCGGCCCTTATGTTCTGAGCTCAATGTGGTAAAACCCGAAACAGAGGATTTAGCCCTCAGACTTCATTCAGGCTGCATTTTTCTCACCTGGGATGGCATAGGCTTCCACGGGGGACACATATTTCATGCAATTTCAGCCAAACTGAAAATATGAATTTTGGCTCCAAATTTAAGGTCCGGCCCTTACGTTCTGAGCTCAATGTGGTAAAACCCGAAACAGAGGTTTTAGCCCTCAGACTTCATTCAGGCTGCATTTTTCTCACCTGGGATGGCATAGGCTTCCACGGGGGACACATATTTCACCTTTTTTCAGCCAAACTGAAAATTTGAATTTTGGCTCCAAATTTCAGGCCCGGCCCTTACGTTCTGAGCTCAATGTGGTAAAACCCGAAACAGAGGTTTTAGCCCTCAGACTTCATTCAGGCTGCATTTTTCTCACATGGGATGGCATGGGCTTCCACGGGGGACACATATTTCATGCAATTTCAGCCAAACTGAAAATTTGAATTTTGGCTCCAAATTTCAGGTCCGGCCCTTACGTTCTGAGCTCAATGTGGTAAAACCCGAAACAGAGGTTTTAGCACTCAGACTTCATTCATGCTGCATTTTTCTCACCTGGGATGGCATAGGCTTCCACGGGGGACACATATTTCATGCAATTTCAGCCAAACTGAAAATTTGAATTTTGGCTCCAAATTTCAGGTCCGGCCCTTACGTTCTGAGCTCAATGTGGTGAAACCCGAAACAGAGGTTTTAGCTCTCAGACTTCATTCATGCTGCATTTTTCTCACCTGGGATGGCATGGGCTTCCACGGGGGACACATATTTTATCTTTTTTCAGCCAAACTGAAAATTTGAATTTTGGCTCCAAATTTCAGGTCCGGCCCTTACGTTCTGAGCTCAATGTGGTAAAACCCGAAACAGAGGTTTTAGCACTCAGACTTCATTCATGCTGCATTTTTCTCACCTTGGATGGCATGGGCTTCCACGGGGGACACATATTTCATGCAATTTCAGCCAAACTGAAAATTTGAATTTTGGCTCCAAATTTCAGGTCCGGCCCTTACGTTCTGAGCTCAATGTGGTAAAACCCGAAACAGAGGTTTTAGCACTCAGACTTCATTCAGGCTGCATTTTTCTCACCTGGGATGGCATAGGCTTCCACGGGGTACACATATTTCATGCAATTTCAGCCAAACTGAAAATTTGAATTTTGGCTCCAAATTTCAGGTCCGGCCCTTACGTTCTGAGCTCAATGTGGTAAAACCTGAAACAGAGGTTTTAGCCCTCAGACTTCATTCAGGCTGCATTTTTCTCACCTGGGATGGCATGGGCTTCCACGGGGGACACATATTTCATGCAATTTCAGCCAAACTGAAAATTTGAATTTTGGCTCGAAATTTCAGGTCCGGCCCTTACGTTCTGAGCTCAATGTGGTAAAACCCGAAACAGAGGTTTTAGCCCTCAGACTTCATTCAGGCTGCATTTTTCTCACCTGGGATGGCATAGGCTTCCACGGGGGACACTTATTTCATGCAATTTCAGCCAAACTGAAAAATTGAATTTTGGCTCCAAATTTCAGGTCCGGCCCTTACGTTCTGAGCTCAATGTGGTAAAACCCGAAACAGAGGTTTTAGCCCTCAGACTTCATTCAGGCTGCATTTTTCTCACCTGGGATGGCAAAGGCTTCCACGGGGGACACATATTTCATGCAATTTCAGCCAAACTGAAAATTTGAATTTTGGCTCCAAATTTCAGGTCCGGCCCTTACGTTCTGAGCTCAATGTGGTAAAACCCGAAACAGAGGTTTTAGCCCTCAGACTTCATTCAGGCTGCATTTTTCTCACCTGGGATGGCATAGGCTTCCACGGGGGACACATATTTCATGCAATTTCAGCCAAACTGAAAATTTGAATTTTGGCTCGAAATTTCAGGTCCGGCCCTTACGTTCTGAGCTCAATGTGGTAAAACCCGAAACAGAGGTTTTAGCCCTCAGACTTCATTCATGCTGCATTTTTCTAACCTGGGATGGCATGGGCTTCCACGGGGGACACATATTTCGTGCAATTTCAGCCAAACTGAAAATTTGAATTTTGGCTCCAAATTTCAGGCCCGGCCCTTACGTTCTGAGCTCAATGTGGTAAAACCCGAAACAGAGGTTTTAGCCCTCAGACTTCATTCAGGCTGCATTTTTCTCACATGGGATGGCATGGGCTTCCACGGGGGACACATATTTCATGCAATTTCAGCCAAACTGAAAATTTGAATTTTGGCTCCAAATTTCAGGTCCGGCCCTTACGTTCTGAGCTCAATGTGGTAAAACCCGAAACAGAGGATTTAGCCCTCAGACTTCATTCATGCTGCATTTTTCTCAACTGGGATGGCATAGGCTTCTACGGGGGACACATATTTCATGCAATTTCAGCCAAACTGAAAATTTGAATTTTGGCTCCAAATTTCAGGTCCGGCCCTTACGTTCTGAGCTCAATGTGGTAAAACCCGAAACAGAGGTTTTAGCACTCAGACTTCATTCATGCTGCATTTTTCTCACCTGGGATGGCATGGGCTTCCACGGGGGACACATATTTCATGCAATTTCAGCCAAACTGAAAATTTGAATTTTGGCTCCAAATTTCAGGCCCGGCCCTTCCGTTCTGAGCTCAACGTGGTAAAACCCGAAACAGAGGTTTTAGCACTCAGACTTCATTCATGCTGCATTTTTCTCACCTGGGATGGCATGGGCTTCCACGGGGGACACATATTTCATCTTTTTTCAGCCAAACTGAAAATTTGAATTTTGGCTCCAAATTTCAGGCCCGGCCCTTACGTTCTGAGCTCAATGTGGTAAAACCCGAAACAGAGGTTTTAGCCCTCAGACTTCATTCAGGCTGCATTTTTCTCACCTGGGATGGCATAGGCTTCCACGGGGGACACATATTTCATGCAATTTCAGCCAAACTGAAAATTTGCATTTTGGCTCCAAATTTTAGGTCCGGCCCTTACGTTCTGAGCTCAATGTGGTGAAACCCGAAACAGAGGTTTTAGCACTCAGACTTCATTCATGCTGCATTTTTCTCACCTGGGATGGCATGGGCTTCCACGGGGGACACTTTTTTTATCTTTTTTCAGCCAAACTGAAAATTTGAATTTTGGCTCCAAATTTCAGGTCCGGCCCTTACGTTCTGAGCTCAACGTGGTGAAACCCGAAACAGAGGTTTTAGCACTCAGACTTCATTCATGCTGCATTTTTCTCACCTGGGATGGCATAGGCTTCCACGGGGGACACATATTTCATGCAATTTCAGCCAAACTGAAAATTTGAATTTTGGCTCCAAATTTCAGGCCCGGCCCTTACATTCTGAGCTCAATGTGGTAAAACCCGAAACAGAGGTTTTAGCCCTCAGACTTCATTCAGGCTGCATTTTTCTCACCTGGAATGGCATAGGCTTCCACGGGGGACACATATTTCATGCAATTTCAGCCAAACTGAAAATTTGAATTTTGGCTCCAAATTTCAGGTCCGGCCCTTACGTTCTGAGCTCAATGTGGTAAAACCCGAAACAGAGGTTTTAGCACTCAGACTTCATTCAGGCTGCATTTTTCTCACCTGGGATGGCATAGGCTTCCACGGGGTACACATATTTCATGCAATTTCAGCCAAACTGAAAATTTGAATTTTGGCTCCAAATTGCAGGTCCGGCCCTTACGTTCTGAGCTCAATGTGGTAAAACCCAAAACAGAGGATTTAGCCCTCAGACTTCATTCAGGCTGCATTTTTCTCACCTGGGATGGCATAGGCTTCCACGGGGACACATATTTCATGCAATTTCAGCCAAACTGAAAATTTGAATTTTGGCTCTAAATTGCAGGTCCGGCCCTTACGTTCTGTACTCAATGTGGTAAAACCCAAAACAGAGGATTTAGCCCTCAGACTTGATTCAGGCTGCATTTTTCTCACCTGGGATGGCATGGGCTTCCATGGGGGACACATATTTCATCTTTTTTCAGCCAAACTGAAAATTTGAATTTTGGCTCCAAATTTCAGTTCCGGCCCTTACGTTCTGAGCTCAATGTGGTAAAACCTGAAACAGAGGTTTTAGCATTCAGACTTCATTCAGGCTGCATTTTTCTCACCTGGGATGGCATGGGCTTCCACGGGGGACACATATTTTTATCTTTTTTCAGCCAAACTGAAAATTTGAATTTTGGCTCCAAATTTCAGGTCTGGCCCTTACGTTCTGAGCTCAATGTGGTAAAACCCGAAACAGAGGTTTTAGCACTCAGACTTCATTCATGCTGCATTTTTCTCACCTGGGATGGCATGGGCTTCCACGGGGGACACATATTTCATCTTTTTTCAGCCAAACTGAAAATTTGAATTTTGGCTCCAAATTTCAGGTCCGGCCCTTACGTTCTGAGCTCAATGTGGTAAAACCCGAAACAGAGGTTTTAGCATTCAGACTTCATTCATGCTGCATTTTACTCACCTGGGATGGCATGGGCTTCCACGTAGGACAGATATTTCATCTTTTTTCAGCCAAACTGAAAATTTGAATTTTGGCTCCAAATTTCAGGCCCGGCCCTTACGTTCTGAGCTCAATGTGGTAAAACCCGAAACAGAGGTTTTAGCCCTCAGACTTCATTCAGGCTGCATTTTTCTCACCTGGGATGGCATAGGCTTCCACGGGGGACACATATTTCATGCAATTTCAGCCAAACTGAAAATTTGAATTTTGGCTCCAAATTTCAGGTCCGGCCCTTACGTTCTGAGCTCAATGTGGTGAAACCCGAAACAGAGGTTTTAGCACTCAGACTTCATTCATGCTGCATTTTTCTCACCTGGGATGGCATGGGCTTCCACGGGGGACACTTATTTTATCTTTTTTCAGCCAAACTGAAAATTTGAATTTTGGCTCCAAATTTCAGGTCCGGCCCTTACGTTCTGAGCTCAACGTGGTGAAACCCGAAACAGAGGTTTTAGCACTCAGACTTCATTCATGCTGCATTTTTCTCACCTGGGATGGCATAGGCTTCCACGGGGGACACATATTTCATGCAATTTCAGCCAAATTGAAAATTTGAATTTTGGCTCCAAATTTCAGGCCCGGCCCTTACATTCTGAGCTCAATGTGGTAAAACCCGAAACAGAGGTTTTAGCCCTCAGACTTCATTCAGGCTGCATTTTTCTCACCTGGAATGGCATAGGCTTCCACGGGGGACACATATTTCATGCAATTTCAGCCAAACTGAAAATTTGAATTTTGGCTCCAAATTTCAGGTCCGGCCCTTACGTTCTGAGCTCAATGTGGTAAAACCCGAAACAGAGGTTTTAGCACTCAGACTTCATTCAGGCTGCATTTTTCTCACCTGGGATGGCATAGGCTTCCACGGGGTACACATATTTCATGCAATTTCAGCCAAACTGAAAATTTGAATTTTGGCTCCAAATTGCAGGTCCGGCCCTTACGTTCTGAGCTCAATGTGGTAAAACCCAAAACAGAGGATTTAGCCCTCAGACTTCATTCAGGCTGCATTTTTCTCACCTGGGATGGCATAGGCTTCCACGGGGACACATATTTCATGCAATTTCAGCCAAACTGAAAATTTGAATTTTGGCTCTAAATTGCAGGTCCGGCCCTTACGTTCTGTACTCAATGTGGTAAAACCCAAAACAGAGGATTTAGCCCTCAGACTTGATTCAGGCTGCATTTTTCTCACCTGGGATGCGGGGGCTTCCATGGGGGACACATATTTCATCTTTTTTCAGCCAAACTGAAAATTTGAATTTTGGCTCCAAATTTCAGTTCCGGCCCTTACGTTCTGAGCTCAATGTGGTAAAACCTGAAACAGAGGTTTTAGCATTCAGACTTCATTCAGGCTGCATTTTTCTCACCTGGGATGGCATGGGCTTCCACGGGGGACACATATTTTTATCTTTTTTCAGCCAAACTGAAAATTTGAATTTTGGCTCCAAATTTCAGGTCTGGCCCTTACGTTCTGAGCTCAATGTGGTAAAACCCGAAACAGAGGTTTTAGCACTCAGACTTCATTCATGCTGCATTTTTCTCACCTGGGATGGCATGGGCTTCCACGGGGGACACATATTTCATCTTTTTTCAGCCAAACTGAAAATTTGAATTTTGGCTCCAAATTTCAGGCCCGGCCCTTACGTTCTGAGCTCAATGTGGTAAAACCCGAAACAGAGGTTTTAGCACTCAGACTTCATTCATGCTGCATTTTTCTCACCTGGGATGGCATGGGCTTCCACGGGGGACACATATTTCATCTTTTTTCAGCCAAACTGAAAATTTGAATTTTGGCTCCAAATTTCAGGCCCGGCCCTTACGTTCTGAGCTCAATGTGGTAAAACCCGAAACAGAGGTTTTAGCCCTCAGACTTCATTCAGGCTGCATTTTTCTCACCTGGGATGGCATAGGCTTCCACGGGGGACACATATTTCATGCAATTTCAGCCAAACTGAAAATTTGAATTTTGGCTCCAAATTTCAGGCCCTGCCCTTACATTCTGAGCTCAATGTGGTAAAACCCGAAACAGAGGTTTTAGCCCTCAGACTTCATTCAGGCTGCATTTTTCTCACCTGGGATGGCATAGGCTTCCACGGGGGACACATATTTCATGCAATTTCAGCCAAACTGAAAATTTGAATTTTGGCTCCAAATTTCAGGTCCGGCCCTTACGTTCTGAGCTCAATGTGGTAAAACCCGAAACAGAGGTTTTAGCACTCAGACTTCATTCAGGCTGCATTTTTCTCACCTGGGATGGCATAGGCTTCCACGGGGTACACATATTTCATGCAATTTCAGCCAAACTGAAAATTTGAATTTTGGCTCCAAATTGCAGGTCCGGCCCTTACGTTCTGAGCTCAATGTGGTAAAACCCGAAACAGAGGATTTAGCCCTCAGACTTCATTCAGGCTGCATTTTTCTCACCTGGGATGGCATAGGCTTCCACGGGGGACACATATTTCATGCAATTTCAGCCAAACTGAAAATTTGAATTTTGGCTCCAAATTTCAGGTCCGGCCCTTACGTTCTGAGCTCAATGTGGTAAAACCCGAAACAGAGGTTTTAGCCCTCAGACTTCATTCAGGCTGCATTTTTCTCACCTGGGATGGCATAGGCTTCCACGGGGGACACATATTTCATGCAATTTCAGCCAAACTGAAAATTTGAATTTTGGCTCCAAATTTCAGGTCCGGCCCTTACGTTCTGAGCTCAATGTGGTAAAACCCGAAACAGAGGTTTTAGCCCTCAGACTTCATTCAGGCTGCATTTTTCTCACCTGGGATGGCATGGGCTTCCACGTAGGACACATATTTCATCTTTTTTCAGCCAAACTGAAAATATGAATTTTGGCTCCAAATTTCATGTCCGGCCCTTACGTTCTGAGCTCAATGTGGTAAAACCCGAAACAGAGGTTTTAGCACTCAGACTTCATTCAGGCTGCATTTTTCTCACCTGGGATGGCATAGGCTTCCACGGGGGACAAATATTTCATGCAATTTCAGCCAAACTGAAAATTTGAATTTTGGCTCCAAATGTCAGGTCCGGCCCTTACGTTCTGAGCTCAATGTGGTAAAACCCGAAACAGAGGTTTTAGCACTCAGACTTCTTTCATGCTGCATTTTTCTCACCTGGGATGGCATGGGCTTCCACGGGGGACACATATTTCATCTTTTTTCAGCCAAACTGAAAATTTGAATTTTGGCTCCAAATTTCAAGTCCGGCCCTTACGTTCTGAGCTCAATGTGGTAAAACCCGAAACAGAGGTTTTAGCCCTCAGACTTCATTCAGGCTGCATTTTTCTCACCTGGGATGGCATAGGCTTCCACGGGGGACACATATTTCATGCAATTTCAGCCAAACTGAAAATTTGAATTTTGGCTCCAAATTTCAGGTCCGGCCCTTACGTTCTGAGCTCAATGTGGTAAAACCTGAAACAGAGGTTTTAGCACTCAGACTTCATTCAGGCTGCATTTTTCTCACCTGGGATGGCATGGGCTTCCACGGGGGACACATATTTCATGCAATTTCAGCCAAACTGAAAATTTGAATTTTGGCTCCAAATTTCAGGTCCGGCCCTTACGTTCTGAGCTCAATGTGGTAAAACCCGAAACAGAGGTTTAAGCACTCAGACTTCATTCAGGCTGCATTTTTCTCACCTGGGATGGCATGGGCTTCCACGGGGGACACATATTTCATGCAATTTCAGCCAAACTGAAAATTTGAATTTTGGCTCCAAATTTCAGGTCCGGCCCTTACGTTCTGAGCTCAATGTGGTAAAACCCGAAACAGAGGTTTTAGCCCTCAGACTTCATTCAGGCTGCATTTTTCTCACCTGGGATGGCATGGGCTTCCACGGGGGACACATATTTTATCTTTTTTCAGCCAAACTGAAAATTTGAATTTTGGCTCCAAATTTCAGTTCCGGCCCTTACGTTCTGAGCTCAATGTGGTAAAACCTGAAACAGAGGTTTTAGCATTCAGACTTCATTCAGGCTGCATTTTTCTCACCTGGGATGGCATGGGCTTCCACGGGGGACACATATTTTTATCTTTTTTCAGCCAAACTGAAAATTTGAATTTTGGCTCCAAATTTCAGGTCTGGCCCTTACGTTCTGAGCTCAATGTGGTAAAACCCGAAACAGAGGTTTTAGCACTCAGACTTCATTCATGCTGCATTTTTCTCACCTGGGATGGCATGGGCTTCCACGGGGGACACATATTTCATCTTTTTTCAGCCAAACTGAAAATTTGAATTTTGGCTCCAAATTTCAGGCCCGGCCCTTACGTTCTGAGCTCAATGTGGTAAAACCCGAAACAGAGGTTTTAGCACTCAGACTTCATTCATGCTGCATTTTTCTCACCTGGGATGGCATGGGCTTCCACGGGGGACACATATTTCATCTTTTTTCAGCCAAACTGAAAATTTGAATTTTGGCTCCAAATTTCAGGCCCGGCCCTTACGTTCTGAGCTCAATGTGGTAAAACCCGAAACAGAGGTTTTAGCCCTCAGACTTCATTCAGGCTGCATTTTTCTCACCTGGGATGGCATAGGCTTCCACGGGGGACACATATTTCATGCAATTTCAGCCAAACTGAAAATTTGAATTTTGGCTCCAAATTTCAGGCCCTGCCCTTACATTCTGAGCTCAATGTGGTAAAACCCGAAACAGAGGTTTTAGCCCTCAGACTTCATTCAGGCTGCATTTTTCTCACCTGGGATGGCATAGGCTTCCACGGGGGACACATATTTCATGCAATTTCAGCCAAACTGAAAATTTGAATTTTGGCTCCAAATTTCAGGTCCGGCCCTTACGTTCTGAGCTCAATGTGGTAAAACCCGAAACAGAGGTTTTAGCACTCAGACTTCATTCAGGCTGCATTTTTCTCACCTGGGATGGCATAGGCTTCCACGGGGTACACATATTTCATGCAATTTCAGCCAAACTGAAAATTTGAATTTTGGCTCCAAATTGCAGGTCCGGCCCTTACGTTCTGAGCTCAATGTGGTAAAACCCGAAACAGAGGATTTAGCCCTCAGACTTCATTCAGGCTGCATTTTTCTCACCTGGGATGGCATAGGCTTCCACGGGGGACACATATTTCATGCAATTTCAGCCAAACTGAAAATTTGAATTTTGGCTCCAAATTTCAGGTCCGGCCCTTACGTTCTGAGCTCAATGTGGTAAAACCCGAAACAGAGGTTTTAGCCCTCAGACTTCATTCAGGCTGCATTTTTCTCACCTGGGATGGCATAGGCTTCCACGGGGGACACATATTTCATGCAATTTCAGCCAAACTGAAAATTTGAATTTTGGCTCCAAATGTCAGGTCCGGCCCTTACGTTCTGAGCTCAATGTGGTAAAACCCGAAACAGAGGTTTTAGCACTCAGACTTCTTTCATGCTGCATTTTTCTCACCTGGGATGGCATGGGCTTCCACGGGGGACACATATTTCATCTTTTTTCAGCCAAACTGAAAATTTGAATTTTGGCTCCAAATTTCAAGTCCAGCCCTTACGTTCTGAGCTCAATGTGGTAAAACCCGAAACAGAGGTTTTAGCCCTCAGACTTCATTCAGGCTGCATTTTTCTCACCTGGGATGGCATAGGCTTCCACGGGGGACACATATTTCATGCAATTTCAGCCAAACTGAAAATTTGAATTTTGGCTCCAAATTTCAGGTCCGGCCCTTACGTTCTGAGCTCAATGTGGTAAAACCTGAAACAGAGGTTTTAGCACTCAGACTTCATTCAGGCTGCATTTTTCTAACCTGGGATGGCATGGGCTTCCACGGGGGACACATATTTCATGCAATTTCAGCCAAACTGAAAATTTGAATTTTGGCTCCAAATTTCAGGTCCGGCCCTTACGTTCTGAGCTCAATGTGGTAAAACCCGAAACAGAGGTTTAAGCACTCAGACTTCATTCAGGCTGCATTTTTCTCACCTGGGATGGCATGGGCTTCCACGGGGGACACATATTTCATGCAATTTCAGCCAAACTGAAAATTTGAATTTTGGCTCCAAATTTCAGGTCCGGCCCTTACGTTCTGAGCTCAATGTGGTAAAACCCGAAACAGAGGTTTAAGCACTCAGACTTCATTCAGGCTGCATTTTTCTCCACTGGGATGGCATGGGCTTCCACGGGGGACACATATTTCATGCAATTTCAGCCAAACTGAAAATTTGAATTTTGGCTCCAAATTTCAGGTCCGGCCCTTACGTTCTGAGCTCAATGTGGTAAAACCCGAAACAGAGGTTTTAGCACTCAGACTTCATTCAGGCTGCATTTTTCTCACCTGGGATGGCATGGGCTTCCACGGGGGACACATATTTCATGCAATTTCAGCCAAACTGAAAATTTGAATTTTGGCTCCAAATTTCAGGTCCGGCCCTTACGTTCTGAGCTCAATGTGGTGAAACCCGAAACAGAGGTTTTAGCACTCAGACTTCATTAATGCTGCATTTTTCTAACCTGGGATGGCATGGGCTTCCACGGGGGACACATATTTTTATCTTTTTTCATCCAAACTGAAAATTTGAATTTTGGCTCCAAATTTCAAGTCCGGCCCTTATGTTCTGAGCTCAATGTGGTAAAACCCGAAACAGAGGTTTTAGCACTCAGACTTCATTCATGCTGCATTTTTCTCACCTGGGATGGCATGGGCTTCCACGGGGGACACATATTTCATCTTTTTTCAGCCAAACTGAAAATATCAATTTTGGCTCCAAATTTCAGGTCCGGCCCTTATGTTCTGAGCTCAATGTGGTAAAACCCGAAACAGAGGATTTAGCCCTCAGACTTCATTCAGGCTGCATTTTTCTCACCTGGGATGGCATAGGCTTCCACGGGGGACACATATTTCATGCAATTTCAGCCAAACTGAAAATATGAATTTTGGCTCCAAATTTAAGGTCCGGCCCTTACGTTCTGAGCTCAATGTGGTAAAACCCGAAACAGAGGTTTTAGCCCTCAGACTTCATTCAGGCTGCATTTTTCTCACCTGGGATGGCATAGGCTTCCACGGGGGACACATATTTCATGCAATTTCAGCCAAAATGAAAATTTGAATTTTGGCTCCAAATGTCAGGTCTGGCCCTTACGTTCTGAGCTTAATGTGGTAAAACCTGAAACAGAGGTTTTAGCACTCAGACTTCATTCAGGCTGCATTTTTCTCACCTGGGATGGCATGGGCTTCCACGGGGGACACATATTTCATCTTTTTTCAGCCAAACTGAAAATTTGAATTTTGGCTCCAAATTTCAAGTCCGGCCCTTATGTTCTGAGCTCAATGTGGTAAAACCCGAAACAGGGGATTTAGCCCTCAGACTTCATTCAGGCTGCATTTTTCTCACCTGGGATGGCATAGGCTTCCACGGGGGACACATATTTCATGCAATTTCAGCCAAACTGAAAATTTGAATTTTGGCTCCAAATTTCAGGTCCGGCCCTTACGTTCTGAGCTCAATGTGGTAAAACCTCAAACAGAGGTTTTAGCACTCAGACTTCATTCAGGCTGCATTTTTCTCACCTGGGATGGCATGGGCTTCCACGGGGGACACATATTTTTATCTTTTTTCAGCCAAACTGAAAATTTGAATTTTGGCTCCAAATTTCAGGTCCGGCCCTTACATTCTGAGCTCAATGTGGTAAAACCCGAAACAGAGGTTTTAGCCCTCAGACTTCATTCAGGCTGCATTTTTCTCACCTGGGATGGCATGGGCTTCCACGGGGGACACATATTTCATCTTTTTTCAGCCAAACTGAAAATTTGAATTTTGGCTCCAAATTTCAGGCCCGGCCCTTACGTTCTGAGCTCAATGTGGTAAAACCCGAAACAGAGGTTTTAGCCCTCAGACTTCATTCAGGCTGCATTTTTCTCACCTGGGATGGCATAGGCTTCCACGGGGGACACATATTTCATGCAATTTCAGCCAAACTGAAAATTTGAATTTTGGCTCCAAATTTCAGGTCCGGCCCTTACGTTCTGAGCTCAATGTGGTAAAACCCGAAACAGAGGTTTTAGCACTCAGACTTCATTCAGGCTGCATTTTTCTCACCTGGGATGGCATGGGCTTCCACGGGGTACACATATTTCATGCAATTTCAGCCAAACTGAAAATTTGAATTTTGGCTCCAAATTTCAGGTCCGGCCCTTACGTTCTGAGCTCAATGTGGTAAAACCTGAAACAGAGGTTTTAGCCCTCAGACTTCATTCAAGCTGCATTTTTCTCACCTGGGATGGCATGGGCTTCCACGGGGGACACATATTTCATGCAATTTCAGCCAAACTGAAAATTTGAATTTTGGCTCCAAATTTCAGGTCCGGCCCTTACATTCTGAGCTCAATGTGGTGAAACCCGAAACAGAGGTTTTAGCACTCAGACTTCATTCAGGCTGCATTTTTCTCACCTGGGATGGCATGGGCTTCCACGGGGGACACATATTTCATCTTTTTTCAGCCAAACTGAAAATATGAATTTTGGCTCCAAATTTTAGGTCCGGCCCTTATGTTCTGAGCTCAATGTGGTAAAACCCGAAACAGAGGATTTAGCCCTCAGACTTCATTCAGGCTGCATTTTTCTCACCTGGGATGGCATAGGCTTCCACGGGGGACACATATTTCATGCAATTTCAGCCAAACTGAAAATATGAATTTTGGCTCCAAATTTAAGGTCCGGCCCTTACGTTCTGAGCTCAATGTGGTAAAACCCGAAACAGAGGTTTTAGCCCTCAGACTTCATTCAGGCTGCATTTTTCTCACCTGGGATGGCATAGGCTTCCACGGGGGACAAATATTTCATGCAATTTCAGCCAAACTGAAAATTTGAATTTTGGCTCCAAATGTCAGGTCCGGCCCTTACGTTCTGAGCTCAATGTGGTAAAACCCGAAACAGAGGTTTTAGCACTCAGACTTCTTTCATGCTGCATTTTTCTCACCTGGGATGGCATGGGCTTCCACGGGGGACACATATTTCATCTTTTTTCAGCCAAACTGAAAATTTGAATTTTGGCTCCAAATTTCAAGTCCGGCCCTTACGTTCTGAGCTCAATGTGGTAAAACCCGAAACAGAGGTTTTAGCCCTCAGACTTCATTCAGGCTGCATTTTTCTCACCTGGGATGGCATAGGCTTCCACGGGGGACACATATTTCATGCAATTTCAGCCAAACTGAAAATTTGAATTTTGGCTCCAAATTTCAGGTCCGGCCCTTACGTTCTGAGCTCAATGTGGTAAAACCTGAAACAGAGGTTTTAGCACTCAGACTTCATTCAGGCTGCATTTTTCTCACCTGGGATGGCATGGGCTTCCACGGGGGACACATATTTCATGCAATTTCAGCCAAACTGAAAATTTGAATTTTGGCTCCAAATTTCAGGTCCGGCCCTTACGTTCTGAGCTCAATGTGGTAAAACCCGAAACAGAGGTTTAAGCACTCAGACTTCATTCAGGCTGCATTTTTCTCACCTTGGATGGCATGGGCTTCCACGGGGGACACATATTTCATGCAATTTCAGCCAAACTGAAAATTTGAATTTTGGCTCCAAATTTCAGGTCCGGCCCTTACGTTCTGAGCTCAATGTGGTAAAACCCGAAACAGAGGTTTTAGCCCTCAGACTTCATTCAGGCTGCATTTTTCTCACCTGGGATGGCATGGGCTTCCACGGGGGACACATATTTTATCTTTTTTCAGCCAAACTGAAAATATGAATTTTGGCTCCAAATTTCAGGTCCGGCCCTTACGTTCTGAGCTCAATGTGGTAAAACCTGAAACAGAGGTTTTAGCCCTCAGACTTCATTCGTGCTGCATTTTTCTCACCTGGGATGGCATGGGCTTCCACGGGGGACACATATTTCATTTTTTTTCAGCCAAACTGAAAATATGAATTTTGGCTCCAAATTTCAGGTCCGGCCCTTACGTTCTGAGCTCAATGTGGAAAAACCCGAAACAGAGGATTTAGCCCTCAGACTTCATTCATGCTGCATTTTTCTCACCTGGGATGGCATGGGCTTCCACGGGGGACACATATTTCATGCAATTTCAGCCAAACTGAAAATATGAATTTTGGCTCCAAATTTCAGGTCCGGCCCTTATGTTCTGAGCTCAATGTGGTAAAACCCGAAACAGAGGATTTAGCCCTCAGACTTCATTCAGGCTGCATTTTTCTCACCTGGGATGGCATAGGCTTCCACGGGGGACACATATTTCATGCAATTTCAGCCAAACTGAAAATATGAATTTTGGCTCCAAATTTAAGGTCCGGCCCTTACGTTCTGAGCTCAATGTGGTAAAACCCGAAACAGAGGTTTTAGCCCTCAGACTTCATTCAGGCTGCATTTTTCTCACCTGGGATGGCATAGGCTTCCACGGGGGACACATATTTCACCTTTTTTCAGCCAAACTGAAAATTTGAATTTTGGCTCCAAATTTCAGGTCCGGCCCTTACGTTCTGAGCTCAATGTGGTAAAACCCGAAACAGAGGTTTTAGCCCTCAGACTTCATTCATGCTGCATTTTTCTCACCTGGGATGGCATAGGCTTCCACAGGGGACACATATTTCATGCAATTTCAGCCAAACTGAAAATTTGAATTTTGGCTCCAAATTTCAGGTCCGGCCCTTACGTTCTGAGCTCAATGTGGTGAAACCCGAAACAGAGGTTTTAGCACTCAGACTTCATTCATGCTGCATTTTTCTCACCTGGGATGGCATGGGCTTCCACGGGGGACACATATTTTATCTTTTTTCAGCCAAACTGAAAATTTGAATTTTGGCTCCAAATTTCAGGTCCGGCCCTTACGTTCTGAGCTCAATGTGGTAAAACCCGAAACAGAGGTTTTAGCACTCAGACTTCATTCATGCTGCATTTTTCTCACCTTGGATGGCATGGGCTTCCACGGGGGACACATATTTCATCTTTTTTCAGCCAAACTGAAAATTTGAATTTTTGCTCCAAATTTCAGGTCCGGCCCTTACGTTCTGAGCTCAATGTGGTAAAACCCGAAACAGAGGTTTTAGCCCTCAGACTTCATTCAGGCTGCATTTTTCTCACCTGGGATGGCATAGGCTTCCACGGGGGACACATATTTCATGCAATTTCAGCCAAACTGAAAATTTGAATTTTGGCTCCAAATTTCAGGTCCGGCCCTTACGTTCTGAGCTCAATGTGGTAAAACCCGAAACAGAGGTTTTAGCCCTCAGACTTCATTCAGGCTGCATTTTTCTCACCTGGGATGGCAAAGGCTTCCACGGGGGACACATATTTCATGCAATTTCAGCCAAACTGAAAATTTGAATTTTGGCTCCAAATTTCAGGTCCGGCCCTTACGTTCTGAGCTCAATGTGGTAAAACCCGAAACAGAGGTTTTAGCCCTCAGACTTCATTCAGGCTGCATTTTTCTCACCTGGGATGGCAACGGCTTCCACGGGGGACACATATTTCATGCAATTTCAGCCAAACTGAAAATTTGAATTTTGGCTCCAAATTTCAGGTCCGGCCCTTACGTTCTGAGCTCAATGTGGTAAAACCCGAAACAGAGGTTTTAGCCCTCAGACTTCATTCAGGCTGCATTTTTCTCACCTGGGATGGCATAGGCTTCCACGGGGGACACATATTTCATGCAATTTCAGCCAAACTGAAAATTTGAATTTTGGCTCCAAATTTCAGGTCCGGCCCTTACGTTCTGAGCTCAATGTGGTAAAAGCCGAAACAGAGGTTTTAGCCCTCAGACTTCATTCAGGCTGCATTTTTCTCACCTGGGATGGCATAGGCTTCCACGGGGGACACATATTTCATGCAATTTCAGCCAAACTGAAAATTTGAATTTTGGCTCCAAATTTCAGGTCCGGCCCTTACGTTCTGAGCTCAATGTGGTAAAACCCGAAACAGAGGATTTAGCACTCAGACTTCATTCATGCTGCATTTTTCTCACCTGGGATGGCATAGGCTTCTACGGGGGACACATATTTCATGCAATTTCAGCCAAACTGAAAATTTGAATTTTGGCTCCAAATTGCAGGTCCGGCCCTTACGTTCTGAGCTCAATGTGGTGAAACCCGAAACAGAGGTTTTAGCACTCAGACTTCATTCATGCTGCATTTTTCTCACCTGGGATGGCATGGGCTTCCACGGGGGACACATATTTCATGCAATTTCAGCCAAACTGAAAATTTGAATTTTGGCTCCAAATTTCAGGCCCGGCCCTTCCGTTCTGAGCTCAATGTGGTAAAACCCGAAACAGAGGTTTTAGCACTCAGACTTCATTCATGCTGCATTTTTCTCACCTGGGATGGCATGGGCTTCCACGGGGGACACATATTTCATCTTTTTTCAGCCAAACTGAAAATTTGAATTTTGGCTCCAAATTGCAGGTCCGGCCCTTACGTTCTGAGCTCAATGTGGTAAAACCCGAAACAGAGGTTTTAGCCCTCAGACTTCATTCAGGCTGCATTTTTCTCACCTGGGATGGCATAGGCTTCCACGGGGGACACATATTTCATGCAATTTCAGCCAAACTGAAAATTTGCATTTTGGCTCCAAATTTCAGGTCCGGCCCTTACGTTCTGAGCTCAATGTGGTGAAACCCGAAACAGAGGTTTTAGCACTCAGACTTCATTCATGCTGCATTTTTCTCACCTGGGATGGCATGGGCTTCCACGGGGGACACTTATTTTATCTTTTTTCAGCCAAACTGAAAATTTGAATTTTGGCTCCAAATTTCAGGTCCGGCCCTTACGTTCTGAGCTCAATGTGGTGAAACCCAAAACAGAGGTTTTAGCACTCAGACTTCATTCATGCTGCATTTTTCTCACCTGGGATGGCATAGGCTTCCACGGGGGACACATATTTCATGCAATTTCAGCCAAACTGAAAATTTGAATTTTGGCTCCAAATTTCAGGCCCGGCCCTTCCGCTCTGAGCTCAATGTGGTAAAACCCGAAACAGAGGTTTTAGCCCTCAGACTTCATTCAGGCTGCATTTTTCTCACCTGGGATGGCAACGGCTTCCACAGGGGGACACATATTTCATGCAATTTCAGCCAAACTGAAAATTTGAATTTTGGCTCCAAATTTCAGGTCCGGCCCTTACGTTCTGAGCTCAATGTGGTAAAACCCGAAACAGAGGTTTTAGCACTCAGACTTCATTCAGGCTGCATTTTTCTCACCTGGGATGGCATAGGCTTCCACGGGGACACATATTTCATGCAATTTCAGCCAAACTGAAAATTTGAATTTTGGCTCCAAATTGCAGGTCCGGCCCTTACGTTCTGAACTCAATATGGTAAAACCCAAAACAGAGGATTTAGCCCTCAGACTTGATTCAGGCTGCATTTTTCTCACCTGGGATGGCATGGGCTTCCATGGGGGACACATATTTCATCTTTTTTCAGCCAAACTGAAAATTTGAATTTTGGCTCCAAATTTCAGTTCCGGCCCTTACGTTCTGAGCTCAATGTGGTAAAACCTGAAACAGAGGTTTTAGCACTCAGACTTCATTCAGGCTGCATTTTTCTCACCTGGGATGGCATGGGCTTCCACGGGGGACACATATTTCATGCAATTTCAGCCAAACTGAAAATTTGAATTTTGGCTCCAAATTTCAGGTCCGGCCCTTACGTTCTGAGCTCAATGTGGTAAAACCCGAAACAGAGGATTTAGCCCTCAGACTTCATTCAGGCTGCATTTTTCTCACCTGGGATGGCATAGGCTTCCACGGGGGACACATATTTCATGCAATTTATGCCAAACTGAAAATTTGAATTTTGGCTCCAAATTTCAGGTCCGGCCCTTACGTTCTGAGCTCAATGTGGTAAAACCCTAAACAGAGGTTTTAGCCCTCAGACTTGATTCGGGCTGCATTTTTCTCACCCTGGATGGCATAGGCTTCCACGGGGGACACATATTTCATGCAATTTCAGCCAAACTGAAAATTTGAATTTTGGCTCCAAATTTCAGGTCCGGCCCTTACGTTCTGAGCTCAATGTGGTAAAACCTGAAACAGAGGTTTTAGCACTCAGACTTCATTCATGCTGCATTTTTCTCACCTGGGATGGCATGGGCTTCCACGGGGGACACATATTTCATCTTTTTTCAGCCAAACTGAAAATATGAATTTTGGCTCCAAATTTCAGGTCCGGCCCTTACGTTCTTAGCTCAATGTGGTAAAACCCGAAACAGAGGTTTTAGCACTCAGACTTCATTCAGGCTGCATTTTTCTCACCTGGGATGGCATGGGCTTCCACGGGGGACACATATTTCATGCAATTTCAGCCAAACTGAAAATATGAATTTTGGCTCTTAATTTCAGGCCCGGCCCTTCCGTTCTGAGCTCAATGTGGTAAAACCCGAAACAGAGGATTTAGCCCTCAGACTTCATTCAGGCTGCATTTTTCTCACCTGGGATGGCATAGGCTTCCACGGGGGACACATATTTCATGCAATTTCAGCCAAACTGAAAATTTGAATTTTGGCTCCAAATTTCAGGTCCGGCCCTTACGTTCTGAGCTCAATGTGGTAAAACCCAAAACAGAGGTTTTAGCACTCAGACTTCATTCAGGCTGCATTTTTCTCACCTGGGATGGCATAGGCTTCCACGGGGTACACATATTTCATGCAATTTCAGCCAAACTGAAAATTTGAATTTTGGCTCCAAATTGCAGGTCCGGCCCTTACGTTCTGAGCTCAATGTGGTAAAACCCGAAACAGAGGATTTAGCCCTCAGACTTCATTCAGGCTGCATTTTTCTCACCTGGGATGGCATAGGCTTCCACGGGGACACATATTTCATGCAATTTCAGCCAAACTGAAAATTTGCATTTTGGCTCCAAATTTCAGGTCCGGCCCTTACGTTCTGAACTCAATGTGGTAAAACCCAAAACAGAGGATTTAGCCCTCAGACTTGATTCAGGCTGCATTTTTCTCACCTGGGATGGCATGGGCTTCCATGGGGGACACATATTTCATCTTTTTTCAGCCAAACTGAAAATTTGAATTTTGGCTCCAAATTTCAGTTTCGGCCCTTACGTTCTGAGCTCAATGTGGTAAAACCTGAAACAGAGGTTTTAGCACTCAGACTTCATTCAGGCTGCATTTTTCTCACCTGGGATGGCATGGGCTTCCACGGGGGACACATATTTCATGCAATTTCAGCCAAACTGAAAATTTGAATTTTGGCTCCAAATTTCAGGTCCGGCCCTTACGTTCTGAGCTCAATGTGGTAAAACCCGAAACAGAGGTTTAAGCACTCAGACTTCATTCAGGCTGCATTTTTCTCACCTGGGATGGCATGGGCTTCCACGGGGGACACATATTTCATGCAATTTCAGCCAAACTGAAAATTTGAATTTTGGCTCCAAATTTCAGGTCCGGCCCTTACGTTCTGAGCTCAATGTGGTAAAACCCGAAACAGAGGTTTTAGCCCTCAGACTTCATTCAGGCTGCATTTTTCTCACCTGGGATGGCATGGGCTTCCACGGGGGACACATATTTTATCTTTTTTCAGCCAAACTGAAAATTTGAATTTTGGCTCCAAATTTCAGTTCCGGCCCTTACGTTCTGAGCTCAATGTGGTAAAACCTGAAACAGAGGTTTTAGCATTCAGACTTCATTCAGGCTGCATTTTTCTCACCTGGGATGGCATGGGCTTCCACGGGGGACACATATTTTTATCTTTTTTCAGCCAAACTGAAAATTTGAATTTTGGCTCCAAATTTCAGGTCTGGCCCTTACGTTCTGAGCTCAATGTGGTAAAACCCGAAACAGAGGTTTTAGCACTCAGACTTCATTCATGCTGCATTTTTCTCACCTGGGATGGCATGGGCTTCCACGGGGGACACATATTTCATCTTTTTTCAGCCAAACTGAAAATTTGAATTTTGGCTCCAAATTTCAGGCCCGGCCCTTACGTTCTGAGCTCAATGTGGTAAAACCCGAAACAGAGGTTTTAGCACTCAGACTTCATTCATGCTGCATTTTTCTCACCTGGGATGGCATGGGCTTCCACGGGGGACACATATTTCATCTTTTTTCAGCCAAACTGAAAATTTGAATTTTGGCTCCAAATTTCAGGCCCGGCCCTTACGTTCTGAGCTCAATGTGGTAAAACCCGAAACAGAGGTTTTAGCCCTCAGACTTCATTCAGGCTGCATTTTTCTCACCTGGGATGGCATAGGCTTCCACGGGGGACACATATTTCATGCAATTTCAGCCAAACTGAAAATTTGAATTTTGGCTCCAAATTTCAGGCCCTGCCCTTACATTCTGAGCTCAATGTGGTAAAACCCGAAACAGAGGTTTTAGCCCTCAGACTTCATTCAGGCTGCATTTTTCTCACCTGGGATGGCATAGGCTTCCACGGGGGACACATATTTCATGCAATTTCAGCCAAACTGAAAATTTGAATTTTGGCTCCAAATTTCAGGTCCGGCCCTTACGTTCTGAGCTCAATGTGGTAAAACCCGAAACAGAGGTTTTAGCACTCAGACTTCATTCAGGCTGCATTTTTCTCACCTGGGATGGCATAGGCTTCCACGGGGTACACATATTTCATGCAATTTCAGCCAAACTGAAAATTTGAATTTTGGCTCCAAATTGCAGGTCCGGCCCTTACGTTCTGAGCTCAATGTGGTAAAACCCGAAACAGAGGATTTAGCCCTCAGACTTCATTCAGGCTGCATTTTTCTCACCTGGGATGGCATAGGCTTCCACGGGGGACACATATTTCATGCAATTTCAGCCAAACTGAAAATTTGAATTTTGGCTCCAAATTTCAGGTCCGGCCCTTACGTTCTGAGCTCAATGTGGTAAAACCCGAAACAGAGGTTTTAGCCCTCAGACTTCATTCAGGCTGCATTTTTCTCACCTGGGATGGCATAGGCTTCCACGGGGGACACATATTTCATGCAATTTCAGCCAAACTGAAAATTTGAATTTTGGCTCCAAATGTCAGGTCCGGCCCTTACGTTCTGAGCTCAATGTGGTAAAACCCGAAACAGAGGTTTTAGCACTCAGACTTCTTTCATGCTGCATTTTTCTCACCTGGGATGGCATGGGCTTCCACGGGGGACACATATTTCATCTTTTTTCAGCCAAACTGAAAATTTGAATTTTGGCTCCAAATTTCAAGTCCAGCCCTTACGTTCTGAGCTCAATGTGGTAAAACCCGAAACAGAGGTTTTAGCCCTCAGACTTCATTCAGGCTGCATTTTTCTCACCTGGGATGGCATAGGCTTCCACGGGGGACACATATTTCATGCAATTTCAGCCAAACTGAAAATTTGAATTTTGGCTCCAAATTTCAGGTCCGGCCCTTACGTTCTGAGCTCAATGTGGTAAAACCTGAAACAGAGGTTTTAGCACTCAGACTTCATTCAGGCTGCATTTTTCTCACCTGGGATGGCATGGGCTTCCACGGGGGACACATATTTCATGCAATTTCAGCCAAACTGAAAATTTGAATTTTGGCTCCAAATTTCAGGTCCGGCCCTTACGTTCTGAGCTCAATGTGGTAAAACCCGAAACAGAGGTTTAAGCACTCAGACTTCATTCAGGCTGCATTTTTCTCACCTGGGATGGCATGGGCTTCCACGGGGGACACATATTTCATGCAATTTCAGCCAAACTGAAAATTTGAATTTTGGCTCCAAATTTCAGGTCCGGCCCTTACGTTCTGAGCTCAATGTGGTAAAACCCGAAACAGAGGTTTAAGCACTCAGACTTCATTCAGGCTGCATTTTTCTCCACTGGGATGGCATGGGCTTCCACGGGGGACACATATTTCATGCAATTTCAGCCAAACTGAAAATTTGAATTTTGGCTCCAAATTTCAGGTCCGGCCCTTACGTTCTGAGCTCAATGTGGTAAAACCCGAAACAGAGGTTTTAGCACTCAGACTTCATTCAGGCTGCATTTTTCTCACCTGGGATGGCATGGGCTTCCACGGGGGACACATATTTCATGCAATTTCAGCCAAACTGAAAATTTGAATTTTGGCTCCAAATTTCAGGTCCGGCCCTTACGTTCTGAGCTCAATGTGGTGAAACCCGAAACAGAGGTTTTAGCACTCAGACTTCATTAATGCTGCATTTTTCTAACCTGGGATGGCATGGGCTTCCACGGGGGACACATATTTTTATCTTTTTTCATCCAAACTGAAAATTTGAATTTTGGCTCCAAATTTCAAGTCCGGCCCTTATGTTCTGAGCTCAATGTGGTAAAACCCGAAACAGAGGTTTTAGCACTCAGACTTCATTCATGCTGCATTTTTCTCACCTGGGATGGCATGGGCTTCCACGGGGGACACATATTTCATCTTTTTTCAGCCAAACTGAAAATATTAATTTTGGCTCCAAATTTCAGGTCCGGCCCTTATGTTCTGAGCTCAATGTGGTAAAACCCGAAACAGAGGATTTAGCCCTCAGACTTCATTCAGGCTGCATTTTTCTCACCTGGGATGGCATAGGCTTCCACGGGGGACACATATTTCATGCAATTTCAGCCAAACTGAAAATATGAATTTTGGCTCCAAATTTAAGGTCCGGCCCTTACGTTCTGAGCTCAATGTGGTAAAACCCGAAACAGAGGTTTTAGCCCTCAGACTTCATTCAGGCTGCATTTTTCTCACCTGGGATGGCATAGGCTTCCACGGGGGACACATATTTCATGCAATTTCAGCCAAAATGAAAATTTGAATTTTGGCTCCAAATGTCAGGTCTGGCCCTTACGTTCTGAGCTTAATGTGGTAAAACCTGAAACAGAGGTTTTAGCACTCAGACTTCATTCAGGCTGCATTTTTCTCACCTGGGATGGCATGGGCTTCCACGGGGGACACATATTTCATCTTTTTTCAGCCAAACTGAAAATTTGAATTTTGGCTCCAAATTTCAAGTCCGGCCCTTATGTTCTGAGCTCAATGTGGTAAAACCCGAAACAGGGGATTTAGCCCTCAGACTTCATTCAGGCTGCATTTTTCTCACCTGGGATGGCATAGGCTTCCACGGGGGACACATATTTCATGCAATTTCAGCCAAACTGAAAATTTGAATTTTGGCTCCAAATTTCAGGTCCGGCCCTTACGTTCTGAGCTCAATGTGGTAAAACCTCAAACAGAGGTTTTAGCACTCAGACTTCATTCAGGCTGCATTTTTCTCACCTGGGATGGCATGGGCTTCCACGGGGGACACATATTTTTATCTTTTTTCAGCCAAACTGAAAATTTGAATTTTGGCTCCAAATTTCAGGTCCGGCCCTTACATTCTGAGCTCAATGTGGTAAAACCCGAAACAGAGGTTTTAGCCCTCAGACTTCATTCAGGCTGCATTTTTCTCACCTGGGATGGCATGGGCTTCCACGGGGGACACATATTTCATCTTTTTTCAGCCAAACTGAAAATTTGAATTTTGGCTCCAAATTTCAGGCCCGGCCCTTACGTTCTGAGCTCAATGTGGTAAAACCCGAAACAGAGGTTTTAGCCCTCAGACTTCATTCAGGCTGCATTTTTCTCACCTGGGATGGCATGGGCTTCCACGGGGGACACATATTTCATGCAATTTCAGCCAAACTGAAAATATGAATTTTGGCTCCAAATTTCAGGTCCGGCCCTTATGTTCTGAGCTCAATGTGGTAAAACCCGAAACAGAGGATTTAGCCCTCAGACTTCATTCAGGCTGCATTTTTCTCACCTGGGATGGCATAGGCTTCCACGGGGGACACATATTTCATGCAATTTCAGCCAAACTGAAAATATGAATTTTGGCTCCAAATTTAAGGTCCGGCCCTTACGTTCTGAGCTCAATGTGGTAAAACCCGAAACAGAGGTTTTAGCCCTCAGACTTCATTCAGGCTGCATTTTTCTCACCTGGGATGGCATAGGCTTCCACGGGGGACACATATTTCACCTTTTTTCAGCCAAACTGAAAATTTGAATTTTGGCTCCAAATTTCAGGTCCGGCCCTTACGTTCTGAGCTCAATGTGGTAAAACCCGAAACAGAGGTTTTAGCCCTCAGACTTCATTCATGCTGCATTTTTCTCACCTGGGATGGCATAGGCTTCCACAGGGGACACATATTTCATGCAATTTCAGCCAAACTGAAAATTTGAATTTTGGCTCCAAATTTCAGGTCCGGCCCTTACGTTCTGAGCTCAATGTGGTGAAACCCGAAACAGAGGTTTTAGCACTCAGACTTCATTCATGCTGCATTTTTCTCACCTGGGATGGCATGGGCTTCCACGGGGGACACATATTTTATCTTTTTTCAGCCAAACTGAAAATTTGAATTTTGGCTCCAAATTTCAGGTCCGGCCCTTACGTTCTGAGCTCAATGTGGTAAAACCCGAAACAGAGGTTTTAGCACTCAGACTTCATTCATGCTGCATTTTTCTCACCTTGGATGGCATGGGCTTCCACGGGGGACACATATTTCATCTTTTTTCAGCCAAACTGAAAATTTGAATTTTTGCTCCAAATTTCAGGTCCGGCCCTTACGTTCTGAGCTCAATGTGGTAAAACCCGAAACAGAGGTTTTAGCCCTCAGACTTCATTCAGGCTGCATTTTTCTCACCTGGGATGGCATAGGCTTCCACGGGGGACACATATTTCATGCAATTTCAGCCAAACTGAAAATTTGAATTTTGGCTCCAAATTTCAGGTCCGGCCCTTACGTTCTGAGCTCAATGTGGTAAAACCCGAAACAGAGGTTTTAGCCCTCAGACTTCATTCAGGCTGCATTTTTCTCACCTGGGATGGCAAAGGCTTCCACGGGGGACACATATTTCATGCAATTTCAGCCAAACTGAAAATTTGAATTTTGGCTCCAAATTTCAGGTCCGGCCCTTACGTTCTGAGCTCAATGTGGTAAAACCCGAAACAGAGGTTTTAGCCCTCAGACTTCATTCAGGCTGCATTTTTCTCACCTGGGATGGCAACGGCTTCCACGGGGGACACATATTTCATGCAATTTCAGCCAAACTGAAAATTTGAATTTTGGCTCCAAATTTCAGGTCCGGCCCTTACGTTCTGAGCTCAATGTGGTAAAACCCGAAACAGAGGTTTTAGCCCTCAGACTTCATTCAGGCTGCATTTTTCTCACCTGGGATGGCATAGGCTTCCACGGGGGCACATATTTCATGCAATTTCAGCCAAACTGAAAATTTGAATTTTGGCTCCAAATTTCAGGTCCGGCCCTTACGTTCTGAGCTCAATGTGGTAAAAGCCGAAACAGAGGTTTTAGCCCTCAGACTTCATTCAGGCTGCATTTTTCTCACCTGGGATGGCATAGGCTTCCACGGGGGACACATATTTCATGCAATTTCAGCCAAACTGAAAATTTGAATTTTGGCTCCAAATTTCAGGTCCGGCCCTTACGTTCTGAGCTCAATGTGGTAAAACCCGAAACAGAGGATTTAGCACTCAGACTTCATTCATGCTGCATTTTTCTCACCTGGGATGGCATAGGCTTCTACGGGGGACACATATTTCATGCAATTTCAGCCAAACTGAAAATTTGAATTTTGGCTCCAAATTGCAGGTCCGGCCCTTACGTTCTGAGCTCAATGTGGTGAAACCCGAAACAGAGGTTTTAGCACTCAGACTTCATTCATGCTGCATTTTTCTCACCTGGGATGGCATGGGCTTCCACGGGGGACACATATTTCATGCAATTTCAGCCAAACTGAAAATTTGAATTTTGGCTCCAAATTTCAGGCCCGGCCCTTCCGTTCTGAGCTCAATGTGGTAAAACCCGAAACAGAGGTTTTAGCACTCAGACTTCATTCATGCTGCATTTTTCTCACCTGGGATGGCATGGGCTTCCACGGGGGACACATATTTCATCTTTTTTCAGCCAAACTGAAAATTTGAATTTTGGCTCCAAATTGCAGGTCCGGCCCTTACGTTCTGAGCTCAATGTGGTAAAACCCGAAACAGAGGTTTTAGCCCTCAGACTTCATTCAGGCTGCATTTTTCTCACCTGGGATGGCATAGGCTTCCACGGGGGACACATATTTCATGCAATTTCAGCCAAACTGAAAATTTGCATTTTGGCTCCAAATTTCAGGTCCGGCCCTTACGTTCTGAGCTCAATGTGGTGAAACCCGAAACAGAGGTTTTAGCACTCAGACTTCATTCATGCTGCATTTTTCTCACCTGGGATGGCATGGGCTTCCACGGGGGACACTTATTTTATCTTTTTTCAGCCAAACTGAAAATTTGAATTTTGGCTCCAAATTTCAGGTCCGGCCCTTACGTTCTGAGCTCAATGTGGTGAAACCCAAAACAGAGGTTTTAGCACTCAGACTTCATTCATGCTGCATTTTTCTCACCTGGGATGGCATAGGCTTCCACGGGGGACACATATTTCATGCAATTTCAGCCAAACTGAAAATTTGAATTTTGGCTCCAAATTTCAGGCCCGGCCCTTCCGCTCTGAGCTCAATGTGGTAAAACCCGAAACAGAGGTTTTAGCCCTCAGACTTCATTCAGGCTGCATTTTTCTCACCTGGGATGGCAACGGCTTCCACGGGGGACACATATTTCATGCAATTTCAGCCAAACTGAAAATTTGAATTTTGGCTCCAAATTTCAGGTCCGGCCCTTACGTTCTGAGCTCAATGTGGTAAAACCCGAAACAGAGGTTTTAGCACTCAGACTTCATTCAGGCTGCATTTTTCTCACCTGGGATGGCATAGGCTTCCACGGGGACACATATTTCATGCAATTTCAGCCAAACTGAAAATTTGAATTTTGGCTCCAAATTGCAGGTCCGGCCCTTACGTTCTGAACTCAATATGGTAAAACCCAAAACAGAGGATTTAGCCCTCAGACTTGATTCAGGCTGCATTTTTCTCACCTGGGATGGCATGGGCTTCCATGGGGGACACATATTTCATCTTTTTTCAGCCAAACTGAAAATTTGAATTTTGGCTCCAAATTTCAGTTCCGGCCCTTACGTTCTGAGCTCAATGTGGTAAAACCTGAAACAGAGGTTTTAGCACTCAGACTTCATTCAGGCTGCATTTTTCTCACCTGGGATGGCATGGGCTTCCACGGGGGACACATATTTCATGCAATTTCAGCCAAACTGAAAATTTGAATTTTGGCTCCAAATTTCAGGTCCGGCCCTTACGTTCTGAGCTCAATGTGGTAAAACCCGAAACAGAGGATTTAGCCCTCAGACTTCATTCAGGCTGCATTTTTCTCACCTGGGATGGCATAGGCTTCCACGGGGGACACATATTTCATGCAATTTATGCCAAACTGAAAATTTGAATTTTGGCTCCAAATTTCAGGTCCGGCCCTTACGTTCTGAGCTCAATGTGGTAAAACCCTAAACAGAGGTTTTAGCCCTCAGACTTGATTCGGGCTGCATTTTTCTCACCCTGGATGGCATAGGCTTCCACGGGGGACACATATTTCATGCAATTTCAGCCAAACTGAAAATTTGAATTTTGGCTCCAAATTTCAGGTCCGGCCCTTACGTTCTGAGCTCAATGTGGTAAAACCTGAAACAGAGGTTTTAGCACTCAGACTTCATTCATGCTGCATTTTTCTCACCTGGGATGGCATGGGCTTCCACGGGGGACACATATTTCATCTTTTTTCAGCCAAACTGAAAATATGAATTTTGGCTCCAAATTTCAGGTCCGGCCCTTACGTTCTTAGCTCAATGTGGTAAAACCCGAAACAGAGGTTTTAGCACTCAGACTTCATTCAGGCTGCATTTTTCTCACCTGGGATGGCATGGGCTTCCACGGGGGACACATATTTCATGCAATTTCAGCCAAACTGAAAATATGAATTTTGGCTCTTAATTTCAGGCCCGGCCCTTCCGTTCTGAGCTCAATGTGGTAAAACCCGAAACAGAGGATTTAGCCCTCAGACTTCATTCAGGCTGCATTTTTCTCACCTGGGATGGCATAGGCTTCCACGGGGGACACATATTTCATGCAATTTCAGCCAAACTGAAAATTTGAATTTTGGCTCCAAATTTCAGGTCCGGCCCTTACGTTCTGAGCTCAATGTGGTAAAACCCAAAACAGAGGTTTTAGCACTCAGACTTCATTCAGGCTGCATTTTTCTCACCTGGGATGGCATAGGCTTCCACGGGGTACACATATTTCATGCAATTTCAGCCAAACTGAAAATTTGAATTTTGGCTCCAAATTGCAGGTCCGGCCCTTACGTTCTGAGCTCAATGTGGTAAAACCCGAAACAGAGGATTTAGCCCTCAGACTTCATTCAGGCTGCATTTTTCTCACCTGGGATGGCATAGGCTTCCACGGGGACACATATTTCATGCAATTTCAGCCAAACTGAAAATTTGCATTTTGGCTCCAAATTTCAGGTCCGGCCCTTACGTTCTGAACTCAATGTGGTAAAACCCAAAACAGAGGATTTAGCCCTCAGACTTGATTCAGGCTGCATTTTTCTCACCTGGGATGGCATGGGCTTCCATGGGGGACACATATTTCATCTTTTTTCAGCCAAACTGAAAATTTGAATTTTGGCTCCAAATTTCAGTTTCGGCCCTTACGTTCTGAGCTCAATGTGGTAAAACCTGAAACAGAGGTTTTAGCACTCAGACTTCATTCAGGCTGCATTTTTCTCACCTGGGATGGCATGGGCTTCCACGGGGGACACATATTTCATGCAATTTCAGCCAAACTGAAAATTTGAATTTTGGCTCCAAATTTCAGGTCCGGCCCTTACGTTTTGAGCTCAATGTGGTAAAACCCGAAACAGAGGATTTAGCCCTCAGACTTGATTCAGGCTGCATTTTTCTCACCTGGGATGGCATAGGCTTCCACGGGGGACACATATTTCATGCAATTTATGCCAAACTGAAAATTTGAATTTTGGCTCCAAATTTCAGGTCCGGCCCTTACGTTCTGAGCTCAATGTGGTAAAACCTGAAACAGAGGTTTAAGCCCTCAGACTTCATTCAGGCTGCAATTTTCTCACCTGGGATGGCATAGGCTTCCACGGGGGACACATATTTCATGCAATTTCAGCCAAACTGAAAATATGAATTTTGGCTCCAAATTTAAGGTCCGGCCCTTACGTTCTGAGCTCAATGTGGTAAAACCCGAAACAGAGGTTTTAGCCGTCAGACTTCATTCAGGCTGCATTTTTCTCACCTGGGATGGCATAGGCTTCCACGGGGGACACATATTTCATGCAATTTCAGCCAAACTGAAAATTTGAATTTTGGCTCCAAATGTCAGGTCCGGCCCTTACGTTCTGAGCTCAATGTGGTAAAACCCGAAACAGAGGTTTTAGCACTCAGACTTCTTTCATGCTGCATTTTTCTCACCTGGGATGGCATGGGCTTCCACGGGGGACACATATTTCATCTTTTTTCAGCCAAACTGAAAATTTGAATTTTGGCTCCAAATTTCAAGTCCGGCCCTTACGTTCTGAGCTCAATGTGGTAAAACCCGAAACAGAGGTTTTAGCCCTCAGACTTCATTCAGGCTGCATTTTTCTCACCTGGGATGGCATGGGCTTCCACGGGGGACACATATTTTTATCTTTTTTTCAGCCAAACTGAAAATTTGAATTTTGGCTCCAAATTTCAGGTCCGGCCCTTACGTTCTGAGCTCAATGTGGTAAAACCCGAAACAGAGGTTTTAGCACTCAGACTTCATTCATGCTGCATTTTTCTCACCTGGGATGGCATGGGCTTCCACGGGGGACACATATTTCATCTTTTTTCAGCCAAACTGAAAATTTGAATTTTGGCTCCAAATTTCAGGCCCGGCCCTTACGTTCTGAGCTCAATGTGGTAAAACCCGAAACAGAGGTTTTAGCCCTCAGACTTCATTCAGGCTGCATTTTTCTCACCTGGGATGGCATAGGCTTCCACGGGGGACACATATTTCATGCAATTTCAGCCAAACTGAAAATTTGAATTTTGGCTCCAAATTTCAGGCCCGGCCCTTACATTCTGAGCTCAATGTGGTAAAACCCGAAACAGAGGTTTTAGCCCTCAGACTTCATTCATGCTGCATTTTTATCACCTGGGATGGCATGGGCTTCCACGGGGGACACATATTTCATGCAATTTCAGCCAAACTGAAAATTTGAATTTTGGCTCCAAATTTCAGGCCCGGCCCTTACGTTCTGAGCTCAATGTGGTAAAACCCGAAACAGAGGTTTTAGCCCTCAGACTTCATTCAGGCTGCATTTTTCTCACCTGGGATGGCATGGGCTTCCACGGGGGACACATATTTCATGCAATTTCAGCCAAACTGAAAATTTGAATTTTGGCTCCAAATTTCAGGTCCGGCCCTTACGTTCTGAGCTCAATGTGGTAAAACCCGAAACAGAGGATTTAGCCCTCAGACTTCATTCATGCTGCATTTTTCTCACCTGGGATGGCATAGGCTTCTACGGGGGACACATATTTCATGCAATTTCAGCCAAACTGAAAATTTGAATTTTGGCTCCAAATTTCAGGCCCGGCCCTTACATTCTGAGCTCAATGTGGTAAAACCCGAAACAGAGGTTTTAGCCCTCAGACTTCATTCATGCTGCATTTTTCCTCACCTGGGATGGCATGGGCTTCCACGGGGGACACATATTTCATGCAATTTCAGCCAAACTGAAAATTTGAATTTTGGCTCCAAATTTCAGGCCCGGCCCTTACGTTCTGAGCTCAACGTGGTAAAACCCGAAACAGAGGTTTTAGCACTCAGACTTCATTCATGCTGCATTTTTCTCACCTGGGATGGCATGGGCTTCCACGGGGGACACATATTTCATCTTTTTTCAGCCAAACTGAAAATTTGAATTTTGGCTCCAAATTTCAGGCCCGGCCCTTACGTTCTGAGCTCAATGTGGTAAAACCCGAAACAGAGGTTTTAGCCCTCAGACTTCATTCAGGCTGCATTTTTCTCACCTGGGATGGCATAGGCTTCCACGGGGGACACATATTTCATGCAATTTCAGCCAAACTGAAAATTTGCATTTTGGCTCCAAATTTCAGGTCCGGCCCTTACGTTCTGAGCTCAATGTGGTGAAACCCGAAACAGAGGTTTTAGCACTCAGACTTCATTCATGCTGCATTTTTCTCACCTGGGATGGCATGGGCTTCCACGGGGGACACTTATTTTATCTTTTTTCAGCCAAACTGAAAATTTGAATTTTGGCTCCAAATTTCAGGTCCGGCCCTTACATTCTGAGCTCAACGTGGTGAAACCCGAAACAGAGGTTTTAGCACTCAGACTTCATTCATGCTGCATTTTTCTCACCTGGGATGGCATAGGCTTCCACGGGGGACACATATTTCATGCAATTTCAGCCAAACTGAAAATTTGAATTTTGGCTCCAAATTTCAGGCCCGGCCCTTACATTCTGAGCTCAATGTGGTAAAACCCGAAACAGAGGTTTTAGCCCTCAGACTTCATTCATGCTGCATTTTTCTCACCTGGGATGGCATGGGCTTCCACGGGGGACACATATTTCATGCAATTTCAGCCAAACTGAAAATTTGAATTTTGGCTCCAAATTTCAGGCCCGGCCCTTACGTTCTGAGCTCAATGTGGTAAAACCCGAAACAGAGGTTTTAGCCCTCAGACTTCATTCAGGCTGCATTTTTCTCACCTGGGATGGCATGGGCTTCCACGGGGGACACATATTTCATGCAATTTCAGCCAAACTGAAAATTTGAATTTTGGCTCCAAATTTCAGGTCCGGCCCTTACGTTCTGAGCTCAATGTGGTAAAACCCGAAACAGAGGATTTAGCCCTCAGACTTCATTCATGCTGCATTTTTCTCACCTGGGATGGCATAGGCTTCTACGGGGGACACATATTTCATGCAATTTCAGCCAAACTGAAAATTTGAATTTTGGCTCTAAATTTCAGGTCCGGCCCTTACGTTCTGAGCTCAATGTGGTGAAACCCGAAACAGAGGTTTTAGCACTCAGACTTCATTCATGCTGCATTTTTCTCACCTGGGATGGCATGGGCTTCCACGGGGGACACATATTTCATGCAATTTCAGCCAAACTGAAAATTTGAATTTTGGCTCCAAATTTCAGGCCCGGCCCTTCCGTTCTGAGCTCAACGTGGTAAAACCCGAAACAGAGGTTTTAGCACTCAGACTTCATTCATGCTGCATTTTTCTCACCTGGGATGGCATGGGCCTCCACGGGGGACACATATTTCATGCAATTTCAGCCAAACTGAAAATTTGAATTTTGGCTCCAAATTTCAGGCCCGGCCCTTACGTTCTGAGCTCAATGTGGTAAAACCCGAAACAGAGGTTTTAGCCCTCAGACTTCATTCATGCTGCATTTTTCTCACCTGGGATGGCATAGGCTTCCACGGGGGACACATATTTCATGCAATTTCAGCCAAACTGAAAATTTGAATTTTGGCTCCAAATTTCAGGCCCGGCCCTTACATTCTGAGCTCAATGTGGTAAAACCCGAAACAGAGGTTTTAGCCCTCAGACTTCATTCAGGCTGCATTTTTCTCACCTGGGATGGCATAGGCTTCCATGGGGGACACATATTTCATGCAATTTCAGCCAAACTGAAAATTTGAATTTTGGCTCCAAATTTCAGGTCCGGCCCTTACGTTCTGAGCTCAATGTGGTAAAACCCGAAACAGAGGTTTTAGCACTCAGACTTCATTCAGGCTGCATTTTTCTCACCTGGGATGGCATAGGCTTCCACGGGGTACACATATTTCATGCAATTTCAGCCAAACTGAAAATTTGAATTTTGGCTCCAAATTGCAGGTCCGGCCCTTACGTTCTGAGCTCAATGTGGTAAAACCCAAAACAGAGGATTTAGCCCTCAGACTTCATTCAGGCTGCATTTTTCTCACCTGGGATGGCATAGGCTTCCACGGGGACACATATTTCATGCAATTTCAGCCAAACTGAAAATTTGAATTTTGGCTCTAAATTGCAGGTCCGGCCCTTACGTTCTGTACTCAATGTGGTAAAACCCAAAACAGAGGATTTAGCCCTCAGACTTGATTCAGGCTGCATTTTTCTCACCTGGGATGGCATGGGCTTCCATGGGGGACACATATTTCATCTTTTTTCAGCCAAACTGAAAATTTGAATTTTGGCTCCAAATTTCAGTTCCGGCCCTTACGTTCTGAGCTCAATGTGGTAAAACCTGAAACAGAGGTTTTAGCATTCAGACTTCATTCAGGCTGCATTTTTCTCACCTGGGATGGCATGGGCTTCCACGGGGGACACATATTTTTATCTTTTTTCAGCCAAACTGAAAATTTGAATTTTGGCTCCAAATTTCAGGTCTGGCCCTTACGTTCTGAGCTCAATGTGGTAAAACCCGAAACAGAGGTTTTAGCACTCAGACTTTTTTCATGCTGCATTTTTCTCACCTGGGATGGCATGGGCTTCCACGGGGGACACATATTTCATGCAATTTCAGCCAAACTGAAAATTTGAATTTTGGCTCCAAATTTCAGGCCCGGCCCTTACATTCTGAGCTCAATGTGGTAAAACCCGAAACAGAGGTTTTAGCCCTCAGACTTCATTCAGGCTGCATTTTTCTCACCTGGGATGGCATAGGCTTCCACGGGGGACACATATTTCATGCAATTTCAGCCAAACTGAAAATTTGAATTTTGGCTCTAAATTGCAGGTCCGGCCCTTACGTTCTGTACTCAATGTGGTAAAACCCAAAACAGAGGATTTAGCCCTCAGACTTGATTCAGGCTGCATTTTTCTCACCTGGGATGGCATGGGCTTCCATGGGGGACACATATTTCATCTTTTTTCAGCCAAACTGAAAATTTGAATTTTGGCTCCAAATTTCAGTTCCGGCCCTTACGTTCTGAGCTCAATGTGGTAAAACCCGAAACAGAGGTTTTAGCACTCAGACTTCTTTCATGCTGCATTTTTCTCACCTGGGATGGCATGGGCTTCCACGGGGGACACATATTTCATGCAATTTCAGCCAAACTGAAAATTTGAATTTTGGCTCCAAATTTCAGGCCCGGCCCTTACATTCTGAGCTCAATGTGGTAAAACCCGAAACAGAGGTTTTAGCCCTCAGACTTCATTCAGGCTGCATTTTTCTCACCTGGGATGGCAAAGGCTTCCACGGGGGACACATATTTCATGCAATTTCAGCCAAACTGAAAATTTGAATTTTGGCTCCAAATTTCAGGCCCGGCCCTTACGTTCTGAGCTCAATGTGGTAAAACCCGAAACAGAGGTTTTAGCCCTCAGACTTCATTCAGGCTGCATTTTTCTCACCTGGGATGGCATAGGCTTCCACGGGGGACACATATTTCATGCAATTTCAGCCAAACTGAAAATTTGAATTTTGGCTCCAAATTTCAGGTCCGGCCCTTACGTTCTGAGCTCAATGTGGTAAAACCCGAAACAGAGGTTTCAGCCCTCAGACTTCATTCAGGCTGCATTTTTCTCACCTGGGATGGCATAGGCTTCCACGGGGGACACATATTTCGTGCAATTTCAGCCAAACTGAAAATTTGAATTTTGGCTCCAAATTTCAGGCCCGGCCCTTACATTCTGAGCTCAATGTGGTAAAACCCGAAACAGAGGTTTTAGCACTCAGACTTCATTCATGCTGCATTTTTCTCACATGGGATGGCATGGGCTTCCACGGGGGACACATATTTCATGCAATTTCAGCCAAACTGAAAATTTGAATTTTGGCTCCAAATTTCAGGCCCGGCCCTTACGTTCTGAGCTCAATGTGGTAAAACCCGAAACAGAGGTTTTAGCACTCAGACTTCATTCATGCTGCATTTTTCTCACCTGGGATGGCATAGGCTTCTACGGGGGACACATATTTCATGCAATTTCAGCCAAACTGAAAATTTGAATTTTGGCTCCAAATTTCAGGCCCGGCCCTTCCGTTCTGAGCTCAATGTGGTAAAACCCGAAACAGAGGTTTTAGCCCTCAGACTTCATTCAGGCTGCATTTTTCTCACCTGGGATGGCATAGGCTTCCACGGGGGACACATATTTCATGCAATTTCAGCCAAACTGAAAATTTGAATTTTGGCTCCAAATTTCAGGTCCGGCCCTTACGTTCTGAGCTCAATGTGGTAAAACCCGAAACAGAGGTTTTAGCACTCAGACTTCATTCAGGCTGCATTTTTCTCACCTGGGATGGCATAGGCTTCCACGGGGTACACATATTTCATGCAATTTCAGCCAAACTGAAAATTTGAATTTTGGCTCCAAATTGCAGGTCCGGCCCTTCCGTTCTGAGCTCAATGTGGTAAAACCCGAAACAGAGGTTTTAGCACTCAGACTTCATTCATGCTGCATTTTTCTCACCTGGGATGGCATGGGCTTCCACGGGGGACACATATTTCATCTTTTTTCAGCCAAACTGAAAATTTGAATTTTGGCTCCAAATTTCAGGCCCGGCCCTTACGTTCTGAGCTCAATGTGGTAAAACCCGAAACAGAGGTTTTAGCCCTCAGACTTCATTCAGGCTGCATTTTTCTCACCTGGGATGGCATAGGCTTCCACGGGGGACACATATTTCATGCAATTTCAGCCAAACTGAAAATTTGCATTTTGGCTCCAAATTTCAGGTCCGGCCCTTACGTTCTGAGCTCAATGTGGTGAAACCCGAAACAGAGGTTTTAGCACTCAGACTTCATTCATGCTGCATTTTTCTCACCTGGGATGGCATGGGCTTCCACGGGGGACACTTATTTTATCTTTTTTCAGCCAAACTGAAAATTTGAATTTTGGCTCCAAATTTCAGGTCCGGCCCTTCCGTTCTGAGCTCAATGTGGTGAAACCCGAAACAGAGGTTTTAGCACTCAGACTTCATTCATGCTGCATTTTTCTCACCTGGGATGGCATAGGCTTCCACGGGGGACACATATTTCATGCAATTTCAGCCAAACTGAAAATTTGAATTTTGGCTCCAAATTTCAGGCCCGGCCCTTACGTTCTGAGCTCAATGTGGTAAAACCCGAAACAGAGGTTTTAGCCCTCAGACTTCATTCAGGCTGCATTTTTCTCACCTGGGATGGCATAGGCTTCCACGGGGGACACATATTTCATGCAATTTCAGCCAAACTGAAAATTTGAATTTTGGCTCCAAATTTCAGGTCCGGCCCTTACGTTCTGAGCTCAATGTGGTAAAACCCGAAACAGAGGTTTTAGCACTCAGACTTCATTCAGGCTGCATTTTTCTCACCTCGGATGGCATAGGCTTCCACGGGGTACACATATTTCATGCAATTTCAGCCAAACTGAAAATTTGAATTTTGGCTCCAAATTGCAGGTCCGGCCCTTACGTTCTGAGCTCAATGTGGTAAAACCCGAACCAGAGGATTTAGCCCTCAGACTTCATTCAGGCTGCATTTTTCTCACCTGGGATGGCATAGGCTTCCACGGGGACACATATTTCATGCAATTTCAGCCAAACTGAAAATTTGAATTTTGGCTCTAAATTGCAGGTCCGGCCCTTACGTTCTGAACTCAATGTGGTAAAACCCAAAACAGAGGATTTAGCCCTCAGACTTGATTCAGGCTGCATTTTTCTCACCTGGGATGGCATGGGCTTCCATGGGGGACACACATTTCATGCAATTTCAGCCAAACTGAAAATTTGAATTTTGGCTCCAAATTTCAGTTCCGGCCCTTACGTTCTGAGCTCAATGTGGTAAAACCTGAAACAGAGGTTTTAGCACTCAGACTTCATTCAGGCTGCATTTTTCTCACCTGGGATGGCATGGGCTTCCACGGGGGACACATATTTCATGCAATTTCAGCCAAACTGAAAATTTGAATTTTGGCTCCAAATTTCAGGTCCGGCCCTTACGTTCTGAGCTCAATGTGGTAAAACCCGAAACAGAGGATTTAGCCCTCAGACTTCATTCAGGCTGCATTTTTCTCACCTGGGATGGCATAGGCTTCCACGGGGGACACATATTTCATGCAATTTATGCCAAACTGAAAATTTGAATTTTGGCTCCAAATTTCAGGTCCGGCCCTTACGTTCTGAGCTCAATGTGGTAAAACCCTAAACAGAGGTTTTAGCCCTCAGACTTGATTCGGGCTGCATTTTTCTCACCCTGGACGGCATAGGCTTCCACGGTGGACACATATTTCATGCAATTCCAGCCAAACTGAAAATTTGAATTTTGGCTCCAAATTTCAGGTCCGGCCCTTACGTTCTGAGCTCAATGTGGTAAAACCCGAAACAGAGGTTTTAGCACTCAGACTTCATTCATGCTGCATTTTTCTCACCTGGGATGGCATGGGCTTCCACGGGGGACACATATTTCATCTTTTTTTTTAGCCAAACTGAAAATATGAATTTTGGCTCCAAATTTCAGGTCCGGCCCTTCCGTTCTGAGCTCAATGTGGTAAAACCCGAAACAGAGGTTTTAGCCCTCAGACTTCATTCAGGCTGCATTTTTCTCACCTGGGATGGCATAGGCTTCCACGGGGGACACATATTTCATGCAATTTCAGCCAAACTGAAAATTTGAATTTTGGCTCCAAATTTCAGGTCCGGCCCTTACGTTCTGAGCTCAATGTGGTAAAACCCGAAACAGAGGTTTTAGCCCTCAGACTTCATTCAGGCTGCATTTTTCTCACCTGGGATGGCATGGGCTTCCACGTAGGACACATATTTCATCTTTTTTCAGCCAAACTGAAAATATGAATTTTGGCTCCAAATTTCATGTCCGGCCCTTACGTTCTGAGCTCAATGTGGTAAAACCCGAAACAGAGGTTTTAGCACTCAGACTTCATTCAGGCTGCATTTTTCTCACCTGGGATGGCATAGGCTTCCACGGGGGACACATATTTCATGCAATTTCAGCCAAACTGAAAATTTGAATTTTGGCTCCAAATTTCAGGTCCGGCCCTTACGTTCTGAGCTCAATGTGGTGAAACCCGAAACAGAGGTTTTAGCACTCAGACTTCATTAATGCTGCATTTTTCTCACCTGGGATGGCATGGGCTTCCACGGGGGACACATATTTTTATCTTTTTTCAGCCAAACTGAAAATTTGAATTTTGGCTCCAAATTTCAGGTCCGGCCCTTACGTTCTGAGCTCAATGTGGTAAAACCCGAAACAGAGGTTTTAGCACTCAGACTTCATTCATGCTGCATTTTTCTCACCTGGGATGGCATGGGCTTCCACGGGGGACACATATTTCATCTTTTTTCAGCCAAACTGAAAATTTAAATTTTGGCTCCAAATTTCAGGCCCGGCCCTTACGTTCTGAGCTCAATGTGGTAAAACCCGAAACAGAGGTTTTAGCCCTCAGACTTCATTCAGGCTGCATTTTTCTCACCTGGGATGGCATAGGCTTCCACGGGGGACACATATTTCATCTTTTTTTTTAGCCAAACTGAAAATATGAATTTTGGCTCCAAATTTCAGGTCCGGCCCTTACGTTCTGAGCTCAATGTGGTAAAACCCGAAACAGAGGTTTTAGCCCTCAGACTTCATTCAGGCTGCATTTTTCTCACCTGGGATGGCATAGGCTTCCACGGGGGACACATATTTCATGCAATTTCAGCCAAACTGAAAATTTGAATTTTGGCTCCAAATTTCAGGTCCGGCCCTTACGTTCTGAGCTCAATGTGGTAAAACCCGAAACAGAGGTTTTAGCCCTCAGACTTCATTCAGGCTGCATTTTTCTCACCTGGGATGGCATGGGCTTCCACGTAGGACACATATTTCATCTTTTTTCAGCCAAACTGAAAATATGAATTTTGGCTCCAAATTTCATGTCCGGCCCTTACGTTCTGAGCTCAATGTGGTAAAACCCGAAACAGAGGTTTTAGCACTCAGACTTCATTCAGGCTGCATTTTTCTCACCTGGGATGGCATAGGCTTCCACGGGGGAAACATATATCATGCAATTTCAGCCAAACTGAAAATTTGAATTTTGGCTCCAAATTTCAGGTCCGGCCCTTACGTTCTGAGCTCAATGTGGTGAAACCCGAAACAGAGGTTTTAGCACTCAGACTTCATTAATGCTGCATTTTTCTCACCTGGGATGGCATGGGCTTCCACGGGGGACACATATTTTTATCTTTTTTCAGCCAAACTGAAAATTTGAATTTTGGCTCCAAATTTCAGGTCCGGCCCTTACGTTCTGAGCTCAATGTGGTAAAACCCGAAACAGAGGTTTTAGCACTCAGACTTCATTCATGCTGCATTTTTCTCACCTGGGATGGCATGGGCTTCCACGGGGGACACATATTTCATCTTTTTTCAGCCAAACTGAAAATTTGAATTTTGGCTCCAAATTTCAGTTCCGGCCCTTACGTTCTGAGCTCAATGTGGTAAAACCTGAAACAGAGGTTTTAGCATTCAGACTTCATTCATGCTGCATTTTTCTCACCTGGGATGGCATAGGCTTCCACGGGGGACACATATTTCATCTTTTTTCAGCCAAACTGAAAATTTGAATTTTGGCTCCAAATTTCAGGTCCGGCCCTTACGTTCTGAGCTCAATGTGGTAAAACCCGAAACAGAGGTTTTAGCACTCAGACTTCATTCAGGCTGCATTTTTCTCACCTGGGATGGCATAGGCTTCCACGGGGTACACATATTTCATGCAATTTCAGCCAAACTGAAAATTTGAATTTTGGCTCCAAATTTCAGGTCCGGCCCTTACGTTCTGAGCTCAATGTGGTAAAACCTGAAACAGAGGTTTAAGCCCTCAGACTTCATTCAGGCTGCAATTTTCTCACCTGGGATGGCATAGGCTTCCACGGGGGACACATATTTCATGCAATTTCAGCCAAACTGAAAATATGAATTTTGGCTCCAAATTTAAGGTCCGGCCCTTACGTTCTGAGCTCAATGTGGTAAAACCCGAAACAGAGGTTTTAGCCGTCAGACTTCATTCAGGCTGCATTTTTCTCACCTGGGATGGCATAGGCTTCCACGGGGGACACATATTTCATGCAATTTCAGCCAAACTGAAAATTTGAATTTTGGCTCCAAATGTCAGGTCCGGCCCTTACGTTCTGAGCTCAATGTGGTAAAACCCGAAACAGAGGTTTTAGCACTCAGAATTCTTTCATGCTGCATTTTTCTCACCTGGGATGGCATGGGCTTCCACGGGGGACACATATTTCATCTTTTTTCAGCCAAACTGAAAATTTGAATTTTGGCTCCAAATTTCAAGTCCGGCCCTTACGTTCTGAGCTCAATGTGGTAAAACCCGAAACAGAGGTTTTAGCCCTCAGACTTCATTCAGGCTGCATTTTTCTCACCTGGGATGGCATAGGCTTCCACGGGGGACACATATTTTTATCTTTTTTTCAGCCAAACTGAAAATTTGAATTTTGGCTCCAAATTTCAGGTCCAGCCCTTACGTTCTGAGCTCAATGTGGTAAAACCCGAAACAGAGGTTTTAGCACTCAGACTTCATTCATGCTGCATTTTTCTCACCTGGGATGGCATGGGCTTCCACGGGGGACACATATTTCATCTTTTTTCAGCCAAACTGAAAATTTGAATTTTGGCTCCAAATTTCAGGCCCGGCCCTTACGTTCTGAGCTCAATGTGGTAAAACCCGAAACAGAGGTTTTAGCCCTCAGACTTCATTCAGGCTGCATTTTTCTCACCTGGGATGGCATGGGCTTCCACGGGGGACACATATTTCATCTTTTTTCAGCCAAACTGAAAATTTGAATTTTGGCTCCAAATTTCAGTTCCGGCCCTTACGTTCTGAGCTCAATGTGGTAAAACCTGAAACAGAGGTTTTAGCATTCAGACTTCATTCATGCTGCATTTTTCTCACCTGGGATGGCATAGGCTTCCACGGGGGACACATATTTCATGCAATTTCAGCCAAACTGAAAATTTGAATTTTGGCTCCAAATTTCAGTCCCGGCCCTTACATTCTGAGCTCAATGTGGTAAAACCCGAAACAGAGGTTTTAGCCCTCAGACTTCATTCATGCTGCATTTTTCTCACCTGGGATGGCATGGGCTTCCACGGGGGACACATATTTCATGCAATTTCAGCCAAACTGAAAATTTGAATTTTGGCTCCAAATTTCAGGCCCGGCCCTTACGTTCTGAGCTCAATGTGGTAAAACCCGAAACAGAGGTTTTAGCCCTCAGACTTCATTCAGGCTGCATTTTTCTCACCTGGGATGGCATGGGCTTCCACGGGGGACACATATTTCATGCAATTTCAGCCAAACTGAAAATTTGAATTTTGGCTCCAAATTTCAGGTCCGGCCCTTACGTTCTGAGCTCAATGTGGTAAAACCCGAAACAGAGGATTTAGCCCTCAGACTTCATTCATGCTGCATTTTTCTCACCTGGGATGGCATAGGCTTCTACGGGGGACACATATTTCATGCAATTTCAGCCAAACTGAAAATTTGAATTTTGGCTCCAAATTTCAGGCCCGGCCCTTACATTCTGAGCTCAATGTGGTAAAACCCGAAACAGAGGTTTTAGCCCTCAGACTTCATTCATGCTGCATTTTTCTCACCTGGGATGGCATGGGCTTCCACGGGGGAAACATATTTCATGCAATTTCAGCCAAACTGAAAATTTGAATTTTGGCTCCAAATTTCAGGCCCGGCCCTTACGTTCTGAGCTCAACGTGGTAAAACCCGAAACAGAGGTTTTAGCACTCAGACTTCATTCATGCTGCATTTTTCTCACCTGGGATGGCATGGGCTTCCACGGGGGACACATATTTCATCTTTTTTCAGCCAAACTGAAAATTTGAATTTTGGCTCCAAATTTCAGGCCCGGCCCTTACGTTCTGAGCTCAATGTGGTAAAACCCGAAACAGAGGTTTTAGCCCTCAGACTTCATTCAGGCTGCATTTTTCTCACCTGGGATGGCATAGGCTTCCACGGGGGACACATATTTCATGCAATTTCAGCCAAACTGAAAATTTGCATTTTGGCTCCAAATTTCAGGTCCGGCCCTTACGTTCTGAGCTCAATGTGGTGAAACCCGAAACAGAGGTTTTAGCACTCAGACTTCATTCATGCTGCATTTTTCTCACCTGGGATGGCATGGGCTTCCACGGGGGACACTTATTTTATCTTTTTTCAGCCAAACTGAAAATTTGAATTTTGGCTCCAAATTTCAGGTCCGGCCCTTACGTTCTGAGCTCAACGTGGTGAAACCCGAAACAGAGGTTTTAGCACTCAGACTTCATTCATGCTGCATTTTTCTCACCTGGGATGGCATAGGCTTCCACGGGGGACACATATTTCATGCAATTTCAGCCAAACTGAAAATTTGAATTTTGGCTCCAAATTGCAGGCCCGGCCCTTACATTCTGAGCTCAATGTGGTAAAACCCGAAACAGAGGTTTTAGCCCTCAGACTTCATTCATGCTGCATTTTTCTCACCTGGGATGGCATGGGCTTCCACGGGGGACACATATTTCATGCAATTTCAGCCAAACTGAAAATTTGAATTTTGGCTCCAAATTTCAGGCCCGGCCCTTACGTTCTGAGCTCAATGTGGTAAAACCCGAAACAGAGGTTTTAGCCCTCAGACTTCATTCAGGCTGCATTTTTCTCACCTGGGATGGCATGGGCTTCCACGGGGGACACATATTTCATGCAATTTCAGCCAAACTGAAAATTTGAATTTTGGCTCCAAATTTCAGGTCCGGCCCTTACGTTCTGAGCTCAATGTGGTAAAACCCGAAACAGAGGATTTAGCCCTCAGACTTCATTCATGCTGCATTTTTCTCACCTGGGATGGCATAGGCTTCTACGGGGGACACATATTTCATGCAATTTCAGCCAAACTGAAAATTTGAATTTTGGCTCTAAATTTCAGGTCCGGCCCTTACGTTCTGAGCTCAATGTGGTGAAACCCGAAACAGAGGTTTTAGCACTCAGACTTCATTCATGCTGCATTTTTCTCACCTGGGATGGCATGGGCTTCCACGGGGGACACATATTTCATGCAATTTCAGCCAAACTGAAAATTTGAATTTTGGCTCCAAATTTCAGGCCCGGCCCTTCCGTTCTGAGCTCAACGTGGTAAAACCCGAAACAGAGGTTTTAGCACTCAGACTTCATTCATGCTGCATTTTTCTCACCTGGGATGGCATGGGCCTCCACGGGGGACACATATTTCATCTTTTTTCAGCCAAACTGAAAATTTGAATTTTGGCTCCAAATTTCAGGCCCGGCCCTTACGTTCTGAGCTCAATGTGGTAAAACCCGAAACAGAGGTTTTAGCCCTCAGACTTCATTCATGCTGCATTTTTCTCACCTGGGATGGCATAGGCTTCCACGGGGGACACATATTTCATGCAATTTCAGCCAAACTGAAAATTTGAATTTTGGCTCCAAATTTCAGGCCCGGCCCTTACATTCTGAGCTCAATGTGGTAAAACCCGAAACAGAGGTTTTAGCCCTCAGACTTCATTCAGGCTGCATTTTTCTCACCTGGGATGGCATAGGCTTCCATGGGGGACACATATTTCATGCAATTTCAGCCAAACTGAAAATTTGAATTTTGGCTCCAAATTTCAGGTCCGGCCCTTACGTTCTGAGCTCAATGTGGTAAAACCCGAAACAGAGGTTTTAGCACTCAGACTTCATTCAGGCTGCATTTTTCTCACCTGGGATGGCATAGGCTTCCACGGGGTACACATATTTCATGCAATTTCAGCCAAACTGAAAATTTGAATTTTGGCTCCAAATTGCAGGTCCGGCCCTTACGTTCTGAGCTCAATGTGGTAAAACCCAAAACAGAGGATTTAGCCCTCAGACTTCATTCAGGCTGCATTTTTCTCACCTGGGATGGCATAGGCTTCCACGGGGACACATATTTCATGCAATTTCAGCCAAACTGAAAATTTGAATTTTGGCTCTAAATTGCAGGTCCGGCCCTTACGTTCTGTACTCAATGTGGTAAAACCCAAAACAGAGGATTTAGCCCTCAGACTTGATTCAGGCTGCATTTTTCTCACCTGGGATGGCATGGGCTTCCATGGGGGACACATATTTCATCTTTTTTCAGCCAAACTGAAAATTTGAATTTTGGCTCCAAATTTCAGTTCCGGCCCTTACGTTCTGAGCTCAATGTGGTAAAACCTGAAACAGAGGTTTTAGCATTCAGACTTCATTCAGGCTGCATTTTTCTCACCTGGGATGGCATGGGCTTCCACGGGGGACACATATTTTTATCTTTTTTCAGCCAAACTGAAAATTTGAATTTTGGCTCCAAATTTCAGGTCTGGCCCTTACGTTCTGAGCTCAATGTGGTAAAACCCGAAACAGAGGTTTTAGCACTCAGACTTCTTTCATGCTGCATTTTTCTCACCTGGGATGGCATGGGCTTCCACGGGGGACACATATTTCATGCAATTTCAGCCAAACTGAAAATTTGAATTTTGGCTCCAAATTTCAGGCCCGGCCCTTACATTCTGAGCTCAATGTGGTAAAACCCGAAACAGAGGTTTTAGCCCTCAGACTTCATTCAGGCTGCATTTTTCTCACCTGGGATGGCATAGGCTTCCACGGGGGACACATATTTCATGCAATTTCAGCCAAACTGAAAATTTGAATTTTGGCTCTAAATTGCAGGTCCGGCCCTTACGTTCTGTACTCAATGTGGTAAAACCCAAAACAGAGGATTTAGCCCTCAGACTTGATTCAGGCTGCATTTTTCTCACCTGGGATGGCATGGGCTTCCATGGGGGACACATATTTCATCTTTTTTCAGCCAAACTGAAAATTTGAATTTTGGCTCCAAATTTCAGTTCCGGCCCTTACGTTCTGAGCTCGATGTGGTAAAACCTGAAACAGAGGTTTTAGCATTCAGACTTCATTCAGGCTGCATTTTTCTCACCTGGGATGGCATGGGCTTCCACGGGGGACACATATTTTAATCTTTTTTCAGCCAAACTGAAAATTTGAATTTTGGCTCCAAATTTCAGGTCTGGCCCTTACGTTCTGAGCTCAATGTGGTAAAACCCGAAACAGAGGTTTTAGCACTCAGACTTCTTTCATGCTGCATTTTTCTCACCTGGGATGGCATGGGCTTCCACGGGGGACACATATTTCATGCAATTTCAGCCAAACTGAAAATTTGAATTTTGGCTCCAAATTTCAGGCCCGGCCCTTACATTCTGAGCTCAATGTGGTAAAACCCGAAACAGAGGTTTTAGCCCTCAGACTTCATTCAGGCTGCATTTTTCTCACCTGGGATGGCATAGGCTTCCACGGGGGACACATATTTCATGCAATTTCAGCCAAACTGAAAATTTGAATTTTGGCTCCAAATTTCAGGTCCGGCCCTTACGTTCTGAGCTCAATGTGGTAAAACCCGAAACAGAGGTTTTAGCACTCAGACTTCATTCAGGCTGCATTTTTCTCACCTGGGATGGCATAGGCTTCCACGGGGTACACATATTTCATGCAATTTCAGCCAAACTGAAAATTTGAATTTTGGCTCCAAATTGCAGGTCCGGCCCTTACGTTCTGAGCTCAATGTGGTAAAACCCAAAACAGAGGATTTAGCCCTCAGACTTCATTCAGGCTGCATTTTTCTCACCTGGGATGGCATAGGCTTCCACGGGGTACACATATTTCATGCAATTTCAGCCAAACTGAAAATTTGAATTTTGGCTCTAAATTGCAGGTCCGGCCCTTACGTTCTGTACTCAATGTGGTAAAACCCAAAACAGAGGATTTAGCCCTCAGACTTCATTCAGGCTGCATTTTTCTCACCTGGGATGGCATAGGCTTCCACGGGGACACATATTTCATGCAATTTCAGCCAAACTGAAAATTTGAATTTTGGCTCCAAATTGCAGGTCCGGCCCTTACGTTCTGAGCTCAATGTGGTAAAACCCAAAACAGAGGATTTAGCCCTCAGACTTCATTCAGGCTGCATTTTTCTCACCTGGGATGGCATAGGCTTCCACGGGGACACATATTTCATGCAATTTCAGCCAAACTGAAAATTTGAATTTTGGCTCTAAATTGCAGGTCCGGCCCTTACGTTCTGTACTCAATGTGGTAAAACCCAAAACAGAGGATTTAGCCCTCAGACTTGATTCAGGCTGCATTTTTCTCACCTGGGATGGCATGGGCTTCCATGGGGGACACATATTTCATCTTTTTTCAGCCAAACTGAAAATTTGAATTTTGGCTCCAAATTTCAGTTCCGGCCCTTACGTTCTGAGCTCAATGTGGTAAAACCTGAAACAGAGGTTTTAGCATTCAGACTTCATTCAGGCTGCATTTTTCTCACCTGGGATGGCATGGGCTTCCATGGGGGACACATATTTTTATCTTTTTTCAGCCAAACTAAAAATTTGAATTTTGGCTCCAAATTTCAGGTCTGGCCCTTACGTTCTGAGCTCAATGTGGTAAAACCCGAAACAGAGGTTTTAGCACTCAGACTTCATTCATGCTGCATTTTTCTCACCTGGGATGGCATGGGCTTCCACGGGGGACACATATTTCATCTTTTTTCAGCCAAACTGAAAATTTGAATTTTGGCTCCAAATTTCAGGCCCGGCCCTTACGTTCTGAGCTCAATGTGGTAAAACCCGAAACAGAGGTTTTAGCACTCAGACTTCATTCATGCTGCATTTTTCTCACCTGGGATGGCATGGGCTTCCACGGGGGACACATATTTCATCTTTTTTCAGCCAAACTGAAAATTTGAATTTTGGCTCCAAATTTCAGGCCCGGCCCTTACGTTCTGAGCTCAATGTGGTAAAACCCGAAACAGAGGTTTTAGCCCTCAGACTTCATTCAGGCTGCATTTTTCTCACCTGGGATGGCATAGGCTTCCACGGGGGACACATATTTCATGCAATCTCAGCCAAACTGAAAATTTGCATTTTGGCTCCAAATTTCAGGGCCGGCCCTTACGTTCTGAGCTCAATGTGGTGAAACCCGAAACAGAGGTTTTAGCACTCAGACTTCATTCATGCTGCATTTTTCTCACCTGGGATGGCATGGGCTTCCACGGGGGACACTTATTTTATCTTTTTTCAGCCAAACTGAAAATTTGAATTTTGGCTCCAAATTTCAGGTCCGGCCCTTACGTTCTGAGCTCAACGTGGTGAAACCCGAAACAGAGGTTTTAGCACTCAGACTTCATTCATGCTGCATTTTTCTCACCTGGGATGGCATAGGCTTCCACGGGGGACACATATTTCATGCAATTTCAGCCAAACTGAAAATTTGAATTTTGGCTCCAAATTTCAGGCCCGGCCCTTACGTTCTGAGCTCAATGTGGTAAAACCCGAAACAGAGGTTTTAGCCCTCAGACTTCATTCAGGCTGCATTTTTCTCACCTGGGATGGCATAGGCTTCCACGGGGGACACATATTTCATGCAATTTCAGCCAAACTGAAAATTTGAATTTTGGCTCCAAATTTCAGGTCCGGCCCTTACGTTCTGAGCTCAATGTGGTAAAACCCGAAACAGAGGTTTTAGCCCTCAGACTTCATTCAGGCTGCATTTTTCTCACCTGGGATGGCATAGGCTTCCACGGGGGACACATATTTCATGCAATTTCAGCCAAACTGAAAATTTGAATTTTGGCTCCAAATTTCAGGTCCGGCCCTTACGTTCTGAGCTCAATGTGGTAAAACCCGAAACAGAGGTTTTAGCCCTCAGACTTCATTCAGGCTGCATTTTTCTCACCTGGGATGGCAAAGGCTTCCACGGGGGACACATATTTCATGCAATTTCAGCCAAACTGAAAATTTGAATTTTGGCTCCAAATTTCAGGCCCGGCCCTTACGTTCTGAGCTCAATGTGGTAAAACCCGAAACAGAGGTTTTAGCCCTCAGACTTCATTCAGGCTGCATTTTTCTCACCTGGGATGGCATAGGCTTCCACGGGGGACACATATTTCATGCAATTTCAGCCAAACTGAAAATTTGAATTTTGGCTCCAAATTTCAGGTCCGGCCCTTACGTTCTGAGCTCAATGTGGTAAAACCCGAAACAGAGGTTTCAGCCCTCAGACTTCATTCAGGCTGCATTTTTCTCACCTGGGATGGCATAGGCTTCCACGGGGGACACATATTTCGTGCAATTTCAGCCAAACTGAAAATTTGAATTTTGGCTCCAAATTTCAGGCCCGGCCCTTACATTCTGAGCTCAATGTGGTAAAACCCGAAACAGAGGTTTTAGCACTCAGACTTCATTCATGCTGCATTTTTCTCACATGGGATGGCATGGGCTTCCACGGGGGACACATATTTCATGCAATTTCAGCCAAACTGAAAATTTGAATTTTGGCTCCAAATTTCAGGCCCGGCCCTTACGTTCTGAGCTCAATGTGGTAAAACCCGAAACAGAGGTTTTAGCACTCAGACTTCATTCATGCTGCATTTTTCTCACCTGGGATGGCATAGGCTTCTACGGGGGACACATATTTCATGCAATTTCAGCCAAACTGAAAATTTGAATTTTGGCTCCAAATTTCAGGCCCGGCCCTTCCGTTCTGAGCTCAATGTGGTAAAACCCGAAACAGAGGTTTTAGCCCTCAGACTTCATTCAGGCTGCATTTTTCTCACCTGGGATGGCATAGGCTTCCACGGGGGACACATATTTCATGCAATTTCAGCCAAACTGAAAATTTGAATTTTGGCTCCAAATTTCAGGTCCGGCCCTTACGTTCTGAGCTCAATGTGGTAAAACCCGAAACAGAGGTTTTAGCACTCAGACTTCATTCAGGCTGCATTTTTCTCACCTGGGATGGCATAGGCTTCCACGGGGTACACATATTTCATGCAATTTCAGCCAAACTGAAAATTTGAATTTTGGCTCCAAATTGCAGGTCCGGCCCTTCCGTTCTGAGCTCAATGTGGTAAAACCCGAAACAGAGGTTTTAGCACTCAGACTTCATTCATGCTGCATTTTTCTCACCTGGGATGGCATGGGCTTCCACGGGGGACACATATTTCATCTTTTTTCAGCCAAACTGAAAATTTGAATTTTGGCTCCAAATTTCAGGCCCGGCCCTTACGTTCTGAGCTCAATGTGGTAAAACCCGAAACAGAGGTTTTAGCCCTCAGACTTCATTCAGGCTGCATTTTTCTCACCTGGGATGGCATAGGCTTCCACGGGGGACACATATTTCATGCAATTTCAGCCAAACTGAAAATTTGCATTTTGGCTCCAAATTTCAGGTCCGGCCCTTACGTTCTGAGCTCAATGTGGTGAAACCCGAAACAGAGGTTTTAGCACTCAGACTTCATTCATGCTGCATTTTTCTCACCTGGGATGGCATGGGCTTCCACGGGGGACACTTATTTTATCTTTTTTCAGCCAAACTGAAAATTTGAATTTTGGCTCCAAATTTCAGGTCCGGCCCTTACGTTCTGAGCTCAATGTGGTAAAACCTGAAACAGAGGTTTTAGCACTCAGACTTCATTCATGCTGCATTTTTCTCACCTGGGATGGCATAGGCTTCCACGGGGGACACATATTTCATGCAATTTCAGCCAAACTGAAAATTTGAATTTTGGCTCCAAATTTCAGGCCCGGCCCTTACGTTCTGAGCTCAATGTGGTAAAACCCGAAACAGAGGTTTTAGCCCTCAGACTTCATTCAGGCTGCATTTTTCTCACCTGGGATGGCATAGGCTTCCACGGGGGACACATATTTCATGCAATTTCAGCCAAACTGAAAATTTGAATTTTGGCTCCAAATTTCAGGTCCGGTCCTTACGTTCTGAGCTCAATGTGGTAAAACCCGAAACAGAGGTTTTAGCACTCAGACTTCATTCAGGCTGCATTTTTCTCACCTCGGATGGCATAGGCTTCCACGGGGTACACATATTTCATGCAATTTCAGCCAAACTGAAAATTTGAATTTTGGCTCCAAATTGCAGGTCCGGCCCTTACGTTCTGAGCTCAATGTGGTAAAACCCGAACCAGAGGATTTAGCCCTCAGACTTCATTCAGGCTGCATTTTTCTCACCTGGGATGGCATAGGCTTCCACGGGGACACATATTTCATGCAATTTCAGCCAAACTGAAAATTTGAATTTTGGCTCTAAATTGCAGGTCCGGCCCTTACGTTCTGAACTCAATGTGGTAAAACCCAAAACAGAGGATTTAGCCCTCAGACTTGATTCAGGCTGCATTTTTCTCACCTGGGATGGCATGGGCTTCCATGGGGGACACACATTTCATGCAATTTCAGCCAAACTGAAAATTTGAATTTTGGCTCCAAATTTCAGTTCCGGCCCTTACGTTCTGAGCTCAATGTGGTAAAACCTGAAACAGAGGTTTTAGCACTCAGACTTCATTCAGGCTGCATTTTTCTCACCTGGGATGGCATGGGCTTCCACGGGGGACACATATTTCATGCAATTTCAGCCAAACTGAAAATTTGAATTTTGGCTCCAAATTTCAGGTCCGGCCCTTACGTTCTGAGCTCAATGTGGTAAAACCCGAAACAGAGGATTTAGCCCTCAGACTTCATTCAGGCTGCATTTTTCTCACCTGGGATGGCATAGGCTTCCACGGGGGACACATATTTCATGCAATTTATGCCAAACTGAAAATTTGAATTTTGGCTCCAAATTTCAGGTCCGGCCCTTACGTTCTGAGCTCAATGTGGTAAAACCCTAAACAGAGGTTTTAGCCCTCAGACTTGATTCGGGCTGCATTTTTCTCACCCTGGACGGCATAGGCTTCCACGGGGGACACATATTTCATGCAATTCCAGCCAAACTGAAAATTTGAATTTTGGCTCCAAATTTCAGGTCCGGCCCTTACGTTCTGAGCTCAATGTGGTAAAACCCGAAACAGAGGTTTTAGCACTCAGACTTCATTCATGCTGCATTTTTCTCACCTGGGATGGCATGGGCTTCCACGGGGGACACATATTTCATCTTTTTTTTTAGCCAAACTGAAAATATGAATTTTGGCTCCAAATTTCAGGTCCGGCCCTTCCGTTCTGAGCTCAATGTGGTAAAACCCGAAACAGAGGTTTTAGCCCTCAGACTTCATTCAGGCTGCATTTTTCTCACCTGGGATGGCATAGGCTTCCACGGGGGACACATATTTCATGCAATTTCAGCCAAACTGAAAATTTGAATTTTGGCTCCAAATTTCAGGTCCGGCCCTTACGTTCTGAGCTCAATGTGGTAAAACCCGAAACAGAGGTTTTAGCCCTCAGACTTCATTCAGGCTGCATTTTTCTCACCTGGGATGGCATAGGCTTCCACGGGGTACACACATTTCATGCAATTTCAGCCAAACTGAAAATTTGAATTTTGGCTCCAAATTGCAGGTCCGGCCCTTACGTTCTGAGCTCAATGTGGTAAAACCCGAAACAGAGGATTTAGCCCTCAGACTTCATTCAGGCTGCATTTTTCTCACCTGGGATGGCATAGGCTTCCACGGGGACACATATTTCATGCAATTTCAGCCAAACTGAAAATTTGAATTTTGGCTCTAAATTGCAGGTCCGGCCCTTACGTTCTGAACTCAATGTGGAAAAACCCAAAACAGAGGATTTAGCCCTCAGACTTGATTCAGGCTGCATTTTTCTCACCTGGGATGGCATGGGCTTCCATGGGGGACACATATTTCATCTTTTTTCAGCCAAACTGAAAATTTGAATTTTGGCTCCAAATTTCAGTTCCGGCCCTTACGTTCTGAGCTCAATGTGGTAAAACCTGAAACAGAGGTTTTAGCACTCAGACTTCATTCAGGCTGCATTTTTCTCACCTGGGATGGCATGGGCTTCCACGGGGGACACATATTTCATGCAATTTCAGCCAAACTGAAAATTTGAATTTTGGCTCCAAATTTCAGGTCCGGCCCTTACGTTCTGAGCTCAATGTGGTAAAACCCGAAACAGAGGATTTAGCCCTCAGACTTCATTCAGGCTGCATTTTTCTCACCTGGGATGGCATAGGCTTCCACGGGGGACACATATTTCATGCAATTTCAGCCAAACTGAAAATTTGAATTTTGGCTCCAAATTTCAGGTCCGGCCCTTACGTTCTGAGCTCAATGTGGTAAAACCCTAAACAGAGGTTTTAGCCCTCAGACTTGATTCAGGCTGCATTTTTCTCACCCTGGATGGCATAGGCTTCCACGGGGGACACATATTTCATGCAATTTCAGCCAAACTGAAAATTTGAATTTTGGCTCCAAATTGCAGGTCCGGCCCTTACGTTCTGAACTCAATGTGGTAAAACCTGAAACAGAGGATTTAGCCCTCAGACTTGATTCAGGCTGCATTTTTCTCACCTGGGATGGCATTGGCTTCCACGGGGGACACATATTTCATGCAATTTCAGCCAAACTGAAAATTTGAATTTTGGCTCCAAATTTCAGGTCCGGCCCTTACGTTCTGAGCTCAATGTGGTAAAACCCGAAACAGAGGATTTAGCACTCAGACTTCATTCATGCTGCATTTTTCTCACCTGGGATGGCATTGGCTTCCACGGGGGACACATATTTCATGCAATTTCAGCCAAACTGAAAATTTGAATTTTGGCTCCAAATTTCAGGTCCGGCCCTTACGTTCTGAGCTCAATGTGGTAAAACCCGAAACAGAGGATTTAGCCCTCAGACTTCATTCAGGCTGCATTTTTCACCAGGGATGGCATAGGCTTCCACGGGGGACACATATTTCATGCAATTTCAGCCAAACTGAAAATTTGAATTTTGGCTCCAAATTTCAGGCCCGGCCCTTACGTTCTGAGCTCAATGTGGTATAACCCGAAACAGAGGTTTTAGCCCTCAGACTTCATTCAGGCTGCATTTTTCTCACCTGGGATGGCATAGGCTTCCACGGGGGACACACATTTCATGCAATTTCAGCCAAACTGAAAATTTGAATTTTGGCTCCAAATTTCAGGCCCGGCCCTTACGTTCTGAGCTCAATGTGGTAAAACCCGAAACGGAGGATTTAGCCCTCAGACTTCATTCAGGCTGCATTTTTCTCACCTGGGATGGCATAGGCTTCCACAGGGGACACATATTTCATGCAATTTCAGCCAAACTGAAAATTTGAATTTTGGCTCCAAATTGCAGGTCCGGCCCTTACGTTCTGAACTCAATGTGGTAAAACCCGAAACAGAGGTTTTAGCCCTCAGACTTGATTCAGGCTGCATTTTTCTCACCTGGGATGGCATGGGCTTCCACGGGGGACACATATTTCATCTTTTTTCAGCCAAACTGAAAATTTGAATTTTGGCTCCAAATTTCAGGTCCGGCCCTTACGTTCTGAGCTCAATGTGGTAAAACCTGAAACAGAGGTTTTAGCCCTCAGACTTCATTCATGCTGCATTTTTCTCACCTGGGATGGCATGGGCTTCCACGGGGGACACATATTTTATCTTTTTCAGCCAAACTGAAAATTTGAATTTTGGCTCCAAATTTCAGGTCCGGCCCTTACGTTCTGAGCTCAATGTGGTAAAACCCAAAACAGAGGTTTTAGCACTCAGACTTCATTCATGCTGCATTTTTCTCACCTGGGATGGCATAGGCTTCCACGGGGGACACATATTTCATGCAATTTCAGCCAAACTGAAAATTTGAATTTTGGCTCCAAATTTCAGGCCCGGCCCTTACGTTCTGAGCTCAATGTGGTAAAACCCGAAACAGAGGTTTTAGCACTCAGACTTCATTCATGCTGCATTTTTCTCACCTGGGATGGCATGGGCTTCCACGGGGGACACATATTTCATCTTTTTTCAGCCAAACTGAAAATTTGAATTTTGGCTCCAAATTTCAGGTCCGGCCCTTACGTTCTGAGCTCAATGTGGTAAAACCCGAAACAGAGGTTTTAGCACTCAGACTTCATTCAGGCTGCATTTTTCTCACCTGGGATGGCATGGGCTTCCACGGGGGACACATATTTCATGCAATTTCAGCCAAACTGAAAATTTGAATTTTGGCTCCAAATTGCAGGTCCGGCCCTTACGTTCTGAGCTCAATGTGGTAAAACCCGAAACAGAGGTTTTAGCCCTCAGACTTCATTCAGGCTGCATTTTTCTCACCTGGGATGGCATAGGCTTCCACGGGGACACATATTTCATGCAATTTCAGCCAAACTGAAAATTTGAATTTTGGCTCCAAATTTCAGGCCCGGCCCTTACGTTCTGAACTCAATGTGGTAAAACCTGAAACAGAGGATTTAGCCCTCAGACTTCTTTCATGCTGCATTTTTCTCACCTGGGATGGCATGGGCTTCCACGGGGGACACATATTTCATCTTTTTTCAGCCAAACTGAAAATTTGAATTTTGGCTCCAAATTTCAGTTCCGGCCCTTACGTTCTGAGCTCAATGTGGTAAAACCTGAAACAGAGGTTTTAGCACTCAGACTTCATTCAGGCTGCATTTTTCTCACCTGGGATGGCATGGGCTTCCACGGGGGACACATATTTCATGCAATTTCAGCCAAACTGAAAATTTGAATTTTGGCTCCAAATTTCAGGCCCGGCCCTTACGTTCTGAGCTCAATGTGGTAAAACCCGAAACAGAGATTTTAGCCCTCAGACTTCATTCAGGCTGCATTTTTCTCACCTGGGATGGCATAGGCTTCCACGGGGGACACATATTTCATGCAATTTCAGCCAAACTGAAAATTTGAATTTTGGCTCCAAATTTCAGGTCCGGCCCTTACGTTCTGAGCTCAATGTGGTAAAACCCGAAACAGAGGTTTTAGCACTCAGACTTCATTCAGGCTGCATTTTTCTCACCTGGGATGGCATGGGCTTCCACGGGGGACACATATTTCATGCAATTTCAGCCAAACTGAAAATTTGAATTTTGGCTCCAAATTTCAGGCCCGGCCCTTACGTTCTGAGCTCAATGTGGTAAAACCCGAAACAGAGGTTTTAGCCCTCAGACTTCATTCATGCTGCATTTTTCTCACCTGGGATGGCATCGGCTTCCACGGGGGACACATATTTCATGCAATTTCAGCCAAACTGAAAATTTGAATTTTGGCTCCAAATTTCAGGTCCGGCCCTTTATGTCTGAGCTCAATGTGGTAAATCCCGAAACAGAGGTTTTAGCCCCCAGACTTCATTCAGGCTGCATTTTTCTCACCTGGGATGGCATAGGCTTCCACGGGGGACACATATTTCATGCAATTTCAGCCAAACTGAAAATTTGAATTTTGGCTCCAAATTTCAGGTCCGGCCCTTACGTTCTGAGCTCAATGTGGTGAAACCCGAAACAGAGGTTTTAGCACTCAGACTTCATTCATGCTGCATTTTTCTCACCTGGGATGGCATGGGCTTCCACGGGGGACACATATTTTATCTTTTTTCAGCCAAACTGAAAATTTGAATTTTGGCTCCAAATTTCAGGTCCGGCCCTTACGTTCTGAGCTCAATGTGGTAAAACCCGAAACAGAGGTTTTAGCACTCAGACTTCATTCATGCTGCATTTTTCTCACCTGGGATGGCATGGGCTTCCACGGGGGACACATATTTCATCTATTTTCAGCCAAATGAAAATTTGAATTTAGGCTCCAAATTTCAGGCCCGGCCCTTACGTTCTGAGCTCAATGTGGTAAAACCCGAAACAGAGGTTTTAGCCCTCAGACTTCATTCAGGCTGCATTTTTCTCACCTGGGATGGCATAGGCTTCCACGGGGGACACATATTTCATGCAATTTCAGCCAAACTGAAAATTTGAATTTTGGCTCCAAATTTCAGGGTCGGCCCTTACGTTCTGAGCTCAATGTGGTAAAACCCGAAACAGAGGTTTTAGCCCTCAGACTTCATTCAGGCTGCATTTTTCTCACCTGGGATGGCATAGGCTTCCACGGGGTACACATATTTCATGCAATTTCAGCCAAACTGAAAATTTGAATTTTGGCTCCAAATTTCAGGTCCAGCCCTTACGTTCTGAGCTCAATGTGGTAAAACCTGAAACAGAGGTTTTAGCCCTCAGACTTCATTCATGCTGCATTTTTCTCACCTGGGATGGCATGGGCTTCCACGGGGGACACATATTTTATCTTTTTTCAGCCAAACTGAAAATTTGAATTTTGGCTCCAAATTTCAGGTCCGGCCCTTACGTTCTGAGCTCAATGTGGTAAAACCCGAAACAGAGGTTTTAGCACTCAGACTTCATTCATGCTGCATTTTTCTCACCTGGGATGGCATGGGCTTCCACGGGGGACACATATTTCATCTTTTTTCAGCCAAACTGAAAATGTGAATTTTGGCTCCAAATTTCAGGTCCGGCCCTTAGTTCTGAGCTCAATGTGGTAAAACCTGATACAGAGGTTTTAGCCCTCAGACTTCATTCATGCTGCATTTTTCTCACCTGGGATGGCATGGGCTTCCACGGGGGACACATATTTCATGCAATTTCAGCCAAACTGAAAATTTGATTTTTGGCTCCAAATTTCAGGTCCAGCCCTTACGTTCTGAGCTCAATGTGGTAAAACCTGAAACAGAGGTTTTAGCCCTCAGACTTCATTCATGCTGCATTTTTCTCACCTGGGATGGCATGGGCTTCCACGGGGGACACATATTTCATGCAATTTCAGCCAAACTGAAAATTTGAATTTTGGCTCCAAATTTCAGGTCCGGCCCTTACGTTCTGAGCTCAATGTGGTAAAACCTGAAACAGAGGTTTTAGCACTCAGACTTCATTCATGCTGCATTTTTCTCACCTGGGATGGCATGGGCTTCCACGGGGGACAGATATTTCATCTTTTTTCAGCCAAACTGAAAATATGAATTTTGGCTCCAAATTTCAGGTCCGGCCCTTATGTTCTGAGCTCAATGTGGTAAAACCCGAAACAGAGGATTTAGCCCTCAGACTTCATTCAGGCTGCATTTTTCTCACCTGGGATGGCATAGGCTTCCACTGGGGACACATATTTCATGCAATTTCAGCCAAACTGAAAATATGAATTTTGGCTCCAAATTTCAGGTCCGGCCCTTACGTTCTGAGCTCAATGTGGTAAAACCCGAAACAGAGGATTTAGCACTCAGACTTCATTCATGCTGCATTTTTCTCACCTGGGATGGCATTGGCTTCCACGGGGGACACATATTTCATGCAATTTCAGCCAAACTGAAAATTTGAATTTTGGCTCCAAATTTCAGGTCCGGCCCTTACGTTCTGAGCTCAATGTGGTAAAACCCGAAACAGAGGATTTAGCCCTCAGACTTCATTCAGGCTGCATTTTTCTCACCTGGGATGGCATAGGCTTCCACGGGGGACACATATTTCATGCAATTTCAGCCAAACTGAAAATTTGAATTTTGGCTCCAAATTTCAGGCCCGGCCCTTACGTTCTGAGCTCAATGTGGTATAACCCGAAACAGAGGTTTTAGCCCTCAGACTTCATTCAGGCTGCATTTTTCTCACCTGGGATGGCATAGGCTTCCACGGGGGACACACATTTCATGCAATTTCAGCCAAACTGAAAATTTGAATTTTGGCTCCAAATTTCAGGCCCGGCCCTTACGTTCTGAGCTCAATGTGGTAAAACCCGAAACGGAGGATTTAGCCCTCAGACTTCATTCAGGCTGCATTTTTCTCACCTGGGATGGCATAGGCTTCCACAGGGGACACATATTTCATGCAATTTCAGCCAAACTGAAAATTTGAATTTTGGCTCCAAATTGCAGGTCCGGCCCTTACGTTCTGAACTCAATGTGGTAAAACCCGAAACAGAGGTTTTAGCCCTCAGACTTGATTCAGGCTGCATTTTTCTCACCTGGGATGGCATGGGCTTCCACGGGGGACACATATTTCATCTTTTTTCAGCCAAACTGAAAATTTGAATTTTGGCTCCAAATTTCAGGTCCGGCCCTTACGTTCTGAGCTCAATGTGGTAAAACCCGAAACAGAGGTTTTAGCCCTCAGACTTCATTCATGCTGCATTTTTCTCACCTGGGATGGCATGGGCTTCCACGGGGGACACATATTTTATCTTTTTCAGCCAAACTGAAAATTTGAATTTTGGCTCCAAATTTCAGGTCCGGCCCTTACGTTCTGAGCTCAATGTGGTAAAACCCAAAACAGAGGTTTTAGCACTCAGACTTCATTCATGCTGCATTTTTCTCACCTGGGATGGCATAGGCTTCCACGGGGGACACATATTTCATGCAATTTCAGCCAAACTGAAAATTTGAATTTTGGCTCCAAATTTCAGGCCCGGCCCTTACGTTCTGAGCTCAATGTGGTAAAACCCGAAACAGAGGTTTTAGCACTCAGACTTCATTCATGCTGCATTTTTCTCACCTGGGATGGCATGGGCTTCCACGGGGGACACATATTTCATCTTTTTTCAGCCAAACTGAAAATTTGAATTTTGGCTCCAAATTTCAGGTCCGGCCCTTACGTTCTGAGCTCAATGTGGTAAAACCCGAAACAGAGGTTTTAGCCCTCAGACTTCATTCAGGCTGCATTTTTCTCACCTGGGATGGCATAGGCTTCCACGGGGGACACATATTTCATGCAATTTCAGCCAAACTGAAAATTTGAATTTTGGCTCCAAATTTCAGGTCCGGCCCTTACGTTCTGAGCTCAATGTGGTAAAACCCGAAACAGAGGTTTTAGCACTCAGACTTCATTCAGGCTGCATTTTTCTCACCTGGGATGGCATGGGCTTCCACGGGGGACACATATTTCATGCAATTTCAGCCAAACTGAAAATTTGAATTTTGGCTCCAAATTGCAGGTCCGGCCCTTACGTTCTGAGCTCAATGTGGTAAAACCCGAAACAGAGGTTTTAGCCCTCAGACTTCATTCAGGCTGCATTTTTCTCACCTGGGATGGCATAGGCTTCCACGGGGACACATATTTCATGCAATTTCAGCCAAACTGAAAATTTGAATTTTGGCTCCAAATTTCAGGCCCGGCCCTTACGTTCTGAACTCAATGTGGTAAAACCTGAAACAGAGGATTTAGCCCTCAGACTTCTTTCATGCTGCATTTTTCTCACCTGGGATGGCATGGGCTTCCACGGGGGACACATATTTCATCTTTTTTCAGCCAAACTGAAAATTTGAATTTTGGCTCCAAATTTCAGTTCCGGCCCTTACGTTCTGAGCTCAATGTGGTAAAACCTGAAACAGAGGTTTTAGCACTCAGACTTCATTCAGGCTGCATTTTTCTCACCTGGGATGGCATGGGCTTCCACGGGGGACACATATTTCATGCAATTTCAGCCAAACTGAAAATTTGAATTTTGGCTCCAAATTTCAGGCCCGGCCCTTACGTTCTGAGCTCAATGTGGTAAAACCCGAAACAGAGATTTTAGCCCTCAGACTTCATTCAGGCTGCATTTTTCTCACCTGGGATGGCATAGGCTTCCACGGGGGACACATATTTCATGCAATTTCAGCCAAACTGAAAATTTGAATTTTGGCTCCAAATTTCAGGTCCGGCCCTTACGTTCTGAGCTCGATGTGGTAAAACCCGAAACAGAGGTTTTAGCACTCAGACTTCATTCAGGCTGCATTTTTCTCACCTGGGATGGCATGGGCTTCCACGGGGGACACATATTTCATGCAATTTCAGCCAAACTGAAAATTTGAATTTTGGCTCCAAATTTCAGGCCCGGCCCTTACGTTCTGAGCTCAATGTGGTAAAACCCGAAACAGAGGTTTTAGCCCTCAGACTTCATTCATGCTGCATTTTTCTCACCTGGGATGGCATCGGCTTCCACGGGGGACACATATTTCATGCAATTTCAGCCAAACTGAAAATTTGAATTTTGGCTCCAAATTTCAGGTCCGGCCCTTTATGTCTGAGCTCAATGTGGTAAATCCCGAAACAGAGGTTTTAGCCCTCAGACTTCATTCAGGCTGCATTTTTCTCACCTGGGATGGCATAGGCTTCCACGGGGGACACATATTTCATGCAATTTCAGCCAAACTGAAAATTTGAATTTTGGCTCCAAATTTCAGGTCCAGCCCTTACGTTCTGAGCTCAATGTGGTAAAACCCGAAACAGAGGTTTTAGCCCTCAGACTTCATTCATGCTGCATTTTTCTCACCTGGGATGGCATGGGCTTCCACGGGGGACACATATTTTATCTTTTTTCAGCCAAACTGAAAATTTGAATTTTGGCTCCAAATTTCAGGTCCGGCCCTTACGTTCTGAGCTCATTGGGTAAAACCCGAAACAGAGGTTTTAGCACTCAGACTTCATTCATGCTGCATTTTTCTCACCTGGGATGGCATGGGCTTCCACGGGGGACACATATTTCATCTTTTTTCAGCCAAACTGAAAATGTGAATTTTGGCTCCAAATTTCAGGTCCGGCCCTTAGTTCTGAGCTCAATGTGGTAAAACCTGATACAGAGGTTTTAGCCCTCAGACTTCATTCATGCTGCATTTTTCTCACCTGGGATGGCATGGGCTTCCACGGGGGACACATATTTCATGCAATTTCAGCCAAACTGAAAATTTGATTTTTGGCTCCAAATTTCAGGTCCAGCCCTTACGTTCTGAGCTCAATGTGGTAAAACCTGAAACAGAGGTTTTAGCCCTCAGACTTCATTCATGCTGCATTTTTCTCACCTGGGATGGCATGGGCTTCCACGGGGGACACATATTTTATCTTTTTTCAGCCAAACTGAAAATTTGAATTTTGGCTCCAAATTTCAGGTCCGGCCCTTACGTTCTGAGCTCAATGTGGTAAAACCTGAAACAGAGGTTTTAGCACTCAGACTTCATTCATGCTGCATTTTTCTCACCTGGGATGGCATGGGCTTCCACGGGGGACACATATTTCATCTTTTTTCAGCCAAACTGAAAATATGAATTTTGGCTCCAAATTTCAGGTCCGGCCCTTATGTTCTGAGCTCAATGTGGTAAAACCCGAAACAGAGGATTTAGCCCTCAGACTTCATTCAGGCTGCATTTTTCTCACCTGGGATGGCATAGGCTTCCACGGGGGACACATATTTCATGCAATTTCAGCCAAACTGAAAATATGAATTTTGGCTCCAAATTTCAGGTCCGGCCCTTACGTTCTGAGCTCAATGTGGTAAAACCCGAAACAGAGGATTTAGCACTCAGACTTCATTCATGCTGCATTTTTCTCACCTGGGATGGCATTGGCTTCCACGGGGGACACATATTTCATGCAATTTCAGCCAAACTGAAAATTTGAATTTTGGCTCCAAATTTCAGGTCCGGCCCTTACGTTCTGAGCTCAATGTGGTAAAACCCGAAACAGAGGATTTAGCCCTCAGACTTCATTCAGGCTGCATTTTTCTCACCTGGGATGGCATAGGCTTCCACGGGGGACACATATTTCATGCAATTTCAGCCAAACTGAAAATTTGAATTTTGGCTCCAAATTTCAGGCCCGGCCCTTACGTTCTGAGCTCAATGTGGTATAACCCGAAACAGAGGTTTTAGCCCTCAGACTTCATTCAGGCTGCATTTTTCTCACCTGGGATGGCATAGGCTTCCACGGGGGACACACATTTCATGCAATTTCAGCCAAACTGAAAATTTGAATTTTGGCTCCAAATTTCAGGCCCGGCCCTTACGTTCTGAGCTCAATGTGGTAAAACCCGAAACGGAGGATTTAGCCCTCAGACTTCATTCAGGCTGCATTTTTCTCACCTGGGATGGCATAGGCTTCCACAGGGGACACATATTTCATGTAATTTCAGCCAAACTGAAAATTTGAATTTTGGCTCCAAATTGCAGGTCCGGCCCTTACGTTCTGAACTCAATGTGGTAAAACCCGAAACAGAGGTTTTAGCCCTCAGACTTGATTCAGGCTGCATTTTTCTCACCTGGGATGGCATGGGCTTCCACGGGGGACACATATTTCATCTTTTTTCAGCCAAACTGAAAATTTGAATTTTGGCTCCAAATTTCAGGTCCGGCCCTTACGTTCTGAGCTCAATGTGGTAAAACCCGAAACAGAGGTTTTAGCCCTCAGACTTCATTCATGCTGCATTTTTCTCACCTGGGATGGCATGGGCTTCCACGGGGGACACATATTTTATCTTTTTCAGCCAAACTGAAAATTTGAATTTTGGCTCCAAATTTCAGTTCCGGCCCTTACGTTCTGAGCTCAATGTGGTAAAACCCAAAACAGAGGTTTTAGCACTCAGACTTCATTCATGCTGCATTTTTCTCACCTGGGATGGCATAGGCTTCCACGGGGGACACATATTTCATGCAATTTCAGCCAAACTGAAAATTTGAATTTTGGCTCCAAATTTCAGGCCCGGCCCTTACGTTCTGAGCTCAATGTGGTAAAACCCGAAACAGAGGTTTTAGCACTCAGACTTCATTCATGCTGCATTTTTCTCACCTGGGATGGCATGGGCTTCCACGGGGGACACATATTTCATCTTTTTTCAGCCAAACTGAAAATTTGAATTTTGGCTCCAAATTTCAGGTCCGGCCCTTACGTTCTGAGCTCAATGTGGTAAAACCCGAAACAGAGGTTTTAGCACTCAGACTTCATTCAGGCTGCATTTTTCTCACCTGGGATGGCATAGGCTTCCACGGGGGACACATATTTCATGCAATTTCAGCCAAACTGAAAATTTGAATTTTGGCTCCAAATTTCAGGTCCGGCCCTTACGTTCTGAGCTCAATGTGGTAAAACCCGAAACAGAGGTTTTAGCACTCAGACTTCATTCAGGCTGCATTTTTCTCACCTGGGATGGCATGGGCTTCCACGGGGGACACATATTTCATGCAATTTCAGCCAAACTGAAAATTTGAATTTTGGCTCCAAATTGCAGGTCCGGCCCTTACGTTCTGAGCTCAATGTGGTAAAACCCGAAACAGAGGTTTTAGCCCTCAGACTTCATTCAGGCTGCATTTTTCTCACCTGGGATGGCATAGGCTTCCACGGGGACACATATTTCATGCAATTTCAGCCAAACTGAAAATTTGAATTTTGGCTCCAAATTTCAGGCCCGGCCCTTACATTCTGAACTCAATGTGGTAAAACCTGAAACAGAGGATTTAGCCCTCAGACTTCTTTCATGCTGCATTTTTCTCACCTGGGATGGCATGGGCTTCCACGGGGGACACATATTTCATCTTTTTTCAGCCAAACTGAAAATTTGAATTTTGGCTCCAAATTTCAGTTCCGGCCCTTACGTTCTGAGCTCAATGTGGTAAAACCTGAAACAGAGGTTTTAGCACTCAGACTTCATTCAGGCTGCATTTTTCTCACCTGGGATGGCATGGGCTTCCACGGGGGACACATATTTCATGCAATTTCAGCCAAACTGAAAATTTGAATTTTGGCTCCAAATTTCAGGCCCGGCCCTTACGTTCTGAGCTCAATGTGGTAAAACCCGAAACAGAGATTTTAGCCCTCAGACTTCATTCAGGCTGCATTTTTCTCACCTGGGATGGCATAGGCTTCCACGGGGGACACATATTTCATGCAATTTCAGCCAAACTGAAAATTTGAATTTTGGCTCCAAATTTCAGGTCCGGCCCTTACGTTCTGAGCTCAATGTGGTAAAACCCGAAACAGAGGTTTTAGCACTCAGACTTCATTCAGGCTGCATTTTTCTCACCTGGGATGGCATGGGCTTCCACGGGGGACACATATTTCATGCAATTTCAGCCAAACTGAAAATTTGAATTTTGGCTCCAAATTTCAGGCCCGGCCCTTACGTTCTGAGCTCAATGTGGTAAAACCCGAAACAGAGGTTTTAGCCCTCAGACTTCATTCATGCTGCATTTTTCTCACCTGGGATGGCATCGGCTTCCACGGGGGACACATATTTCATGCAATTTCAGCCAAACTGAAAATTTGAATTTTGGCTCCAAATTTCAGGTCCGGCCCTTTATGTCTGAGCTCAATGTGGTAAATCCCGAAACAGAGGTTTTAGCCCCCAGACTTCATTCAGGCTGCATTTTTCTCACCTGGGATGGCATAGGCTTCCACGGGGGACACATATTTCATGCAATTTCAGCCAAACTGAAAATTTGAATTTTGGCTCCAAATTTCAGGTCCGGCCCTTACGTTCTGAGCTCAATGTGGTGAAACCCGAAACAGAGGTTTTAGCACTCAGACTTCATTCATGCTGCATTTTTCTCACCTGGGATGGCATGGGCTTCCACGGGGGACACATATTTTATCTTTTTTCAGCCAAACTGAAAATTTGAATTTTGGCTCCAAATTTCAGGTCCGGCCCTTACGTTCTGAGCTCAATGTGGTAAAACCCGAAACAGAGGTTTTAGCACTCAGACTTCATTCATGCTGCATTTTTCTCACCTGGGATGGCATGGGCTTCCACGGGGGACACATATTTCATCTTTTTTCAGCCAAACTGAAAATTTGAATTTAGGCTCCAAATTTCAGGCCCGGCCCTTACGTTCTGAGCTCAATGTGGTAAAACCCGAAACAGAGGTTTTAGCCCTAAGACTTCATTCAGGCTGCATTTTTCTCACCTGGGATGGCATAGGCTTCCACGGGGGACACATATTTCATGCAATTTCAGGCAAACTGAAAATTTGAATTTTGGCTCCAAATTTCAGGTCCGGCCCTTACGTTCTGAGCTCAATGTGGTAAAACCCGAAACGGAGGATTTAGCCCTCAGACTTCATTCAGGCTGCATTTTTCTCACCTGGGATGGCATAGGCTTCCACAGGGGACACATATTTCATGCAATTTCAGCCAAACTGAAAATATGAATTTTGGCTCCAAATTGCAGGTCCAGCCCTTACGTTCTGAACTCAATGTGGTAAAACCCGAAACAGAGGTTTTAGCCCTCAGACTTGATTCAGGCTGCATTTTTCTCACCTGGGATGGCATAGGCTTCCACAGGGGACACATATTTCGTGCAATTTCAGCCAAACTGAAAATTTGAATTTTGGCTCAAAATTGCAGGTCCGGCCCTTACGTTCTGAACTCAATGTGGTAAAACCCGAAACAGAGGTTTTAGCCCTCAGACTTGATTCAGGCTGCATTTTTCTCACCTGGGATGGCATGGGCTTCCACGGGGGACACATATTTCATCTTTTTTCAGCCAAACTGAAAATTTGAATTTTGTCTCAAATTTCAGGTCCGGCCCTTACGTTCTGAGCTCAATGTGGTAAAACCTGAAACAGAGGTTTTAGCCCTCAGACTTGATTCAGGCTGCATTTTTCTCACCTGGGATGGCATGGGCTTCCACGGGGGACACATATTTCATCTTTTTTCAGCCAAACTGAAAATTTGAATTTTGGCTCAAATTTCAGGTCCGGCCCTTACGTTCTGAGCTCAATGTGGTAAAACCTGAAACAGAGGTTTTAGCCCTCAGACTTCATTCATGCTGCATTTTTCTCACCTGGGATGGCATGGGCTTCCACGGGGGACACATATTTTATCTTTTTCAGCCAAACTGAAAATTTGAATTTTGGCTCCAAATTTCAGGTCCGGCCCTTACGTTCTGAGCTCAATATGGTAAAACCCGAAACAGAGGTTTTAGCACTCAGACTTCATTCATGCTGCATTTTTCTCACCTGGGATGGCATGGGCTTCCACTGGGGCACATATTTCATCTTTTTTCAGCCAAACTGAAAATATGAATTTTGGCTCCAAATTTCAGGTCCGGCCCTTATGTTCTGAGCTCAATGTGGTAAAACCCGAAACAGAGGTTTTAGCCCTCAGACTTCATTCAGGCTGCATTTTTCTCACCTGGGATGGCATAGGCTTCCACGGGGGACACATATTTCATGCAATTTCAGCCAAACTGAAAATTTGAATTTAGGCTCCAAATTTCAGGCCCGGCCCTTACGTTCTGAGCTCAATGTGGTAAAACCCGAAACAGAGGTTTTAGCACTCAGATTCTTTCATGCTGCATTTTTCTCACCTGGGATGGCATGGGCTTCCACGGGGGACACATATTTCATCTTTTTTCAGCCAAACTGAAAATTTGAATTTTGGCTCCAAATTTCAAGTCCGGCCCTTACGTTCTGAGCTCAATGTGGTAAAACCCGAAACAGAGGTTTTAGCCCTCAGACTTGATTCAGGCTGCATTTTTCTCACCTGGGATGGCATAGGCTTCCACGGGGGACACATATTTCATGCAATTTCAGCCAAACTGAAAATTTGAATTTTGGCTCCAAATTTCAGGTCCGGCCCTTACGTTCTGAGCTCAATATGGTAAAACCCGAAACAGAGGTTTTAGCACTCAGACTTCATTCAGGCTGCATTTTTCTCACCTGGGATGGCATGGGCTTCCACGGGGGACACATATTTTATCTTTTTTCAGCCAAACTGAAAATTTGAATTTTGGCTCCAAATTTCAGGTCCGGCCCTTACGTTCTGAGCTCAATGTGGTAAAACCCGAAACAGAGGTTTTAGCACTCAGACTTCATTCAGGCTGCATTTTTCTCACCTGGGATGGCATGGGCTTCCACGGGGGACACATATTTCATCTATTTTCAGCCAAATGAAAATTTGAATTTAGGCTCCAAATTTCAGGCCCGGCCCTTACGTTCTGAGCTCAATGTGGTAAAACCCGAAACAGAGGTTTTAGCCCTCAGACTTCATTCAGGCTGCATTTTTCTCACCTGGGATGGCATAGGCTTCCACGGGGGACACATATTTCATGCAATTTCAGCCAAACTGAAAATTTGAATTTTGGCTCCAAATTTCAGGGTCGGCCCTTACGTTCTGAGCTCAATGTGGTAAAACCCGAAACAGAGGTTTTAGCCCTCAGACTTCATTCAGGCTGCATTTTTCTCACCTGGGATGGCATAGGCTTCCACGGGGTACACATATTTCATGCAATTTCAGCCAAACTGAAAATTTGAATTTTGGCTCCAAATTTCAGGTCCAGCCCTTACGTTCTGAGCTCAATGTGGTAAAACCTGAAACAGAGGTTTTAGCCCTCAGACTTCATTCATGCTGCATTTTTCTCACCTGGGATGGCATGGGCTTCCACGGGGGACACATATTTTATCTTTTTTCAGCCAAACTGAAAATTTGAATTTTGGCTCCAAATTTCAGGTCCGGCCCTTACGTTCTGAGCTCAATGTGGTAAAACCCGAAACAGAGGTTTTAGCACTCAGACTTCATTCATGCTGCATTTTTCTCACCTGGGATGGCATGGGCTTCCACGGGGGACACATATTTCATCTTTTTTCAGCCAAACTGAAAATGTGAATTTTGGCTCCAAATTTCAGGTCCGGCCCTTAGTTCTGAGCTCAATGTGGTAAAACCTGATACAGAGGTTTTAGCCCTCAGACTTCATTCATGCTGCATTTTTCTCACCTGGGATGGCATGGGCTTCCACGGGGGACACATATTTCATGCAATTTCAGCCAAACTGAAAATTTGATTTTTGGCTCCAAATTTCAGGTCCAGCCCTTACGTTCTGAGCTCAATGTGGTAAAACCTGAAACAGAGGTTTTAGCCCTCAGACTTCATTCATGCTGCATTTTTCTCACCTGGGATGGCATGGGCTTCCACGGGGGACACATATTTTATCTTTTTTCAGCCAAACTGAAAGTTTGAATTTTGGCTCCAAATTTCAGGTCCGGCCCTTACGTTCTGAGCTCAATGTGGTAAAACCTGAAACAGAGGTTTTAGCACTCAGACTTCATTCATGCTGCATTTTTCTCACCTGGGATGGCATGGGCTTCCACGGGGGACACATATTTCATCTTTTTTCAGCCAAACTGAAAATATGAATTTTGGCTCCAAATTTCAGGTCCGGCCCTTATGTTCTGAGCTCAATGTGGTAAAACCCGAAACAGAGGATTTAGCCCTCAGACTTCATTCAGGCTGCATTTTTCTCACCTGGGATGGCATAGGCTTCCACGGGGGACACATATTTCATGCAATTTCAGCCAAACTGAAAATATGAATTTTGGCTCCAAATTTAAGGTCCGGCCCTTACGTTCTGAGCTCAATGTGGTAAAACCCGAAACAGAGGTTTTAGCCCTCAGACTTCATTCAGGCTGCATTTTTCTCACCTGGGATGGCATGGGCTTCCACGGGGGACACATATTTTATCTTTTTTCAGCCAAACTGAAAATTTGAATTTTGGCTCCAAATTTCAGGTCCGGCCCTTACGTTCTGAGCTCAATGTGGTAAAACCTGAAACAGAGGTTTTAGCACTCAGACTTCATTCATGCTGCATTTTTCTCACCTGGGATGGCATGGGCTTCCACGGGGGACACATATTTCATCTTTTTTCAGCCAAACTGAAAATATGAATTTTGGCTCCAAATTTCAGGTCCGGCCCTTATGTTCTGAGCTCAATGTGGTAAAACCCGAAACAGAGGATTTAGCCCTCAGACTTCATTCAGGCTGCATTTTTCTCACCTGGGATGGCATAGGCTTCCACGGGGGACACATATTTCATGCAATTTCAGCCAAACTGAAAATATGAATTTTGGCTCCAAATTTAAGGTCCGGCCCTTACGTTCTGAGCTCAATGTGGTAAAACCCGAAACAGAGGTTTTAGCCCTCAGACTTCATTCAGGCTGCATTTTTCTCACCTGGGATGGCATAGGCTTCCACGGGGGACACATATTTCATGCAATTTCAGCCAAACTGAAAATATGAATTTTGGCTCCAAATTTCAGGCCCAGCCCTTACGTTCTGAGCTCAATGTGGTAAAACCTGAAACAGAGGTTTAAGCCCTCAGACTTCATTCAGGCTGCAATTTTATCACCTGGGATGGCATAGGCTTCCACGGGGTACACATATTTCATGCAATTTCAGCCAAACTGAAAATATGAATTTTGGCTCCAAATTTCAGGCCCGGCCCTTACGTTCTGAGCTCAATGTGGTAAAACCTGAAACAGAGGTTTAAGCCCTCAGACTTCATTCAGGCTGCAATTTTCTCACCTGGGATGGCATAGGCTTCCACGGGGTACACATATTTCATGCAATTTCAGCCAAACTGAAAATTTGAATTTTGGCTCCAAATTTCAGGTCCGGCCCTTACGTTCTGAGCTCAATGTGGTAAAACCTGAAACAGAGGTTTAAGCCCTCAGACTTCATTCAGGCTGCAATTTTCTCACCTGGGATGGCATAGGCTTCCACGGGGGACACATATTTCATGCAATTTCAGGCAAACTGAAAATTTGAATTTTGGCTCCAAATTTCAGGTCCGGCCCTTACGTTCTGAGCTCAATGTGGTAAAACCCGAAACGGAGGATTTAGCCCTCAGACTTCATTCATGCTGCATTTTTCTCACCTGGGATGGCATAGGCTTCCACAGGGGACACATATTTCATGCAATTTCAGCCAAACTGAAAATTTGAATTTTGGCTCCAAATTGCAGGTCCGGCCCTTACGTTCTGAACTCAATGTGGTAAAACCCGAAACAGAGGTTTTAGCCCTCAGACTTGATTCAGGCTGCATTTTTCTCACCTGGGATGGCATCGGCTTCCACAGGGGACACATATTTCATGCAATTTCAGCCAAACTGAAAATTTGAATTTTGGCTCCAAATTGCAGGTCCGGCCCTTACGTTCTGAACTCAATGTGGTAAAACCCGAAACAGAGGTTTTAGCCCCCAGACTTCATTCAGGCTGCATTTTTCTCACCTGGGATGGCATGGGCTTCCACTGGGGCACATATTTCATCTTTTTTCAGCCAAACTGAAAATATGAATTTTGGCTCCAAATTTCAGGTCCGGCCCTTAGTTCTGAGCTCAATGTGGTAAAACCTGATACAGAGGTTTTAGCCCTCAGACTTCATTCATGCTGCATTTTTCTCACCTGGGATGGCATGGGCTTCCACAGGGGACACATATTTCATGCAATTTCAGCCAAACTGAAAATTTGAATTTTGGCTCCAAATTTCAGGTCCAGCCCTTACGTTCTGAGCTCAATGTGGTAAAACCTGAAACAGAGGTTTTAGCCCTCAGACTTCATTCATGCTGCATTTTTCTCACCTGGGATGGCATGGGCTTCCACGGGGGACACATATTTTATCTTTTTTCAGCCAAACTGAAAATTTGAATTTTGGCTCCAAATTTCAGGTCCGGCCCTTACGTTCTGAGCTCAATGTGGTAAAACCTGAAACAGAGGTTTTAGCACTCAGACTTCATTCATGCTGCATTTTTCTCACCTGGGATGGCATGGGCTTCCACGGGGGACACATATTTCATCTTTTTTCAGCCAAACTGAAAATATGAATTTTGGCTCCAAATTTCAGGTCCGGCCCTTATGTTCTGAGCTCAATGTGGTAAAACCCGAAACAGAGGATTTAGCCCTCAGACTTCATTCAGGCTGCATTTTTCTCACCTTGGATGGCATAGGCTTCCACGGGGGACACATATTTCATGCAATTTCAGCCAAACTGAAAATATGAATTTTGGCTCCAAATTTAAGGTCCGGCCCTTACGTTCTGAGCTCAATGTGGTAAAACCCGAAACAGAGGTTTTAGCCCTCAGACTTCATTCAGGCTGCATTTTTCTCACCTGGGATGGCATAGGCTTCCACGGGGGACACATATTTCATGCAATTTCAGCCAAACTGAAAATATGAATTTTGGCTCCAAATTTCAGGCCCGGCCCTTACGTTCTGAGCTCAATGTGGTAAAACCTGAAACAGAGGTTTAAGCCCTCAGACTTCATTCAGGCTGCAATTTTATCACCTGGGATGGCATAGGCTTCCACGGGGTACACATATTTCATGCAATTTCAGCCAAACTGAAAATATGAATTTTGGCTCCAAATTTCAAGTCCGGCCCTTACGTTCTGAGCTCAATGTGGTAAAACCTGAAACAGAGGTTTAAGCCCTCAGACTTCATTCAGGCTGCAATTTTCTCACCTGGGATGGCATAGGCTTCCACGGGGTACACATATTTCATGCAATTTCAGCCAAACTGAAAATTTGAATTTTGGCTCCAAATTGCAGGTCCGGCCCTAACGTTCTGAGCTCAATGTGGTAAAACCTGAAACAGAGGTTTAAGCCCTCAGACTTCATTCAGGCTGCAATTTTCTCACCTGGGATGGCATAGGCTTCCACGGGGGACACATATTTCATGCAATTTCAGGCAAACTGAAAATTTGAATTTTGGCTCCAAATTTCAGGTCCGGCCCTTACGTTCTGAGCTCAATGTGGTAAAACCCGAAACGGAGGATTTAGCCCTCAGACTTCATTCATGCTGCATTTTTCTCACCTGGGATGGCATAGGCTTCCACAGGGGACACATATTTCATGCAATTTCAGCCAAACTGAAAATTTGAATTTTGGCTCCAAATTGCAGGTCCGGCCCTTACGTTCTGAACTCAATGTGGTAAAACCCGAAACAGAGGATTTAGCACTCAGACTTGATTCAGGCTGCATTTTTCTCACCTGGGATGGCATCGGCTTCCACAGGGGACACATATTTCATGCAATTTCAGCCAAACTGAAAATTTGAATTTTGGCTCCAAATTGCAGGTCCGGCCCTTACGTTCTGAACTCAATGTGGTAAAACCCGAAACAGAGGTTTTAGCCCCCAGACTTCATTCAGGCTGCATTTTTCTCACCTGGGATGGCATAGGCTTCCACGGGGGACACATATTTCATGCAATTTCAGCCAAACTGAAAATTTGAATTTTGGCTCCAAATTTCAGGTCCGGCCCTTACGTTCTGAGCTCAATGTGGTGAAACCTGAAACAGAGGTTATAGCACTAAGACTTCATTCATGCTGCATTTTTCTCACCTGGGATGGCATGGGCTTCCACGGGGGACACATATTTTTATCTTTTTTCAGCCAAACTGAAAATTTGAATTTTGGCTCCAAATTTCAGGTCCGGCCCTTACGTTCTGAGCTCAATGTGGTAAAACCCGAAACAGAGGTTTTAGCACTCAGACTTCATTCAGGCTGCATTTTTCTCACCTGGGATGGCATAGGCTTCCACGGGGGACACATATTTCATGCAACTTCAGCCAAACTGAAAATTTGAATTTTGGCTCCAAATTTCAGGTCCGGCTCTTACGTTCTGAGCTCAATGTGGTAAAACCCGAAACAGAGGTTTTAGCCCTCAGACTTCATTCAGGCTGCATTTTTCTCACCTGGGATGGCATAGGCTTCCACGGGGGACACATATTTCATGCAATTTCAGCCAAACTGAAAATTTGAATTTTGGCTCCAAATTTAAGGTCCGGCCCTTACGTTCTGAGCTCAATGTTGTAAAACCGGAAACAGAGGTTTTAGCACTCAGACTTCATTCAGGCTGCATTTTTCTCACATGGGATGGCATGGGCTTCCACGGGGGACACATATTTCATCTAATTTCAGCCAAACTGAAAATTTGAAATTTGGCTCCAAATTTCAGGTCCGGCCCTTACGTTCTGAGCTCAATGTGGTAAAACCCGAAACAGAGGATTTAGCACTCAGACTTCATTCAGGCTGCATTTTTCTCACCTGGGATGGCATCGGCTTCCACGGGGGACACATATTTCATGCAATTTCAGCCAAACTGAAAATTTGAATTTTGGCTCCAAATTGCAGGTCCGGCCCTTACGTTCTGAGCTCAATGTGGTAAACCCGAAACAGAGGATTTAGCACTCAGACTTCATTCATGCTGCATTTTTCTCACCTGGGATGGCATCGGCTTCCACGGGGGACACATATTTCATCTTTTTTCAGCCAAACTGAAAATTTGAATTTTGGCTCCAAATTTCAGGTCCGGCCCTTACGTTCTGAGCTCAATGTGGTGAAACCTGAAACAGAGGTTTTAGCACTCAGACTTCATTCATGCTGCATTTTTCTCACCTGGGATGGCATGGGCTTCCACGGGGGACACATATTTTTATCTTTTTTCAGCCAAACTGAAAATTTGAATTTTGGCTCCAAATTTCAGGTCCGGCCCTTATGTTCTGAGCTCAATGTGGTAAAACCCGAAACAGAGGTTTTAGCACTCAGACTTCATTCATGCTGCATTTTTCTCACCTGGGATGGCATGGGCTTCCACGGGGGACACATATTTCATCTTTTTTCAGCCAAACTGAAAATTTGAATTTTGGCTCCAAATTTCAGGTCCGGCCCTTACGTTCTGAGCTCAATGTGGTAAAACCTGAAACAGAGGTTTTAGCCCTCAGACTTCATTCAGGCTGCATTTTTCTCACCTGGGATGGCATGGGCTTCCACGGGGGACACATATTTCATGCAATTTCAGCCAAACTGAAAATTTGAATTTTGGCTCCAAATTGCAGGTCCGGCCCTTACGTTCTGAACTCAATGTGGTAAAACCCGAAACAGAGGTTTTAGCCCCCAGACTTCATTCAGGCTGCATTTTTCTCACCTGGGATGGCATGGGCTTCCACGGGGGACACATATTTCATGCAATTTCAGCCAAACTGAAAATTTGAATTTTGGCTCCAAATTTCAGGTCCGGCCCTTACGTTCTGAGCTCAATGTGGTGAAACCCGAAACAGAGGATTTAGCCCTCAGACTTCTTTCATGCTGCATTTTTCTCACCTGGGATGGCATGGGCTTCCACGGGGGACACATATTTTATCTTTTTTCAGCCAAACTGAAAATTTGAATTTTGGCTCCAAATTTCAGGTCCGGCCCTTACGTTCTGAGCTCAATGTGGTAAAACCCGAAACAGAGGTTTTAGCACTCAGACTTCATTCATGCTGCATTTTTCTCACCTGGGATGGCATGGGCTTCCACGGGGGACACATATTTCATCTATTTTCAGCCAAACTGAAAATTTGAATTTAGGCTCCAAATTTCAGGCCCGGCCCTTACGTTCTGAGCTCAATGTGGTAAAACCCGAAACAGAGGTTTTAGCCCTCAGACTTCATTCAGGCTGCATTTTTCTCACCTGGGATGGCATAGGCTTCCACGGGGTACACATATTTCATGCAATTTCAGCCAAACTGAAAATTTGAATTTTGGCTCCAAATTTCAGGTCCAGCCCTTACGTTCTGAGCTCAATGTGGTAAAACCTGAAACAGAGGTTTTAGCCCTCAGACTTCATTCATGCTGCATTTTTCTCACCTGGGATGGCATGGGCTTCCACGGGGGACACATATTTTATCTTTTTTCAGCCAAACTGAAAATTTGAATTTTGGCTCCAAATTTCAGGTCCGGCCCTTACGTTCTGAGCTCAATGTGGTAAAACCCGAAACAGAGGTTTTAGCACTCAGACTTCGTTCATGCTGCATTTTTCTCACCTAGGATGGCATGGGCTTCCACGGGGGACACATATTTCATCTTTTTTCAGCCAAACTGAAAATGTGAATTTTGGCTCCAAATTTCAGGTCCGGCCCTTAGTTCTGAGCTCAATGTGGTAAAACCTGATACAGAGGTTTTAGCCCTCAGACTTCATTCATGCTGCATTTTTCTCACCTGGGATGGCATGGGCTTCCACGGGGGACACATATTTCATGCAATTTCAGCCAAACTGAAAATTTGATTTTTGGCTCCAAATTTCAGGTCCAGCCCTTACGTTCTGAGCTCAATGTGGTAAAACCTGAAACAGAGGTTTTAGCCCTCAGACTTCATTCATGCTGCATTTTTCTCACCTGGGATGGCATGGGCTTCCACGGGGACACATATTTCATGCAATTTCAGCCAAACTGAAAATTTGAATTTTGGCTCCAAATTTCAGGTCCGGCCCTTAGGTTCTGAGCTCAATGTGGTAAAACCCGAAACAGAGGTTTTAGCACTCAGACTTCATTCATGCTGCATTTTTCTCACCTGGGATGGCATGGGCTTCCACGGGGGACACATATTTCATCTTTTTTCAGCCAAACTGAAAATATGAATTTTGGCTCCAAATTTCAGGTCCGGCCCTTACGTTCTGAGCTCAATGTGGTAAAACCCGAAACAGAGGATTTAGCCCTCAGACTTCATTCAGGCTGCATTTTTCTCACCTGGGATGGCATAGGCTTCCACGGGGGACACATATTTCATGCAATTTCAGCCAAACTGAAAATATGAATTTTGGCTCCAAATTTAAGGTCCGGCCCTTACGTTCTGAGCTCAATGTGGTAAAACCCGAAACAGAGGTTTTAGCCCTCAGACTTCATTCAGGCTGCATTTTTCTCACCTGGGATGGCATAGGCTTCCACGGGGGACACATATTTCATGCAATTTCAGCCAAACTGAAAATTTGAATTTTGGCTCAAAATTTCAGGTCCGGCCCTTACGTTCTGAGCTCAATGTGGTAAAACCCGAAACAGAGGTTTTAGCACTCAGACTTCATTCAGGCTGCATTTTTCTCCCCTGGGATGGCATAGGCTTCCACGGGGTACACATATTTCATGCAATTTCAGCCAAACTGAAAATATGAATTTTGGCTCCAAATTTCAGGCCCGGCCCTTACGTTCTGAGCTCAATGTGGTAAAACCTGAAACAGAGGTTTAAGCCCTCAGACTTCATTCAGGCTGCAATTTTCTCACCTGGGATGGCATAGGCTTCCACGGGGGACACATATTTCATGCATTTTCAGGCAAACTGAAAATTTGAATTTTGGCTCCAAATTTCAGGTCCGGCCCTTACGTTCTGAGCTCAATGTGGTAAAACCCGAAACGGAGGATTTAGCCCTCAGACTTCATTCATGCTGCATTTTTCTCACCTGGAATGGCATAGGCTTCCACGGGGTACACATATTTCATGCAATTTCAGCCAAACTGAAAATTTGAATTTTGGCTCCAAATTGCAGGTCCGGCCCTTACGTTCTGAACTCAATGTGGTAAAACCCGAAACAGAGGTTTTAGCCCTCCTGTCTTGATTCAGGCTGCATTTTTCTCACCTGGGATGGCATCGGCTTCCACAGGGGACACATATTTCATGCAATTTCAGCCAAACTGAAAATTTGAATTTTGGCTCCAAATTGCAGGTCCTGCCCTTACGTTCTGAACTCAATGTGGTAAAACCCGAAACAGAGGTTTTAGCCCCCAGACTTCATTCAGGCTGCATTTTTCTCACCTGGGATGGCATAGGCTTCCACGGGGGACACATATTTCATGCAATTTCAGCCAAACTGAAAATTTGAATTTTGGCTCCAAATTTCAGGTCCGGCCCTTACGTTCTGAGCTCAATGTGGTAAAACCCGAAACAGAGGTTTTAGCACTCAGACTTCATTCAGGCTGCATTTTTCTCACCTGGGATGGCATAGGCTTCCACGGGGGACACATATTTCATGCAACTTCAGCCAAACTGAAAAATTGAATTTTGGCTCCAAATTTCAGGTCCGGCCCTTACGTTCTGAGCTCAATGTGGTAAAACCCGAAACAGAGGTTTTAGCACTCAGACTTCATTCATGCTGCATTTTTCTCACCTGGGATGGCATGGGCTTCCACGGGGGACACATATTTCATCTTTTTTCAGCCAAACTGAAAATATGAATTTTGGCTCCAAATTTCAGGTCCGGCCCTTACGTTCTGAGCTCAATGTGGTAAAACCCGAAACAGAGGATTTAGCCCTCAGACTTCATTCAGGCTGCATTTTTCTCACCTGGGATGGCATAGGCTTCCACGGGGGACACATATTTCATGCAATTTCAGCCAAACTGAAAATTTGAATTTTGGCTCCAAATTTCAGGTCCGGCCCTTACGTTCTGAGCTCAATGTGGTAAAACCCGAAACAGAGGTTTTAGCCCTCAGACTTCATTCAGGCTGCATTTTTCTCACCTGGGATGGCATAGGCTTCCACGGGGGACACATATTTCATGCAATTTCAGCCAAACTGAAAAATTGAATTTTGGCTCCAAATTTCAGGTCCGGCCCTTACGTTCTGAGCTCAATGTGGTAAAACCCGAAACAGAGGTTTTAGCACTCAGACTTCATTCAGGCTGCATTTTTCTCCCCTGGGATGGCATAGGCTTCCACGGGGTACACATATTTCATGCAATTTCAGCCAAACTGAAAATATGAATTTTGGCTCCAAATTTCAGGCCCGGCCCTTACGTTCTGAGCTCAATGTGGTAAAACCTGAAACAGAGGTTTAAGCCCTCAGACTTCATTCAGGCTGCAATTTTCTCACCTGGGATGGCATAGGCTTCCACGGGGGACACATATTTCATGCAATTTCAGGCAAACTGAAAATTTGAATTTTGGCTCCAAATTTCAGGTCCGGCCCTTACGTTCTGAGCTCAATGTGGTAAAACCCGAAACGGAGGATTTAGCCCTCAGACTTCATTCATGCTGCATTTTTCTCACCTGGGATGGCATAGGCTTCCACAGGGGACACATATTTCATGCAATTTCAGCCAAACTGAAAATTTGAATTTTGGCTCCAAATTGCAGGTCCGGCCCTTACGTTCTGAACTCAATGTGGTAAAACCTGAAACAGAGGTTTTAGCCCTCCTGTCTTGATTCAGGCTGCATTTTTCTCACCTGGGATGGCATCGGCTTCCACAGGGGACACATATTTCATGCAATTTCAGCCAAACTGAAAATTTGAATTTTGGCTCCAAATTGCAGGTCCGGCCCTTACGTTCTGAACTCAATGTGGTAAAACCCGAAACAGAGGTTTTAGCCCCCAGACTTCATTCAGGCTGCATTTTTCTCACCTGGGATGGCATAGGCTTCCACGGGGGACACATATTTCATGCAATTTCAGCCAAACTGAAAATTTGAATTTTGGCTCCAAATTTCAGGTCCGGCCCTTACGTTCTGAGCTCAATGTGGTAAAACCCGAAACAGAGGTTTTAGCACTCAGACTTCATTCAGGCTGCATTTTTCTCACCTGGGATGGCATAGGCTTCCACGGGGGACACATATTTCATGCAACTTCAGCCAAACTGAAAAATTAAATTTTGGCTCCAAATTTCAGGTCCGGCCCTTACGTTCTGAGCTCAATGTGGTAAAACCCGAAACAGAGGTTTTAGCCCTCAGACTTCATTCAGGCTGCAATTTTCTCACCTGGGATGGCATAGGCTTCCACGGGGGACACATATTTCATGCAATTTCAGGCAAACTGAAAATTTGAATTTTGGCTCCAAATTTCAGGTCCGGCCCTTACGTTCTGAGCTCAATGTGGTAAAACCCGAAACGGAGGATTTAGCCCTCAGACTTCATTCATGCTGCATTTTTCTCACCTGGGATGGCATAGGCTTCCACAGGGGACACATATTTCATGCAATTTCAGCCAAACTGAAAATTTGAATTTTGGCTCCAAATTGCAGGTCCGGCCCTTACGTTCTGAACTCAATGTGGTAAAACCTGAAACAGAGGTTTTAGCCCTCCTGTCTTGATTCAGGCTGCATTTTTCTCACCTGGGATGGCATCGGCTTCCACAGGGGACACATATTTCATGCAATTTCAGCCAAACTGAAAATTTGAATTTTGGCTCCAAATTGCAGGTCCGGCCCTTACGTTCTGAACTCAATGTGGTAAAACCCGAAACAGAGGTTTTAGCCCCCAGACTTCATTCAGGCTGCATTTTTCTCACCTGGGATGGCATAGGCTTCCACGGGGGACACATATTTCATGCAATTTCAGCCAAACTGAAAATTTGAATTTTGGCTCCAAATTTCAGGTCCGGCCCTTACGTTCTGAGCTCAATGTGGTAAAACCCGAAACAGAGGTTTTAGCACTCAGACTTCATTCAGGCTGCATTTTTCTCACCTGGGATGGCATAGGCTTCCACGGGGGACACATATTTCATGCAACTTCAGCCAAACTGAAAAATTAAATTTTGGCTCCAAATTTCAGGTCCGGCCCTTACGTTCTGAGCTCAATGTGGTAAAACCCGAAACAGAGGTTTTAGCCCTCAGACTTCATTCAGGCTGCATTTTTCTCACATGGGATGGCATGGGCTTCCACGGGGGACACATATTTCATCTAATTTCAGCCAAACTGAAAATTTGAAATTTGGCTCCAAATTTCAGGTCCGGCCCTTACGTTCTGAGCTCAATGTGGTAAAACCCGAAACAGAGGTTTTAGCCCTCAGACTTCATTCATGCTGCATTTTTCTCACCTGGGATGGCATCGGCTTCCACGGGGGACACATATTTCATGCAATTTCAGCCAAACTGAAAATTTGAATTTTGGCTCCAAATTGCAGGTCCGGCCCTTACGTTCTGAGCTCAATGTGGTAAAACCCGAAACAGAGGTTTTAGCCCTCAGACTTCATTCAGGCTGCATTTTTCTCACCTGGGATGGCATAGGCTTCCACGGGGTACACATATTTCATGCAATTTCAGCCAAACTGAAAATTTGAATTTTGGCTCCAAATTTCAGGTCCAGCCCTTACGTTCTGAGCTCAATGTGGTAAAACCTGAAACAGAGGTTTTAGCCCTCAGACTTCATTCATGCTGCATTTTTCTCACCTGGGATGGCATGGGCTTCCACGGGGGACACATATTTTATCTTTTTTCAGCCAAACTGAAAATTTGAATTTTGGCTCCAAATTTCAGGTCCGGCCCTTACGTTCTGAGCTCAATGTGGTAAAACCCGAAACAGAGGTTTTAGCACTCAGACTTCATTCATGCTGCATTTTTCTCACCTAGGATGGCATGGGCTTCCACGGGGGACACATATTTCATCTTTTTTCAGCCAAACTGAAAATGTGAATTTTGGCTCCAAATTTCAGGTCCGGCCCTTAGTTCTGAGCTCAATGTGGTAAAACCTGATACAGAGGTTTTAGCCCTCAGACTTCATTCATGCTGCATTTTTCTCACCTGGGATGGCATGGGCTTCCAGGGGGGACACATATTTCATGCAATTTCAGCCAAACTGAAAATTTGATTTTTGGCTCCAAATTTCAGGTCCAGCCCTTACGTTCTGAGCTCAATGTGGTAAAACCTGAAACAGAGGTTTTAGCCCTCAGACTTCATTCATGCTGCATTTTTCTCACCTGGGATGGCATGGGCTTCCAGGGGGGACACATATTTCATGCAATTTCAGCCAAACTGAAAATTTGATTTTTGGCTCCAAATTTCAGGTCCAGCCCTTACGTTCTGAGCTCAATGTGGTAAAACCTGAAACAGAGGTTTTAGCCCTCAGACTTCATTCATGCTGCATTTTTCTCACCTGGGATGGCATGGGCTTCCACGGGGGACACATATTTTATCTTTTTTCAGCCAAACTGAAAATTTGAATTTTGGCTCCAAATTTCAGGTCCGGCCCTTACGTTCTGAGCTCAATGTGGTGAAACCCGAAACAGAGGTTTTAGCACTCAGACTTCATTCATGCTGCATTTTTCTCACCTGGGATGGCATGGGCTTCCACGGGGGACACATATTTCATCTTTTTTCAGCCAAACTGAAAATTTGAATTTTGGCTCCAAATTTCAGGTCCGGCCCTTATGTTCTGAGCTCAATGTGGTAAAACCCGAAACAGAGGATTTAGCCCTCAGACTTCATTCAGGCTGCATTTTTCTCACCTGGGATGGCATAGGCTTCCACGGGGGACACATATTTCATGCAATTTCAGCCAAACTGAAAATATGAATTTTGGCTCCAAATTTTAGGTCCGGCCCTTATGTTCTGAGCTCAATGTGGTAAAACCCGAAACAGAGGTTTTAGCCCTCAGACTTCATTCAGGCTGCATTTTTCTCACCTGGGATGGCATAGGCTTCCACGGGGGACACATATTTCATGCAATTTCAGCCAAACTGAAAATTTGAATTTTGGCTCCAAATTTCAGGTCCGGCCCTTACGTTCTGAGCTCAATGTGGTAAAACCCGAAACAGAGGTTTTAGCACTCAGACTTCTTTCATGCTGCATTTTTCTCACCTGGGATGGCATGGGCTTCCACGGGGGACACATATTTCATCTTTTTTCAGCCAAACTGAAAATTTGAATTTTGGCTCCAAATTTCAAGTCCGGCCCTTACGTTCTGAGCTCAATGTGGTAAAACCCGAAACAGAGGTTTTAGCCCTCAGACTTCATTCAGGCTGCATTTTTCTCACCTGGGATGGCATGGGCTTCCACGGGGGACACATATTTCATGCAATTTCAGCCAAACTGAAAATTTGAATTTTGGCTCCAAATTTCAGGTCCGGCCCTTACGTTCTGAGCTCAATGTGGTAAAACCTGAAACAGAGGTTTTAGCACTCAGACTTCATTCAGGCTGCATTTTTCTCACCTGGGATGGCATGGGCTTCCACGGGGGACACATATTTCATGCAATTTCAGCCAAACTGAAAATTTGAATTTTGGCTCCAAATTGCAGGTCCGGCCCTTACGTTCTGAGCTCAATGTGGTAAAACCCGAAACAGAGGTTTAAGCACTCAGACTTCATTCAGGCTGCATTTTTCTCACCTGGGATGGCATGGGCTTCCACGGGGGACACATATTTCATGCAATTTCAGCCAAACTGAAAATTTGAATTTTGGCTCCAAATTTCAGGTCCGGCCCTTACGTTCTGAGCTCAATGTGGTAAAACCCGAAACAGAGGTTTTAGCACTCAGACTTCATTCATGCTGCATTTTTCTCACCTGGGATGGCATGGGCTTCCACGGGGGACACATATTTAATCTTTTTTCAGCCAAACTGAAAATTTGAATTTTGGCTCCAAATTTCAGGCCCGGCCCTTACGTTCTGAGCTCAATGTGGTAAAACCCGAAACAGAGGTTTTAGCCCTCAGACTTCATTCAGGCTGCATTTTTCTCACCTGGGATGGCATAGGCTTCCACGGGGGACACATATTTCATGCAATTTCAGCCAAACTGAAAATTTGAATTTTGGCTCCAAATTTCAGGTCCGGCCCTTACGTTCTGAGCTCAATGTGGTAAAACCCGAAACAGAGGTTTTAGCACTCAGACTTCATTCATGCTGCATTTTTCTCACCTGGTATGGCATAGGCTTCCACGGGGTACACATATTTCATGCAATTTCAGCCAAACTGAAAATTTGAATTTTGGCTCCAAATTTCAGGTCCGGCCCTTACGTTCTGAGCTCAATGTGGTAAAACCCGAAACAGAGGATTTAGCACTCAGACTTCATTCATGCTGCATTTTTCTCACCTGGGATGGCATAGGCTTCCACGGGGGACACATATTTCATGCAATTTCAGCCAAACTGAAAATTTGAATTTTGGCTCCAAATTTCAGGTCCGGCCCTTACGTTCTGAGCTCAATGTGGTGAAACCCGAAACAGAGGTTTTAGCACTCAGACTTCATTCATGCTGCATTTTTCTCACCTGGGATGGCATGGGCTTCCACGGGGGACACATATTTCATCTTTTTTCAGCCAAACTGAAAATATGAATTTTGGCTCCAAATTTCAGGTCCGGCCCTTACGTTCTGAGCTCAATGTGGTAAAACCCGAAACAGAGGATTTAGCCCTCAGACTTCATTCAGGCTGCATTTTTCTCACCTGGGATGGCATAGGCTTCCACGGGGGACACATATTTCATGCAATTTCAGCCAAACTGAAAATATGAATTTTGGCTCCAAATTTAAGGTCCGGCCCTTACGTTCTGAGCTCAATGTGGTAAAACCCGAAACAGAGGTTTTAGCCCTCAGACTTCATTCAGGCTGCATTTTTCTCACCTGGGATGGCATAGGCTTCCACGGGGGACACATATTTCATGCAATTTCAGCCAAACTGAAAATTTGAATTTTGGCTCCAAATGTCAGGTCCGGCCCTTACGTTCTGAGCTCAATGTGGTAAAACCCGAAACAGAGGTTTAAGCCCTCAGACTTCATTCAGGCTGCATTTTTCTCACCTGGGATGGCATAGGCTTCCACGGGGGACACATATTTCATGCAATTTCAGCCAAACTGAAAATTTGAATTTTGGCTCTAAATTTCAGGTCCGGCCCTTACGTTCTGAGCTCAATGTGGTAAAACCCGAAACAGAGGTTTTAGCCCTCAGACTTCATTCAGGCTGCATTTTTTCTCACCTGGGATGGCATAGGCTTTCACGGGGGACACATATTTCATGCAATTTCAGCCAAACTGAAAATTTGAATTTTGGCTCCAAATGTCAGGTCCGGCCCTTACGTTCTGAGCTCAATGTGGTAAAACCCGAAACAGAGGTTTTAGCACTCAGACTTCTTTCATGCTGCATTTTTCTCACCTGGGATGGCATGGGCTTCCACGTAGGACACATATTTCATCTTTTTTCAGCCAAACTGAAAATATGAATTTTGGCTCCAAATTTCAGGTCCGGCCCTTACGTTCTGAGCTCAATGTGGTAAAACCCGAAACAGAGGTTTTAGCACTCAGACTTCATTCGTGCTGCATTTTTCTCACCTGGGATGGCATGGGCTTCCACGTAGGACACATATTTCATCTTTTTTCAGCCAAACTGAAAATATGAATTTTGGCTCCAAATTTCAGGTCCGGCCCTTACGTTCTGAGCTCAATGTGGTAAAACCCGAAACAGAGGTTTTAGCACTCAGACTTCATTCAGGCTGCATTTTTCTCACCTGGGATGGCATAGGCTTCCACGGGGGACACATATTTCATCTTTTTTCAGCCAAACTGAAAATTTGAATTTTGGCTCCAAATTTCAGGCCCGGCCCTTACGTTCTGAGCTCAATGTGGTAAAACCCGAAACAGAGGTTTTAGCCCTCAGACTTCATTCAGGCTGCATTTTTCTCACCTGGGATGGCATAGGCTTCCACGGGGGACACATATTTCATCTTTTTTCAGCCAAACTGAAAATTTGAATTTTGGCTCCAAATTTCAGGTCCGGCCCTTACGTTCTGAGCTCAATGTGGTAAAACCCGAAACAGAGGTTTAAGCACTCAGACTTCATTCAGGCTGCATTTTTCTCACCTGGGATGGCATAGGCTTCCACGGGGTACACATATTTCATCTAATTTCAGCCAAACTGAAAATTTGAATTTTGGCTCCAAATTTCAGGTCCGGCCCTTACGTTCTGAGCTCAATGTGGTAAAACCCGAAACAGAGGTTTTAGCACTCAGACTTCATTCAGGCTGCATTTTTCTCACCTGGGATGGCATGGGCTTCCACGGGGGACACATATTTCATGCAATTTCAGCCAAACTGAAAATTTGAATTTTGGCTCCAAATTTCAGGTCCGGCCCTTATGTTCTGAGCTCAATGTGGTAAAACCCGAAACAGAGGATTTAGCCCTCAGACTTCATTCAGGCTGCATTTTTCTCACCTGGGATGGCATGGGCTTCCACGGGGGACACATATTTCATCTTTTTTCAGCCAAACTGAAAATTTGAATTTTGGCTCCAAATTTCAGGTCCGGCCCTTACGTTCTGAGCTCAATGTGGTAAAACCCGAAACAGAGGTTTTAGCCCTCAGACTTCATTCAGGCTGCATTTTTCTCACCTGGGATGGCATGGGCTTCCACGGGGGACACATATTTTTATCTTTTTTCAGCCAAACTGAAAATTTGAATTTTGGCTCCAAATTTCAGGTCCGGCCCTTACGTTCTGAGCTCAATGTGGTAAAACCCGAAACAGAGGTTTTAGCACTCAGACTTCATTCATGCTGCATTTTTCTCACCTGGGATGGCATGGGCTTCCACGGGGGACACATATTTCATCTTTTTTCAGCCAAACTGAAAATTTGAATTTTGGCTCCAAATGTCAGGTCCGGCCCTTACGTTCTGAGCTCAATGTGGTAAAACCCGAAACAGAGGATTTAGCACTCAGACTTCTTTCATGCTGCATTTTTCTCACCTGGGATGGCATAGGCTTCCACGGGGGACACATATTTCATGCAATTTCAGCCAAACTGAAAATATGAATTTTGGCTCCAAATTTAAGGTCCGGCCCTTACGTTCTGAGCTCAATGTGGTAAAACCCGAAACAGAGGTTTTAGCCCTCAGACTTCATTCAGGCTGCATTTTTCTCACCTGGGATGGCATAGGCTTCCACGGGGGACACATATTTCATGCAATTTCAGCCAAACTGAAAATTTGAATTTTGGCTCCAAATGTCAGGTCCGGCCCTTACGTTCTGAGCTCAATGTGGTAAAACCCGAAACAGAGGTTTAAGCCCTCAGACTTCATTCAGGCTGCATTTTTCTCACCTGGGATGGCATAGGCTTCCACGGGGGACACATATTTCATGCAATTTCAGCCAAACTGAAAATTTGAATTTTGGCTCTAAATTTCAGGTCCGGCCCTTACGTTCTGAGCTCAATGTGGTAAAACCCGAAACAGAGGTTTTAGCCCTCAGACTTCATTCAGGCTGCATTTTTTCTCACCTGGGATGGCATAGGCTTTCACGGGGGACACATATTTCATGCAATTTCAGCCAAACTGAAAATTTGAATTTTGGCTCCAAATGTCAGGTCCGGCCCTTACGTTCTGAGCTCAATGTGGTAAAACCCGAAACAGAGGTTTTAGCACTCAGACTTCTTTCATGCTGCATTTTTCTCACCTGGGATGGCATGGGCTTCCACGTAGGACACATATTTCATCTTTTTTCAGCCAAACTGAAAATATGAATTTTGGCTCCAAATTTCAGGTCCGGCCCTTACGTTCTGAGCTCAATGTGGTAAAACCCGAAACAGAGGTTTTAGCACTCAGACTTCATTCGTGCTGCATTTTTCTCACCTGGGATGGCATGGGCTTCCACGTAGGACACATATTTCATCTTTTTTCAGCCAAACTGAAAATATGAATTTTGGCTCCAAATTTCAGGTCCGGCCCTTACGTTCTGAGCTCAATGTGGTAAAACCCGAAACAGAGGTTTTAGCACTCAGACTTCATTCAGGCTGCATTTTTCTCACCTGGGATGGCATAGGCTTCCACGGGGGACACATATTTCATCTTTTTTCAGCCAAACTGAAAATTTGAATTTTGGCTCCAAATTTCAGGCCCGGCCCTTACGTTCTGAGCTCAATGTGGTAAAACCCGAAACAGAGGTTTTAGCCCTCAGACTTCATTCAGGCTGCATTTTTCTCACCTGGGATGGCATAGGCTTCCACGGGGGACACATATTTCATCTTTTTTCAGCCAAACTGAAAATTTGAATTTTGGCTCCAAATTTCAGGTCCGGCCCTTACGTTCTGAGCTCAATGTGGTAAAACCCGAAACAGAGGTTTAAGCACTCAGACTTCATTCAGGCTGCATTTTTCTCACCTGGGATGGCATAGGCTTCCACGGGGTACACATATTTCATCTAATTTCAGCCAAACTGAAAATTTGAATTTTGGCTCCAAATTTCAGGTCCGGCCCTTACGTTCTGAGCTCAATGTGGTAAAACCCGAAACAGAGGTTTTAGCACTCAGACTTCATTCAGGCTGCATTTTTCTCACCTGGGATGGCATGGGCTTCCACGGGGGACACATATTTCATGCAATTTCAGCCAAACTGAAAATTTGAATTTTGGCTCCAAATTTCAGGTCCGGCCCTTATGTTCTGAGCTCAATGTGGTAAAACCCGAAACAGAGGATTTAGCCCTCAGACTTCATTCAGGCTGCATTTTTCTCACCTGGGATGGCATGGGCTTCCACGGGGGACACATATTTCATCTTTTTTCAGCCAAACTGAAAATTTGAATTTTGGCTCCAAATTTCAGGTCCGGCCCTTACGTTCTGAGCTCAATGTGGTAAAACCCGAAACAGAGGTTTTAGCCCTCAGACTTCATTCAGGCTGCATTTTTCTCACCTGGGATGGCATGGGCTTCCACGGGGGACACATATTTTTATCTTTTTTCAGCCAAACTGAAAATTTGAATTTTGGCTCCAAATTTCAGGTCCGGCCCTTACGTTCTGAGCTCAATGTGGTAAAACCCGAAACAGAGGTTTTAGCACTCAGACTTCATTCATGCTGCATTTTTCTCACCTGGGATGGCATGGGCTTCCACGGGGGACACATATTTCATCTTTTTTCAGCCAAACTGAAAATTTGAATTTTGGCTCCAAATGTCAGGTCCGGCCCTTACGTTCTGAGCTCAATGTGGTAAAACCCGAAACAGAGGTTTTAGCACTCAGACTTCTTTCATGCTGCATTTTTCTCACCTGGGATGGCATGGGCTTCCACGGGGGACACATATTTTATCTTTTTTCAGCCAAACTGAAAATATGAATTTTGGCTCCAAATTTCAGGTCCGGCCCTTACGTTCTGAGCTCAATGTGGTAAAACCCGAAACAGAGGTTTTAGCACTCAGACTTCATTCAGGCTGCATTTTTCTCACCTGGGATGGCATAGGCTTCCACGGGGTACACATATTTCATGCAATTTCAGCCAAACTGAAAATTTGAATTTTGGCTCTAAATTTCAGGTCCGGCCCTTACGTTCTGAGCTCAATGTGGTAAAACCTGAAACAGAGGTTTTAGCCCTCAGACTTCATTCATGCTGCATTTTTCTCACCTGGGATGGCATGGGCTTCCACGGGGGACACATATTTCATGCAATTTCAGCCAAACTGAAAATTTGAATTTTGGCTCCAAATTTCAGGTCCGGCCCTTACGTTCTGAGCTCAATGTGGTGAAACCCGAAACAGAGGTTTTAGCACTCAGACTTCATTCATGCTGCATTTTTCTCACCTGGGATGGCATGGGCTTCCACGGGGGACACATATTTCATCTTTTTTCAGCCAAACTGAAAATATGAATTTTGGCTCCAAATTTCAGGTCCGGCCCTTATGTTCTGAGCTCAATTTGGTAAAACCCAAAACAGAGGATTTAGCCCTCAGACTTCATTCAGGCTGCATTTTTCTCACCTGGGATGGCATAGGCTTCCACGGGGGACACATATTTCATGCAATTTCAGCCAAACTGAAAATATGAATTTTGGCTCCAAATTTCAGGTCCGGCCCTTACGTTCTGAGCTCAATGTGGTAAAACCCGAAACAGAGGTTTTAGCCCTCAGACTTCATTCAGGCTGCATTTTTCTCACCTGGGATGGCATAGGCTTCCACGGGGGACACATATTTCATGCAATTTCAGCCAAACTGAAAATTTGAATTTTGGCTCCAAATTTCAGGTCCGGCCCTTACGTTCTGAGCTCAATGTGGTAAAACCTGAAACAGAGGTTTTAGCACTCAGACTTCATTCAGGCTGCATTTTTCTCACCTGGGATGGCATGGGCTTCCACAGGGGACACATATTTCATGCAATTTCAGCCAAACTGAAAATTTGAATTTTGGCTCCAAATTGCAGGTCCGGCCCTTACGTTCTGAGCTCAATGTGGTAAAAACCGAAACAGAGGTTTAAGCACTCAGACTTCATTCAGGCTGCATTTTTCTCACCTGGGATGGCATGGGCTTCCACGGGGGACACATATTTCATGCAATTTCAGCCAAACTGAAAATTTGAATTTTGGCTCCAAATTTCAGGTCCGGCCCTTACGTTCTGAGCTCAATGTGGTAAAACCCGAAACAGAGGTTTTAGCACTCAGACTTCATTCAGGCTGCATTTTTCTCACCTGGGATGGCATAGGCTTCCACGGGGGACACATATTTCATGCAATTTCAGCCAAACTGAAAATTTGAATTTTGGCTCTAAATTTCAGGTCCGGCCCTTACGTTCTGAGCTCAATGTGGTAAAACCCGAAACAGAGGTTTTAGCCCTCAGACTTCATTCAGGCTGCATTTTTTCTCACCTGGGATGGCATAGGCTTTCACGGGGGACACATATTTCATGCAATTTCAGCCAAACTGAAAATTTGAATTTTGGCTCCAAATTGCAGGTCCGGCCCTTACGTTCTGAGCTCAATGTGGTAAAACCCGAAACAGAGGTTTTAGCACTCAGACTTCATTCAGGCTGCATTTTTCTCACCTGGGATGGCATGGGCTTCCACGGGGGACACATATTTTATCTTTTTTCAGCCAAACTGAAAATATGAATTTTGGCTCCAAATTTCAGGTCCGGCCCTTACGTTCTGAGCTCAATGTGGTAAAACCCGAAACAGAGGTTTTAGCACTCAGACTTCATTCGTGCTGCATTTTTCTCACCTGGGATGGCATGGGCTTCCACGGGGGACACATATTTCATTTTTTTTCAGCCAAACTGAAAATATGAATTTTGGCTCCAAATTTCAGGTCCGGCCCTTATGTTCTGAGCTCAATGTGGTAAAACCTGAAACAGAGGATTTAGCCCTCAGACTTCATTCATGCTGCATTTTTCTCACCTGGGATGGCATGGGCTTCCACGGGGGACACATATTTCATGCAATTTCAGCCAAACTGAAAATATGAATTTTGGCTCCAAATTTCAGGTTCGGCCCTTATGTTCTGAGCTCAATGTGGTAAAACCCGAAACAGAGGATTTAGCCCTCAGACTTCATTCAGGCTGCATTTTTCTCACCTGGGATGGCATAGGCTTCCACGGGGGACACATATTTCATGCAATTTCAGCCAAACTGAAAATTTGAATTTTGGCTCCAAATTTAAGGTCCGGCCCTTACGTTCTGAGCTCAATGTGGTAAAACCCGAAACAGAGGTTTTAGCCCTCAGACTTCATTCAGGCTGCATTTTTCTCACCTGGGATGGCATAGGCTTCCACGGGGGACACATATTTCACCTTTTTTCAGCCAAACTGAAAATTTGAATTTTGGCTCCAAATTTCAGGCCCGGCCCTTACGTTCTGAGCTCAATGTGGTAAAACCCGAAACAGAGGTTTTAGCCCTCAGACTTCATTCAGGCTGCATTTTTCTCACATGGGATGGCATGGGCTTCCACGGGGGACACATATTTCATGCAATTTCAGCCAAACTGAAAATTTGAATTTTGGCTCCAAATTTCAGGTCCGGCCCTTACGTTCTGAGCTCAATGTGGTAAAACCCGAAACAGAGGTTTTAGCACTCAGACTTCATTCAGGCTGCATTTTTCTCACCTGGGATGGCATAGGCTTCCACGGGGGACACATATTTCATGCAATTTCAGCCAAACTGAAAATTTGAATTTTGGCTCCAAATTTCAGGTCCGGCCCTTACGTTCTGAGCTCAATGTGGTGAAACCCGAAACAGAGGTTTTAGCACTCAGACTTCATTCATGCTGCATTTTTCTCACCTGGGATGGCATGGGCTTCCACGGGGGACACATATTTTATCTTTTTTCAGCCAAACTGAAAATTTGAATTTTGGCTCCAAATTTCAGGTCCGGCCCTTACGTTCTGAGCTCAATGTGGTAAAACCCGAAACAGAGGTTTTAGCACTCAGACTTCATTCATGCTGCATTTTTCTCACCTTGGATGGCATGGGCTTCCACGGGGGACACATATTTCATCTTTTTTCAGCCAAACTGAAAATTTGAATTTTGGCTCCAAATTTCAGGCCCGGCCCTTACGTTCTGAGCTCAATGTGGTAAAACCCGAAACAGAGGTTTTAGCCCTCAGACTTCATTCAGGCTGCATTTTTCTCACCTGGGATGGCATAGGCTTCCACGGGGGACACATATTTCATGCAATTTCAGCCAAACTGAAAATTTGCATTTTGGCTCCAAATTTCAGGTCCGGCCCTTACGTTCTGAGCTCAATGTGGTGAAACCCGAAACAGAGGTTTTAGCACTCAGACTTCATTCATGCTGCATTTTTCTCACCTGGGATGGCATGGGCTTCCACGGGGGACACATATTTTATCTTTTTTCAGCCAAACTGAAAATATGAATTTTGGCTCCAAATTTCAGGTCCGGCCCTTACGTTCTGAGCTCAATGTGGTAAAACCCGAAACAGAGGTTTTAGCACTCAGACTTCATTCAGGCTGCATTTTTCTCACCTGGGATGGCATAGGCTTCCACGGGGTACACATATTTCATGCAATTTCAGCCAAACTGAAAATTTGAATTTTGGCTCCAAATTTCAGGTCCGGCCCTTACGTCCTGAGCTCAATGTGGTAAAACCTGAAACAGAGGTTTTAGCCCTCAGACTTCATTCATGCTGCATTTTTCTCACCTGGGATGGCATGGGCTTCCACGGGGGACACATATTTCATGCAATTTCACCCTAACTGAAAATTTGAATTTTGGCTCCAAATTTCAGGTCCGGCCCTTACGTTCTGAGCTCAATGTGGTGAAACCCGAAACAGAGGTTTTAGCACTCAGACTTCATTCATGCTGCATTTTTCTCACCTGGGATGGCATGGGCTTCCACGGGGGACACATATTTCATCTTTTTTCAGCCAAACTGAAAATATGAATTTTGGCTCCAAATTTCAGGTCCGGCCCTTATGTTCTGAGCTCAATTTGGTAAAACCCAAAACAGAGGATTTAGCCCTCAGACTTCATTCAGGCTGCATTTTTCTCACCTGGGATGGCATAGGCTTCCACGGGGGACACATATTTCATGCAATTTCAGCCAAACTGAAAATATGAATTTTGGCTCCAAATTTAAGGTCGGGCCCTTACGTTCTGAGCTCAATGTGGTAAAACCCGAAACAGAGGTTTTAGCCCTCAGACTTCATTCAGGCTGCATTTTTCTCACCTGGGATGGCATAGGCTTCCACGGGGGACACATATTTCATGCAATTTCAGCCAAACTGAAAATTTGAATTTTGGCTCCAAATTTCAGGTCCGGCCCTTACGTTCTGAGCTCAATGTGGTAAAACCTGAAACAGAGGTTTTAGCACTCAGACTTCATTCAGGCTGCATTTTTCTCACCTGGGATGGCATGGGCTTCCACGGGGGACACATATTTCATGCAATTTCAGCCAAACTGAAAATTTGAATTTTGGCTCCAAATTGCAGGTCCGGCCCTTACGTTCTGAGCTCAATGTGGTAAAAACCGAAACAGAGGTTTTAGCCCTCAGACTTCATTCAGGCTGCATTTTTCTCACCTGGGATGGCATAGGCTTCCACGGGGGACACATATTTCATGCAATTTCAGCCAAACTGAAAATTTGCATTTTGGCTCCAAATTTCAGGTCCGGCCCTTACGTTCTGAGCTCAATGTGGTAAAACCCGAAACAGAGGTTTTAGCACTCAGACTTCTTTCATGCTGCATTTTTCTCACCTGGGATGGCATGGGCTTCCACGGGGGACACATATTTCATCTTTTTTCAGCCAAACTGAAAATATGAATTTTGGCTCCAAATTTCAGGTCCGGCCCTTACGTTCTGAGCTCAATGTGGTAAAACCCGAAACAGAGGTTTTAGCACTCAGACTTCATTCAGGCTGCATTTTTCTCACCTGGGATGGCATAGGCTTCCACGGGGTACACATATTTCATGCAATTTCAGCCAAACTGAAAATTTGAATTTTGGCTCCAAATTTCAGGTCCGGCCCTTACGTTCTGAGCTCAATGTGGTAAAACCTGAAACAGAGGTTTTAGCCCTCAGACTTCATTCATGCTGCATTTTTCTCACCTGGGATGGCATGGGCTTCCACGGGGGACACATATTTCATGCAATTTCAGCCAAACTGAAAATTTGAATTTTGGCTCCAAATTTCAGGTCCGGCCCTTATGTTCTGAGCTCAATTTGGTAAAACCCAAAACAGAGGATTTAGCCCTCAGACTTCATTCAGGCTGCATTTTTCTCACCTGGGATGGCATAGGCTTCCACGGGGGACACATATTTCATGCAATTTCAGCCAAACTGAAAATATAAATTTTGGCTCCAAATTTAAGGTCCGGCCCTTACGTTCTGAGCTCAATGTGGTAAAACCCGAAACAGAGGTTTTAGCCCTCAGACTTCATTCAGGCTGCATTTTTCTCACCTGGGATGGCATAGGCTTCCACGGGGGACACATATTTCATGCAATTTCAGCCAAACTGAAAATTTGAATTTTGGCTCCAAATTTCAGGTCCGGCCCTTACGTTCTGAGCTCAATGTGGTAAAACCTGAAACAGAGGTTTTAGCACTCAGACTTCATTCAGGCTGCATTTTTCTCACCTGGGATGGCATAGGCTTCCACGGGGGACACATATTTCATGCAATTTCAGCCAAACTGAAAATTTGAATTTTGGCTCCAAATGTCAGGTCCGGCCCTTACGTTCTGAGCTCAATGTGGTAAAACCCGAAACAGAGGTTTAAGCCCTCAGACTTCATTCAGGCTGCATTTTTCTCACCTGGGATGGCATAGGCTTCCACGGGGGACACATATTTCATGCAATTTCAGCCAAACTGAAAATTTGAATTTTGGCTCTAAATTTCAGGTCCGGCCCTTACGTTCTGAGCTCAATGTGGTAAAACCCGAAACAGAGGTTTTAGCCCTCAGACTTCATTCAGGCTGCATTTTTCTCACCTGGGATGGCATGGGCTTCCACGGGGGACACATATTTCATGCAATTTCAGCCAAACTGAAAATTTGAATTTTGGCTCCAAATTTCAGGTCCGGCCCTTACGTTCTGAGCTCAATGTGGTGAAACCCGAAACAGAGGTTTTAGCACTCAGACTTCATTCATGCTGCATTTTTCTCACCTGGGATGGCATGGGCTTCCACGGGGGACACATATTTCATCTTTTTTCAGCCAAACTGAAAATATGAATTTTGGCTCCAAATTTCAGGTCCGGCCCTTATGTTCTGAGCTCAATTTGGTAAAACCCAAAACAGAGGATTTAGCCCTCAGACTTCATTCAGGCTGCATTTTTCTCACCTGGGATGGCATAGGCTTCCACGGGGGACACATATTTCATGCAATTTCAGCCAAACTGAAAATATGAATTTTGGCTCCAAATTTAAGGTCCGGCCCTTACGTTCTGAGCTCAATGTGGTAAAACCCGAAACAGAGGTTTTAGCCCTCAGACTTCATTCAGGCTGCATTTTTCTCACCTGGGATGGCATAGGCTTCCACGGGGGACACATATTTCATGCAATTTCAGCCAAACTGAAAATTTGAATTTTGGCTCCAAATTTCAGGTCCGGCCCTTACGTTCTGAGCTCAATGTGGTAAAACCTGAAACAGAGGTTTTAGCACTCAGACTTCATTCAGGCTGCATTTTTCTCACCTGGGATGGCATGGGCTTCCACAGGGGACACATATTTCATGCAATTTCAGCCAAACTGAAAATTTGAATTTTGGCTCCAAATTGCAGGTCCGGCCCTTACGTTCTGAGCTCAATGTGGTAAAAACCGAAACAGAGGTTTAAGCACTCAGACTTCATTCAGGCTGCATTTTTCTCACCTGGGATGGCATGGGCTTCCACGGGGGACACATATTTCATGCAATTTCAGCCAAACTGAAAATTTGAATTTTGGCTCCAAATTTCAGGTCCGGCCCTTACGTTCTGAGCTCAATGTGGTAAAACCCGAAACAGAGGTTTTAGCACTCAGACTTCATTCAGGCTGCATTTTTCTCACCTGGGATGGCATAGGCTTCCACGGGGGACACATATTTCATGCAATTTCAGCCAAACTGAAAATTTGAATTTTGGCTCTAAATTTCAGGTCCGGCCCTTACGTTCTGAGCTCAATGTGGTAAAACCCGAAACAGAGGTTTTAGCCCTCAGACTTCATTCAGGCTGCATTTTTTCTCACCTGGGATGGCATAGGCTTTCACGGGGGACACATATTTCATGCAATTTCAGCCAAACTGAAAATTTGAATTTTGGCTCCAAATTGCAGGTCCGGCCCTTACGTTCTGAGCTCAATGTGGTAAAACCCGAAACAGAGGTTTTAGCACTCAGACTTCATTCAGGCTGCATTTTTCTCACCTGGGATGGCATGGGCTTCCACGGGGGACACATATTTTATCTTTTTTCAGCCAAACTGAAAATATGAATTTTGGCTCCAAATTTCAGGTCCGGCCCTTACGTTCTGAGCTCAATGTGGTAAAACCCGAAACAGAGGTTTTAGCACTCAGACTTCATTCGTGCTGCATTTTTCTCACCTGGGATGGCATGGGCTTCCACGGGGGACACATATTTCATTTTTTTTCAGCCAAACTGAAAATATGAATTTTGGCTCCAAATTTCAGGTCCGGCCCTTATGTTCTGAGCTCAATGTGGTAAAACCTGAAACAGAGGATTTAGCCCTCAGACTTCATTCATGCTGCATTTTTCTCACCTGGGATGGCATGGGCTTCCACGGGGGACACATATTTCATGCAATTTCAGCCAAACTGAAAATATGAATTTTGGCTCCAAATTTCAGGTTCGGCCCTTATGTTCTGAGCTCAATGTGGTAAAACCCGAAACAGAGGATTTAGCCCTCAGACTTCATTCAGGCTGCATTTTTCTCACCTGGGATGGCATAGGCTTCCACGGGGGACACATATTTCATGCAATTTCAGCCAAACTGAAAATTTGAATTTTGGCTCCAAATTTAAGGTCCGGCCCTTACGTTCTGAGCTCAATGTGGTAAAACCCGAAACAGAGGTTTTAGCCCTCAGACTTCATTCAGGCTGCATTTTTCTCACCTGGGATGGCATAGGCTTCCACGGGGGACACATATTTCACCTTTTTTCAGCCAAACTGAAAATTTGAATTTTGGCTCCAAATTTCAGGCCCGGCCCTTACGTTCTGAGCTCAATGTGGTAAAACCCGAAACAGAGGTTTTAGCCCTCAGACTTCATTCAGGCTGCATTTTTCTCACATGGGATGGCATGGGCTTCCACGGGGGACACATATTTCATGCAATTTCAGCCAAACTGAAAATTTGAATTTTGGCTCCAAATTTCAGGTCCGGCCCTTACGTTCTGAGCTCAATGTGGTAAAACCCGAAACAGAGGTTTTAGCACTCAGACTTCATTCAGGCTGCATTTTTCTCACCTGGGATGGCATAGGCTTCCACGGGGGACACATATTTCATGCAATTTCAGCCAAACTGAAAATTTGAATTTTGGCTCCAAATTTCAGGTCCGGCCCTTACGTTCTGAGCTCAATGTGGTGAAACCCGAAACAGAGGTTTTAGCACTCAGACTTCATTCATGCTGCATTTTTCTCACCTGGGATGGCATGGGCTTCCACGGGGGACACATATTTTATCTTTTTTCAGCCAAACTGAAAATTTGAATTTTGGCTCCAAATTTCAGGTCCGGCCCTTACGTTCTGAGCTCAATGTGGTAAAACCCGAAACAGAGGTTTTAGCACTCAGACTTCATTCATGCTGCATTTTTCTCACCTTGGATGGCATGGGCTTCCACGGGGGACACATATTTCATCTTTTTTCAGCCAAACTGAAAATTTGAATTTTGGCTCCAAATTTCAGGCCCGGCCCTTACGTTCTGAGCTCAATGTGGTAAAACCCGAAACAGAGGTTTTAGCCCTCAGACTTCATTCAGGCTGCATTTTTCTCACCTGGGATGGCATAGGCTTCCACGGGGGACACATATTTCATGCAATTTCAGCCAAACTGAAAATTTGCATTTTGGCTCCAAATTTCAGGTCCGGCCCTTACGTTCTGAGCTCAATGTGGTGAAACCCGAAACAGAGGTTTTAGCACTCAGACTTCATTCATGCTGCATTTTTCTCACCTGGGATGGCATGGGCTTCCACGGGGGACACATATTTTATCTTTTTTCAGCCAAACTGAAAATATGAATTTTGGCTCCAAATTTCAGGTCCGGCCCTTACGTTCTGAGCTCAATGTGGTAAAACCCGAAACAGAGGTTTTAGCACTCAGACTTCATTCAGGCTGCATTTTTCTCACCTGGGATGGCATAGGCTTCCACGGGGTACACATATTTCATGCAATTTCAGCCAAACTGAAAATTTGAATTTTGGCTCCAAATTTCAGGTCCGGCCCTTACGTCCTGAGCTCAATGTGGTAAAACCTGAAACAGAGGTTTTAGCCCTCAGACTTCATTCATGCTGCATTTTTCTCACCTGGGATGGCATGGGCTTCCACGGGGGACACATATTTCATGCAATTTCACCCTAACTGAAAATTTGAATTTTGGCTCCAAATTTCAGGTCCGGCCCTTACGTTCTGAGCTCAATGTGGTGAAACCCGAAACAGAGGTTTTAGCACTCAGACTTCATTCATGCTGCATTTTTCTCACCTGGGATGGCATGGGCTTCCACGGGGGACACATATTTCATCTTTTTTCAGCCAAACTGAAAATATGAATTTTGGCTCCAAATTTCAGGTCCGGCCCTTATGTTCTGAGCTCAATTTGGTAAAACCCAAAACAGAGGATTTAGCCCTCAGACTTCATTCAGGCTGCATTTTTCTCACCTGGGATGGCATAGGCTTCCACGGGGGACACATATTTCATGCAATTTCAGCCAAACTGAAAATATGAATTTTGGCTCCAAATTTAAGGTCGGGCCCTTACGTTCTGAGCTCAATGTGGTAAAACCCGAAACAGAGGTTTTAGCCCTCAGACTTCATTCAGGCTGCATTTTTCTCACCTGGGATGGCATAGGCTTCCACGGGGGACACATATTTCATGCAATTTCAGCCAAACTGAAAATTTGAATTTTGGCTCCAAATTTCAGGTCCGGCCCTTACGTTCTGAGCTCAATGTGGTAAAACCTGAAACAGAGGTTTTAGCACTCAGACTTCATTCAGGCTGCATTTTTCTCACCTGGGATGGCATGGGCTTCCACGGGGGACACATATTTCATGCAATTTCAGCCAAACTGAAAATTTGAATTTTGGCTCCAAATTGCAGGTCCGGCCCTTACGTTCTGAGCTCAATGTGGTAAAAACCGAAACAGAGGTTTTAGCCCTCAGACTTCATTCAGGCTGCATTTTTCTCACCTGGGATGGCATAGGCTTCCACGGGGGACACATATTTCATGCAATTTCAGCCAAACTGAAAATTTGCATTTTGGCTCCAAATTTCAGGTCCGGCCCTTACGTTCTGAGCTCAATGTGGTAAAACCCGAAACAGAGGTTTTAGCACTCAGACTTCTTTCATGCTGCATTTTTCTCACCTGGGATGGCATGGGCTTCCACGGGGGACACATATTTCATCTTTTTTCAGCCAAACTGAAAATATGAATTTTGGCTCCAAATTTCAGGTCCGGCCCTTACGTTCTGAGCTCAATGTGGTAAAACCCGAAACAGAGGTTTTAGCACTCAGACTTCATTCAGGCTGCATTTTTCTCACCTGGGATGGCATAGGCTTCCACGGGGTACACATATTTCATGCAATTTCAGCCAAACTGAAAATTTGAATTTTGGCTCCAAATTTCAGGTCCGGCCCTTACGTTCTGAGCTCAATGTGGTAAAACCTGAAACAGAGGTTTTAGCCCTCAGACTTCATTCATGCTGCATTTTTCTCACCTGGGATGGCATGGGCTTCCACGGGGGACACATATTTCATGCAATTTCAGCCAAACTGAAAATTTGAATTTTGGCTCCAAATTTCAGGTCCGGCCCTTATGTTCTGAGCTCAATTTGGTAAAACCCAAAACAGAGGATTTAGCCCTCAGACTTCATTCAGGCTGCATTTTTCTCACCTGGGATGGCATAGGCTTCCACGGGGGACACATATTTCATGCAATTTCAGCCAAACTGAAAATATAAATTTTGGCTCCAAATTTAAGGTCCGGCCCTTACGTTCTGAGCTCAATGTGGTAAAACCCGAAACAGAGGTTTTAGCCCTCAGACTTCATTCAGGCTGCATTTTTCTCACCTGGGATGGCATAGGCTTCCACGGGGGACACATATTTCATGCAATTTCAGCCAAACTGAAAATTTGAATTTTGGCTCCAAATTTCAGGTCCGGCCCTTACGTTCTGAGCTCAATGTGGTAAAACCTGAAACAGAGGTTTTAGCACTCAGACTTCATTCAGGCTGCATTTTTCTCACCTGGGATGGCATAGGCTTCCACGGGGGACACATATTTCATGCAATTTCAGCCAAACTGAAAATTTGAATTTTGGCTCCAAATGTCAGGTCCGGCCCTTACGTTCTGAGCTCAATGTGGTAAAACCCGAAACAGAGGTTTAAGCCCTCAGACTTCATTCAGGCTGCATTTTTCTCACCTGGGATGGCATAGGCTTCCACGGGGGACACATATTTCATGCAATTTCAGCCAAACTGAAAATTTGAATTTTGGCTCTAAATTTCAGGTCCGGCCCTTACGTTCTGAGCTCAATGTGGTAAAACCCGAAACAGAGGTTTTAGCCCTCAGACTTCATTCAGGCTGCATTTTTTCTCACCTGGGATGGCATAGGCTTTCACGGGGGACACATATTTCATGCAATTTCAGCCAAACTGAAAATTTGAATTTTGGCTCCAAATGTCAGGTCCGGCCCTTACGTTCTGAGCTCAATGTGGTAAAACCCGAAACAGAGGTTTTAGCACTCAGACTTCTTTCATGCTGCATTTTTCTCACCTGGGATGGCATGGGCTTCCACGTAGGACACATATTTCATCTTTTTTCAGCCAAACTGAAAATATGAATTTTGGCTCCAAATTTCAGGTCCTACCCTTACGTTCTGAGCTCAATGTGGTAAAACCTGAAACAGAGGTTTTAGCACTCAGACTTCATTCAGGCTGCATTTTTCTCACCTGGGATGGCATGGGCTTCCACGTAGGACACATATTTCATCTTTTTTCAGCCAAACTGAAAATATGAATTTTGGCTCCAAATTTCAGGTCCGGCCCTTACGTTCTGAGCTCAATGTGGTAAAACCCGAAACAGAGGTTTTAGCACTCAGACTTCATTCAGGCTGCATTTTTCTCACCTGGGATGGCATAGGCTTCCACGGGGGACACATATTTCATCTTTTTTCAGCCAAACTGAAAATTTGAATTTTGGCTCCAAATTTCAGGCCCGGCCCTTACGTTCTGAGCTCAATGTGGTAAAACCCGAAACAGAGGTTTTAGCCCTCAGACTTCATTCAGGCTGCATTTTTCTCACCTGGGATGGCATAGGCTTCCACGGGGGACACATATTTCATGCAATTTCAGCCAAACTGAAAATTTGAATTTTGGCTCCAAATTTCAGGTCCGGCCCTTACGTTCTGAGCTCAATGTGGTAAAACCCGAAACAGAGGTTTAAGCACTCAGACTTCATTCAGGCTGCATTTTTCTCACCTGGGATGGCATTGGCTTCCACGGGGTACACATATTTCATCTAATTTCAGCCAAACTGAAAATTTGAATTTTGGCTCCAAATTTCAGGTCCGGCCCTTACGTTCTGAGCTCAATGTGGTAAAACCCGAAACAGAGGTTTTAGCACTCAGACTTCATTCAGGCTGCATTTTTCTCACCTGGGATGGCATGGGCTTCCACGGGGGACACATATTTCATGCAATTTCAGCCAAACTGAAAATTTGAATTTTGGCTCCAAATTTCAGGTCCGGCCCTTATGTTCTGAGCTCAATGTGGTAAAACCCGAAACAGAGGATTTAGCCCTCAGACTTCATTCAGGCTGCATTTTTCTCACCTGGGATGGCATGGGCTTCCACGGGGGACACATATTTCATCTTTTTTCAGCCAAACTGAAAATTTGAATTTTGGCTCCAAATTTCAAGTCCGGCCCTTACGTTCTGAGCTCAATGTGGTAAAACCCGAAACAGAGGTTTTAGCCCTCAGACTTCATTCAGGCTGCATTTTTCTCACCTGGGATGGCATGGGCTTCCACGGGGGACACATATTTTTATCTTTTTTCAGCCAAACTGAAAATTTGAATTTTGGCTCCAAATTTCAGGTCCGGCCCTTACGTTCTGAGCTCAATGTGGTAAAACCCGAAACAGAGGTTTTAGCACTCAGACTTCATTCATGCTGCATTTTTCTCACCTGGGATGGCATGGGCTTCCACGGGGGACACATATTTCATCTTTTTTCAGCCAAACTGAAAATTTGAATTTTGGCTCCAAATGTCAGGTCCGGCCCTTACGTTCTGAGCTCAATGTGGTAAAACCCGAAACAGAGGTTTTAGCACTCAGACTTCTTTCATGCTGCATTTTTCTCACCTGGGATGGCATGGGCTTCCACGGGGGACACATATTTTATCTTTTTTCAGCCAAACTGAAAATATGAATTTTGGCTCCAAATTTCAGGTCCGGCCCTTACGTTCTGAGCTCAATGTGGTAAAACCCGAAACAGAGGTTTTAGCACTCAGACTTCATTCAGGCTGCATTTTTCTCACCTGGGATGGCATAGGCTTCCACGGGGTACACATATTTCATGCAATTTCAGCCAAACTGAAAATTTGAATTTTGGCTCCAAATTTCAGGTCCGGCCCTTACGTTCTGAGCTCAATGTGGTAAAACCTGAAACAGAGGTTTTAGCCCTCAGACTTCATTCATGCTGCATTTTTCTCACCTGGGATGGCATGGGCTTCCACGGGGGACACATATTTCATGCAATTTCAGCCAAACTGAAAATTTGAATTTTGGCTCCAAATTTCAGGTCCGGCCCTTACGTTCTGAGCTCAATGTGGTGAAACCCGAAACAGAGGTTTTAGCACTCAGACTTCATTCATGCTGCATTTTTCTCACCTGGGATGGCATGGGCTTCCACGGGGGACACATATTTCATCTTTTTTCAGCCAAACTGAAAATATGAATTTTGGCTCCAAATTTCAGGTCCGGCCCTTATGTTCTGAGCTCAATTTGGTAAAACCCAAAACAGAGGATTTAGCCCTCAGACTTCATTCAGGCTGCATTTTTCTCACCTGGGATGGCATAGGCTTCCACGGGGGACACATATTTCATGCAATTTCAGCCAAACTGAAAATATGAATTTTGGCTCCAAATTTAAGGTCCGGCCCTTACGTTCTGAGCTCAATGTGGTAAAACCCGAAACAGAGGTTTTAGCCCTCAGACTTCATTCAGGCTGCATTTTTCTCACCTGGGATGGCATAGGCTTCCACGGGGGACACATATTTCATGCAATTTCAGCCAAACTGAAAATTTGAATTTTGGCTCCAAATTTCAGGTCCGGCCCTTACGTTCTGAGCTCAATGTGGTAAAACCTGAAACAGAGGTTTTAGCACTCAGACTTCATTCAGGCTGCATTTTTCTCACCTGGGATGGCATGGGCTTCCACAGGGGACACATATTTCATGCAATTTCAGCCAAACTGAAAATTTGAATTTTGGCTCCAAATTGCAGGTCCGGCCCTTACGTTCTGAGCTCAATGTGGTAAAAACCGAAACAGAGGTTTAAGCACTCAGACTTCATTCAGGCTGCATTTTTCTCACCTGGGATGGCATGGGCTTCCACGGGGGACACATATTTCATGCAATTTCAGCCAAACTGAAAATTTGAATTTTGGCTCCAAATTTCAGGTCCGGCCCTTACGTTCTGAGCTCAATGTGGTAAAACCCGAAACAGAGGTTTTAGCACTCAGACTTCATTCAGGCTGCATTTTTCTCACCTGGGATGGCATAGGCTTCCACGGGGGACACATATTTCATGCAATTTCAGCCAAACTGAAAATTTGAATTTTGGCTCTAAATTTCAGGTCCGGCCCTTACGTTCTGAGCTCAATGTGGTAAAACCCGAAACAGAGGTTTTAGCCCTCAGACTTCATTCAGGCTGCATTTTTTCTCACCTGGGATGGCATAGGCTTTCACGGGGGACACATATTTCATGCAATTTCAGCCAAACTGAAAATTTGAATTTTGGCTCCAAATTTCAGGTCCGGCCCTTACGTTCTGAGCTCAATGTGGTAAAACCCGAAACAGAGGTTTTAGCACTCAGACTTCATTCAGGCTGCATTTTTCTCACCTGGGATGGCATGGGCTTCCACGGGGGACACATATTTTATCTTTTTTCAGCCAAACTGAAAATATGAATTTTGGCTCCAAATTTCAGGTCCGGCCCTTACGTTCTGAGCTCAATGTGGTAAAACCCGAAACAGAGGTTTTAGCACTCAGACTTCATTCAGGCTGCATTTTTCTCACCTGGGATGGCATGGGCTTCCACGGGGGACACATATTTCATTTTTTTTCAGCCAAACTGAAAATATGAATTTTGGCTCCAAATTTCAGGTCCGGCCCTTATGTTCTGAGCTCAATGTGGTAAAACCTGAAACAGAGGATTTAGCCCTCAGACTTCATTCATGCTGCATTTTTCTCACCTGGGATGGCATGGGCTTCCACGGGGGACACATATTTCATGCAATTTCAGCCAAACTGAAAATATGAATTTTGGCTCCAAATTTCAGGTTCGGCCCTTATGTTCTGAGCTCAATGTGGTAAAACCCGAAACAGAGGATTTAGCCCTCAGACTTCATTCAGGCTGCATTTTTCTCACCTGGGATGGCATAGGCTTCCACGGGGGACACATATTTCATGCAATTTCAGCCAAACTGAAAATATGAATTTTGGCTCCAAATTTAAGGGTCGGCCCTTACGTTCTGAGCTCAATGTGGTAAAACCCGAAACAGAGGTTTTAGCCCTCAGACTTCATTCAGGCTGCATTTTTCTCACCTGGGATGGCATAGGCTTCCACGGGGGACACATATTTCACCTTTTTTCAGCCAAACTGAAAATTTGAATTTTGGCTCCAAATTTCAGGCCCGGCCCTTACGTTCTGAGCTCAATGTGGTAAAACCCGAAACAGAGGATTTAGCCCTCAGACTTCATTCAGGCTGCATTTTTCTCACCTGGGATGGCATAGGCTTCCACGGGGGACACATATTTCATGCAATTTCAGCCAAACTGAAAATATGAATTTTGGCTCCAAATTTAAGGTCCGGCCCTTACGTTCTGAGCTCAATGTGGTAAAACCCGAAACAGAGGTTTTAGCCCTCAGACTTCATTCAGGCTGCATTTTTCTCACCTGGGATGGCATAGGCTTCCACGGGGGACACATATTTCACCTTTTTTCAGCCAAACTGAAAATTTGAATTTTGGCTCCAAATTTCAGGCCCGGCCCTTACGTTCTGAGCTCAATGTGGTGAAACCCGAAACAGAGGTTTTAGCACTCAGACTTCATTCATGCTGCATTTTTCTCACCTGGGATGGCATGGGCTTCCACGGGGGACACATATTTTATCTTTTTTCAGCCAAACTGAAAATTTGAATTTTGGCTCCAAATTTCAGGTCCGGCCCTTACGTTCTGAGCTCAATGTGGTAAAACCCGAAACAGAGGTTTTAGCACTCAGACTTCATTCATGCTGCATTTTTCTCACCTTGGATGGCATGGGCTTCCACGGGGGACACATATTTCATCTTTTTTCAGCCAAACTGAAAATTTGAATTTTGGCTCCAAATTTCAGGCCCGGCCCTTACGTTCTGAGCTCAATGTGGTAAAACCCGAAACAGAGGTTTTAGCCCTCAGACTTCATTCAGGCTGCATTTTTCTCACCTGGGATGGCATAGGCTTCCACGGGGGACACATATTTCATGCAATTTCAGCCAAACTGAAAATTTGCATTTTGGCTCCAAATTTCAGGTCCGGCCCTTACGTTCTGAGCTCAATGTGGTGAAACCCGAAACAGAGGTTTTAGCACTCAGACTTCATTCATGCTGCATTTTTCTCACCTGGGATGGCATGGGCTTCCACGGGGGACACATATTTTATCTTTTTTCAGCCAAACTGAAAATATGAATTTTGGCTCCAAATTTCAGGTCCGGCCCTTACGTTCTGAGCTCAATGTGGTAAAACCCGAAACAGAGGTTTTAGCACTCAGACTTCATTCAGGCTGCATTTTTCTCACCTGGGATGGCATAGGCTTCCACGGGGTACACATATTTCATGCAATTTCAGCCAAACTGAAAATTTGAATTTTGGCTCCAAATTTCAGGTCCGGCCCTTACGTCCTGAGCTCAATGTGGTAAAACCTGAAACAGAGGTTTTAGCACTCAGACTTCATTCATGCTGCATTTTTCTCACCTGGGATGGCATGGGCTTCCACGGGGGACACATATTTCATGCAATTTCACCCTAACTGAAAATTTGAATTTTGGCTCCAAATTTCAGGTCCGGCCCTTACGTTCTGAGCTCAATGTGGTGAAACCCGAAACAGAGGTTTTAGCACTCAGACTTCATTCATGCTGCATTTTTCTCACCTGGGATGGCATGGGCTTCCACGGGGGACACATATTTCATCTTTTTTCAGCCAAACTGAAAATATGAATTTTGGCTCCAAATTTCAGGTCCGGCCCTTATGTTCTGAGCTCAATTTGGTAAAACCCAAAACAGAGGATTTAGCCCTCAGACTTCATTCAGGCTGCATTTTTCTCACCTGGGATGGCATAGGCTTCCACGGGGGACACATATTTCATGCAATTTCAGCCAAACTGAAAATATGAATTTTGGCTCCAAATTTAAGGTCGGGCCCTTACGTTCTGAGCTCAATGTGGTAAAACCCGAAACAGAGGTTTTAGCCCTCAGACTTCATTCAGGCTGCATTTTTCTCACCTGGGATGGCATAGGCTTCCACGGGGGACACATATTTCATGCAATTTCAGCCAAACTGAAAATTTGAATTTTGGCTCCAAATTTCAGGTCCGGCCCTTACGTTCTGAGCTCAATGTGGTAAAACCTGAAACAGAGGTTTTAGCACTCAGACTTCATTCAGGCTGCATTTTTCTCACCTGGGATGGCATGGGCTTCCACGGGGGACACATATTTCATGCAATTTCAGCCAAACTGAAAATTTGAATTTTGGCTCCAAATTGCAGGTCCGGCCCTTACGTTCTGAGCTCAATGTGGTAAAAACCGAAACAGAGGTTTTAGCCCTCAGACTTCATTCAGGCTGCATTTTTCTCACCTGGGATGGCATAGGCTTCCACGGGGGACACATATTTCATGCAATTTCAGCCAAACTGAAAATTTGCATTTTGGCTCCAAATTTCAGGTCCGGCCCTTACGTTCTGAGCTCAATGTGGTAAAACCCGAAACAGAGGTTTTAGCACTCAGACTTCTTTCATGCTGCATTTTTCTCACCTGGGATGGCATGGGCTTCCACGGGGGACACATATTTCATCTTTTTTCAGCCAAACTGAAAATATGAATTTTGGCTCCAAATTTCAGGTCCGGCCCTTACGTTCTGAGCTCAATGTGGTAAAACCCGAAACAGAGGTTTTAGCACTCAGACTTCATTCAGGCTGCATTTTTCTCACCTGGGATGGCATAGGCTTCCACGGGGTACACATATTTCATGCAATTTCAGCCAAACTGAAAATTTGAATTTTGGCTCCAAATTTCAGGTCCGGCCCTTACGTTCTGAGCTCAATGTGGTAAAACCTGAAACAGAGGTTTTAGCCCTCAGACTTCATTCATGCTGCATTTTTCTCACCTGGGATGGCATGGGCTTCCACGGGGGACACATATTTCATGCAATTTCAGCCAAACTGAAAATTTGAATTTTGGCTCCAAATTTCAGGTCCGGCCCTTATGTTCTGAGCTCAATTTGGTAAAACCCAAAACAGAGGATTTAGCCCTCAGACTTCATTCAGGCTGCATTTTTCTCACCTGGGATGGCATAGGCTTCCACGGGGGACACATATTTCATGCAATTTCAGCCAAACTGAAAATATAAATTTTGGCTCCAAATTTAAGGTCCGGCCCTTACGTTCTGAGCTCAATGTGGTAAAACCCGAAACAGAGGTTTTAGCCCTCAGACTTCATTCAGGCTGCATTTTTCTCACCTGGGATGGCATAGGCTTCCACGGGGGACACATATTTCATGCAATTTCAGCCAAACTGAAAATATAAATTTTGGCTCCAAATTTAAGGTCCGGCCCTTACGTTCTGAGCTCAATGTGGTAAAACCTGAAACAGAGGTTTTAGCACTCAGACTTCATTCAGGCTGCATTTTTCTCACCTGGGATGGCATAGGCTTCCACGGGGGACACATATTTCATGCAATTTCAGCCAAACTGAAAATTTGAATTTTGGCTCCAAATTGCAGGTCCGGCCCTTACGTTCTGAGCTCAATGTGGTAAAAACCGAAACAGAGGTTTAAGCACTCAGACTTCATTCAGGCTGCATTTTTCTCACCTGGGATGGCATGGGCTTCCACGGGGGACACATATTTCATGCAATTTCAGCCAAACTGAAAATTTGAATTTTGGCTCCAAATTTCAGGTCCGGCCCTTACGTTCTGAGCTCAATATGGTAAAACCCGAAACAGAGGTTTTAGCACTCAGACTTCTTTCATGCTGCATTTTTCTCACCTGGGATGGCATGGGCTTCCACGGGGGACACATATTTCATCTTTTTTCAGCCAAACTGAAAATTTGAATTTTGGCTCCAAATTTCAAGTCCGGCCCTTACGTTCTGAGCTCAATGTGGTAAAACCCGAAACAGAGGTTTTAGCCCTCAGACTTCATTCAGGCTGCATTTTTCTCACCTGGGATGGCATAGGCTTCCACGGGGGACACATATTTCATGCAATTTCAGCCAAACTGAAAATTTGAATTTTGGCTCCAAATTTCAGGTCCGGCCCTTACGTTCTGAGCTCAATGTGGTAAAACCTGAAACAGAGGTTTTAGCCCTCAGACTTCATTCAGGCTGCATTTTTCTCACCTGGGATGGCATGGGCTTCCACGGGGGACACATATTTCATGCAATTTCAGACAAACTGAAAATTTGAATTTTGGCTCCAAATTTCAGGTCCGGCCCTTACGTTCTGAGCTCAATGTGGTAAAACCCGAAACAGAGGTTTTAGCACTCAGACTTCATTCAGGCTGCATTTTTCTCACCTGGGATGGCATGGGCTTCCACGGGGGACACATATTTCATGCAATTTCAGACAAACTGAAAATTTGAATTTTGGCTCCAAATTTCAGGTCCGGCCCTTACGTTCTGAGCTCAATGTGGTAAAACCCGAAACAGAGGTTTTAGCACTCAGACTTCATTCAGGCTGCATTTTTCTCACCTGGGATGGCATGGGCTTCCACGGGGGACACATATTTCATCTTTTTTCAGCCAAACTGAAAATATGAATTTTGGCTCCAAATTCCAGGTCCAGCCCTTACGTTCTGAGCTCAATGTGGTAAAACCCGAAACAGAGGTTTTAGCACTCAGACTTCATTCGTGCTGCATTTTTCTCACCTGGGATGGCATGGGCTTCCACGGGGGACACTTATTTCATGCAATTTCAGCCAAACTGAAAATATGAATTTTGGCTCCAAATTTCAGGTCCGGCCCTTATGTTCTGAGCTCAATGTGGTAAAACCTGAAACAGAGGATTTAGCCCTCAGACTTCATTCATGCTGCATTTTTCTCACCTGGGATGGCATAGGCTTCCACGGGGGACACATATTTCATGCAATTTCAGCCAAACTGAAAATATGAATTTTGGCTCCAAATTTCAGGTTCGGCCCTTATGTTCTGAGCTCAATGTGGTAAAACCCGAAACAGAGGATTTAGCCCTCAGACTTCATTCAGGCTGCATTTTTCTCACCTGGGATGGCATAGGCTTCCACGGGGGACACATATTTCATGCAATTTCAGCCAAACTGAAAATATGAATTTTGGCTCCAAATTTAAGGTCCGGCCCTTACGTTCTGAGCTCAATGTGGTAAAACCCGAAACAGAGGTTTTAGCCCTCAGACTTCATTCAGGCTGCATTTTTCTCACCTGGGATGGCATAGGCTTCCACGGGGGACACATATTTCACCTTTTTTCAGCCAAACTGAAAATTTGAATTTTGGCTCCAAATTTCAGGCCCGGCCCTTACGTTCTGAGCTCAATGTGGTAAAACCCGAAACAGAGGTTTTAGCCCTCAGACTTCATTCAGGCTGCATTTTTCTCACATGGGATGGCATGGGCTTCCACGGGGGACACATATTTCATGCAATTTCAGCCAAACTGAAAATTTGAATTTTGGCTCCAAATTTCAGGTCCGGCCCTTACGTTCTGAGCTCAATGTGGTAAAACCCGAAACAGAGGTTTTAGCACTCAGACTTCATTCAGGCTGCATTTTTCTCACCTGGGATGGCATAGGCTTCCACGGGGGACACATATTTCATGCAATTTCAGCCAAACTGAAAATTTGAATTTTGGCTCCAAATTTCAGGTCCGGCCCTTACGTTCTGAGCTCAATGTGGTGAAACCCGAAACAGAGGTTTTAGCACTCAGACTTCATTCATGCTGCATTTTTCTCACCTGGGATGGCATGGGCTTCCACGGGGGACACATATTTTATCTTTTTTCAGCCAAACTGAAAATTTGAATTTTGGCTCCAAATTTCAGGTCCGGCCCTTACGTTCTGAGCTCAATGTGGTAAAACCCGAAACAGAGGTTTTAGCACTCAGACTTCATTCATGCTGCATTTTTCTCACCTTGGATGGCATGGGCTTCCACGGGGGACACATATTTCATCTTTTTTCAGCCAAACTGAAAATTTGAATTTTGGCTCCAAATTTCAGGCCCGGCCCTTACGTTCTGAGCTCAATGTGGTAAAACCCGAAACAGAGGTTTTAGCCCTCAGACTTCATTCAGGCTGCATTTTTCTCACCTGGGATGGCATAGGCTTCCACGGGGGACACATATTTCATGCAATTTCAGCCAAACTGAAAATTTGCATTTTGGCTCCAAATTTCAGGTCCGGCCCTTACGTTCTGAGCTCAATGTGGTGAAACCCGAAACAGAGGTTTTAGCACTCAGACTTCATTCATGCTGCATTTTTCTCACCTGGGATGGCATGGGCTTCCACGGGGGACACATATTTTATCTTTTTTCAGCCAAACTGAAAATTTGAATTTTGGCTCGAAATTTCAGGTCCGGCTCTTACATTCTGAGCTCAATGTGGTAAAACCCGAAACAGAGGTTTTAACACTCAGACTTCATTCATGCTGCATTTTTCTCACCTGGGATGGCATGGGCTTCCACGGGGGACACATATTTCATGCAATTTCAGCCAAACTGAAAATTTGAATTTTGGCTCCAAATTTCAGGTCCGGCCCTTACGTTCTGAGCTCAATGTGGTAAAACCCGAAACAGAGGTTTTAGCCCTCAGACTTCATTCAGGCTGCATTTTTCTCACCTGGGATGGCATGGGCTTCCACGGGGGACACATATTTCATGCAATTTCAGCCAAACTGAAAATTTGAATTTTGGCTCCAAATTTCAGGCCCGGCCCTTACCTTCTGAGCTCAATGTGGTAAAACCCGAAACAGAGGTTTTAGCCCTCAGACTTCATTCAGGCTGCATTTTTCTCACCTGGGATGGCATAGGCTTCCACGGGGGACACATATTTCATGCAATTTCAGCCAAACTGAAAAATTGAATTTTGGCTCCAAATTTCAGGTCCGGCCCTTACTTTCTGAGCTCAATGTGGTAAAACCCGAAACAGAGGTTTTAGCCCTCAGACTTCATTCAGGCTGCATTTTTCTCACCTGGGATGGCAAAGGCTTCCACGGGGGACACATATTTCATGCAATTTCAGCCAAACTGAAAATTTGAATTTTGGCTCCAAATTTCAGGTCCGGCCCTTACGTTCTGAGCTCAATGTGGTAAAACCCGAAACAGAGGTTTTAGCCCTCAGACTTCATTCAGGCTGCATTTTTCTCACCTGGGATGGCATAGGCTTCCACGGGGGACACATATTTCATGCAATTTCAGCCAAACTGAAAATTTGAATTTTGGCTCCAAATTGCAGGTCCGGCCCTTACGTTCTGAGCTCAATGTGGTAAAACCCGAAACAGAGGTTTTAGCCCTCAGACTTCATTCATGCTGCATTTTTCTCACCTGGGATGGCATGGGCTTCCACGGGGGACACGTATTTCGTGCAATTTCAGCCAAACTGAAAATTTGAATTTTGGCTCCAAATTTCAGGCCCGGCCCTTACGTTCTGAGCTCAATGTGGTAAAACCCGAAACAGAGGTTTTAGCCCTCAGACTTCATTCAGGCTGCATTTTTCTCACATGGGATGGCATGGGCTTCCACGGGGGACACATATTTCATGCAATTTCAGCCAAACTGAAAATTTGAATTTTGGCTCCAAATTTCAGGTCCGGCCCTTACGTTCTGAGCTCAATGTGGTAAAACCCGAAACAGAGGATTTAGCCCTCAGACTTCATTCATGCTGCATTTTTCTCACCTGGGATGGCATAGGCTTCTACGGGGGACACATATTTCATGCAATTTCAGCCAAACTGAAAATTTGAATTTTGGCTCTAAATTTCAGGTCCGGCCCTTACGTTCTGAGCTCAATGTTGTAAAACCCGAAACAGAGGTTTTAGCACTCAGACTTCATTCAGGCTGCATTTTTCTCACCTGGGATGGCATAGGCTTCCACGGGGGACACTTATTTCATGCAATTTCAGCCAAACTGAAAAATTGAATTTTGGCTCCAAATTTCAGGTCCGGCCCTTACTTTCTGAGCTCAATGTGGTAAAACCCGAAACAGAGGTTTTAGCCCTCAGACTTCATTCAGGCTGCATTTTTCTCACCTGGGATGGCATGGGCTTCCACGGGGGACACATATTTTTATCTTTTTTCAGCCAAACTGAAAATTTGAATTTTGGCTCCAAATTTCAGGCCCGGCCCTTACGTTCTGAGCTCAATGTGGTAAAACCCGAAACAGAGGTTTTAGCCCTCAGACTTCATTCAGGCTGCATTTTTCTCACCTGGGATGGCATAGGCTTCCACGGGGGACACATATTTCATGCAATTTCAGCCAAACTGAAAATTTGCATTTTGGCTCCAAATTTCAGGTCCGGCCCTTACGTTCTGAGCTCAATGTGGTGAAACCCGAAACAGAGGTTTTAGTACTCAGACTTCATTCATGCTGCATTTTTCTCACCTGGGATGGCATGGGCTTCCACGGGGGACACTTATTTTATCTTTTTTCAGCCAAACTGAAAATTTGAATTTTGGCTCCAAATTTCAGGTCCGGCCCTTACGTTCTGAGCTCAACGTGGTGAAACCCGAAACAGAGGTTTTAGCACTCAGACTTCATTCATGCTGCATTTTTCTCACCTGGGATGGCATAGGCTTCCACGGGGGACACATATTTCATGCAATTTCAGCCAAACTGAAAATTTGAATTTTGGCTCCAAATTTCAGGCCCGGCCCTTACATTCTGAGCTCAATGTGGTAAAACCCGAAACAGAGGTTTTAGCCCTCAGACTTCATTCAGGCTGCATTTTTCTCACCTGGGATGGCATAGGCTTCCACGGGGGACACATATTTCATGCAATTTCAGCCAAACTGAAAATTTGAATTTTGGCTCCAAATTTCAGGTCCGGCCCTTACGTTCTGAGCTCAATGTGGTAAAACCCGAAACAGAGGTTTTAGCACTCAGACTTCATTCAGGCTGCATTTTTCTCACCTGGGATGGCATAGGCTTCCACGGGGTACACATATTTCATGCAATTTCAGCCAAACTGAAAATTTGAATTTTGGCTCCAAATTGCAGGTCCGGCCCTTACGTTCTGAGCTCAATGTGGTAAAACCCGAAACAGAGGATTTAGCCCTCAGACTTCATTCAGGCTGCATTTTTCTCACCTGGGATGGCATAGGCTTCCACGGGGGACACATATTTCATGCAATTTCAGCCAAACTGAAAATTTGAATTTTGGCTCCAAATTTCAGGTCCGGCCCTTACGTTCTGAGCTCAATGTGGTAAAACCCGAAACAGAGGTTTTAGCCCTCAGACTTCATTCAGGCTGCATTTTTCTCACCTGGGATGGCATAGGCTTCCACGGGGGACACATATTTCATGCAATTTCAGCCAAACTGAAAATTTGAATTTTGGCTCCAAATGTCAGGTCCGGCCCTTACGTTCTGAGCTCAATGTGGTAAAACCCGAAACAGAGGTTTAAGCACTCAGACTTCTTTCATGCTGCATTTTTCTCACCTGGGATGGCATGGGCTTCCACGGGGGACACATATTTCATCTTTTTTCAGCCAAACTGAAAATTTGAATTTTGGCTCCAAATTTCAAGTCCAGCCCTTACGTTCTGAGCTCAATGTGGTAAAACCCGAAACAGAGGTTTTAGCCCTCAGACTTCATTCAGGCTGCATTTTTCTCACCTGGGATGGCATAGGCTTCCACGGGGGACACATATTTCATGCAATTTCAGCCAAACTGAAAATTTGAATTTTGGCTCCAAATTTCAGGTCCGGCCCTTACGTTCTGAGCTCAATGTGGTAAAACCTGAAACAGAGGTTTTAGCACTCAGACTTCATTCAGGCTGCATTTTTCTCACCTGGGATGGCATGGGCTTCCACGGGGGACACATATTTCATGCAATTTCAGCCAAACTGAAAATTTGAATTTTGGCTCAAAATTGCAGGTCCGGCCCTTACGTTCTGAGCTCAATGTGGTAAAACCCGAAACAGAGGTTTTAGCACTCAGACTTCATTCAGGCTGCATTTTTCTCACCTGGGATGGCATGGGCTTCCACGGGGGACACATATTTCATGCAATTTCAGCCAAACTGAAAATATGAATTTTGGCTCCAAATTTCAGGTCCGGCCCTTACGTTCTGAGCTCAATGTGGTAAAACCCGAAACAGAGGTTTTAGCCCTCAGACTTCATTCAGGCTGCATTTTTCTCACCTGGGATGGCATAGGCTTCCACGGGGGACACATATTTCATGCAATTTCAGCCAAACTGAAAATTTGAATTTTGGCTCCAAATTTCAGGTCCGGCCCTTACGTTCTGAGCTCAATGTGGTAAAACCTGAAACAGAGGTTTTAGCACTCAGACTTCATTCAGGCTGCATTTTTCTCACCTGGGATGGCATGGGCTTCCACGGGGGACACATATTTCATGCAATTTCAGCCAAACTGAAAATTTGAATTTTGGCTCAAAATTGCAGGTCCGGCCCTTACGTTCTGAGCTCAATGTGGTAAAACCCGAAACAGAGGTTTAAGCACTCAGACTTCATTCAGGCTGCATTTTTCTCCACTGGGATGGCATGGGCTTCCACGGGGGACACATATTTCATGCAATTTCAGCCAAACTGAAAATTTGAATTTTGGCTCCAAATTTCAGGTCCGGCCCTTACGTTCTGAGCTCAATGTGGTAAAACCCGAAACAGAGGTTTTAGCACTCAGACTTCATTCAGGCTGCATTTTTCTCACCTGGGATGGCATAGGCTTCCACGGGGTACACATATTTCATGCAATTTCAGCCAAACTGAAAATTTGAATTTTGGCTCCAAATTGCAGGTCCGGCCCTTACGTTCTGAGCTCAATGTGGTAAAACCTGAAACAGAGGTTTTAGCCCTCAGACTTCATTCATGCTGCATTTTTCTCACCTGGGATGGCATGGGCTTCCACGGGGGACACATATTTCATGCAATTTCAGCCAAACTGAAAATTTGAATTTTGGCTCCAAATTTCAGGTCCGGCCCTTACGTTCTGAGCTCAATGTGGTGAAACCCGAAACAGAGGTTTTAGCACTCAGACTTCATTCATGCTGCATTTTTCTCACCTGGGATGGCATGGGCTTCCACGGGGGACACATATTTCATCTTTTTTCAGCCAAACTGAAAATATCAATTTTGGCTCCAAATTTCAGGTCCGGCCCTTATGTTCTGAGCTCAATGTGGTAAAACCCGAAACAGAGGATTTAGCCCTCAGACTTCATTCAGGCTGCATTTTTCTCACCTGGGATGGCATAGGCTTCCACGGGGGACACATATTTCATGCAATTTCAGCCAAACTGAAAATATGAATTTTGGCTCCAAATTTAAGGTCCGGCCCTTACGTTCTGAGCTCAATGTGGTAAAACCCGAAACAGAGGTTTTAGCCCTCAGACTTCATTCAGGCTGCATTTTTCTCACCTGGGATGGCATAGGCTTCCACGGGGGACACATATTTCATGCAATTTCAGCCAAACTGAAAATTTGAATTTTGGCTCCAAATGTCAGGTCCAGCCCTTACGTTCTGAGCTCAATGTGGTAAAACCCGAAACAGAGGTTTTAGCACTCAGACTTCTTTCATGCTGCATTTTTCTCACCTGGGATGGCATGGGCTTCCACGGGGGACACATATTTCATCTTTTTTCAGCCAAACTGAAAATTTGAATTTTGGCTCCAAATTTCAAGTCCGGCCCTTACGTTCTGAGCTCAATGTGGTAAAACCCGAAACAGAGGTTTTAGCCCTCAGACTTCATTCAGGCTGCATTTTTCTCACCTGGGATGGCATAGGCTTCCACGGGGGACACATATTTCATGCAATTTCAGCCAAACTGAAAATTTGAATTTTGGCTCCAAATTTCAGGTCCGGCCCTTACGTTCTGAGCTCAATGTGGTAAAACCTCAAACAGAGGTTTTAGCACTCAGACTTCATTCAGGCTGCATTTTTCTCACCTGGGATGGCATGGGCTTCCACGGGGGACACATATTTTTATCTTTTTTCAGCCAAACTGAAAATTTGAATTTTGGCTCCAAATTTCAGGTCCGGCCCTTACGTTCTGAGCTCAATGTGGTAAAACCCGAAACAGAGGTTTTAGCCCTCAGACTTCATTCAGGCTGCATTTTTCTCACCTGGGATGGCATGGGCTTCCACGGGGGACACATATTTCATCTTTTTTCAGCCAAACTGAAAATTTGAATTTTGGCTCCAAATTTCAGGCCCGGCCCTTACGTTCTGAGCTCAATGTGGTAAAACCCGAAACAGAGGTTTTAGCCCTCAGACTTCATTCAGGCTGCATTTTTCTCACCTGGGATGGCATAGGCTTCCACGGGGGACACATATTTCATGCAATTTCAGCCAAACTGAAAATTTGAATTTTGGCTCCAAATTTCAGGTCCGGCCCTTACGTTCTGAGCTCAATGTGGTAAAACCCGAAACAGAGGTTTTAGCACTCAGACTTCATTCAGGCTGCATTTTTCTCACCTGGGATGGCATAGGCTTCCACGGGGTACACATATTTCATGCAATTTCAGCCAAACTGAAAATTTGAATTTTGGCTCCAAATTTCAGGTCCGGCCCTTACGTTCTGAGCTCAATGTGGTAAAACCTGAAACAGAGGTTTTAGCCCTCAGACTTCATTCAAGCTGCATTTTTCTCACCTGGGATGGCATGGGCTTCCACGGGGGACACATATTTCATGCAATTTCAGCCAAACTGAAAATTTGAATTTTGGCTCCAAATTTCAGGTCCGGCCCTTACGTTCTGAGCTCAATGTGGTGAAACCCGAAACAGAGGTTTTAGCACTCAGACTTCATTCATGCTGCATTTTTCTCACCTGGGATGGCATGGGCTTCCACGGGGGACACATATTTCATCTTTTTTCAGCCAAACTGAAAATATGAATTTTGGCTCCAAATTTCAGGTCCTGCCCTTATGTTCTGAGCTCAATGTGGTAAAACCCGAAACAGAGGATTTAGCCCTCAGACTTCATTCAGGCTGCATTTTTCTCACCTGGGATGGCATAGGCTTCCACGGGGGACACATATTTCATGCAATTTCAGCCAAACTGAAAATATGAATTTTGGCTCCAAATTTAAGGTCCGGCCCTTACGTTCTGAGCTCAATGTGGTAAAACCCGAAACAGAGGTTTTAGCCCTCAGACTTCATTCAGGCTGCATTTTTCTCACCTGGGATGGCATAGGCTTCCACGGGGGACACATATTTCATGCAATTTCAGCCAAACTGAAAATTTGAATTTTGGCTCCAAATGTCAGGTCCGGCCCTTACGTTCTGAGCTCAATGTGGTAAAACCCGAAACAGAGGTTTTAGCACTCAGACTTCTTTCATGCTGCATTTTTCTCACCTGGGATGGCATGGGCTTCCACGGGGGACACATATTTCATCTTTTTTCAGCCAAACTGAAAATTTGAATTTTGGCTCCAAATTTCAAGTCCGGCCCTTACGTTCTGAGCTCAATGTGGTAAAACCCGAAACAGAGGTTTTAGCCCTCAGACTTCATTCAGGCTGCATTTTTCTCACCTGGGATGGCATAGGCTTCCACGGGGGACACATATTTCATGCAATTTCAGCCAAACTGAAAATTTGAATTTTGGCTCCAAATTTCAGGTCCGGCCCTTACGTTCTGAGCTCAATGTGGTAAAACCTGAAACAGAGGTTTTAGCACTCAGACTTCATTCAGGCTGCATTTTTCTCACCTGGGATGGCATGGGCTTCCACGGGGGACACATATTTCATGCAATTTCAGCCAAACTGAAAATTTGAATTTTGGCTCCAAATTGCAGGTCCGGCCCTTACGTTCTGAGCTCAATGTGGTAAAACCCGAAACAGAGGTTTAAGCACTCAGACTTCATTCAGGCTGCATTTTTCTCACCTGGGATGGCATGGGCTTCCACGGGGGACACATATTTCATGCAATTTCAGCCAAACTGAAAATTTGAATTTTGGCTCCAAATTTCAGGTCCGGCCCTTACGTTCTGAGCTCAATGTGGTAAAACCCGAAACAGAGGTTTTAGCACTCAGACTTCATTCAGGCTGCATTTTTCTCACCTGGGATGGCATGGGCTTCCACGGGGGACACATATTTTATCTTTTTTCAGCCAAACTGAAAATATGAATTTTGGCTCCAAATTTCAGGTCCGGCCCTTACGTTCTGAGCTCAATGTGGTAAAACCTGAAACAGAGGTTTTAGCCCTCAGACTTCATTCGTGCTGCATTTTTCTCACCTGGGATGGCATGGGCTTCCACGGGGGACACATATTTCATTTTTTTTCAGCCAAACTGAAAATATGAATTTTGGCTCCAAATTTCAGGTCCGGCCCTTACGTTCTGAGCTCAATGTGGTAAAACCTGAAACAGAGGATTTAGCCCTCAGACTTCATTCATGCTGCATTTTTCTCACCTGGGATGGCATGGGCTTCCACGGGGGACACATATTTCATGCAATTTCAGCCAAACTGAAAATATGAATTTTGGCTCCAAATTTCAGGTCCGGCCCTCATGTTCTGAGCTCAATGTGGTAAAACCCGAAACAGAGGATTTAGCCCTCAGACTTCATTTAGGCTGCATTTTTCTCACCTGGGATGGCATAGGCTTCCACGGGGGACACATATTTCATGCAATTTCAGCCAAACTGAAAATATGAATTTTGGCTCCAAATTTAAGGTCCGGCCCTTACGTTCTGAGCTCAATGTGGTAAAACCCGAAACAGAGGTTTTAGCCCTCAGACTTCATTCAGGCTGCATTTTTCTCACCTGGGATGGCATAGGCTTCCACGGGGGACACATATTTCACCTTTTTTCAGCCAAACTGAAAATTTGAATTTTGGCTCCAAATTTCAGGTCCGGCCCTTACGTTCTGAGCTCAATGTGGTAAAACCCGAAACAGAGGTTTTAGCCCTCAGACTTCATTCATGCTGCATTTTTCTCACCTGGGATGGCATAGGCTTCCACAGGGGACACATATTTCATGCAATTTCAGCCAAACTGAAAATTTGAATTTTGGCTCCAAATTTCAGGTCCGGCCCTTACGTTCTGAGCTCAATGTGGTGAAACCCGAAACAGAGGTTTTACCACTCAGACTTCATTCATGCTGCATTTTTCTCACCTGGGATGGCATGGGCTTCCACGGGGGACACATATTTTATCTTTTTTCAGCCAAACTGAAAATTTGAATTTTGGCTCCAAATTTCAGGTCCGGCCCTTACGTTCTGAGCTCAATGTGGTAAAACCCGAAACAGAGGTTTTAGCACTCAGACTTCATTCATGCTGCATTTTTCTCACCTTGGATGGCATGGGCTTCCACGGGGGACACATATTTCATCTTTTTTCAGCCAAACTGAAAATTTGAATTTTTGCTCCAAATTTCAGGCCCAGCCCTTACGTTCTGAGCTCAATGTGGTAAAACCCGAAACAGAGGTTTTAGCCCTCAGACTTCATTCAGGCTGCATTTTTCTCACCTGGGATGGCAAAGGCTTCCACGGGGGACACATATTTCATGCAATTTCAGCCAAACTGAAAATTTGCATTTTGGCTCCAAATTTCAGGTCCGGCCCTTACGTTCTGAGCTCAATGTGGTAAAACCCGAAACAGAGGTTTTAGCACTCAGACTTCATTCATGCTGCATTTTTCTCACCTGGGATGGCATGGGCTTCCACGGGGGACACATATTTCATGCAATTTCAGCCAAACTGAAAAATTGAATTTTGGCTCCAAATTTCAGGTCCAGCCCTTACGTTCTGAGCTCAATGTGGTAAAACCCGAAACAGAGGTTTTAGCCCTCAGACTTCATTCAGGCTGCATTTTTCTCACCTGGGATGGCAAAGGCTTCCACGGGGGACACATATTTCATGCAATTTCAGCCAAACTGAAAATTTGAATTTTGGCTCCAAATTTCAGGTCCAGCCCTTACGTTCTGAGCTCAATGTGGTAAAACCCGAAACAGAGGTTTTAGCCCTCAGACTTCATTCAGGCTGCATTTTTCTCACCTGGGATGGCATAGGCTTCCACGGGGGACACATATTTCATGCAATTTCAGCCAAACTGAAAATTTGAATTTTGGCTCCAAATTTCAGGCCCGGCCCTTACGTTCTGAGCTCAATGTGGTAAAACCTGAAACAGAGGTTTTAGCCCTCAGACTTCATTCAGGCTGCATTTTTCTCACCTGGGATGGCAAAGGCTTCCACGGGGGACACATATTTCATGCAATTTCAGCCAAACTGAAAATTTGAATTTTGGCTCCAAATTTCAGGTCCGGCCCTTACGTTCTGAGCTCAATGTGGTAAAACCCGAAACAGAGGTTTTAGCCCTCAGACTTCATTCAGGCTGCATTTTTCTCACCTGGGATGGCATAGGCTTCCACGGGGGACACATATTTCATGCAATTTCAGCCAAACTGAAAATTTGAATTTTGGCTCCAAATTTCAGGTCCGGCCCTTACGTTCTGAGCTCAGTGTGGTAAAACCCGAAACAGAGGTTTTAGCCCTCAGACTTCATTCAGGCTGCATTTTTCTCACCTGGGATGGCATAGGCTTCCACGGGGGACACATATTTCGTGCAATTTCAGCCAAACTGAAAATTTTAATTTTGGCTCCAAATTTCAGGCCCGGCCCTTACATTCTGAGCTCAATGTGGTAAAACCCGAAACAGAGGTTTTAGCCCTCAGACTTCATTCAGGCTGCATTTTTCTCACATGGGATGGCATGGGCTTCCACGGGGGACACATATTTCATGCAATTTCAGCCAAACTGAAAATTTGAATTTTGGCTCCAAATTTCAGGTCCGGCCCTTACGTTCTGAGCTCAATGTGGTAAAACCCGAAACAGAGGATTTAGCACTCAGACTTCATTCATGCTGCATTTTTCTCACCTGGGATGGCATAGGCTTCTACGGGGGACACATATTTCATGCAATTTCAGCCAAACTGAAAATTTGAATTTTGGCTCCAAATTGCAGGTCCGGCCCTTACGTTCTGAGCTCAATGTGGTGAAACCCGAAACAGAGGTTTTAGCACTCAGACTTCATTCATGCTGCATTTTTCTCACCTGGGATGGCATGGGCTTCCACGGGGGACACATATTTCATGCAATTTCAGCCAAACTGAAAATTTGAATTTTGGCTCCAAATTTCAGGCCCGGCCCTTACGTTCTGAGCTCAATGTGGTAAAACCCGAAACAGAGGTTTTAGCACTCAGACTTCATTCATGCTGCATTTTTCTCACCTGGGATGGCATGGGCTTCCACGGGGGACACATATTTCATCTTTTTTCAGCCAAACTGAAAATTTGAATTTTGGCTCCAAATTTCAGGCCCGGCCCTTACGTTCTGAGCTCAATGTGGTAAAACCCGAAACAGAGGTTTTAGCCCTCAGACTTCATTCAGGCTGCATTTTTCTCACCTGGGATGGCATAGGCTTCCACGGGGGACACATATTTCATGCAATTTCAGCCAAACTGAAAATTTGCATTTTGGCTCCAAATTTCAGGTCCGGCCCTTACGTTCTGAGCTCAATGTGGTGAAACCCGAAACAGAGGTTTTAGCACTCAGACTTCATTCATGCTGCATTTTTCTCACCTGGGATGGCATGGGCTTCCACGGGGGACACTTATTTTATCTTTTTTCAGCCAAACTGAAAATTTGAATTTTGGCTCCAAATTTCAGGTCCGGCCCTTACGTTCTGAGCTCAATGTGGTGAAACCCGAAACAGAGGTTTTAGCACTCAGACTTCATTCAGGCTGCATTTTTCTCACCTGGGATGGCATAGGCTTCCACGGGGGACACATATTTCATGCAATTTCAGCCAAACTGAAAATTTGAATTTTGGCTCCAAATTTCAGGCCCGGCCCTTCCGTTCTGAGCTCAATGTGGTAAAACCCGAAACAGAGGTTTTAGCACTCAGACTTCATTCATGCTGCATTTTTCTCACCTGGGATGGCATAGGCTTCCACGGGGGACACATATTTCATGCAATTTCAGCCAAACTGAAAATTTGAATTTTGGCTCCAAATTTCAGGTCCGGCCCTTACGTTCTGAGCTCAATGTGGTAAAACCCGAAACAGAGGTTTTAGCACTCAGACTTCATTCAGGATGCATTTTTCTCACCTGGGATGGCATAGGCTTCCACGGGGTACACATATTTCATGCAATTTCAGCCAAACTGAAAATTTGAATTTTGGCTCCAAATTGCAGGTCCGGCCCTTACGTTCTGAGCTCAATGTGGTAAAACCCGAAACAGAGGATTTAGCCCTCAGACTTCATTCAGGCTGCATTTTTCTCACCTGGGATGGCATAGGCTTCCACGGGGACACATATTTCATGCAATTTCAGCCAAACTGAAAATTTGAATTTTGGCTCTAAATTGCAGGTCCGGCCCTTACGTTCTGAACTCAATGTGGTAAAACCCAAAACAGAGGATTTAGCCCTCAGACTTGATTCAGGCTGCATTTTTCTCACCTGGGATGGCATGGGCTTCCATGGGGGACACATATTTCATCTTTTTTCAGCCAAACTGAAAATTTGAATTTTGGCTCCAAATGTCAGGTCCGGCCCTTACGTTCTGAGCTCAATGTGGTAAAACCCGAAACAGAGGTTTTAGCACTCAGACTTCTTTCATGCTGCATTTTTCTCACCTGGGATGGCATGGGCTTCCACGGGGGACACATATTTCATCTTTTTTCAGCCAAACTGAAAATTTGAATTTTGGCTCCAAATTTCAAGTCCGGCCCTTACGTTCTGAGCTCAATGTGGTAAAACCCGAAACAGAGGTTTTAGCCCTCAGACTTGATTCAGGCTGCATTTTTCTCACCTGGGATGGCATGGGCTTCCACGGGGGACACATATTTCATGCAATTTCAGCCAAACTGAAAATTTGAATTTTGGCTCCAAATTTCAGGTCCGGCCCTTACGTTCTGAGCTCAATGTGGTGAAACCCGAAACAGAGGTTTTAGCACTCAGACTTCATTCATGCTGCATTTTTCTCACCTGGGATGGCATGGGCTTCCACGGGGGACACATATTTCATCTTTTTTCAGCCAAACTGAAAATTTGAATTTTGGCTCCAAATTTCAGGTCCGGCCCTTACGTTCTGAGCTCAATGTGGTAAAACCCGAAACAGAGGTTTAAGCACTCAGACTTCATTCATGCTGCATTTTTCTCACCTTGGATGGCATGGGCTTCCACGGGGGACACATATTTCATCTTTTTTCAGCCAAACTGAAAATTTGAATTTTTGCTCCAAATTTCAGGCCCAGCCCTTACGTTCTGAGCTCAATGTGGTAAAACCCGAAACAGAGGTTTTAGCCCTCAGACTTCATTCAGGCTGCATTTTTCTCACCTGGGATGGCAAAGGCTTCCACGGGGGACACATATTTCATGCAATTTCAGCCAAACTGAAAATTTGCATTTTGGCTCCAAATTTCAGGTCCGGCCCTTACGTTCTGAGCTCAATGTGGTAAAACCCGAAACAGAGGTTTTAGCACTCAGACTTCATTCATGCTGCATTTTTCTCACCTGGGATGGCATCGGCTTCCACGGGGGACACATATTTCATGCAATTTCAGCCAAACTGAAAATTTGAATTTTGGCTCCAAATTTCAGGTCCGGCCCTTACGTTCTGAGCTCAATGTGGTAAAACCCGAAACAGAGGTTTTAGCCCTCAGACTTCATTCAGGCTGCATTTTTCTCACCTGGGATGGCAAAGGCTTCCACGGGGGACACATATTTCATGCAATTTCAGCCAAACTGAAAATTTGAATTTTGGCTCCAAATTTCAGGTCCGGCCCTTACGTTCTGAGCTCAATGTGGTAAAACCCGAAACAGAGGTTTTAGCCCTCAGACTTCATTCAGGCTGCATTTTTCTCACCTGGGATGGCATAGGCTTCCACGGGGGACACACATTTCATGCAATTTCAGCCAAACTGAAAATTTGAATTTTGGCTCCAAATTTCAGGCCCGGCCCTTACGTTCTGAGCTCAATGTGGTAAAACCCGAAACGGAGGATTTAGCCCTCAGACTTCATTCAGGCTGCATTTTTCTCACCTGGGATGGCATAGGCTTCCACAGGGGACACATATTTCATGCAATTTCAGCCAAACTGAAAATTTGAATTTTGGCTCCAAATTGCAGGTCCGGCCCTTACGTTCTGAACTCAATGTGGTAAAACCCGAAACAGAGGTTTTAGCCCTCAGACTTGATTCAGGCTGCATTTTTCTCACCTGGGATGGCATGGGCTTCCACGGGGGACACATATTTCATCTTTTTTCAGCCAAACTGAAAATTTGAATTTTGGCTCCAAATTTCAGGTCCGGCCCTTACGTTCTGAGCTCAATGTGGTAAAACCTGAAACTGAGGTTTTAGCCCTCAGACTTCATTCATGCTGCATTTTTCTCACCTGGGATGGCATGGGCTTCCACGGGGGACACATATTTTATCTTTTTCAGCCAAACTGAAAATTTGAATTTTGGCTCCAAATTGCAGGTCCGGCCCTTACGTTCTGAGCTCAATGTGGTAAAACCCGAAACAGAGGTTTTAGCACTCAGACTTCATTCATGCTGCATTTTTCTCACCTGGGATGGCATGGGCTTCCACTGGGGACACATATTTCATCTTTTTTCAGCCAAACTGAAAATATGAATTTTGGCTCCAAATTTCAGGTCCGGCCCTTATGTTCTGAGCTCAATGTGGTAAAACCCGAAACAGAGGTTTTAGCCCTCAGACTTCATTCAGGCTGCATTTTTCTCACCTGGGATGGCATGGGCTTCCACGGGGGACACATATTTCATGCAATTTCAGCCAAACTGAAAATTTGAATTTTGGCTCCAAATTTCAGGCCCGGCCCTTACGTTCTGAGCTCAATGTGGTAAAACCCGAATTAGAGGTTTTAGCCCTCAGACTTCATTCATGCTGCATTTTTCTCACCTGGGATGGCATGGGCTTCCACGGGGGACACATATTTCATCTTTTTTCAGCCAAACTGAAAATTTGAATTTTGGCTCCAAATTTCAGGTCCGGCCCTTACGTTCTGAGCTCAATGTGGTAAAACCCGAAACAGAGGTTTTAGCCCTCAGACTTCATTCAGGCTGCATTTTTCTCACCTGGGATGGCATAGGCTTCCACGGGGGACACATATTTCATGCAATTTCAGCCAAACTGAAAATTTGAATTTTGGCTCCAAATTTCAGGTCCGGCCCTTACGTTCTGAGCTCAATGTGGTAAAACCCGAAACAGAGGTTTTAGCCCTCAGACTTCATTCAGGCTGCATTTTTCTCACCTGGGATGGCATGGGCTTCCACGGGGGACACATATTTCATGCAATTTCAGCCAAACTGAAAATTTGAATTTTGGCTCCAAATTTCAGGCCCGGCCCTTACGTTCTGAGCTCAATGTGGTAAAACCTGAAACAGAGGATTTAGCCCTCAGACTTCTTTCATGCTGCATTTTTCTCACCTGGGATGGCATGGGCTTCCACGGGGGACACATATTTCATCTTTTTTCAGCCAAACTGAAAATTTGAATTTTGGCTCCAAATTTCAGTCCCGGCCCTTACGTTCTGAGCTCAATGTGGTAAAACCTGAAACAGAGGTTTTAGCACTCAGACTTCATTCAGGCTGCATTTTTCTCACCTGGGATGGCATGGGCTTCCACGGGGGACACATATTTCATGCAATTTCAGCCAAACTGAAAATTTGAATTTTGGCTCCAAATTTCAGGCCCGGCCCCGTACGTTCTGAGCTCAATGTGGTATAACCCGAAACAGAGGTTTTAGCCCTCAGACTTCATTCAGGCTGCATTTTTCTCACCTGGGATGGCATAGGCTTCCACGGGGGACACATATTTCATGCAATTTCAGCCAAACTGAAAATTTGAATTTTGGCTCCAAATTTCAGGTCCGGCCCTTACGTTCTGAGCTCAATGTGGTAAAACCCGAAACAGAGGTTTTAGCACTCAGACTTCATTCAGGCTGCATTTTTCTCACCTGGGATGGCATGGGCTTCCACGGGGGACACATATTTCATGCAATTTCAGCCAAACTGAAAATTTGAATTTTGGCTCCAAATTTCAGGCCCGGCCCTTACGTTCTGAGCTCAATGTGGTAAAACCCGAAACAGAGGTTTTAGCCCTCAGACTTCATTCAGGCTGCATTTTTCTCACCTGGGATGGCATCGGCTTCCACGGGGGACACATATTTCATGCAATTTCAGCCAAACTGAAAATTTGAATTTAGGCTCCAAATTTCAGGTCCGGCCCTTACGTTCTGAGCTCAATGTGGTAAATCCCGAAACAGAGGTTTTAGCCCCCAGACTTCATTCAGGCTGCATTTTTCTCACCTGGGATGGCATAGGCTTCCACGGGGGACACATATTTCATCTTTTTTCAGCCAAACTGAAAATTTGAATTTAGGCTCCAAATTTCAGGCCCGGCCCTTACGTTCTGAGCTCAATGTGGTAAAACCCGAAACAGAGGTTTTAGCCCTAAGACTTCATTCAGGCTGCATTTTTCTCACCTGGGATGGCATAGGCTTCCACGGGGGACACATATTTCATGCAATTTCAGGCAAACTGAAAATATGAATTTTGGCTCCAAATTGCAGATCCAGCCCTTACGTTCTGAACTCAATGTGGTAAAACCCGAAACAGAGGTTTTAGCCCTCAGACATGATTCAGGCTGCATTTTTCTCACCTGGGATGGCATAGGCTTCCACAGGGGACACATATTTCGTGCAATTTCAGCCAAACTGAAAATTTGAATTTTGGCTCAAAATTGCAGGTCCGGCCCTTACGTTCTGAACTCAATGTGGTAAAACCCGAAACAGAGGTTTTAGCCCTCAGACTTGATTCAGGCTGCATTTTTCTCACCTGGGATGGCATGGGCTTCCACGGGGGACACATATTTCATCTTTTTTCAGCCAAACTGAAAATTTGAATTTTGTCTCAAATTTCAGGTCCGGCCCTTACGTTCTGAGCTCAATGTGGTAAAACCTGAAACAGAGGTTTTAGCCCTCAGACTTGATTCAGGCTGCATTTTTCTCACCTGGGATGGCATGGGCTTCCACGGGGGACACATATTTCATCTTTTTTCAGCCAAACTGAAAATTTGAATTTTGGCTCAAATTTCAGGTCCGGCCCTTACGTTCTGAGCTCAATGTGGTAAAACCTGAAACAGAGGTTTTAGCCCTCAGACTTCATTCATGCTGCATTTTTCTCACCTGGGATGGCATGGGCTTCCACGGGGGACACATATTTTATCTTTTTCAGCCAAACTGAAAATTTGAATTTTGGCTCCAAATTTCAGGTCCGGCCCTTACGTTCTGAGCTCAATGTGGTAAAACCCGAAACAGAGGTTTTAGCACTCAGACTTCATTCATGCTGCATTTTTCTCACCTGGGATGGCATGGGCTTCCACTGGGGCACATATTTCATCTTTTTTCAGCCAAACTGAAAATATGAATTTTGGCTCCAAATTTCAGGTCCGGCCCTTATGTTCTGAGCTCAATGTGGTAAAACCCGAAACAGAGGTTTTAGCCCTCAGACTTCATTCAGGCTGCATTTTTCTCACCTGGGATGGCATAGGCTTCCACGGGGGACACATATTTCATGCAATTTCAGCCAAACTGAAAATTTGAATTTAGGCTCCAAATTTCAGGCCCGGCCCTTACGTTCTGAGCTCAATGTGGTAAAACCCGAAACAGAGGTTTTAGCACTCAGATTCTTTCATGCTGCATTTTTCTCACCTGGGATGGCATGGGCTTCCACGGGGGACACATATTTCATCTTTTTTCAGCCAAACTGAAAATTTGAATTTTGGCTCCAAATTTCAAGTCCGGCCCTTACGTTCTGAGCTCAATGTGGTAAAACCCGAAACAGAGGTTTTAGCCCTCAGACTTCATTCAGGCTGCATTTTTCTCACCTGGGATGGCATAGGCTTCCACGGGGGACACATATTTCATGCAATTTCAGCCAAACTGAAAATTTGAATTTTGGCTCCAAATTTCAGGTCCGGCCCTTACGTTCTGAGCTCAATATGGTAAAACCCGAAACAGAGGTTTTAGCACTCAGACTTCATTCAGGCTGCATTTTTCTCACCCGGGATGGCATGGGCTTCCACGGGGGACACATATTTCATGCAATTTCAGCCAAACTGAAAATTTGAATTTTGGCTCCAAATTGCAGGTCCGGCCCTTACGTTCTGAGCTCAATGTGGTAAAACCCGAAACAGAGGTTTTAGCCCTCAGACTTCATTCAGGCTGCATTTTTCTCACCTGGGATGGCATAGGCTTCCACGGGGACACATATTTCATGCAATTTCAGCCAAACTGAAAATTTGAATTTTGGCTCCAAATTGCAGGTCCGGCCCTTACGTTCTGAACTCAATGTGGTTAAACCTGAAACAGAGGTTTTAGCCCTCAGACTTCTTTCATGCTGCATTTTTTTACCTGGGATGGCATGGGCTTCCACGGGGGACACATATTTCATCTTTTTTCAGCCAAACTGAAAATTTGAATTTTGGCTCCAAATTTCAGTTCCGGCCCTCACGTTCCGAGCTAATGTGGTAAAACCTGAAACAGAGGTTTTAGCACTCAGACTTCATTCAGGCTGCATTTTTCTCACCTGGGATGGCATGGGCTTCCACGGGGGACACATATTTCATGCAATTTCAGCCAAACTGAAAATTTGAATTTTGGCTCCAAATTTCAGGCCCGGCCCTTACGTTCTGAGCTCAATGTGGTGAAACCCGAAACAGAGGTTTTAGCACTCAGACTTCATTCAGGCTGCATTTTTCTCACCTGGGATGGCATAGGCTTCCACGGGGGACACATATTTCATGCAATTTCAGCCAAACTGAAAATTTGAATTTTGGCTCCAAATTTCAGGCCCGGCCCTTACGTTCTGAGCTCAATGTGGTAAAACCCGAAACAGAGGTTTTAGCACTCAGACTTTATTCATGCTGCATTTTTCTCACCTGGGATGGCATCGGCTTCCACGGGGGACACATATTTCATGCAATTTCAGCCAAACTGAAAATTTGAATTTTGGCTCCAAATTTCAGGTCCGGCCCTTACGTTCTGAGCTCAATGTGGTGAAACCCGAAACAGAGGATTTAGCCCTCAGACTTCTTTCATGCTGCATTTTTCTCACCTGGGATGGCATGGGCTTCCACGGGGGACACATATTTTATCTTTTTTCAGCCAAACTGAAAATTTGAATTTTGGCTCCAAATTTCAGGTCCGGCCCTTACGTTCTGAGCTCAATGTGGTAAAACCCGAAACAGAGGTTTTAGCACTCAGACTTCATTCAGGCTGCATTTTTCTCACCTGGGATGGCATGGGCTTCCACGGGGGACACATATTTCATCTATTTTCAGCCAAACTGAAAATTTGAATTTAGGCTCCAAATTTCAGGCCCGGCCCTTACGTTCTGAGCTCAATGTGGTAAAACCCGAAACAGAGGTTTTAGCCCTCAGACTTCATTCAGGCTGCATTTTTCTCACCTGGGATGGCATAGGATTCCACGGGGGACACATATTTCATGCAATTTCAGCCAAACTGAAAATTTGAATTTTGGCTCAAAATTGCAGGTCCGGCCCTTACGTTCTGAGCTCAATGTGGTAAAACCCGAAACAGAGGTTTAAGCACTCAGACTTCATTCAGGCTGCATTTTTCTCACCTGGGATGGCATGGGCTTCCACGGGGGACACATATTTCATGCAATTTCAGCCAAACTGAAAATATGAATTTTGGCTCCAAATTTCAGGTCCGGCCCTTACGTTCTGAGCTCAATGTGGTAAAACCCGAAACAGAGGTTTTAGCCCTCAGACTTCATTCAGGCTGCATTTTTCTCACCTGGGATGGCATAGGCTTCCACGGGGGACACATATTTCATGCAATTTCAGCCAAACTGAAAATTTGAATTTTGGCTCCAAATTTCAGGTCCGGCCCTTACGTTCTGAGCTCAATGTGGTAAAACCTGAAACAGAGGTTTTAGCACTCAGACTTCATTCAGGCTGCATTTTTCTCACCTGGGATGGCATGGGCTTCCACGGGGGACACATATTTCATGCAATTTCAGCCAAAGTGAAAATTTGAATTTTGGCTCAAAATTGCAGGTCCGGCCCTTACGTTCTGAGCTCAATGTGGTAAAACCCGAAACAGAGGTTTAAGCACTCAGACTTCATTCAGGCTGCATTTTTCTCCACTGGGATGGCATGGGCTTCCACGGGGGACACATATTTCATGCAATTTCAGCCAAACTGAAAATTTGAATTTTGGCTCCAAATTTCAGGTCCGGCCCTTACGTTCTGAGCTCAATGTGGTAAAACCCGAAACAGAGGTTTTAGCACTCAGACTTCATTCAGGCTGCATTTTTCTCACCTGGGATGGCATAGGCTTCCACGGGGTACACATATTTCATGCAATTTCAGCCAAACTGAAAATTTGAATTTTGGCTCCAAATTGCAGGTCCGGCCCTTACGTTCTGAGCTCAATGTGGTAAAACCTGAAACAGAGGTTTTAGCCCTCAGACTTCATTCATGCTGCATTTTTCTCACCTGGGATGGCATGGGCTTCCACGGGGGACACATATTTCATGCAATTTCAGCCAAACTGAAAATTTGAATTTTGGCTCCAAATTTCAGGTCCGGCCCTTACGTTCTGAGCTCAATGTGGTGAAACCCGAAACAGAGGTTTTAGCACTCAGACTTCATTCATGCTGCATTTTTCTCACCTGGGATGGCATGGGCTTCCACGGGGGACACATATTTCATCTTTTTTCAGCCAAACTGAAAATATCAATTTTGGCTCCAAATTTCAGGTCCGGCCCTTATGTTCTGAGCTCAATGTGGTAAAACCCGAAACAGAGGATTTAGCCCTCAGACTTCATTCAGGCTGCATTTTTCTCACCTGGGATGGCATAGGCTTCCACGGGGGACACATATTTCATGCAATTTCAGCCAAACTGAAAATATGAATTTTGGCTCCAAATTTAAGGTCCGGCCCTTACGTTCTGAGCTCAATGTGGTAAAACCCGAAACAGAGGTTTTAGCCCTCAGACTTCATTCAGGCTGCATTTTTCTCACCTGGGATGGCATAGGCTTCCACGGGGGACACATATTTCATGCAATTTCAGCCAAACTGAAAATTTGAATTTTGGCTCCAAATTTCAGGTCCGGCCCTTACGTTCTGAGCTCAATGTGGTAAAACCTCAAACAGAGGTTTTAGCACTCAGACTTCATTCAGGCTGCATTTTTCTCACCTGGGATGGCATGGGCTTCCACGGGGGACACATATTTTTATCTTTTTTCAGCCAAACTGAAAATTTGAATTTTGGCTCCAAATTTCAGGTCCGGCCCTTACGTTCTGAGCTCAATGTGGTAAAACCCGAAACAGAGGTTTTAGCCCTCAGACTTCATTCAGGCTGCATTTTTCTCACCTGGGATGGCATGGGCTTCCACGGGGGACACATATTTCATCTTTTTTCAGCCAAACTGAAAATTTGAATTTTGGCTCCAAATTTCAGGCCCGGCCCTTCCGTTCTGAGCTCAATGTGGTAAAACCCGAAACAGAGGTTTTAGCCCTCAGACTTCATTCAGGCTGCATTTTTCTCACCTGGGATGGCATAGGCTTCCACGGGGGACACATATTTCATGCAATTTCAGCCAAACTGAAAATTTGAATTTTGGCTCCAAATTTCAGGTCCGGCCCTTACGTTCTGAGCTCAATGTGGTAAAACCCGAAACAGAGGTTTTAGCACTCAGACTTCATTCAGGATGCATTTTTCTCACCTGGGATGGCATAGGCTTCCACGGGGTACACATATTTCATGCAATTTCAGCCAAACTGAAAATTTGAATTTTGGCTCCAAATTGCAGGTCCGGCCCTTACGTTCTGAGCTCAATGTGGTAAAACCCGAAACAGAGGATTTAGCCCTCAGACTTCATTCAGGCTGCATTTTTCTCACCTGGGATGGCATAGGCTTCCACGGGGACACATATTTCATGCAATTTCAGCCAAACTGAAAATTTGAATTTTGGCTCTAAATTGCAGGTCCGGCCCTTACGTTCTGAACTCAATGTGGTAAAACCCAAAACAGAGGATTTAGCCCTCAGACTTGATTCAGGCTGCATTTTTCTCACCTGGGATGGCATGGGCTTCCATGGGGGACACATATTTCATCTTTTTTCAGCCAAACTGAAAATTTGAATTTTGGCTCCAAATGTCAGGTCCGGCCCTTACGTTCTGAGCTCAATGTGGTAAAACCCGAAACAGAGGTTTTAGCACTCAGACTTCTTTCATGCTGCATTTTTCTCACCTGGGATGGCATGGGCTTCCACGGGGGACACATATTTCATCTTTTTTCAGCCAAACTGAAAATTTGAATTTTGGCTCCAAATTTCAAGTCCGGCCCTTACGTTCTGAGCTCAATGTGGTAAAACCCGAAACAGAGGTTTTAGCCCTCAGACTTCATTCAGGCTGCATTTTTCTCACCTGGGATGGCATAGGCTTCCACGGGGGACACATATTTCATGCAATTTCAGCCAAACTGAAAATTTGAATTTTGGCTCCAAATTTCAGGTCCGGCCCTTACGTTCTGAGCTCAATGTGGTAAAACCTCAAACAGAGGTTTTAGCACTCAGACTTCATTCAGGCTGCATTTTTCTCACCTGGGATGGCATGGGCTTCCACGGGGGACACATATTTTTATCTTTTTTCAGCCAAACTGAAAATTTGAATTTTGGCTCCAAATTTCAGGTCCGGCCCTTACGTTCTGAGCTCAATGTGGTAAAACCCGAAACAGAGGTTTTAGCCCTCAGACTTCATTCAGGCTGCATTTTTCTCACCTGGGATGGCATGGGCTTCCACGGGGGACACATATTTCATCTTTTTTCAGCCAAACTGAAAATTTGAATTTTGGCTCCAAATTTCAGGCCCGGCCCTTACGTTCTGAGCTCAATGTGGTAAAACCCGAAACAGAGGTTTTAGCCCTCAGACTTCATTCAGGCTGCATTTTTCTCACCTGGGATGGCATAGGCTTCCACGGGGGACACATATTTCATGCAATTTCAGCCAAACTGAAAATTTGAATTTTGGCTCCAAATTTCAGGTCCGGCCCTTACGTTCTGAGCTCAATGTGGTAAAACCCGAAACAGAGGTTTTAGCACTCAGACTTCATTCAGGCTGCATTTTTCTCACCTGGGATGGCATAGGCTTCCACGGGGTACACATATTTCATGCAATTTCAGCCAAACTGAAAATTTGAATTTTGGCTCCAAATTTCAGGTCCGGCCCTTACGTTCTGAGCTCAATGTGGTAAAACCTGAAACAGAGGTTTTAGCCCTCAGACTTCATTCAAGCTGCATTTTTCTCACCTGGGATGGCATCGGCTTCCACGGGGGACACATATTTCATGCAATTTCAGCCAAACTGAAAATTTGAATTTTGGCTCCAAATTTCAGGTCCGGCCCTTACGTTCTGAGCTCAATGTGGTGAAACCCGAAACAGAGGTTTTAGCACTCAGACTTCATTCATGCTGCATTTTTCTCACCTGGGATGGCATGGGCTTCCACGGGGGACACATATTTCATCTTTTTTCAGCCAAACTGAAAATTTGAATTTTGGCTCCAAATTTCAGGTCCGGCCCTTACGTTCTGAGCTCAATGTGGTAAAACCCGAAACAGAGGTTTAAGCACTCAGACTTCATTCATGCTGCATTTTTCTCACCTTGGATGGCATGGGCTTCCACGGGGGACACATATTTCATCTTTTCTCAGCCAAACTGAAAATTTGAATTTTTGCTCCAAATTTCAGGCCCAGCCCTTACGTTCTGAGCTCAATGTGGTAAAACCCGAAACAGAGGTTTTAGCCCTCAGACTTCATTCAGGCTGCATTTTTCTCACCTGGGATGGCAAAGGCTTCCACGGGGGACACATATTTCATCTTTTTTCAGCCAAACTGAAAATTTGCATTTTGGCTCCAAATTTCAGGTCCGGCCCTTACGTTCTGAGCTCAATGTGGTAAAACCCGAAACAGAGGTTTTAGCACTCAGACTTCATTCATGCTGCATTTTTCTCACCTGGGATGGCATCGGCTTCCGCGGGGGACACATATTTCATGCAATTTCAGCCAAACTGAAAATTTGAATTTTGGCTCCAAATTTCAGGTCCGGCCCTTACGTTCTGAGCTCAATGTGGTAAAACCCGAAACAGAGGATTTAGCCCTCAGACTTCATTCAGGCTGCATTTTTCTCACCTGGGATGGCATAGGCTTCCACGGGGACACATATTTCATGCAATTTCAGCCAAACTGAAAATTTGAATTTTGGCTCTAAATTGCAGGTCCGGCCCTTACGTTCTGAACTCAATGTGGTAAAACCCAAAACAGAGGATTTAGCCCTCAGACTTGATTCAGGCTGCATTTTTCTCACCTGGGATGGCATGGGCTTCCATGGGGGACACATATTTCATCTTTTTTCAGCCAAACTGAAAATTTGAATTTTGGCTCCAAATTTCAGGTCCGGCCCTTACGTTCTGAGCTCAATGTGGTAAAACCTCAAACAGAGGTTTTAGCACTCAGACTTCATTCAGGCTGCATTTTTCTCACCTGGGATGGCATGGGCTTCCACGGGGGACACATATTTTTATCTTTTTTCAGCCAAACTGAAAATTTGAATTTTGGCTCCAAATTTCAGGTCCGGCCCTTACGTTCTGAGCTCAATGTGGTAAAACCCGAAACAGAGGTTTTAGCCCTCAGACTTCATTCAGGCTGCATTTTTCTCACCTGGGATGGCATAGGCTTCCACGGGGGACACATATTTCATGCAATTTCAGCCAAACTGAAAATTTGAATTTTGGCTCCAAATTTCAGGTCCGGCCCTTACGTTCTGAGCTCAATGTGGTAAAACCTCAAACAGAGGTTTTAGCACTCAGACTTCATTCAGGCTGCATTTTTCTCACCTGGGATGGCATGGGCTTCCACGGGGGACACATATTTTTATCTTTTTTCAGCCAAACTGAAAATTTGAATTTTGGCTCCAAATTTCAGGTCCGGCCCTTACGTTCTGAGCTCAATGTGGTAAAACCCGAAACAGAGGTTTTAGCCCTCAGACTTCATTCAGGCTGCATTTTTCTCACCTGGGATGGCATGGGCTTCCACGGGGGACACATATTTCATCTTTTTTCAGCCAAACTGAAAATTTGAATTTTGGCTCCAAATTTCAGGCCCGGCCCTTACGTTCTGAGCTCAATGTGGTAAAACCCGAAACAGAGGTTTTAGCCCTCAGACTTCATTCAGGCTGCATTTTTCTCACCTGGGATGGCATAGGCTTCCACGGGGGACACATATTTCATGCAATTTCAGCCAAACTGAAAATTTGAATTTTGGCTCCAAATTTCAGGTCCGGCCCTTACGTTCTGAGCTCAATGTGGTAAAACCCGAAACAGAGGTTTTAGCACTCAGACTTCATTCAGGCTGCATTTTTCTCACCTGGGATGGCATAGGCTTCCACTGGGTACACATATTTCATGCAATTTCAGCCAAACTGAAAATTTGAATTTTGGCTCCAAATTTCAGGTCCGGCCCTTACGTTCTGAGCTCAATGTGGTAAAACCTGAAACAGAGGTTTTAGCCCTCAGACTTCATTCAAGCTGCATTTTTCTCACCTGGGATGGCATCGGCTTCCACGGGGGACACATATTTCATGCAATTTCAGCCAAACTGAAAATTTGAATTTTGGCTCCAAATTTCAGGTCCGGCCCTTACGTTCTGAGCTCAATGTGGTGAAACCCGAAACAGAGGTTTTAGCACTCAGACTTCATTCATGCTGCATTTTTCTCACCTGGGATGGCATGGGCTTCCACGGGGGACACATATTTCATCTTTTTTCAGCCAAACTGAAAATTTGAATTTTGGCTCCAAATTTCAGGTCCGGCCCTTACGTTCTGAGCTCAATGTGGTAAAACCCGAAACAGAGGTTTAAGCACTCAGACTTCATTCATGCTGCATTTTTCTCACCTTGGATGGCATGGGCTTCCACGGGGGACACATATTTCATCTTTTCTCAGCCAAACTGAAAATTTGAATTTTTGCTCCAAATTTCAGGCCCAGCCCTTACGTTCTGAGCTCAATGTGGTAAAACCCGAAACAGAGGTTTTAGCCCTCAGACTTCATTCAGGCTGCATTTTTCTCACCTGGGATGGCAAAGGCTTCCACGGGGGACACATATTTCATGCAATTTCAGCCAAACTGAAAATTTGCATTTTGGCTCCAAATTTCAGGTCCGGCCCTTACGTTCTGAGCTCAATGTGGTAAAACCCGAAACAGAGGTTTTAGCCCTCAGACTTCATTCAGGCTGCATTTTTCTCACCTGGGATGGCATGGGCTTCCACGGGGGACACATATTTCATCTTTTTTCAGCCAAACTGAAAATTTGAATTTTGGCTCCAAATTTCAGGCCCGGCCCTTCCGTTCTGAGCTCAATGTGGTAAAACCCGAAACAGAGGTTTTAGCCCTCAGACTTCATTCAGGCTGCATTTTTCTCACCTGGGATGGCATAGGCTTCCACGGGGGACACATATTTCATGCAATTTCAGCCAAACTGAAAATTTGAATTTTGGCTCCAAATTTCAGGTCCGGCCCTTACGTTCTGAGCTCAATGTGGTAAAACCCGAAACAGAGGTTTTAGCACTCAGACTTCATTCAGGATGCATTTTTCTCACCTGGGATGGCATAGGCTTCCACGGGGTACACATATTTCATGCAATTTCAGCCAAACTGAAAATTTGAATTTTGGCTCCAAATTGCAGGTCCGGCCCTTACGTTCTGAGCTCAATGTGGTAAAACCCGAAACAGAGGATTTAGCCCTCAGACTTCATTCAGGCTGCATTTTTCTCACCTGGGATGGCATAGGCTTCCACGGGGACACATATTTCATGCAATTTCAGCCAAACTGAAAATTTGAATTTTGGCTCTAAATTGCAGGTCCGGCCCTTACGTTCTGAACTCAATGTGGTAAAACCCAAAACAGAGGATTTAGCCCTCAGACTTGATTCAGGCTGCATTTTTCTCACCTGGGATGGCATGGGCTTCCATGGGGGACACATATTTCATCTTTTTTCAGCCAAACTGAAAATTTGAATTTTGGCTCCAAATGTCAGGTCCGGCCCTTACGTTCTGAGCTCAATGTGGTAAAACCCGAAACAGAGGTTTTAGCACTCAGACTTCTTTCATGCTGCATTTTTCTCACCTGGGATGGCATGGGCTTCCACGAAACACATATTTCATCTTTTTTCAGCCAAACTGAAAATTTGAATTTTGGCTCCAAATTTCAAGTCCGGCCCTTACGTTCTGAGCTCAATGTGGTAAAACCCGAAACAGAGGTTTTAGCCCTCAGACTTCATTCAGGCTGCATTTTTCTCACCTGGGATGGCATAGGCTTCCACGGGGGACACATATTTCATGCAATTTCAGCCAAACTGAAAATTTGAATTTTGGCTCCAAATTTCAGGTCCGGCCCTTACGTTCTGAGCTCAATGTGGTAAAACCTCAAACAGAGGTTTTAGCACTCAGACTTCATTCAGGCTGCATTTTTCTCACCTGGGATGGCATGGGCTTCCACGGGGGACACATATTTTTATCTTTTTTCAGCCAAACTGAAAATTTGAATTTTGGCTCCAAATTTCAGGTCCGGCCCTTACGTTCTGAGCTCAATGTGGTAAAACCCGAAACAGAGGTTTTAGCCCTCAGACTTCATTCAGGCTGCATTTTTCTCACCTGGGATGGCATGGGCTTCCACGGGGGACACATATTTCATCTTTTTTCAGCCAAACTGAAAATTTGAATTTTGGCTCCAAATTTCAGGCCCGGCCCTTACGTTCTGAGCTCAATGTGGTAAAACCCGAAACAGAGGTTTTAGCCCTCAGACTTCATTCAGGCTGCATTTTTCTCACCTGGGATGGCATAGGCTTCCACGGGGGACACATATTTCATGCAATTTCAGCCAAACTGAAAATTTGAATTTTGGCTCCAAATTTCAGGTCCGGCCCTTACGTTCTGAGCTCAATGTGGTAAAACCCGAAACAGAGGTTTTAGCACTCAGACTTCATTCAGGCTGCATTTTTCTCACCTGGGATGGCATAGGCTTCCACGGGGTACACATATTTCATGCAATTTCAGCCAAACTGAAAATTTGAATTTTGGCTCCAAATTTCAGGTCCGGCCCTTACGTTCTGAGCTCAATGTGGTAAAACCTGAAACAGAGGTTTTAGCCCTCAGACTTCATTCAAGCTGCATTTTTCTCACCTGGGATGGCATCGGCTTCCACGGGGGACACATATTTCATGCAATTTCAGCCAAACTGAAAATTTGAATTTTGGCTCCAAATTTCAGGTCCGGCCCTTACGTTCTGAGCTCAATGTGGTGAAACCCGAAACAGAGGTTTTAGCACTCAGACTTCATTCATGCTGCATTTTTCTCACCTGGGATGGCATGGGCTTCCACGGGGGACACATATTTCATCTTTTTTCAGCCAAACTGAAAATTTGAATTTTGGCTCCAAATTTCAGGTCCGGCCCTTACGTTCTGAGCTCAATGTGGTAAAACCCGAAACAGAGGTTTAAGCACTCAGACTTCATTCATGCTGCATTTTTCTCACCTTGGATGGCATGGGCTTCCACGGGGGACACATATTTCATCTTTTCTCAGCCAAACTGAAAATTTGAATTTTTGCTCCAAATTTCAGGCCCAGCCCTTACGTTCTGAGCTCAATGTGGTAAAACCCGAAACAGAGGTTTTAGCCCTCAGACTTCATTCAGGCTGCATTTTTCTCACCTGGGATGGCAAAGGCTTCCACGGGGGACACATATTTCATCTTTTTTCAGCCAAACTGAAAATTTGCATTTTGGCTCCAAATTTCAGGTCCGGCCCTTACGTTCTGAGCTCAATGTGGTAAAACCCGAAACAGAGGTTTTAGCACTCAGACTTCATTCATGCTGCATTTTTCTCACCTGGGATGGCATGGGCTTCCGCGGGGGACACATATTTCATGCAATTTCAGCCAAACTGAAAATTTGAATTTTGGCTCCAAATTTCAGGTCCGGCCCTTACGTTCTGAGCTCAATGTGGTAAAACCCGAAACAGAGGATTTAGCCCTCAGACTTCATTCAGGCTGCATTTTTCTCACCTGGGATGGCATAGGCTTCCACGGGGACACATATTTCATGCAATTTCAGCCAAACTGAAAATTTGAATTTTGGCTCTAAATTGCAGGTCCGGCCCTTACGTTCTGAACTCAATGTGGTAAAACCCAAAACAGAGGATTTAGCCCTCAGACTTGATTCAGGCTGCATTTTTCTCACCTGGGATGGCATGGGCTTCCATGGGGGACACATATTTCATCTTTTTTCAGCCAAACTGAAAATTTGAATTTTGGCTCCAAATTTCAGGTCCGGCCCTTACGTTCTGAGCTCAATGTGGTAAAACCTCAAACAGAGGTTTTAGCACTCAGACTTCATTCAGGCTGCATTTTTCTCACCTGGGATGGCATGGGCTTCCACGGGGGACACATATTTTTATCTTTTTTCAGCCAAACTGAAAATTTGAATTTTGGCTCCAAATTTCAGGTCCGGCCCTTACGTTCTGAGCTCAATGTGGTAAAACCCGAAACAGAGGTTTTAGCCCTCAGACTTCATTCAGGCTGCATTTTTCTCACCTGGGATGGCATAGGCTTCCACGGGGGACACATATTTCATGCAATTTCAGCCAAACTGAAAATTTGAATTTTGGCTCCAAATTTCAGGTCCGGCCCTTACGTTCTGAGCTCAATGTGGTAAAACCTCAAACAGAGGTTTTAGCACTCAGACTTCATTCAGGCTGCATTTTTCTCACCTGGGATGGCATGGGCTTCCACGGGGGACACATATTTTTATCTTTTTTCAGCCAAACTGAAAATTTGAATTTTGGCTCCAAATTTCAGGTCCGGCCCTTACGTTCTGAGCTCAATGTGGTAAAACCCGAAACAGAGGTTTTAGCCCTCAGACTTCATTCAGGCTGCATTTTTCTCACCTGGGATGGCATGGGCTTCCACGGGGGACACATATTTCATCTTTTTTCAGCCAAACTGAAAATTTGAATTTTGGCTCCAAATTTCAGGCCCGGCCCTTACGTTCTGAGCTCAATGTGGTAAAACCCGAAACAGAGGTTTTAGCCCTCAGACTTCATTCAGGCTGCATTTTTCTCACCTGGGATGGCATAGGCTTCCACGGGGGACACATATTTCATGCAATTTCAGCCAAACTGAAAATTTGAATTTTGGCTCCAAATTTCAGGTCCGGCCCTTACGTTCTGAGCTCAATGTGGTAAAACCCGAAACAGAGGTTTTAGCACTCAGACTTCATTCAGGCTGCATTTTTCTCACCTGGGATGGCATAGGCTTCCACTGGGTACACATATTTCATGCAATTTCAGCCAAACTGAAAATTTGAATTTTGGCTCCAAATTTCAGGTCCGGCCCTTACGTTCTGAGCTCAATGTGGTAAAACCTGAAACAGAGGTTTTAGCCCTCAGACTTCATTCAAGCTGCATTTTTCTCACCTGGGATGGCATCGGCTTCCACGGGGGACACATATTTCATGCAATTTCAGCCAAACTGAAAATTTGAATTTTGGCTCCAAATTTCAGGTCCGGCCCTTACGTTCTGAGCTCAATGTGGTGAAACCCGAAACAGAGGTTTTAGCACTCAGACTTCATTCATGCTGCATTTTTCTCACCTGGGATGGCATGGGCTTCCACGGGGGACACATATTTCATCTTTTTTCAGCCAAACTGAAAATTTGAATTTTGGCTCCAAATTTCAGGTCCGGCCCTTACGTTCTGAGCTCAATGTGGTAAAACCCGAAACAGAGGTTTAAGCACTCAGACTTCATTCATGCTGCATTTTTCTCACCTTGGATGGCATGGGCTTCCACGGGGGACACATATTTCATCTTTTCTCAGCCAAACTGAAAATTTGAATTTTTGCTCCAAATTTCAGGCCCAGCCCTTACGTTCTGAGCTCAATGTGGTAAAACCCGAAACAGAGGTTTTAGCCCTCAGACTTCATTCAGGCTGCATTTTTCTCACCTGGGATGGCAAAGGCTTCCACGGGGGACACATATTTCATGCAATTTCAGCCAAACTGAAAATTTGCATTTTGGCTCCAAATTTCAGGTCCGGCCCTTACGTTCTGAGCTCAATGTGGTAAAACCCGAAACAGAGGATTTAGCCCTCAGACTTCTTTCATGCTGCATTTTTCTCACCTGGGATGGCATGGGCTTCCACGGGGGACACATATTTCATCTTTTTTCAGCCAAACTGAAAATTTGAATTTTGGCTCCAAATTTCAGTCCCGGCCCTTACGTTCTGAGCTCAATGTGGTAAAACCTGAAACAGAGGTTTTAGCACTCAGACTTCATTCAGGCTGCATTTTTCTCACCTGGGATGGCATGGGCTTCCACGGGGGACACATATTTCATGCAATTTCAGCCAAACTGAAAATTTGAATTTTGGCTCCAAATTTCAGGCCCGGCCCTTACGTTCTGAGCTCAATGTGGTATAACCCGAAACAGAGGTTTTAGCCCTCAGACTTCATTCAGGCTGCATTTTTCTCACCTGGGATGGCATAGGCTTCCACGGGGGACACATATTTCATGCAATTTCAGCCAAACTGAAAATTTGAATTTTGGCTCCAAATTTCAGGTCCGGCCCTTACGTTCTGAGCTCAATGTGGTAAAACCCGAAACAGAGGTTTTAGCACTCAGACTTCATTCAGGCTGCATTTTTCTCACCTGGGATGGCATGGGCTTCCACGGGGGACACATATTTCATGCAATTTCAGCCAAACTGAAAATTTGAATTTTGGCTCCAAATTTCAGGCCCGGCCCTTACGTTCTGAGCTCAATGTGGTAAAACCCGAAACAGAGGTTTTAGCCCTCAGACTTCATTCAGGCTGCATTTTTCTCACCTGGGATGGCATCGGCTTCCACGGGGGACACATATTTCATGCAATTTCAGCCAAACTGAAAATTTGAATTTAGGCTCCAAATTTCAGGTCCGGCCCTTACGTTCTGAGCTCAATGTGGTAAATCCCGAAACAGAGGTTTTAGCCCCCAGACTTCATTCAGGCTGCATTTTTCTCACCTGGGATGGCATAGGCTTCCACGGGGGACACATATTTCATCTTTTTTCAGCCAAACTGAAAATTTGAATTTAGGCTCCAAATTTCAGGCCCGGCCCTTACGTTCTGAGCTCAATGTGGTAAAACCCGAAACAGAGGTTTTAGCCCTAAGACTTCATTCAGGCTGCATTTTTCTCACCTGGGATGGCATAGGCTTCCACGGGGGACACATATTTCATGCAATTTCAGGCAAACTGAAAATATGAATTTTGGCTCCAAATTGCAGATCCAGCCCTTACGTTCTGAACTCAATGTGGTAAAACCCGAAACAGAGGTTTTAGCCCTCAGACTTGATTCAGGCTGCATTTTTCTCACCTGGGATGGCATAGGCTTCCACAGGGGACACATATTTCGTGCAATTTCAGCCAAACTGAAAATTTGAATTTTGGCTCAAAATTGCAGGTCCGGCCCTTACGTTCTGAACTCAATGTGGTAAAACCCGAAACAGAGGTTTTAGCCCTCAGACTTGATTCAGGCTGCATTTTTCTCACCTGGGATGGCATGGGCTTCCACGGGGGACACATATTTCATCTTTTTTCAGCCAAACTGAAAATTTGAATTTTGTCTCAAATTTCAGGTCCGGCCCTTACGTTCTGAGCTCAATGTGGTAAAACCTGAAACAGAGGTTTTAGCCCTCAGACTTGATTCAGGCTGCATTTTTCTCACCTGGGATGGCATGGGCTTCCACGGGGGACACATATTTCATCTTTTTTCAGCCAAACTGAAAATTTGAATTTTGGCTCAAATTTCAGGTCCGGCCCTTACGTTCTGAGCTCAATGTGGTAAAACCTGAAACAGAGGTTTTAGCCCTCAGACTTCATTCATGCTGCATTTTTCTCACCTGGGATGGCATGGGCTTCCACGGGGGACACATATTTTATCTTTTTCAGCCAAACTGAAAATTTGAATTTTGGCTCCAAATTTCAGGTCCGGCCCTTACGTTCTGAGCTCAATGTGGTAAAACCCGAAACAGAGGTTTTAGCACTCAGACTTCATTCATGCTGCATTTTTCTCACCTGGGATGGCATGGGCTTCCACTGGGGCACATATTTCATCTTTTTTCAGCCAAACTGAAAATATGAATTTTGGCTCCAAATTTCAGGTCCGGCCCTTATGTTCTGAGCTCAATGTGGTAAAACCCGAAACAGAGGTTTTAGCCCTCAGACTTCATTCAGGCTGCATTTTTCTCACCTGGGATGGCATAGGCTTCCACGGGGGACACATATTTCATGCAATTTCAGCCAAACTGAAAATTTGAATTTAGGCTCCAAATTTCAGGCCCGGCCCTTACGTTCTGAGCTCAATGTGGTAAAACCCGAAACAGAGGTTTTAGCACTCAGATTCTTTCATGCTGCATTTTTCTCACCTGGGATGGCATGGGCTTCCACGGGGGACACATATTTCATCTTTTTTCAGCCAAACTGAAAATTTGAATTTTGGCTCCAAATTTCAAGTCCGGCCCTTACGTTCTGAGCTCAATGTGGTAAAACCCGAAACAGAGGTTTTAGCCCTCAGACTTCATTCAGGCTGCATTTTTCTCACCTGGGATGGCATAGGCTTCCACGGGGGACACATATTTCATGCAATTTCAGCCAAACTGAAAATTTGAATTTTGGCTCCAAATTTCAGGTCCGGCCCTTACGTTCTGAGCTCAATATGGTAAAACCCGAAACAGAGGTTTTAGCACTCAGACTTCATTCAGGCTGCATTTTTCTCACCCGGGATGGCATGGGCTTCCACGGGGGACACATATTTCATGCAATTTCAGCCAAACTGAAAATTTGAATTTTGGCTCCAAATTGCAGGTCCGGCCCTTACGTTCTGAGCTCAATGTGGTAAAACCCGAAACAGAGGTTTTAGCCCTCAGACTTCATTCAGGCTGCATTTTTCTCACCTGGGATGGCATAGGCTTCCACGGGGACACATATTTCATGCAATTTCAGCCAAACTGAAAATTTGAATTTTGGCTCCAAATTGCAGGTCCGGCCCTTACGTTCTGAACTCAATGTGGTAAAACCTGAAACAGAGGATTTAGCCCTCAGACTTCTTTCATGCTGCATTTTTTTACCTGGGATGGCATGGGCTTCCACGGGGGACACATATTTCATCTTTTTTCAGCCAAACTGAAAATTTGAATTTTGGCTCCAAATTTCAGTTCCGGCCCTCACGTTCCGAGCTCAATGTGGTAAAACCTGAAACAGAGGTTTTAGCACTCAGACTTCATTCAGGCTGCATTTTTCTCACCTGGGATGGCATGGGCTTCCACGGGGGACACATATTTCATGCAATTTCAGCCAAACTGAAAATTTGAATTTTGGCTCCAAATTTCAGGCCCGGCCCTTAAGTTCTGAGCTCAATGTGGTGAAACCCGAAACAGAGGTTTTAGCACTCAGACTTCATTCAGGCTGCATTTTTCTCACCTGGGATGGCATAGGCTTCCACGGGGGACACATATTTCATGCAATTTCAGCCAAACTGAAAATTTGAATTTTGGCTCCAAATTTCAGGCCCGGCCCTTACGTTCTGAGCTCAATGTGGTAAAACCCGAAACAGAGGTTTTAGCACTCAGACTTCATTCATGCTGCATTTTTCTCACCTGGGATGGCATCGGCTTCCACGGGGGACACATATTTCATGCAATTTCAGCCAAACTGAAAATTTGAATTTTGGCTCCAAATTTCAGGTCCGGCCCTTACGTTCTGAGCTCAATGTGGTGAAACCCGAAACAGAGGATTTAGCCCTCAGACTTCTTTCATGCTGCATTTTTCTCACCTGGGATGGCATGGGCTTCCACGGGGGACACATATTTTATCTTTTTTCAGCCAAACTGAAAATTTGAATTTTGGCTCCAAATTTCAGGTCCGGCCCTTACGTTCTGAGCTCAATGTGGTAAAACCCGAAACAGAGGTTTTAGCACTCAGACTTCATTCAGGCTGCATTTTTCTCACCTGGGATGGCATGGGCTTCCACGGGGGACACATATTTCATCTATTTTCAGCCAAACTGAAAATTTGAATTTAGGCTCCAAATTTCAGGCCCGGCCCTTACGTTCTGAGCTCAATGTGGTAAAACCCGAAACAGAGGTTTTAGCCCTCAGACTTCATTCAGGCTGCATTTTTCTCACCTGGGATGGCATAGGATTCCACGGGGGACACATATTTCATGCAATTTCAGCCAAACTGAAAATTTGAATTTTGGCTCAAAATTGCAGGTCCGGCCCTTACGTTCTGAGCTCAATGTGGTAAAACCCAAAACAGAGGTTTAAGCACTCAGACTTCATTCAGGCTGCATTTTTCTCACCTGGGATGGCATGGGCTTCCACGGGGGACACATATTTCATGCAATTTCAGCCAAACTGAAAATATGAATTTTGGCTCCAAATTTCAGGTCCGGCCCTTACGTTCTGAGCTCAATGTGGTAAAACCCGAAACAGAGGTTTTAGCCCTCAGACTTCATTCAGGCTGCATTTTTCTCACCTGGGATGGCATAGGCTTCCACGGGGGACACATATTTCATGCAATTTCAGCCAAACTGAAAATTTGAATTTTGGCTCCAAATTTCAGGTCCGGCCCTTACGTTCTGAGCTCAATGTGGTAAAACCTGAAACAGAGGTTTTAGCACTCAGACTTCATTCAGGCTGCATTTTTATCACCTGGGATGGCATGGGCTTCCACGGGGGACACATATTTCATGCAATTTCAGCCAAAGTGAAAATTTGAATTTTGGCTCAAAATTGCAGGTCCGGCCCTTACGTTCTGAGCTCAATGTGGTAAAACCCGAAACAGAGGTTTAAGCACTCAGACTTCATTCAGGCTGCATTTTTCTCCACTGGGATGGCATGGGCTTCCACGGGGGACACATATTTCATGCAATTTCAGCCAAACTGAAAATTTGAATTTTGGCTCCAAATTTCAGGTCCGGCCCTTACGTTCTGAGCTCAATGTGGTAAAACCCGAAACAGAGGTTTTAGCACTCAGACTTCATTCAGGCTGCATTTTTCTCACCTGGGATGGCATAGGCTTCCACGGGGTACACATATTTCATGCAATTTCAGCCAAACTGAAAATTTGAATTTTGGCTCCAAATTGCAGGTCCGGCCCTTACGTTCTGAGCTCAATGTGGTAAAACCTGAAACAGAGGTTTTAGCCCTCAGACTTCATTCATGCTGCATTTTTCTCACCTGGGATGGCATGGGCTTCCACGGGGGACACATATTTCATGCAATTTCAGCCAAACTGAAAATTTGAATTTTGGCTCCAAATTTCAGGTCCGGCCCTTACGTTCTGAGCTCAATGTGGTGAAACCCGAAACAGAGGTTTTAGCACTCAGACTTCATTCATGCTGCATTTTTCTCACCTGGGATGGCATGGGCTTCCACGGGGGACACATATTTCATCTTTTTTCAGCCAAACTGAAAATATCAATTTTGGCTCCAAATTTCAGGTCCGGCCCTTATGTTCTGAGCTCAATGTGGTAAAACCCGAAACAGAGGATTTAGCCCTCAGACTTCATTCAGGCTGCATTTTTCTCACCTGGGATGGCATAGGCTTCCACGGGGGACACATATTTCATGCAATTTCAGCCAAACTGAAAATATGAATTTTGGCTCCAAATTTAAGGTCCGGCCCTTACGTTCTGAGCTCAATGTGGTAAAACCCGAAACAGAGGTTTTAGCCCTCAGACTTCATTCAGGCTGCATTTTTCTCACCTGGGATGGCATAGGCTTCCACGGGGGACACATATTTCATGCAATTTCAGCCAAACTGAAAATTTGAATTTTGGCTCCAAATGTCAGGTCCAGCCCTTACGTTCTGAGCTCAATGTGGTAAAACCCGAAACAGAGGTTTTAGCACTCAGACTTCTTTCATGCTGCATTTTTCTCACCTGGGATGGCATGGGCTTCCACGGGGGACACATATTTCATCTTTTTTCAGCCAAACTGAAAATTTGAATTTTGGCTCCAAATTTCAAGTCCGGCCCTTACGTTCTGAGCTCAATGTGGTAAAACCCGAAACAGAGGTTTTAGCCCTCAGACTTCATTCAGGCTGCATTTTTCTCACCTGGGATGGCATAGGCTTCCACGGGGGACACATATTTCATGCAATTTCAGCCAAACTGAAAATTTGAATTTTGGCTCCAAATTTCAGGTCCGGCCCTTACGTTCTGAGCTCAATGTGGTAAAACCTCAAACAGAGGTTTTAGCACTCAGACTTCATTCAGGCTGCATTTTTCTCACCTGGGATGGCATGGGCTTCCACGGGGGACACATATTTTTATCTTTTTTCAGCCAAACTGAAAATTTGAATTTTGGCTCCAAATTTCAGGTCCGGCCCTTACGTTCTGAGCTCAATGTGGTAAAACCCGAAACAGAGGTTTTAGCCCTCAGACTTCATTCAGGCTGCATTTTTCTCACCTGGGATGGCATGGGCTTCCACGGGGGACACATATTTCATCTTTTTTCAGCCAAACTGAAAATTTGAATTTTGGCTCCAAATTTCAGGCCCGGCCCTTCCGTTCTGAGCTCAATGTGGTAAAACCCGAAACAGAGGTTTTAGCCCTCAGACTTCATTCAGGCTGCATTTTTCTCACCTGGGATGGCATAGGCTTCCACGGGGGACACATATTTCATGCAATTTCAGCCAAACTGAAAATTTGAATTTTGGCTCCAAATTTCAGGTCCGGCCCTTACGTTCTGAGCTCAATGTGGTAAAACCCGAAACAGAGGTTTTAGCACTCAGACTTCATTCAGGATGCATTTTTCTCACCTGGGATGGCATGGGCTTCCACGGGGTACACATATTTCATGCAATTTCAGCCAAACTGAAAATTTGAATTTTGGCTCCAAATTTCAGGTCCGGCCCTTACGTTCTGAGCTCAATGTGGTAAAACCCGAAACAGAGGTTTTAGCCCTCAGACTTCATTCAGGCTGCATTTTTCTCACCTGGGATGGCATGGGCTTCCACGGGGGACACATATTTCATCTTTTTTCAGCCAAACTGAAAATTTGAATTTTGGCTCCAAATTTCAGGCCCGGCCCTTCCGTTCTGAGCTCAATGTGGTAAAACCCGAAACAGAGGTTTTAGCCCTCAGACTTCATTCAGGCTGCATTTTTCTCACCTGGGATGGCATAGGCTTCCACGGGGGACACATATTTCATGCAATTTCAGCCAAACTGAAAATTTGAATTTTGGCTCCAAATTTCAGGTCCGGCCCTTACGTTCTGAGCTCAATGTGGTAAAACCCGAAACAGAGGTTTTAGCACTCAGACTTCATTCAGGATGCATTTTTCTCACCTGGGATGGCATAGGCTTCCACGGGGTACACATATTTCATGCAATTTCAGCCAAACTGAAAATTTGAATTTTGGCTCCAAATTGCAGGTCCGGCCCTTACGTTCTGAGCTCAATGTGGTAAAACCCGAAACAGAGGATTTAGCCCTCAGACTTCATTCAGGCTGCATTTTTCTCACCTGGGATGGCATAGGCTTCCACGGGGACACATATTTCATGCAATTTCAGCCAAACTGAAAATTTGAATTTTGGCTCTAAATTGCAGGTCCGGCCCTTACGTTCTGAACTCAATGTGGTAAAACCCAAAACAGAGGATTTAGCCCTCAGACTTGATTCAGGCTGCATTTTTCTCACCTGGGATGGCATGGGCTTCCATGGGGGACACATATTTCATCTTTTTTCAGCCAAACTGAAAATTTGAATTTTGGCTCCAAATGTCAGGTCCGGCCCTTACGTTCTGAGCTCAATGTGGTAAAACCCGAAACAGAGGTTTTAGCACTCAGACTTCTTTCATGCTGCATTTTTCTCACCTGGGATGGCATGGGCTTCCACGGGGGACACATATTTCATCTTTTTTCAGCCAAACTGAAAATTTGAATTTTGGCTCCAAATTTCAAGTCCGGCCCTTACGTTCTGAGCTCAATGTGGTAAAACCCGAAACAGAGGTTTTAGCCCTCAGACTTCATTCAGGCTGCATTTTTCTCACCTGGGATGGCATAGGCTTCCACGGGGGACACATATTTCATGCAATTTCAGCCAAACTGAAAATTTGAATTTTGGCTCCAAATTTCAGGTCCGGCCCTTACGTTCTGAGCTCAATGTGGTAAAACCTCAAACAGAGGTTTTAGCACTCAGACTTCATTCAGGCTGCATTTTTCTCACCTGGGATGGCATGGGCTTCCACGGGGGACACATATTTTTATCTTTTTTCAGCCAAACTGAAAATTTGAATTTTGGCTCCAAATTTCAGGTCCGGCCCTTACGTTCTGAGCTCAATGTGGTAAAACCCGAAACAGAGGTTTTAGCCCTCAGACTTCATTCAGGCTGCATTTTTCTCACCTGGGATGGCATGGGCTTCCACGGGGGACACATATTTCATCTTTTTTCAGCCAAACTGAAAATTTGAATTTTGGCTCCAAATTTCAGGCCCGGCCCTTACGTTCTGAGCTCAATGTGGTAAAACCCGAAACAGAGGTTTTAGCACTCAGACTTCATTCAGGCTGCATTTTTCTCACCTGGGATGGCATAGGCTTCCACGGGGTACACATATTTCATGCAATTTCAGCCAAACTGAAAATTTGAATTTTGGCTCCAAATTTCAGGTCCGGCCCTTACGTTCTGAGCTCAATGTGGTAAAACCTGAAACAGAGGTTTTAGCCCTCAGACTTCATTCAAGCTGCATTTTTCTCACCTGGGATGGCATCGGCTTCCACGGGGGACACATATTTCATGCAATTTCAGCCAAACTGAAAATTTGAATTTTGGCTCCAAATTTCAGGTCCGGCCCTTACGTTCTGAGCTCAATGTGGTGAAACCCGAAACAGAGGTTTTAGCACTCAGACTTCATTCATGCTGCATTTTTCTCACCTGGGATGGCATGGGCTTCCACGGGGGACACATATTTCATCTTTTTTCAGCCAAACTGAAAATTTGAATTTTGGCTCCAAATTTCAGGTCCGGCCCTTACGTTCTGAGCTCAATGTGGTAAAACCCGAAACAGAGGTTTAAGCACTCAGACTTCATTCATGCTGCATTTTTCTCACCTTGGATGGCATGGGCTTCCACGGGGGACACATATTTCATCTTTTCTCAGCCAAACTGAAAATTTGAATTTTTGCTCCAAATTTCAGGCCCAGCCCTTACGTTCTGAGCTCAATGTGGTAAAACCCGAAACAGAGGTTTTAGCCCTCAGACTTCATTCAGGCTGCATTTTTCTCACCTGGGATGGCAAAGGCTTCCACGGGGGACACATATTTCATGCAATTTCAGCCAAACTGAAAATTTGCATTTTGGCTCCAAATTTCAGGTCCGGCCCTTACGTTCTGAGCTCAATGTGGTAAAACCCGAAACAGAGGTTTTAGCACTCAGACTTCATTCATGCTGCATTTTTCTCACCTGGGATGGCATCGGCTTCCGCGGGGGACACATATTTCATGCAATTTCAGCCAAACTGAAAATTTGAATTTTGGCTCCAAATTTCAGGTCCGGCCCTTACGTTCTGAGCTCAATGTGGTAAAACCCGAAACAGAGGATTTAGCCCTCAGACTTCATTCAGGCTGCATTTTTCTCACCTGGGATGGCATAGGCTTCCACGGGGACACATATTTCATGCAATTTCAGCCAAACTGAAAATTTGAATTTTGGCTCTAAATTGCAGGTCCGGCCCTTACGTTCTGAACTCAATGTGGTAAAACCCAAAACAGAGGATTTAGCCCTCAGACTTGATTCAGGCTGCATTTTTCTCACCTGGGATGGCATGGGCTTCCATGGGGGACACATATTTCATCTTTTTTCAGCCAAACTGAAAATTTGAATTTTGGCTCCAAATGTCAGGTCCGGCCCTTACGTTCTGAGCTCAATGTGGTAAAACCCGAAACAGAGGTTTTAGCACTCAGACTTCTTTCATGCTGCATTTTTCTCACCTGGGATGGCATGGGCTTCCACGGGGGACACATATTTCATCTTTTTTCAGCCAAACTGAAAATTTGAATTTTGGCTCCAAATTTCAAGTCCGGCCCTTACGTTCTGAGCTCAATGTGGTAAAACCCGAAACAGAGGTTTTAGCCCTCAGACTTCATTCAGGCTGCATTTTTCTCACCTGGGATGGCATAGGCTTCCACGGGGGACACATATTTCATGCAATTTCAGCCAAACTGAAAATTTGAATTTTGGCTCCAAATTTCAGGTCCGGCCCTTACGTTCTGAGCTCAATGTGGTAAAACCTCAAACAGAGGTTTTAGCACTCAGACTTCATTCAGGCTGCATTTTTCTCACCTGGGATGGCATGGGCTTCCACGGGGGACACATATTTTTATCTTTTTTCAGCCAAACTGAAAATTTGAATTTTGGCTCCAAATTTCAGGTCCGGCCCTTACGTTCTGAGCTCAATGTGGTAAAACCCGAAACAGAGGTTTTAGCACTCAGACTTCATTCAGGCTGCATTTTTCTCACCTGGGATGGCATAGGCTTCCACGGGGTACACATATTTCATGCAATTTCAGCCAAACTGAAAATTTGAATTTTGGCTCCAAATTTCAGGTCCGGCCCTTACGTTCTGAGCTCAATGTGGTAAAACCTGAAACAGAGGTTTTAGCCCTCAGACTTCATTCAAGCTGCATTTTTCTCACCTGGGATGGCATCGGCTTCCACGGGGGACACATATTTCATGCAATTTCAGCCAAACTGAAAATTTGAATTTTGGCTCCAAATTTCAGGTCCGGCCCTTACGTTCTGAGCTCAATGTGGTGAAACCCGAAACAGAGGTTTTAGCACTCAGACTTCATTCATGCTGCATTTTTCTCACCTGGGATGGCATGGGCTTCCACGGGGGACACATATTTCATCTTTTTTCAGCCAAACTGAAAATTTGAATTTTGGCTCCAAATTTCAGGTCCGGCCCTTACGTTCTGAGCTCAATGTGGTAAAACCCGAAACAGAGGTTTAAGCACTCAGACTTCATTCATGCTGCATTTTTCTCACCTTGGATGGCATGGGCTTCCACGGGGGACACATATTTCATCTTTTCTCAGCCAAACTGAAAATTTGAATTTTTGCTCCAAATTTCAGGCCCAGCCCTTACGTTCTGAGCTCAATGTGGTAAAACCCGAAACAGAGGTTTTAGCCCTCAGACTTCATTCAGGCTGCATTTTTCTCACCTGGGATGGCAAAGGCTTCCACGGGGGACACATATTTCATGCAATTTCAGCCAAACTGAAAATTTGCATTTTGGCTCCAAATTTCAGGTCCGGCCCTTACGTTCTGAGCTCAATGTGGTAAAACCCGAAACAGAGGTTTTAGCACTCAGACTTCATTCATGCTGCATTTTTCTCACCTGGGATGGCATCGGCTTCCGCGGGGGACACATATTTCATGCAATTTCAGCCAAACTGAAAATTTGAATTTTGGCTCCAAATTTCAGGTCCGGCCCTTACGTTCTGAGCTCAATGTGGTAAAACCCGAAACAGAGGATTTAGCCCTCAGACTTCATTCAGGCTGCATTTTTCTCACCTGGGATGGCATAGGCTTCCACGGGGACACATATTTCATGCAATTTCAGCCAAACTGAAAATTTGAATTTTGGCTCTAAATTGCAGGTCCGGCCCTTACGTTCTGAACTCAATGTGGTAAAACCCAAAACAGAGGATTTAGCCCTCAGACTTGATTCAGGCTGCATTTTTCTCACCTGGGATGGCATGGGCTTCCATGGGGGACACATATTTCATCTTTTTTCAGCCAAACTGAAAATTTGAATTTTGGCTCCAAATGTCAGGTCCGGCCCTTACGTTCTGAGCTCAATGTGGTAAAACCCGAAACAGAGGTTTTAGCACTCAGACTTCTTTCATGCTGCATTTTTCTCACCTGGGATGGCATGGGCTTCCACGGGGGACACATATTTCATCTTTTTTCAGCCAAACTGAAAATTTGAATTTTGGCTCCAAATTTCAAGTCCGGCCCTTACGTTCTGAGCTCAATGTGGTAAAACCCGAAACAGAGGTTTTAGCCCTCAGACTTCATTCAGGCTGCATTTTTCTCACCTGGGATGGCATAGGCTTCCACGGGGGACACATATTTCATGCAATTTCAGCCAAACTGAAAATTTGAATTTTGGCTCCAAATTTCAGGTCCGGCCCTTACGTTCTGAGCTCAATGTGGTAAAACCTCAAACAGAGGTTTTAGCACTCAGACTTCATTCAGGCTGCATTTTTCTCACCTGGGATGGCATGGGCTTCCACGGGGGACACATATTTTTATCTTTTTTCAGCCAAACTGAAAATTTGAATTTTGGCTCCAAATTTCAGGTCCGGCCCTTACGTTCTGAGCTCAATGTGGTAAAACCCGAAACAGAGGTTTTAGCCCTCAGACTTCATTCAGGCTGCATTTTTCTCACCTGGGATGGCATGGGCTTCCACGGGGGACACATATTTCATCTTTTTTCAGCCAAACTGAAAATTTGAATTTTGGCTCCAAATTTCAGGCCCGGCCCTTACGTTCTGAGCTCAATGTGGTAAAACCCGAAACAGAGGTTTTAGCCCTCAGACTTCATTCAGGCTGCATTTTTCTCACCTGGGATGGCATAGGCTTCCACGGGGTACACATATTTCATGCAATTTCAGCCAAACTGAAAATTTGAATTTTGGCTCCAAATTTCAGGTCCGGCCCTTACGTTCTGAGCTCAATGTGGTAAAACCTGAAACAGAGGTTTTAGCCCTCAGACTTCATTCAAGCTGCATTTTTCTCACCTGGGATGGCATCGGCTTCCACGGGGGACACATATTTCATGCAATTTCAGCCAAACTGAAAATTTGAATTTTGGCTCCAAATTTCAGGTCCGGCCCTTACGTTCTGAGCTCAATGTGGTGAAACCCGAAACAGAGGTTTTAGCACTCAGACTTCATTCATGCTGCATTTTTCTCACCTGGGATGGCATGGGCTTCCACGGGGGACACATATTTCATCTTTTTTCAGCCAAACTGAAAATTTGAATTTTGGCTCCAAATTTCAGGTCCGGCCCTTACGTTCTGAGCTCAATGTGGTAAAACCCGAAACAGAGGTTTAAGCACTCAGACTTCATTCATGCTGCATTTTTCTCACCTTGGATGGCATGGGCTTCCACGGGGGACACATATTTCATCTTTTCTCAGCCAAACTGAAAATTTGAATTTTTGCTCCAAATTTCAGGCCCAGCCCTTACGTTCTGAGCTCAATGTGGTAAAACCCGAAACAGAGGTTTTAGCCCTCAGACTTCATTCAGGCTGCATTTTTCTCACCTGGGATGGCAAAGGCTTCCACGGGGGACACATATTTCATGCAATTTCAGCCAAACTGAAAATTTGCATTTTGGCTCCAAATTTCAGGTCCGGCCCTTACGTTCTGAGCTCAATGTGGTAAAACCCGAAACAGAGGTTTTAGCACTCAGACTTCATTCATGCTGCATTTTTCTCACCTGGGATGGCATCGGCTTCCGCGGGGGACACATATTTCATGCAATTTCAGCCAAACTGAAAATTTGAATTTTGGCTCCAAATTTCAGGTCCGGCCCTTACGTTCTGAGCTCAATGTGGTAAAACCCGAAACAGAGGTTTTAGCCCTCAGACTTCATTCAGGCTGCATTTTTCTCACCTGGGATGGCAAAGGCTTCCACGGGGGACACATATTTCATGCAATTTCAGCCAAACTGAAAATTTGAATTTTGGCTCCAAATTTCAGGTCCGGCCCTTACGTTCTGAGCTCAATGTGGTAAAACCCGAAACAGAGGTTTTAGCCCTCAGACTTCATTCAGGCTGCATTTTTCTCACCTGGGATGGCATAGGCTTCCACAGGGGACACACATTTCATGCAATTTCAGCCAAACTGAAAATTTGAATTTTGGCTCCAAATTTCAGGCCCGGCCCTTACGTTCTGAGCTCAATGTGGTAAAACCCGAAACGGAGGATTTAGCCCTCAGACTTCATTCAGGCTGCATTTTTCTCACCTGGGATGGCATAGGCTTCCACAGGGGACACATATTTCATGCAATTTCAGCCAAACTGAAAATTTGAATTTTGGCTCCAAATTGCAGGTCCGGCCCTTACGTTCTGAACTCAATGTGGTAAAACCCGAAACAGAGGTTTTAGCCCTCAGACTTGATTCAGGCTGCATTTTTCTCACCTGGGATGGCATGGGCTTCCACGGGGGACACATATTTCATCTTTTTTCAGCCAAACTGAAAATTTGAATTTTGGCTCCAAATTTCAGGTCCGGCCCTTACGTTCTGAGCTCAATGTGGTAAAACCTGAAACTGAGGTTTTAGCCCTCAGACTTCATTCATGCTGCATTTTTCTCACCTGGGATGGCATGGGCTTCCACGGGGGACACATATTTTATCTTTTTCAGCCAAACTGAAAATTTGAATTTTGGCTCCAAATTTCAGGTCCGGCCCTTACGTTCTGAGCTCAATGTGGTAAAACCCGAAACAGAGGTTTTAGCACTCAGACTTCATTCATGCTGCATTTTTCTCACCTGGGATGGCATGGGCTTCCACTGGGGACACATATTTCATCTTTTTTCAGCCAAACTGAAAATATGAATTTTGGCTCCAAATTTCAGGTCCGGCCCTTATGTTCTGAGCTCAATGTGGTAAAACCCGAAACAGAGGTTTTAGCCCTCAGACTTCATTCAGGCTGCATTTTTCTCACCTGGGATGGCATAGGCTTCCACGGGGGACACATATTTCATGCAATTTCAGCCAAACTGAAAATTTGAATTTTGGCTCCAAATTTCAGGCCCGGCCCTTACGTTCTGAGCTCAATGTGGTAAAACCCGAAACAGAGGTTTTAGCACTCAGACTTCATTCAGGATGCATTTTTCTCACCTGGGATGGCATGGGCTTCCACGGGGGACACATATTTCATCTTTTTTCAGCCAAACTGAAAATTTGAATTTTGGCTCCAAATTTCAGGTCCGGCCCTTACGTTCTGAGCTCAATGTGGTAAAACCCGAAACAGAGGTTTTAGCCCTCAGACTTCATTCAGGCTGCATTTTTCTCACCTGGGATGGCATAGGCTTCCACGGGGGACACATATTTCATGCAATTTCAGCCAAACTGAAAATTTGAATTTTGGCTCCAAATTTCAGGTCCGGCCCTTACGTTCTGAGCTCAATGTGGTAAAACCTGAAACAGAGGTTTTAGCACTCAGACTTCATTCAGGCTGCATTTTTCTCACCTGGGATGGCATGGGCTTCCACGGGGGACACATATTTCATGCAATTTCAGCCAAACTGAAAATTTGAATTTTGGCTCCAAATTTCAGGCCCGGCCCTTACGTTCTGAGCTCAATGTGGTAAAACCTGAAACAGAGGATTTAGCCCTCAGACTTCTTTCATGCTGCATTTTTCTCACCTGGGATGGCATGGGCTTCCACGGGGGACACATATTTCATCTTTTTTCAGCCAAACTGAAAATTTGAATTTTGGCTCCAAATTTCAGGTCCGGCCCTTACGTTCTGAGCTCAATGTGGTAAAACCTGAAACAGAGGTTTTAGCACTCAGACTTCATTCAGGCTGCATTTTTCTCACCTGGGATGGCATGGGCTTCCACGGGGGACACATATTTCATGCAATTTCAGCCAAACTGAAAATTTGAATTTTGGCTCCAAATTTCAGGCCCGGCCCTTACGTTCTGAGCTCAATGTGGTATAACCCGAAACAGAGGTTTTAGCCCTCAGACTTCATTCAGGCTGCATTTTTCTCACCTGGGATGGCATAGGCTTCCACGGGGGACACATATTTCATGCAATTTCAGCCAAACTGAAAATTTGAATTTTGGCTCCAAATTTCAGGTCCGGCCCTTACGTTCTGAGCTCAATGTGGTAAATCCCGAAACAGAGGTTTTAGCCCCCAGACTTCATTCAGGCTGCATTTTTCTCACCTGGGATGGCATAGGCTTCCACGGGGGACACATATTTCATGCAATTTCAGCCAAACTGAAAATTTGAATTTTGGCTCCAAATTTCAGGTCCGGCCCTTACGTTCTGAGCTCAATGTGGTGAAACCCGAAACAGAGGTTTTAGCACTCAGACTTCATTCATGCTGCATTTTTCTCACCTGGGATGGCATAGGATTCCACGGGGGACACATATTTCATGCAATTTCAGCCAAACTGAAAATTTGAATTTTGGCTCCAAATTTCAGGTCCGGCCCTTACGTTCTGAGCTCAATGTGGTAAAACCCGAAACAGAGGTTTTAGCACTCAGACTTCATTCATGCTGCATTTTTCTCACCTGGGATGGCATGGGCTTCCACGGGGGACACATATTTCATCTTTTTTCAGCCAAACTGAAAATTTGAATTTAGGCTCCAAATTTCAGGCCCGGCCCTTACGTTCTGAGCTCAATGTGGTAAAACCCGAAACAGAGGTTTTAGCCCTAAGACTTCATTCAGGCTGCATTTTTCTCACCTGGGATGGCATAGGCTTCCACGGGGGACACATATTTCATGCAATTTCAGGCAAACTGAAAATATGAATTTTGGCTCCAAATTTCAGGTCCGGCCCTTACGTTCTGAGCTCAATGTGGTAAAACCCGAAACGGAGGATTTAGCCCTCAGACTTCATTCAGGCTGCATTTTTCTCACCTGGGATGGCATAGGCTTCCACAGGGGACACATATTTCATGCAATTTCAGCCAAACTGAAAATATGAATTTTGGCTCCAAATTGCAGATCCAGCCCTTACGTTCTGAACTCAATGTGGTAAAACCCGAAACAGAGGTTTTAGCCCTCAGACTTGATTCAGGCTGCATTTTTCTCACCTGGGATGGCATAGTCTTCCACAGGGGACACATATTTCGTGCAATTTCAGCCAAACTGAAAATTTGAATTTTGGCTCAAAATTGCAGGTCCGGCCCTTACGTTCTGAACTCAATGTGGTAAAACCCGAAACAGAGGTTTTAGCCCTCAGACTTGATTCAGGCTGCATTTTTCTCACCTGGGATGGCATGGGCTTCCACGGGGGACACATATTTCATCTTTTTTCAGCCAAACTGAAAATTTGAATTTTGTCTCAAATTTCAGGTCCGGCCCTTACGTTCTGAGCTCAATGTGGTAAAACCTGAAACAGAGGTTTTAGCCCTCAGACTTGATTCAGGCTGCATTTTTCTCACCTGGGATGGCATGGGCTTCCACGGGGGACACATATTTCATCTTTTTTCAGCCAAACTGAAAATTTGAATTTTGGCTCATATTTCAGGTCCGGCCCTTACGTTCTGAGCTCAATGTGGTAAAACCTGAAACAGAGGTTTTAGCCCTCAGACTTCATTCATGCTGCATTTTTCTCACCTGGGATGGCATGGGCTTCCACGGGGGACACATATTTTATCTTTTTCAGCCAAACTGAAAATTTGAATTTTGGCTCCAAATTTCAGGTCCGGCCCTTACGTTCTGAGCTCAATGTGGTAAAACCCGAAACAGAGGTTTTAGCACTCAGACTTCATTCATGCTGCATTTTTCTCACCTGGGATGGCATGGGCTTCCACTGGGGCACATATTTCATCTTTTTTCAGCCAAACTGAAAATATGAATTTTGGCTCCAAATTTCAGGTCCGGCCCTTATGTTCTGAGCTCAATGTGGTAAAACCCGAAACAGAGGTTTTAGCCCTCAGACTTCATTCAGGCTGCATTTTTCTCACCTGGGATGGCATAGGCTTCCACGGGGGACACATATTTCATGCAATTTCAGCCAAACTGAAAATTTGAATTTAGGCTCCAAATTTCAGGCCCGGCCCTTACGTTCTGAGCTCAATGTGGTAAAACCCGAAACAGAGGTTTTAGCACTCAGATTCTTTCATGCTGCATTTTTCTCACCTGGGATGGCATGGGCTTCCACGGGGGACACATATTTCATCTTTTTTCAGCCAAACTGAAAATTTGAATTTTGGCTCCAAATTTCAAGTCCGGCCCTTACGTTCTGAGCTCAATGTGGTAAAACCCGAAACAGAGGTTTTAGCCCTCAGACTTCATTCAGGCTGCATTTTTCTCACCTGGGATGGCATGGGCTTCCACGGGGGACACATATTTCATGCAATTTCAGCCAAACTGAAAATTTGAATTTTGGCTCCAAATTTCAGGCCCGGCCCTTACGTTCTGAGCTCAATGTGGTGAAACCCGAAACAGAGGTTTTAGCACTCAGACTTCATTCAGGCTGCATTTTTCTCACCTGGGATGGCATAGGCTTCCACGGGGGACACATATTTCATGCAATTTCAGCCAAACTGAAAATTTGAATTTTGGCTCCAAATTTCAGGCCCGGCCCTTACGTTCTGAGCTCAATGTGGTAAAACCCGAAACAGAGGTTTTAGCACTCAGACTTCATTCATGCTGCATTTTTCTCACCTGGGATGGCATCGGCTTCCACGGGGGACACATATTTCATGCAATTTCAGCCAAACTGAAAATTTGAATTTTGGCTCCAAATTTCAGGTCCGGCCCTTACGTTCTGAGCTCAATGTGGTGAAACCCGAAACAGAGGATTTAGCCCTCAGACTTCTTTCATGCTGCATTTTTCTCACCTGGGATGGCATGGGCTTCCACGGGGGACACATATTTTATCTTTTTTCAGCCAAACTGAAAATTTGAATTTTGGCTCCAAATTTCAGGTCCGGCCCTTACGTTCTGAGCTCAATGTGGTAAAACCCGAAACAGAGGTTTTAGCACTCAGACTTCATTCAGGCTGCATTTTTCTCACCTGGGATGGCATGGGCTTCCACGGGGGACACATATTTCATCTATTTTCAGCCAAACTGAAAATTTGAATTTAGGCTCCAAATTTCAGGCCCGGCCCTTACGTTCTGAGCTCAATGTGGTAAAACCCGAAACAGAGGTTTTAGCCCTCAGACTTCATTCAGGCTGCATTTTTCTCACCTGGGATGGCATAGGATTCCACGGGGGACACATATTTCATGCAATTTCAGCCAAACTGAAAATTTGAATTTTGGCTCCAAATTTCAGGTCCGGCCCTTACGTTCTGAGCTCAATGTGGTAAAACCTGAAACAGAGGTTTTAGCACTCAGACTTCATTCAGGCTGCATTTTTCTCACCTGGGATGGCATGGGCTTCCACGGGGGACACATATTTCATCTATTTTCAGCCAAACTGAAAATTTGAATTTAGGCTCCAAATTTCAGGCCCGGCCCTTACGTTCTTAGCTCAATGTGGTAAAACCCGAACCAGAGGTTTTAGCCCTCAGACTTCATTCAGGCTGCATTTTTCTCACCTGGGATGGCATAGGATTCCACGGGGGACACATATTTCATGCAATTTCAGCCAAACTGAAAATTTGAATTTTGGCTCCAAATTTCAGGTCCGGCCCTTACGTTCTGAGCTCAATGTGGTAAAACCCGAAACAGAGGTTTTAGCCCTCAGACTTCATTCAGGCTGCATTTTTCTCACCTGGGATGGCATAGGCTTCCACGGGGTACACATATTTCATGCAATTTCAGCCAAACTGAAAATTTGAATTTTGGCTCCAAATTTCAGGTCCAGCCCTTAGTTCTGAGCTCAATGTGGTAAAACCTGATACAGAGGTTTTAGCCCTCAGACTTCATTCATGCTGCATTTTTCTCACCTGGGATGGCATGGGCTTCCACGGGGGACACATATTTCATGCAATTTCAGCCAAACTGAAAATTTGATTTTTGGCTCCAAATTTCAGGTCCAGCCCTTACGTTCTGAGCTCAATGTGGTAAAACCTGAAACAGAGGTTTTAGCCCTCAGACTTCATTCATGCTGCATTTTTCTCACCTGGGATGGCATGGGCTTCCACGGGGGACACATATTTTATCTTTTTTCAGCCAAACTGAAAATTTGAATTTTGGCTCCAAATTTCAGGTCCGGCCCTTAGGTTCTGAGCTCAATGTGGTAAAACCCGAAACAGAGGTTTTAGCACTCAGACTTCATTCATGCTGCATTTTTCTCACCTGGGATGGCATGGGCTTCCACGGGGGACACATATTTCATCTTTTTTCAGCCAAACTGAAAATTTGAATTTAGGCTCCAAATTTCAGGTCCGGCCCTTATGTTCTGAGCTCAATGTGGTAAAACCCGAAACAGAGGATTTAGCCCTCAGACTTCATTCAGGCTGCATTTTTCTCACCTGGGATGGCATAGGCTTCCACGGGGGACACATATTTCATGCAATTTCAGCCAAACTGAAAATATGAATTTTGGCTCCAAATTTAAGGTCCGGCCCTTACGTTCTGAGCTCAATGTGGTAAAACCCGAAACAGAGGTTTTAGCCCTCAGACTTCATTCAGGCTGCATTTTTCTCACCTGGGATGGCATAGGCTTCCACGGGGGACACATATTTCATACAATTTCAGCCAAACTGAAAATATGAATTTTGGCTCCAAATTTCAGGCCCGGCCCTTACGTTCTGAGCTCAATGTGGTAAAACCTGAAACAGAGGTTTAAGCCCTCAGACTTCATTCAGGCTGCAATTTTCTCACCTGGGATGGCATAGGCTTCCACGGGGTACACATATTTCATGCAATTTCAGCCAAACTGAAAATATGAATTTTGGCTCCAAATTTCAGGCCCGGCCCTTACGTTCTGAGCTCAATGTGGTAAAACCTGAAACAGAGGTTTAAGCCCTCAGACTTCATTCAGGCTGCAATTTTCTCACCTGGGATGGCATAGGCTTCCACGGGGTACACATATTTCATGCAATTTCAGCCAAACTGAAAATTTGAATTTTGGCTCCAAATTTCAGGTCCGGCCCTTACGTTCTGAGCTCAATGTGGTAAAACCTGAAACAGAGGTTTAAGCCCTCAGACTTCATTCAGGCTGCAATTTTCTCACCTGGGATGGCATAGGCTTCCACGGGGTACACATATTTCATGCAATTTCAGGCAAACTGAAAATTTGAATTTTGGCTCCAAATTGCAGGTCCGGCCCTTACGTTCTGAACTCAATGTGGTAAAACCCGAAACAGAGGTTTTAGCCCTCAGACTTGATTCAGGCTGCATTTTTCTCACCTGGGATGGCATCGGCTTCCACAGGGGACACATATTTCATGCAATTTCAGCCAAACTGAAAATTTGAATTTTGGCTCCAAATTGCAGGTCCGGCCCTTACGTTCTGAACTCAATGTGGTAAAACCCGAAACAGAGGTTTTAGCCCCCAGACTTCATTCAGGCTGCATTTTTCTCACCTGGGATGGCATAGGCTTCCACGGGGGACACATATTTCATGCAATTTCAGCCAAACTGAAAATTTGAATTTTGGCTCCAAATTGCAGGTCCGGCCCTTACGTTCTGAGCTCAATGTGGTAAAACCCGAAACAGAGGATTTAGCACTCAGACTTCATTCATGCTGCATTTTTCTCACCTGGGATGGCATCGGCTTCCACGGGGGACACATATTTCATCTTTTTTCAGCCAAACTGAAAATTTGAATTTTGGCTCCAAATTTCAGGTCCGGCCCTTACGTTCTGAGCTCAATGTGGTGAAACCTGAAACAGAGGTTTTAGCACTCAGACTTCATTCATGCTGCATTTTTCTCACCTGGGATGGCATGGGCTTCCACGGGGGACACATATTTTTATCTTTTTTCAGCCAAACTGAAAATTTGAATTTTAGCTCCAAATTTCAGGTCCGGCCCTTATGTTCTGAGCTCAATGTGGTAAAACCCGAAACAGAGGTTTTAGCACTCAGGCTTCATTCATGCTGCATTTTTCTCACCTGGGATGGCATGGGCTTCCACGGGGGACACATATTTCATCTTTTTTCAGCCAAACTGAAAATTTGAATTTTGGCTCCAAATTTCAGGTCCGGCCCTTACGTTCTGAGCTCAATGTGGTAAAACCTGAAACAGAGGTTTTAGCCCTCAGACTTCATTCATGCTGCATTTTTCTCACCTGGGATGGCATAGGCTTCCACGGGGGACACATATTTCATGCAATTTCAGCCAAACTGAAAATATGAATTTTGGCTCCAAATTTAAGGTCCGGCCCTTACGTTCTGAGCTCAATGTGGTAAAACCCGAAACAGAGGTTTTAGCCCTCAGACTTCATTCAGGCTGCATTTTTCTCACCTGGGATGGCATAGGCTTCCACGGGGGACACATATTTCATACAATTTCAGCCAAACTGAAAATATGAATTTTGGCTCCAAATTTCAGGCCCGGCCCTTACGTTCTGAGCTCAATGTGGTAAAACCCGAAACAGAGGTTTTAGCCCCCAGACTTCATTCAGGCTGCATTTTTCTCACCTGGGATGGCATAGGCTTCCACGGGGGACACATATTTCATGCAATTTCAGCCAAACTGAAAATATGAATTTTGGCTCCAAATTTCAGGCCCGGCCCTTACGTTCTGAGCTCAATGTGGTAAAACCTGAAACAGAGGTTTAAGCCCTCAGACTTCATTCAGGCTGCAATTTTCTCACCTGGGATGGCATAGGCTTCCACGGGGTACACATATTTCATGCAATTTCAGCCAAACTGAAAATATGAATTTTGGCTCCAAATTTCAGGTCCGGCCCTTACGTTCTGAGCTCAATGTGGTAAAACCTGAAACAGAGGTTTAAGCCCTCAGACTTCATTCAGGCTGCAATTTTCTCACCTGGGATGGCATAGGCTTCCACGGGGGACACATATTTCATGCAATTTCAGGCAAACTGAAAATTTGAATTTTGGCTCCAAATTGCAGGTCCGGCCCTTACGTTCTGAACTCAATGTGGTAAAACCCGAAACAGAGGTTTTAGCCCTCAGACTTGATTCAGGCTGCATTTTTCTCACCTGGGATGGCATCGGCTTCCACAGGGGACACATATTTCATGCAATTTCAGCCAAACTGAAAATTTGAATTTTGGCTCCAAATTGCAGGTCCGGCCCTTACGTTCTGAACTCAATGTGGTAAAACCCGAAACAGAGGTTTTAGCCCCCAGACTTCATTCAGGCTGCATTTTTCTCACCTGGGATGGCATAGGCTTCCACGGGGGACACATATTTCATGCAATTTCAGCCAAACTGAAAATTTGAATTTTGGCTCCAAATTGCAGGTCCGGCCCTTACGTTCTGAGCTCAATGTGGTAAAACCCGAAACAGAGGATTTAGCACTCAGACTTCATTCATGCTGCATTTTTCTCACCTGGGATGGCATCGGCTTCCACGGGGGACACATATTTCATCTTTTTTCAGCCAAACTGAAAATTTGAATTTTGGCTCCAAATTTCAGGTCCGGCCCTTACGTTCTGAGCTCAATGTGGTGAAACCTGAAACAGAGGTTTTAGCACTCAGACTTCATTCATGCTGCATTTTTCTCACCTGGGATGGCATGGGCTTCCACGGGGGACACATATTTTTATCTTTTTTCAGCCAAACTGAAAATTTGAATTTTAGCTCCAAATTTCAGGTCCGGCCCTTATGTTCTGAGCTCAATGTGGTAAAACCCGAAACAGAGGTTTTAGCACTCAGACTTCATTCATGCTGCATTTTTCTCACCTGGGATGGCATGGGCTTCCACGGGGGACACATATTTCATCTTTTTTCAGCCAAACTGAAAATTTGAATTTTGGCTCCAAATTTCAGGTCCGGCCCTTACGTTCTGAGCTCAATGTGGTAAAACCTGAAACAGAGGTTTTAGCCCTCAGACTTCATTCAGGCTGCATTTTTCTCACCTGGGATGGCATGGGCTTCCACGGGGGACACATATTTCATGCAATTTCAGCCAAACTGAAAATTTGAATTTTGGCTCCAAATTGCAGGTCCGGCCCTTACGTTCTGAACTCAATGTGGTAAAACCCGAAACAGAGGTTTTAGCCCCCAGACTTCATTCAGGCTGCATTTTTCTCACCTGGGATGGCATGGGCTTCCACGGGGGACACATATTTCATGCAATTTCAGCCAAACTGAAAATTTGAATTTTGGCTCCAAATTTCAGGTCCGGCCCTTACGTTCTGAGCTCAATGTGGTAAAACCCGAAACAGAGGTTTTAGCACTCAGACTTCATTCATGCTGCATTTTTCTCACCTGGGATGGCATGGGCTTCCACGGGGTACACATATTTCATGCAATTTCAGCCAAACTGAAAATTTGAATTTTGGCTCCAAATTTCAGGTCCAGCCCTTACGTTCTGAGCTCAATGTGGTAAAACCTGAAACAGAGGTTTTAGCCCTCAGACTTCATTCATGCTGCATTTTTCTCACCTGGGATGGCATGGGCTTCCACGGGGGACACATATTTCATGCAATTTCAGCCAAACTGAAAATTTGATTTTTGGCTCCAAATTTCAGGTCCAGCCCTTACGTTCTGAGCTCAATGTGGTAAAACCTGAAACAGAGGTTTTAGCCCTCAGACTTCATTCATGCTGCATTTTTCTCACCTGGGATGGCATGGGCTTCCACGGGGGACACATATTTTTATCTTTTTTCAGCCAAACTGAAAATTTGAATTTTGGCTCCAAATTTCAGGTCCGGCCCTTAGGTTCTGAGCTCAATGTGGTAAAACCCGAAACAGAGGTTTTAGCACTCAGACTTCATTCATGCTGCATTTTTCTCACCTGGGATGGCATGGGCTTCCACGGGGGACACATATTTCATGCAATTTCAGCCAAACTGAAAATATGAATTTTGGCTCCAAATTTCAGGTCCGGCCCTTATGTTCTGAGCTCAATGTGGTAAAACCCGAAACAGAGGATTTAGCCCTCAGACTTCATTCAGGCTGCATTTTTCTCACCTGGGATGGCATAGGCTTCCACGGGGGACACATATTTCATGCAATTTCAGCCAAACTGAAAATATGAATTTTGGCTCCAAATTGCAGGTCCGGCCCTTACGTTCTGAGCTCAATGTGGTAAAACCCGAAACAGAGGTTTTAGCCCTCAGACTTCATTCAGGCTGCATTTTTCTCACCTGGGATGGCATAGGCTTCCACGGGGGACACATATTTCATGCAATTTCAGCCAAACTGAAAATTTGAATTTTGGCTCAAAATTTCAGGTCCGGCCCTTACGTTCTGAGCTCAATGTGGTAAAACCCGAAACAGAGGTTTTAGCACTCAGACTTCATTCAGGCTGCATTTTTCTCACCTGGGATGGCATAGGCTTCCACAGGGTACACATATTTCATGCAATTTCAGCCAAACTGAAAATATGAATTTTGGCTCCAAATTTCAGGCCCGGCCCTTACGTTCTGAGCTCAATGTGGTAAAACCTGAAACAGAGGTTTAAAGCCTCAGACTTCATTCAGGCTGCAATTTTCTCACCTGGGATGGCATAGGCTTCCACGGGGGACACATATTTCATGCAATTTCAGCCAAACTGAAAATTTGAATTTTGGCTCCAAATTTCAGGTCCGGCCCTTACGTTCTGAGCTCAATGTGGTAAAACCCGAAATGGAGGATTTAGCCCTCAGACTTCATTCATGCTGCATTTTTCTCACCTGGGATGGCATAGGCTTCCACAGGGGACACATATTTCATGCAATTTCAGCCAAACTGAAAATTTGAATTTTGGCTCCAAATTGCAGGTCCGGCCCTTACGTTCTGAACTCAATGTGGTAAAACCCGAAACAGAGGTTTTAGCCCTCAGACTTGATTCAGGCTGCATTTTTCTCACCTGGGATGGCATCGGCTTCCACAGGGGACACATATTTCATGTAATTTCAGCCAAACTGAAAATTTGAATTTTGGCTCCAAATTGCAGGTCCGGCCCTTACGTTCTGAACTCAATGTGGTAAAACCCGAAACAGAGGTTTTAGCCCCCAGACTTCATTCAGGCTGCATTTTTCTCACCTGGGATGGCATAGGCTTCCACGGGGGACACATATTTCATGCAATTTCAGCCAAACTGAAAATTTGAATTTTGGCTCCAAATTTCAGGTCCGGCCCTTACGTTCTGAGCTCAATGTGGTAAAACCCGAAACAGAGGTTTTAGCACTCAGACTTCATTCAGGCTGCATTTTTCTCACCTGGGATGGCATAGGCTTCCACGGGGGACACATATTTCATGCAACTTCAGCCAAACTGAAAAATTGAATTTTGGCTCCAAATTTCAGGTCCGGCTCTTACGTTCTGAGCTCAATGTGGTAAAACCCGAAACAGAGGTTTTAGCCCTCAGACTTCATTCAGGCTGCATTTTTCTCACCTGGGATGGCATAGGCTTCCACGGGGGACACATATTTCATGCAATTTCAGCCAAACTGAAAATTTGAATTTTGGCTCCAAATTTCAGGCCCGGCCCTTACGTTCTGAGCTCAATGTGGTAAAACCCGAAACAGAGGATTTAGCCCTCAGACTTCATTCAGGCTGCATTTTTCTCACATGGGATGGCATGGGCTTCCACGGGGGACACATATTTCATGCAATTTCAGCCAAACTGAAAATTTGAATTTTGGCTCCAAATTTCAGATCCGGCCCTTACGTTCTGAGCTCAATGTGGTAAAACCCGAAACAGAGGTTTTAGTCCTCAGACTTCATTCAGGCTGCATTTTTCTCACCTGGGATGGCATGGGCTTCCACGGGGGACACATATTTCATGCAATTTCAGCCAAACTGAAAATTTGAAATTTGGCTCCAAATTTCAGGTCCGGCCCTTACGTTCTGAGCTCAATGTGGTAAAACCCGAAACAGAGGATTTAGCACTCAGACTTCATTCATGCTGCATTTTTCTCACCTGGGATGGCATGGGCTTCCACGGGGGACACATATTTCATGCAATTTCAGCCAAACTGAAAATTTGAATTTTGGCTCCAAATTGCAGGTCCGGCCCTTACGTTCTGAGCTCAATGTGGTAAAACCCGAAACAGAGGTTTTAGCCCTCAGACTTCATTCAGGCTGCATTTTTCTCACCTGGGATGGCATAGGCTTCCACGGGGTACACATATTTCATGCAATTTCAGCCAAACTGAAAATTTGAATTTTGGCTCCAAATTTCAGGTCCAGCCTTTACGTTCTGAGCTCAATGTGGTAAAACCTGAAACAGAGGTTTTAGCCCTCAGACTTCATTCATGCTGCATTTTTCTCACCTGGGATGGCATGGGCTTCCACGGGGGACACATATTTCATGCAATTTCAGCCAAACTGAAAATTTGATTTTTGGCTCCAAATTTCAGGTCCAGCCCTTACGTTCTGAGCTCAATGTGGTAAAACCTGAAACAGAGGTTTTAGCCCTCAGACTTCATTCATGCTGCATTTTTCTCACCTGGGATGGCATGGGCTTCCATGGGGGACACATATTTTATCTTTTTTCAGCCAAACTGAAAATTTGAATTTTGGCTCCAAATTTCAGGTCCGGCCCTTAGGTTCTGAGCTCAATGTGGTAAAACCCGAAACAGAGGATTTAGCCCTCAGACTTCATTCAGGCTGCATTTTTCTCACCTGGGATGGCATAGGCTTCCACGGTGGACACATATTTCATGCAATTTCAGCCAAACTGAAAATATGAATTTTGGCTCCAAATTGCAGGTCCGGCCCTTACGTTCTGAACTCAATGTGGTAAAACCCGAAACAGAGGTTTTAGCCCTCAGACTTGATTCAGGCTGCATTTTTCTCACCTGGGATGGCATCGGCTTCCACAGGGGACACATATTTCATGCAATTTCAGCCAAACTGAAAATTTGAATTTTGGCTCCAAATTGCAGGTCTGGCCCTTACGTTCTGAACTCAATGTGGTAAAACCCGAAACAGAGGTTTTAGCCCCCAGACTTCATTCAGGCTGCATTTTTCTCACCTGGGATGGCATAGGCTTCCACGGGGTACACATATTTCATGCAATTTCAGCCAAACTGAAAATTTGAATTTTGGCTCCAAATTTCAGGTCCGGCCCTTACGTTCTGAGCTCAATGTGGTGAAACCTGAAACAGAGGTTATAGCACTAAGACTTCATTCATGCTGCATTTTTCTCACCTGGGATGGCATGGGCTTCCACGGGGGACACATATTTTTATCTTTTTTCAGCCAAACTGAAAATTTGAATTTTGGCTCCAAATTTCAGGTCCGGCCCTTACGTTCTGAGCTCAATGTGGTAAAACCCGAAACAGAGGTTTTAGCACTCAGACTTCATTCAGGCTGCATTTTTCTCACCTGGGATGGCATAGGCTTCCACGGGGGACACATATTTCATACAACTTCAGCCAAACTGAAAAATTGAATTTTGGCTCCAAATTTCAGGTCCGGCCCTTACGTTCTGAGCTCAATGTGGTAAAACCCGAAACAGAGGTTTTAGCCCTCAGACTTCATTCAGGCTGCATTTTTCTCACCTGGGATGGCATAGGCTTCCACGGGGGACACATATTTCATGCAATTTCAGCCAAACTGAAAATTTGAATTTTGGCTCCAAATTGCAGGTCCGGCCCTTACGTTCTGAACTCAATGTGGTAAAACCCGAAACAGAGGATTTAGCCCTCAGACTTGATTCAGGCTGCATTTTTCTCACCTGGGATGGGATGGGCTTCCACGGGGGACACATATTTCATCTTTTTTCAGCCAAACTGAAAATTTGAATTTTGGCTCCAAATTTCAGGTCCGGCCCTTACGTTCTAAGCTCAATGTGGTAAAACCTGAAACAGAGGTATTAGCCCTCAGACTTCATTCAGGCTGCATTTTTCTCACCTGGGATGGCATAGGCTTCCACGGGGGACACATATTTCATGCAACTTCAGCCAAACTGAAAAATTGAATTTTGGCTCCAAATTTCAGGTCCGGCCCTTACGTTCTGAGCTCAATGTGGTAAAACCCGAAACAGAGGATTTAGCCCTCAGACTTCATTCAGGCTGCATTTTTCTCACCTGGGATGGCATAGGCTTCCACGGGGGACACATATTTCATGCAATTTCAGCCAAACTGAAAATATGAATTTTGGCTCCAAATTTAAGGTCCGGCCCTTACGTTCTGAGCTCAATATGGTAAAACCCGAAACAGAGGTTTTAGCACTCAGACTTCATTCAGGCTGCATTTTTCTCACCTGGGATGGCATAGGCTTCCACGGGGTACACATATTTCATGCAATTTCAGCCAAACTGAAAATTTGAATTTTGGCTCCAAATTTCAGGTCCGGCCCTTACGTTCTGAGCTCAATGTGGTAAAACCTGAAACAGAGGTTTTAGCCCTCAGAATTCATTCATGCTGCATTTTTCTCACCTGGGATGGCATGGGCTTCCACGGGGGACACATATTTTATCTTTTTTCAGCCAAACTGAAAATTTGAATTTTGGCTCCAAATTTCAGGTCCGGCCCTTACGTTCTGAGCTCAATGTGGTAAAACCCGAAACAGAGGTTTTAGCCCCCAGACTTCATTCATGCTGCATTTTTCTCACCTGGGATGGCATGGGCTTCCACGGGGGACACATATTTCATCTTTTTTCAGCCAAACTGAAAATTTGAATTTTGGCTCCAAATTTCAGGCCCGGCCCTTACGTTCTGAGCTCAATGTGGTAAAACCTGAAAACAGAGGTTTTAGCACTCAGACTTCATTCATGCTGCATTTTTCTCACCTGGGATGGCATGGGCTTCCACGGGGGACACATATTTCATGCAATTTCAGCCAAACTGAAAATTTGAATTTTGGCTCCAAATTTCAGGTCCGGCCCTTACGTTCTGAGCTCAATGTGGTAAAACCCGAAACAGAGGTTTTAGCCCTCAGACTTCATTCAGGCTGCATTTTTCTCACATGGGATGGCATGGGCTTCCACGGGGGACACATATTTCATCTAATTTCAGCCAAACTGAAAATTTGAAATTTGGCTCCAAATTTCAGGTCCGGCCCTTCCGTTCTGAGCTCAATGTGGTAAAACCCGAAACAGAGGATTTAGCACTCAGACTTCATTCATGCTGCATTTTTCTCACCTGGGATGGCATCGGCTTCCACGGGGGACACATATTTCATGCAATTTCAGCCAAACTGAAAATTTGAATTTTGGCTCCAAATTGCAGGTCCGGCCCTTACGATCTGAGCTCAATGTGGTAAAACCTGAAACAGAGGATTTAGCACTCAGACTTCATTCATGCTGCATTTTTCTCACCTGGGATGGCATCGGCTTCCACGGGGGACACATATTTCATCTTTTTTCAGCCAAACTGAAAATTTGAATTTTGGCTCCAAATTTCAGGTCCGGCCCTTACGTTCTGAGCTCAATGTGGTGAAACCTGAAACAGAGGTTTTAGCACTCAGACTTCATTCATGCTGCATTTTTCTCACCTGGGATGGCATGGGCTTCCACGGGGGACACATATTTTTATCTTTTTTCAGCCAAACTGAAAATTTGAATTTTGGCTCCAAATTTCAGGTCCGGCCCTTACGTTCTGAGCTCAATGTGGTAAAACCCGAAACAGAGGTTTTAGCACTCAGACTTCATTCATGCTGCATTTTTCTCACCTGGGATGGCATGGGCTTCCACGGGGGACACATATTTAATCTTTTTTCAGCCAAACTGAAAATTTGAATTTTGGCTCCAAATTTCAGGTCCGGCCCTTACGTTCTGAGCTCAATGTGGTAAAACCTGAAACAGAGGTTTTAGCCCTCAGACTTCATTCATGCTGCATTTTTCTCACCTGGGATGGCATGGGCTTCCACGGGGGACACATATTTCATGCAATTTCAGCCAAACTGAAAATTTGAATTTTGGCTCCAAATTTCAGGTCCGGCCCTTACGTTCTGAGCTCAATGTGGTAAAACCCGAAACAGAGGTTTTAGCCCTCAGACTTCATTCAGGCTGCATTTTTCTCACCTGGGATGGCAAAGGCTCCCACGGGGGACACATATTTCATGCAATTTCAGCCAAACTGAAAATTTGAATTTTGGCTCCAAATTTCAGGTCCGGCCCTTACGTTCTGAGCTCAATGTGGTAAAACCCGAAACAGAGGTTTTAGCCCTCAGACTTCATTCAGGCTGCATTTTTCTCACCTGGGATGGCATAGGCTTCCACGGGGGACACATATTTCATGCAATTTCAGCCAAACTGAAAATTTGAATTTTGGCTCCAAATTTCAGGTCCGGCCCTTACGTTCTGAGCTCAATGTGGTAAAACCCGAAACAGAGGTTTTAGCACTCAGACTTCATTCAGGCTGCATTTTTCTCACCTGGGATGGCATGGGCTTCCACGGGGGACACATATTTTATCTTTTTTCAGCCAAACTGAAAATTTGAATTTTGGCTCCAAATTTCAGGCCCGGCCCTTACGTTCTGAGCTCAATGTGGTAAAACCCGAAACAGAGGTTTTAGCACTCAGACTTCATTCAGGCTGCATTTTTCTCACCTGGGATGGCATAGGCTTCCACGGGGGACACATATTTCATGCAACTTCAGCCAAACTGAAAAATTGAATTTTGGCTCCAAATTTCAGGTCCGGCCCTTACGTTCTGAGCTCAATGTGGTAAAACCCGAAACAGAGGTTTTAGCCCTCAGACTTCATTCAGGCTGCATTTTTCTCACCTGGGATGGCATAGGCTTCCACGGGGGACACATATTTCATGCAATTTCAGCCAAACTGAAAATTTGAATTTTGGCTCCAAATTGCAGGTCCGGCCCTTACGTTCTGAACTCAATGTGGTAAAACCCGAAACAGAGGATTTAGCCCTCAGACTTGATTCAGGCTGCATTTTTCTCACCTGGGATGGGATGGGCTTCCACGGGGGACACATATTTCATCTTTTTTCAGCCAAACTGAAAATTTGAATTTTGGCTCCAAATTTCAGGTCCGGCCCTTACGTTCTAAGCTCAATGTGGTAAAACCTGAAACAGAGGTATTAGCCCTCAGACTTCATTCAGGCTGCATTTTTCTCACCTGGGATGGCATAGGCTTCCACGGGGTACACATATTTCATGCAATTTCAGCCAAACTGAAAATTTGAATTTTGGCTCCAAATTTCAGGTCCAGCCCTTAGTTCTGAGCTCAATGTGGTAAAACCTGATACAGAGGTTTTAGCCCTCAGACTTCATTCATGCTGCATTTTTCTCACCTGGGATGGCATGGGCTTCCACGGGGGACACATATTTCATGCAATTTCAGCCAAACTGAAAATTTGATTTTTGGCTCCAAATTTCAGGTCCAGCCCTTACGTTCTGAGCTCAATGTGGTAAAACCTGAAACAGAGGTTTTAGCCCTCAGACTTCATTCATGCTGCATTTTTCTCACCTGGGATGGCATGGGCTTCCACGGGGGACACATATTTTATCTTTTTTCAGCCAAACTGAAAATTTGAATTTTGGCTCCAAATTTCAGGTCCGGCCCTTAGGTTCTGAGCTCAATGTGGTAAAACCCGAAACAGAGGTTTTAGCACTCAGACTTCATTCATGCTGCATTTTTCTCACCTGGGATGGCATGGGCTTCCACGGGGGACACATATTTCATCTTTTTTCAGCCAAACTGAAAATTTGAATTTAGGCTCCAAATTTCAGGTCCGGCCCTTATGTTCTGAGCTCAATGTGGTAAAACCCGAAACAGAGGATTTAGCCCTCAGACTTCATTCAGGCTGCATTTTTCTCACCTGGGATGGCATAGGCTTCCACGGGGGACACATATTTCATGCAATTTCAGCCAAACTGAAAATATGAATTTTGGCTCCAAATTTAAGGTCCGGCCCTTACGTTCTGAGCTCAATGTGGTAAAACCCGAAACAGAGGTTTTAGCCCTCAGACTTCATTCAGGCTGCATTTTTCTCACCTGGGATGGCATAGGCTTCCACGGGGGACACATATTTCATACAATTTCAGCCAAACTGAAAATATGAATTTTGGCTCCAAATTTCAGGCCCGGCCCTTACGTTCTGAGCTCAATGTGGTAAAACCTGAAACAGAGGTTTAAGCCCTCAGACTTCATTCAGGCTGCAATTTTCTCACCTGGGATGGCATAGGCTTCCACGGGGTACACATATTTCATGCAATTTCAGCCAAACTGAAAATATGAATTTTGGCTCCAAATTTCAGGCCCGGCCCTTACGTTCTGAGCTCAATGTGGTAAAACCTGAAACAGAGGTTTAAGCCCTCAGACTTCATTCAGGCTGCAATTTTCTCACCTGGGATGGCATAGGCTTCCACGGGGTACACATATTTCATGCAATTTCAGCCAAACTGAAAATTTGAATTTTGGCTCCAAATTTCAGGTCCGGCCCTTACGTTCTGAGCTCAATGTGGTAAAACCTGAAACAGAGGTTTAAGCCCTCAGACTTCATTCAGGCTGCAATTTTCTCACCTGGGATGGCATAGGCTTCCACGGGGTACACATATTTCATGCAATTTCAGGCAAACTGAAAATTTGAATTTTGGCTCCAAATTGCAGGTCCGGCCCTTACGTTCTGAACTCAATGTGGTAAAACCCGAAACAGAGGTTTTAGCCCTCAGACTTGATTCAGGCTGCATTTTTCTCACCTGGGATGGCATCGGCTTCCACAGGGGACACATATTTCATGCAATTTCAGCCAAACTGAAAATTTGAATTTTGGCTCCAAATTGCAGGTCCGGCCCTTACGTTCTGAACTCAATGTGGTAAAACCCGAAACAGAGGTTTTAGCCCCCAGACTTCATTCAGGCTGCATTTTTCTCACCTGGGATGGCATAGGCTTCCACGGGGGACACATATTTCATGCAATTTCAGCCAAACTGAAAATTTGAATTTTGGCTCCAAATTGCAGGTCCGGCCCTTACGTTCTGAGCTCAATGTGGTAAAACCCGAAACAGAGGATTTAGCACTCAGACTTCATTCATGCTGCATTTTTCTCACCTGGGATGGCATCGGCTTCCACGGGGGACACATATTTCATCTTTTTTCAGCCAAACTGAAAATTTGAATTTTGGCTCCAAATTTCAGGTCCGGCCCTTACGTTCTGAGCTCAATGTGGTGAAACCTGAAACAGAGGTTTTAGCACTCAGACTTCATTCATGCTGCATTTTTCTCACCTGGGATGGCATGGGCTTCCACGGGGGACACATATTTTTATCTTTTTTCAGCCAAACTGAAAATTTGAATTTTAGCTCCAAATTTCAGGTCCGGCCCTTATGTTCTGAGCTCAATGTGGTAAAACCCGAAACAGAGGTTTTAGCACTCAGGCTTCATTCATGCTGCATTTTTCTCACCTGGGATGGCATGGGCTTCCACGGGGGACACATATTTCATCTTTTTTCAGCCAAACTGAAAATTTGAATTTTGGCTCCAAATTTCAGGTCCGGCCCTTACGTTCTGAGCTCAATGTGGTAAAACCTGAAACAGAGGTTTTAGCCCTCAGACTTCATTCATGCTGCATTTTTCTCACCTGGGATGGCATAGGCTTCCACGGGGGACACATATTTCATGCAATTTCAGCCAAACTGAAAATATGAATTTTGGCTCCAAATTTAAGGTCCGGCCCTTACGTTCTGAGCTCAATGTGGTAAAACCCGAAACAGAGGTTTTAGCCCTCAGACTTCATTCAGGCTGCATTTTTCTCACCTGGGATGGCATAGGCTTCCACGGGGGACACATATTTCATACAATTTCAGCCAAACTGAAAATATGAATTTTGGCTCCAAATTTCAGGCCCGGCCCTTACGTTCTGAGCTCAATGTGGTAAAACCTGAAACAGAGGTTTTAGCCCTCAGACTTCATTCAGGCTGCAATTTTCTCACCTGGGATGGCATAGGCTTCCACGGGGGACACATATTTCATGCAATTTCAGCCAAACTGAAAATATGAATTTTGGCTCCAAATTTCAGGCCCGGCCCTTACGTTCTGAGCTCAATGTGGTAAAACCTGAAACAGAGGTTTAAGCCCTCAGACTTGATTCAGGCTGCAATTTTCTCACCTGGGATGGCATAGGCTTCCACGGGGGACACATATTTCATGCAATTTCAGCCAAACTGAAAATATGAATTTTGGCTCCAAATTTCAGGTCCGGCCCTTACGTTCTGAGCTCAATGTGGTAAAACCTGAAACAGAGGTTTAAGCCCTCAGACTTCATTCAGGCTGCAATTTTCTCACCTGGGATGGCATAGGCTTCCACGGGGGACACATATTTCATGCAATTTCAGGCAAACTGAAAATTTGAATTTTGGCTCCAAATTGCAGGTCCGGCCCTTACGTTCTGAACTCAATGTGGTAAAACCCGAAACAGAGGTTTTAGCCCTCAGACTTGATTCAGGCTGCATTTTTCTCACCTGGGATGGCATCGGCTTCCACAGGGGACACATATTTCATGCAATTTCAGCCAAACTGAAAATTTGAATTTTGGCTCCAAATTGCAGGTCCGGCCCTTACGTTCTGAACTCAATGTGGTAAAACCCGAAACAGAGGTTTTAGCCCCCAGACTTCATTCAGGCTGCATTTTTCTCACCTGGGATGGCATAGGCTTCCACGGGGGACACATATTTCATGCAATTTCAGCCAAACTGAAAATTTGAATTTTGGCTCCAAATTGCAGGTCCGGCCCTTACGTTCTGAGCTCAATGTGGTAAAACCCGAAACAGAGGATTTAGCACTCAGACTTCATTCATGCTGCATTTTTCTCACCTGGGATGGCATCGGCTTCCACGGGGGACACATATTTCATCTTTTTTCAGCCAAACTGAAAATTTGAATTTTGGCTCCAAATTTCAGGTCCGGCCCTTACGTTCTGAGCTCAATGTGGTGAAACCTGAAACAGAGGTTTTAGCACTCAGACTTCATTCATGCTGCATTTTTCTCACCTGGGATGGCATGGGCTTCCACGGGGGACACATATTTTTATCTTTTTTCAGCCAAACTGAAAATTTGAATTTTAGCTCCAAATTTCAGGTCCGGCCCTTATGTTCTGAGCTCAATGTGGTAAAACCCGAAACAGAGGTTTTAGCACTCAGACTTCATTCATGCTGCATTTTTCTCACCTGGGATGGCATGGGCTTCCACGGGGGACACATATTTCATCTTTTTTCAGCCAAACTGAAAATTTGAATTTTGGCTCCAAATTTCAGGTCCGGCCCTTACGTTCTGAGCTCAATGTGGTAAAACCTGAAACAGAGGTTTTAGCCCTCAGACTTCATTCAGGCTGCATTTTTCTCACCTGGGATGGCATGGGCTTCCACGGGGGACACATATTTCATGCAATTTCAGCCAAACTGAAAATTTGAATTTTGGCTCCAAATTGCAGGTCCGGCCCTTACGTTCTGAACTCAATGTGGTAAAACCCGAAACAGAGGTTTTAGCCCCCAGACTTCATTCAGGCTGCATTTTTCTCACCTGGGATGGCATGGGCTTCCACGGGGGACACATATTTCATGCAATTTCAGCCAAACTGAAAATTTGAATTTTGGCTCCAAATTTCAGGTCCGGCCCTTACGTTCTGAGCTCAATGTGGTAAAACCCGAAACAGAGGTTTTAGCACTCAGACTTCATTCATGCTGCATTTTTCTCACCTGGGATGGCATGGGCTTCCACGGGGTACACATATTTCATGCAATTTCAGCCAAACTGAAAATTTGAATTTTGGCTCCAAATTTCAGGTCCAGCCCTTACGTTCTGAGCTCAATGTGGTAAAACCTGAAACAGAGGTTTTAGCCCTCAGACTTCTTTCATGCTGCATTTTTCTCACCTGGGATGGCATGGGCTTCCACGGGGGACACATATTTCATGCAATTTCAGCCAAACTGAAAATTTGATTTTTGGCTCCAAATTTCAGGTCCAGCCCTTACGTTCTGAGCTCAATGTGGTAAAACCTGAAACAGAGGTTTTAGCCCTCAGACTTCATTCATGCTGCATTTTTCTCACCTGGGATGGCATGGGCTTCCACGGGGGACACATATTTTTATCTTTTTTCAGCCAAACTGAAAATTTGAATTTTGGCTCCAAATTTCAGGTCCGGCCCTTAGGTTCTGAGCTCAATGTGGTAAAACCCGAAACAGAGGTTTTAGCACTCAGACTTCATTCATGCTGCATTTTTCTCACCTGGGATGGCATGGGCTTCCACGGGGGACACATATTTCATCTTTTTTCAGCCAAACTGAAAATATGAATTTTGGCTCCAAATTTCAGGTCCGGCCCTTATGTTCTGAGCTCAATGTGGTAAAACCCGAAACAGAGGATTTAGCCCTCAGACTTCATTCAGGCTGCATTTTTCTCACCTGGGATGGCATAGGCTTCCACGGGGGACACATATTTCATGCAATTTCAGCCAAACTGAAAATATGAATTTTGGCTCCAAATTGCAGGTCCGGCCCTTACGTTCTGAGCTCAATGTGGTAAAACCCGAAACAGAGGTTTTAGCCCTCAGACTTCATTCAGGCTGCATTTTTCTCACCTGGGATGGCATAGGCTTCCACGGGGGACACATATTTCATGCAATTTCAGCCAAACTGAAAATTTGAATTTTGGCTCAAAATTTCAGGTCCGGCCCTTACGTTCTGAGCTCAATGTGGTAAAACCCGAAACAGAGGTTTTAGCACTCAGACTTCATTCAGGCTGCATTTTTCTCACCTGGGATGGCATAGGCTTCCACAGGGTACACATATTTCATGCAATTTCAGCCAAACTGAAAATATGAATTTTGGCTCCAAATTTCAGGCCCGGCCCTTACGTTCTGAGCTCAATGTGGTAAAACCTGAAACAGAGGTTTAAAGCCTCAGACTTCATTCAGGCTGCAATTTTCTCACCTGGGATGGCATAGGCTTCCACGGGGGACACATATTTCATGCAATTTCAGCCAAACTGAAAATTTGAATTTTGGCTCCAAATTTCAGGTCCGGCCCTTACGTTCTGAGCTCAATGTGGTAAAACCCGAAACGGAGGATTTAGCCCTCAGACTTCATTCATGCTGCATTTTTCTCACCTGGGATGGCATAGGCTTCCACAGGGGACACATATTTCATGCAATTTCAGCCAAACTGAAAATTTGAATTTTGGCTCCAAATTGCAGGTCCGGCCCTTACGTTCTGAACTCAATGTGGTAAAACCCGAAACAGAGGTTTTAGCCCTCAGACTTGATTCAGGCTGCATTTTTCTCACCTGGGATGGCATCGGCTTCCACAGGGGACACATATTTCATGTAATTTCAGCCAAACTGAAAATTTGAATTTTGGCTCCAAATTGCAGGTCCGGCCCTTACCTTCTGAACTCAATGTGGTAAAACCCGAAACAGAGGTTTTAGCCCCCAGACTTCATTCAGGCTGCATTTTTCTCACCTGGGATGGCATAGGCTTCCACGGGGGACACATATTTCATGCAATTTCAGCCAAACTGAAAATTTGAATTTTGGCTCCAAATTTCAGGTCCGGCCCTTACGTTCTGAGCTCAATGTGGTAAAACCCGAAACAGAGGTTTTAGCACTCAGACTTCATTCAGGCTGCATTTTTCTCACCTGGGATGGCATAGGCTTCCACGGGGGACACATATTTCATGCAACTTCAGCCAAACTGAAAAATTGAATTTTGGCTCCAAATTTCAGGTCCGGCTCTTACGTTCTGAGCTCAATGTGGTAAAACCCGAAACAGAGGTTTTAGCCCTCAGACTTCATTCAGGCTGCATTTTTCTCACCTGGGATGGCATAGGCTTCCACGGGGGACACATATTTCATGCAATTTCAGCCAAACTGAAAATTTGAATTTTGGCTCCAAATTTCAGGCCCGGCCCTTACGTTCTGAGCTCAATGTGGTAAAACCCGAAACAGAGGATTTAGCCCTCAGACTTCATTCATGCTGCATTTTTCTCACCTGGGATGGCATGGGCTTCCATGGGGGACACATATTTTATCTTTTTTCAGCCAAACTGAAAATTTGAATTTTGGCTCCAAATTTCAGGTCCGGCCCTTACGTTCTGAGCTCAATGTGGTAAAACCCGAAACAGAGGATTTAGCACTCAGACTTCATTCATGCTGCATTTTTCTCACCTGGGATGGCATCGGCTTCCACGGGGGACACATATTTCATGCAATTTCAGCCAAACTGAAAATTTGAATTTTGGCTCCAAATTGCAGGTCCGGCCCTTACGTTCTGAGCTCAATGTGGTAAAACCCGAAACAGAGGTTTTAGCCCTCAGACTTCATTCAGGCTGCATTTTTCTCACCTGGGATGGCATAGGCTTCCACGGGGTACACATATTTCATGCAATTTCAGCCAAACTGAAAATTTGAATTTTGGCTCCAAATTTCAGGTCCAGCCTTTACGTTCTGAGCTCAATGTGGTAAAACCTGAAACAGAGGTTTTAGCCCTCAGACTTGATTCAGGCTGCATTTTTCTCACCTGGGATGGCATGGGCTTCCACGGGGGACACATATTTCATGCAATTTCAGCCAAACTGAAAATTTGATTTTTGGCTCCAAATTTCAGGTCCAGCCCTTACGTTCTGAGCTCAATGTGGTAAAACCTGAAACAGAGGTTTTAGCCCTCAGACTTCATTCATGCTGCATTTTTCTCACCTGGGATGGCATGGGCTTCCATGGGGGACACATATTTTATCTTTTTTCAGCCAAACTGAAAATTTGAATTTTGGCTCCAAATTTCAGGTCCGGCCCTTAGGTTCTGAGCTCAATGTGGTAAAACCCGAAACAGAGGATTTAGCCCTCAGACTTCATTCAGGCTGCATTTTTCTCACCTGGGATGGCATAGGCTTCCACGGTGGACACATATTTCATGCAATTTCAGCCAAACTGAAAATATGAATTTTGGCTCCAAATTGCAGGTCCGGCCCTTACGTTCTGAACTCAATGTGGTAAAACCCGAAACAGAGGTTTTAGCCCTCAGACTTGATTCAGGCTGCATTTTTCTCACCTGGGATGGCATCGGCTTCCACAGGGGACACATATTTCATGCAATTTCAGCCAAACTGAAAATTTGAATTTTGGCTCCAAATTGCAGGTCCGGCCCTTACGTTCTGAACTCAATGTGGTAAAACCCGAAACAGAGGTTTTAGCCCCCAGACTTCATTCAGGCTGCATTTTTCTCACCTGGGATGGCATAGGCTTCCACGGGGTACACATATTTCATGCAATTTCAGCCAAACTGAAAATTTGAATTTTGGCTCCAAATTTCAGGTCCGGCCCTTACGTTCTGAGCTCAATGTGGTGAAACCTGAAACAGAGGTTATAGCACTAAGACTTCATTCATGCTGCATTTTTCTCACCTGGGATGGCATGGGCTTCCACGGGGGACACATATTTTTATCTTTTTTCAGCCAAACTGAAAATTTGAATTTTGGCTCCAAATTTCAGGTCCGGCCCTTACGTTCTGAGCTCAATGTGGTAAAACCCGAAACAGAGGTTTTAGCACTCAGACTTCATTCAGGCTGCATTTTTCTCACCTGGGATGGCATAGGCTTCCACGGGGGACACATATTTCATACAACTTCAGCCAAACTGAAAAATTGAATTTTGGCTCCAAATTTCAGGTCCAGCCCTTACGTTCTGAGCTCAATGTGGTAAAACCCGAAACAGAGGTTTTAGCCCTCAGACTTCATTCAGGCTGCATTTTTCTCACCTGGGATGGCATAGGCTTCCACGGGGGACACATATTTCATGCAATTTCAGCCAAACTGAAAATTTGAATTTTGGCTCCAAATTGCAGGTCCGGCCCTTACGTTCTGAACTCAATGTGGTAAAACCCGAAACAGAGGATTTAGCCCTCAGACTTGATTCAGGCTGCATTTTTCTCACCTGGGATGGGATGGGCTTCCACGGGGGACACATATTTCATCTTTTTTCAGCCAAACTGAAAATTTGAATTTTGGCTCCAAATTTCAGGTCCGGCCCTTACGTTCTAAGCTCAATGTGGTAAAACCTGAAACAGAGGTATTAGCCCTCAGACTTCATTCAGGCTGCATTTTTCTCACCTGGGATGGCATAGGCTTCCACGGGGGACACATATTTCATGCAACTTCAGCCAAACTGAAAAATTGAATTTTGGCTCCAAATTTCAGGTCCGGCCCTTACGTTCTGAGCTCAATGTGGTAAAACCCGAAACAGAGGATTTAGCCCTCAGACTTCATTCAGGCTGCATTTTTCTCACCTGGGATGGCATAGGCTTCCACGGGGGACACATATTTCATGCAATTTCAGCCAAACTGAAAATATGAATTTTGGCTCCAAATTTAAGGTCCGGCCCTTACGTTCTGAGCTCAATATGGTAAAACCCGAAACAGAGGTTTTAGCACTCAGACTTCATTCAGGCTGCATTTTTCTCACCTGGGATGGCATAGGCTTCCACGGGGTACACATATTTCATGCAATTTCAGCCAAACTGAAAATTTGAATTTTGGCTCCAAATTTCAGGTCCGGCCCTTACGTTCTGAGCTCAATGTGGTAAAACCTGAAACAGAGGTTTTAGCCCTCAGAATTCATTCATGCTGCATTTTTCTCACCTGGGATGGCATGGGCTTCCACGGGGGACACATATTTTATCTTTTTTCAGCCAAACTGAAAATTTGAATTTTGGCTCCAAATTTCAGGTCCGGCCCTTACGTTCTGAGCTCAATGTGGTAAAACCCGAAACAGAGGTTTTAGCCCCCAGACTTCATTCATGCTGCATTTTTCTCACCTGGGATGGCATGGGCTTCCACGGGGGACACATATTTCATCTTTTTTCAGCCAAACTGAAAATTTGAATTTTGGCTCCAAATTTCAGGCCCGGCCCTTACGTTCTGAGCTCAATGTGGTAAAACCTGAAAACAGAGGTTTTAGCACTCAGACTTCATTCATGCTGCATTTTTCTCACCTGGGATGGCATGGGCTTCCACGGGGGACACATATTTCATGCAATTTCAGCCAAACTGAAAATTTGAATTTTGGCTCCAAATTTCAGGTCCGGCCCTTACGTTCTGAGCTCAATGTGGTAAAACCCGAAACAGAGGTTTTAGCCCTCAGACTTCATTCAGGCTGCATTTTTCTCACATGGGATGGCATGGGCTTCCACGGGGGACACATATTTCATCTAATTTCAGCCAAACTGAAAATTTGAAATTTGGCTCCAAATTTCAGGTCCGGCCCTTCCGTTCTGAGCTCAATGTGGTAAAACCCGAAACAGAGGATTTAGCACTCAGACTTCATTCATGCTGCATTTTTCTCACCTGGGATGGCATCGGCTTCCACGGGGGACACATATTTCATGCAATTTCAGCCAAACTGAAAATTTGAATTTTGGCTCCAAATTGCAGGTCCGGCCCTTACGATCTGAGCTCAATGTGGTAAAACCCGAAACAGAGGATTTAGCACTCAGACTTCATTCATGCTGCATTTTTCTCACCTGGGATGGCATCGGCTTCCACGGGGGACACATATTTCATCTTTTTTCAGCCAAACTGAAAATTTGAATTTTGGCTCCAAATTTCAGGTCCGGCCCTTACGTTCTGAGCTCAATGTGGTGAAACCTGAAACAGAGGTTTTAGCACTCAGACTTCATTCATGCTGCATTTTTCTCACCTGGGATGGCATGGGCTTCCACGGGGGACACATATTTTTATCTTTTTTCAGCCAAACTGAAAATTTGAATTTTGGCTCCAAATTTCAGGTCCGGCCCTTACGTTCTGAGCTCAATGTGGTAAAACCCGAAACAGAGGTTTTAGCACTCAGACTTCATTCATGCTGCATTTTTCTCACCTGGGATGGCATGGGCTTCCACGGGGGACACATATTTAATCTTTTTTCAGCCAAACTGAAAATTTGAATTTTGGCTCCAAATTTCAGGTCCGGCCCTTACGTTCTGAGCTCAATGTGGTAAAACCTGAAACAGAGGTTTTAGCCCTCAGACTTCATTCATGCTGCATTTTTCTCACCTGGGATGGCATGGGCTTCCACGGGGGACACATATTTCATGCAATTTCAGCCAAACTGAAAATTTGAATTTTGGCTCCAAATTTCAGGTCCGGCCCTTACGTTCTGAGCTCAATGTGGTAAAACCCGAAACAGAGGTTTTAGCCCTCAGACTTCATTCAGGCTGCATTTTTCTCACCTGGGATGGCAAAGGCTCCCACGGGGGACACATATTTCATGCAATTTCAGCCAAACTGAAAATTTGAATTTTGGCTCCAAATTTCAGGTCCGGCCCTTACGTTCTGAGCTCAATGTGGTAAAACCCGAAACAGAGGTTTTAGCCCTCAGACTTCATTCAGGCTGCATTTTTCTCACCTGGGATGGCATAGGCTTCCACGGGGGACACATATTTCATGCAATTTCAGCCAAACTGAAAATTTGAATTTTGGCTCCAAATTTCAGGTCCGGCCCTTACGTTCTGAGCTCAATGTGGTAAAACCCGAAACAGAGGTTTTAGCACTCAGACTTCATTCAGGCTGCATTTTTCTCACCTGGGATGGCATGGGCTTCCACGGGGGACACATATTTTATCTTTTTTCAGCCAAACTGAAAATTTGAATTTTGGCTCCAAATTTCAGGCCCGGCCCTTACGTTCTGAGCTCAATGTGGTAAAACCCGAAACAGAGGTTTTAGCACTCAGACTTCATTCAGGCTGCATTTTTCTCACCTGGGATGGCATAGGCTTCCACGGGGGACACATATTTCATGCAACTTCAGCCAAACTGAAAAATTGAATTTTGGCTCCAAATTTCAGGTCCGGCCCTTACGTTCTGAGCTCAATGTGGTAAAACCCGAAACAGAGGTTTTAGCCCTCAGACTTCATTCAGGCTGCATTTTTCTCACCTGGGATGGCATAGGCTTCCACGGGGGACACATATTTCATGCAATTTCAGCCAAACTGAAAATTTGAATTTTGGCTCCAAATTGCAGGTCCGGCCCTTACGTTCTGAACTCAATGTGGTAAAACCCGAAACAGAGGATTTAGCCCTCAGACTTGATTCAGGCTGCATTTTTCTCACCTGGGATG